>NC_035438.2:94982312-95648625 GCF_002127325.2 Helianthus annuus | reverse complement strand
TGGTGCACTACATCTGCTGATTCCGTCTTGTATCGAGTCACTGTCTTAGAACGTTAGATCTGGGAATGTAATATGAGAAATTGGAGAAAATGTATAGAATTAGAGGTTGGATCGCTCTTAGGACCATTAGGTTAGTGGACCGCTTGAGTGATCATGTTGGATCGCTCGAGTGGCAACTTATGTGAACCGCTCCAATGACACCTTATGGACCGCTCATGTGACATCATGTATGGGCCGCTTATTGGGCCTGTCCAATAAGCGGTCCCAAAGCCCTATATATACATGATGAGCGATCTCATTTGTAATTTATTGCGTAGAAATCGTGCCGAAGCTCTGCCGGAGCGAGATTTGAGCTGTAAACGTTTGAAATCAATAAACAAGTAGTTAAAGTGATTTGCCTGCTGTTTCTACCTTAGTTTCTTGTTATTCCGCACCTGAAACCAAGGAGAAAGCCTCTGAACGACTCGTTTGGGTCAGAATACGATCCTACAGATGTACAAAAAGGTAATTTTGTTATTGGTACAAATTTTGAAGCAATGTATACAAAGAACCCAAAGCCTTTTGAGAGGGACATTTTAAGACGCTGTGGGGGTAAATACGAGAATTCCTCCTGGAGAATCCCAACTGTCGGCTTATGATGGGGGAGCAGAACTGATCGGCCGTGAATGAATGCTTTAAGACCCATACCTTTGAATGTCCAACACACCCATTATCGCATCGGTTGCAGTTACACCAAAAGCCTCAAGAGCATACAAGAGCAATCCCCAATTGAAACAAGGTATATTGTAAAACCTCTTCAATATTGCTCTGCTCTGGTTTTAAGGATTTTGCTGTTTTAAATTTTGCTAATCGTTGTGTGTAAGTTCAAATTAATCTAACCTGGATGCTTAGAACATGGTCGCTTCATATTCAATGGAAATTGTGCTGAAATTGCAATCATATGGTTTTCCTCTCAATCGCCCATCAGTTACAAACATCTCCAGGTACATCTCCAAATCGATGAAATTCGGTTGTCACTATCGATTGCCCTAACCTTCACTATGTATTGTTTCTGTAAATTTGTTGTATTTCTTTGTTACAGGATGCTGAGAATATTGTTTAGTTACCCAAAAAAATTTGAAAAAAAACACTCCAATATATCACCAGATAAGTTCACATTAAATTTCTGAAATATAAATGTTAGTGATTGTTGCAAACTCAATTCTAAATAGTTGATTTTGTTTCACATGAAATTTGATGGCATTGCCCACGCGGGGCTCTCTTCTATCAACTTTCACAGGTTTGTATTCTGCACACCAGGTGTTTGTGTTTATGTCTCGCTCATATGTCTTCATATTGGGAAATAATATGAAGACACATGTTAATAAAAAATATAATATAATATAATATAATATAATATAATATAATATAATATAATATAATATAATATAATATAATATAATATAATATAATATAATATAATATAATATAATATAATATAATATAATAAAAACATTTTGTAGGTTAGAGTGAAGTTTGTAGGTTAGAGTGAAACCAGATTGCTGAGATGGAGATTGATACGTCTGTTCAAGCAGAGTCAGAGAATTTTGATACTGGCGTTGATATTGACAAAGCAATGCAGAAGCAGGTTTGTTTTTGTTTGGTGGATTCTTTTTTGCATCTTTTATAGTTTTGTTTGTAATATCATGTTTTAAATGTCTTCAGGTGTTGTCGACTGAGTAGAAGCCACCAAAAGCAAATGGTTATGCTGTAGGGATTTTGATTCGTTATGAGGTGTGTGTTTTCGGTTCATGTTTACCTTTTTATGACAAGAATGAAAAATCTGTAAAGCAAGTCAAGAAACAGGTGTAGTATCTCCTTGATTTTTTAGAATTAAATTGGATATGTTTTTTCTTGTGTTTTTAGTCTCTTTTATAATCAAGGAGCAGTGGATACCTGTCAATAGTCGACAAATTGAGGTCTCCACTAATTATATTATAGTTATAATTATAATTATGACATCATATGATAGTTTGTTGAAGAGTACACCTATATTTTATTGAAGGTCACATTCCATTGCCTTTTTCCTATTTTAACTTTTTACGACACACTTTGGGTTATTGCAAGATATGATGATTGCAAACCCAAATCATATGTATATGCTGCTGTAGGGCTGTTCACGAGCCGAGCCGAACTGAGCGACCTTTGCTCATGCTTGGCTCGTTTACAAACCGAACCGAGCGGAGCGGCTCATTTAAAACCGAGCCTCAAATCAAGCGAGCATTTTTCGAGCAGTAAATATTCCGAGCGAGTGTCGAGCAAAGTTCGAGCGATTTGGACATCCGTGTCGCCCGATTGAAATTCGCTGAGAGAGACAGTGACAATGTTTGGTCTCAAGTTTTTATGTCTTTAAAAACATGCACATTTCATGACATAATATTTTTCTTATAAATAACAATGTTGTGGCCGATGAGGCGATAATCATATTGCATGAACAATTACGTTGACAGCAGGAGACGATCGACTTAGGGTAACGACATGAAACATTGAGGCGATGAGCAGCTTGTCGTTTATCGGTTTAGGATTTAACTTTTAGGTTTTGATATTAATTTTTTTATTGGCGTGGTTGGGCTAATACGTATAGATACAGTTGTAAATTTGTATATAGTGGACCAAAATTTAATAGAGTGGTATATATAAAACTATAAATTTAATTCATATTTAAGTATATATGTATGTGTAATGTGTGTGTCTATATAGGTGTGTGTGTGTGTATGTATAATTTATATTTATGTATATATATACTAATTATTAATTAAAAATAATAATTCAAACCAAACCGAGCCGAGCGAACCTTTGCTCATGCTTGGCTCGTTTACAAACCGAACCGAGCAGAGCGGCTCGTTTACAACCGAGCGTCAAATCGAACGAGCGTTTTCCGATCAATTTCCGAACGAGCGTCGAGTGAGCGACGAGCGATTTGAACGGCCCTATGCTGCTGTTATATTTTTTTAAATGAATGGACAACACACTAAGTGTGAGAATGTAAAGACTTAATCTTTAAGCAAAAACCCAAGTGAGCTTTCTAGTTTATTTGATGTTTTAATTATTCAAAGTAAGCCACCAAATGCTGTAATGGAGCAGACAAACGTTTATTTGATATTTTAATTATTCGTGGAATCTAGCTTTTAATTCGATGGTTTGAACTTAATTTGATTGATTTCTAGATGAAGAAATGAAGGTATACCTGGAAAAGATTTTTTTTCTGATATGGGGTTAGTCCACAACCCTTTGCACAAATGACATAACATACTTGTTTATATACTGAAGATAGATATTTGGTGTGCCGGATAATCTTCGTTTCTTTCTTTTTGCAATAAACAAGTAGTTACAATCGGTTTATACTTTCAGCCTATATCAAATCATGTGACTTTGGGACTAAAGGAGCATGATGATTTTGGGGATATAGGGTTCGACGGACGGTTTCAAGGTAAGTCAATTTGAGGCTTGACATTGGTGTTTGATATTGTGTCTAATCTGACTATCGCGGCAAAGTTGTCGATATTGTGTTTTGAGTGTCAAGATAAATGTGATTTTGATTTGATTAGTTAAATCCAAAATAATCGGATTCGAAGTGTAGATATTTAACATCAGTATGGTTTGAGAGCACTGGTATATATGTTGTTGATACTAATGTGCTTATAATTACAAAAATATTTTTCAGCTTTTATGTTAACCTTAACAAGTTTTGATTCAGGAGTACATACTGTCACTAAATAGAAACTCTTTGGGAACTTGATAGAATTGTCAGGAAGTATAAAAGAACTGGGAAAGCATTAAAGGAAAGTTGTGCTTACTCCACAAGCAAGGGAAGAAGCTGATGATGTTAATTGGGACGTGGTAAATTTACAAATAATATGGTTCTTCTATTATTTTTATACAACAAAGTGAACTTTAAAAAAATTATGATTTGACAATAGACGATTTAATGCAGAACTCATCAACAATTCGTATGTGTTCCTTGTTCATCTAATGATTATCCAACTGATTCGTCTCAAAACCGGTTGGTGACACCCGCAGCATCGTGCGGGCCAACCCACTAGTATATATATAGGGTTGGGTTCATTTCAGAACTCTAAATAACTACAGAACTTTCAGAACTCCTAATAAACAATCATTTTATATATATATTTTTGTATTTAGGATCTTTGTATCATCTATTATATGTATTTCTTTGATTACATACATGTTAAAAGTAGTTTATATATGTATAATAGCCAAATTATGTATAATTGTCATAACTAATTACATATATGTAAAAAAAACTAGATTACATATGTGTAATTATAAAATTACATATAAAAATGATAAAATTATCCTAAACATAAAAATATATAAATAAGAAGATTGTTTATTAGGAGTTCTGCGAGTTCTGTAAATATTTATGGTTCTGAAATGATCCTTATATATATATATATATATATATATATATATATATATATAGAGGTTCCTGTGAAAAAGGGGTTTTTTTGTGAGAAATGTAAGAAAGAATCTACATCTAATGGTTGATATCATAATGGCAAAATTGTAAATTATGTTTACTATTAAACATATTAATTTTCTTGATTAAGGGTATACAGCTAAATTTAACATTTTTAAATTAAGAAACTAACGTTAATGCACATGCAACTCCCCCCCCCCCCCCCCGTCTTTTTTAAACGTCAATAACTTTTATACGTAACTTTTAAAAAAAAATACACCATAATAACGAGCGTTTTTTATCTTTAATATGAGTACCATATTGCTATATTTATTTAGAGAAAAAAATATGTTTCGATAAGATGTTTAGTCCATGATGTTTTTTCTATGTTAATACATTGGTGTTTTAATTGTATTGTGATTCAAAGCGTGGTGTTTTAAACATATACTGGAAAGCGTGGTGTTTTTTTATCTACTGGAATGTAGGTTTTAAAATACCATGGTGTTTTAACATATGGAATCTGGAACATCTACTAGCATGCAGATGTAAAACACCATGCATGTAGGTTTAAAACACCATGTACAATAACCATACTATGAACATTTTACTAAGAACACATTCTCGAAATGGAGGTAGTGTCTTTAATAGTGTTATATACTTATTGAATGGTGTTATATACTTATTGAATAGTGTTATATAATTATTGAATGGTGTTATATATGTGCTGATTGGTGATTTTGCAGTGTTATTCGTAGTGTTTTTATATTGATCTTTAAAATGGTGTTATATACTTATTGAATGGTGTTATATACTTATTGAATGGTTCTATATAATTATTGAATGGTGTTATATACGTGCTGAATGGTGGTTGCAGTGTTATTCGTAGTGTTTTTATAGAGATCTTTTAAAAAAATCGTGTTCCTATAAATAAGGTGGCGGTTATAGAAGGTTTTGAATTAATTGAATCAAAGATAAAATTACTTGTTTCTCCTTTTGAATTAATTTAGATTGAGGACACATGTCATCTCCACAATATTTTTCACACTTCTCACACTTTTAACCTTTTTTACAATAACCTTACCCTATATATATATATATATATATATATATATATATATTCATAGTTAACTTTTTTTAGAAAAAAAATCGTATATTAATAATTTGATATATTATCATATATCTTAAAGCACAAAGTCGGTGCTTTTTACCATTTGGTTCCCTCTTTTGCTTACAGTTTCAGCCTTCTCCTTCTGTGTGTTTGTTTGCCTTAGCTTATATGCCCTTTTTTAGGTTCTCTTCTTCTTCTTCTTCTATACTTTTGCAACCTTCTCAATGCTTTCTTTGTTCAACAACCTTCTCTATACTTTCATTCAAAACTAAGTAGAGCGTTGGTGGTGGTTCGATCACTAACAATTTACGATATTATCGGCGAGGCGGTAATCAGTTATGGCAGACAAGGGGGTGGTGAGACGATTCACAACGCCAACAGGTGCGTGTTATTAATTTGATATGAATAAGTTTGTAGGCATCGATTAGGGTCTGGGGTCTTAAGTATCATTGCAACAAATTTGGGGGTTTTTGTCGGAAGGCGGCAATTAGGGCTCCTGCAAGTAGAATATGGCTGCTGACAAGGCGGCAATTAGGGCTCCTGCGAGTAGAATCCGGC
The DNA here is from genome assembly GCF_002127325.2 of Helianthus annuus. Lineage (NCBI taxonomy): Eukaryota > Viridiplantae > Streptophyta > Magnoliopsida > Asterales > Asteraceae > Helianthus > Helianthus annuus. The sequence goes on along the minus strand of NC_035438.2, from coordinate 95,642,500 downwards.
GAGTTGCGTTTCGACGTTTCGTTTCATTCGTTAAGCATTGCGATAGTTTGGTTACACATTTTCTTACACATATTCATAGATTTATTATAATTAGTCACAAAGGGTCGTTTAAATATCCACATTTCAAAGTCTGCGTTGCGATAATCGAGTTGCGCGTTTCGAATATGCGTTGCGTTGCGACACAAAACGGCTATCGAGGAGGGTAGAATAGGTCCTCACTCAACGTCATCGTGAGTGTTAGTACGTGCGATGTGATGTGTTATAGCAATAAAGTATGCGAAATATGCGAAAATAGAACGAAGTAGCGATGTATTCGATATAGCTACATTATGATCCGAATCTCTGGTGCAAGGCGTAACGAGTAAAACGAGTAGTAACAGCGCACGAACGTGCGGGTTGTTGCACCGCCGACGTACAAGGTTGCTCGGATCAGTAGTAGAATCAGAGGTTAATCAGTGTCGGAAAAAGCAGGATCAGAAGTCAGAAAAGGATGTGTATTTGAAATCGGTGAGACCGACTGATTTTCGCGCCTAGAACTGCAACCACTTTTCAAGTTACACAAAAAATGGTAAGAACTACGCATAATTTCGTGTTTTAAGAGCTGAACTTTATTTAATAGGCCCTACGGAGGGGCAGCGTTTGAGGAGGGTGCCGGTGAAAGGGAAAATGTTGGATCAGTTTTGTTTAATCATAATGGAAAACATGAAAACATACCTGTTACAGCAGACAATGCAGTGGAGAATCCAGTCAGAGAAGATGACATCGAGTTCGACATAGTTGACAGTGTGATCTGGTTCCTCCTTAGGGTGCTGACTAATAATGGTGACTAAGAAAACCGACAAGGGTATTGGTTATGGAGATGGAGGTCGAATGTGATGTTATGCTTATGGTGTATGTCTAATTGTGTAACTGTCTAACCCCTTAACCTCCACATAAGTCTCCTTATATAAGCACCCAGGAGGAAACCTAATTAGTTAATAAGGGTAATATGGTCCATCAACAATTACCAACTAATTATCTTAATAGGTTATTATATATTTTGATCTATATTATGTAAATGATTATAATGTCCCTTAACCTCCACATAAGTCTCCTTATATAAGCACCCAGGAGGAAACCTAATTAGTTAATAAGAGTAATATGGTCCATCAACAATTACCAACTAGTTATCTTAGTAGGTTATTATATATTTTGATCTATATTATGTAAATGATTATAATGGCTATAGATTAAATATTAATACATAATATATCTAATCTTACATTCTCCCACTTAGCCGAGTAATCATTTACTATGAGTATTAGATAAGCATGATCAGGAGTTAATACTCATTTTAGCCTTAAACAAGTACTATAGCAGAGAAATACAGCCGTTGAATCATTATGCGACTCAGGACCCCATTAATCATACTATAGCCTTAATTTAAAACCTAATCGTTATGATCAAAATACGCATAAGCCCTTTGTTTGATTTGTAACTTTATTTGTCTATATGCCATTATACCAGTTGAACATATTCTAAGAGACATACAAAATCAAACTGAGGAAATTTCATTAACATAAAACATAAGCTAGTACAATATGCTTAAATAAGGTCTTTACTAAATCCCATATTCCAAACATGTTCTTCGTAAACCTTAGGAGGGAGACCTTTAGTCATTGGATCCGCAAGCATATCTTTAGTACTAATATACTCGATACAAAGATTATTTTCCTCAACTCGTTCACGTACGAACAGATATTTTGTATCGAGATATAAACCAGCTCCAGTTGAACTGTTACTATTCGAGAAACTAACGGCAGCTGAATTATCATAGTAAAGCTTCAATGGTCTAGAAATGGAATTAACGATTTTGAGTCCAGTGATCAGATTTCTAAGCAACATTCCATGACAAGTTGCGTTATAAACAGCAATATACTATGCCATCATTGTGGAAGTTGTGGTCAACTGTTGTTTATGACTCTTCCATGAGATAGGGCCGCCTGCTAACATAAAGATATAGCCCGAAGTGGATTTCTTGTCATCTTTGCATTTTGCAAAGTCATAATCAGAATAGCCCACCACTTCTAAATGATCACTTCTTCTATAAGTCAGTTTATAGTCTTTCGTCCCTTGCAGATATCGAAGTACCTTCTTAGCTGCTTTCCAGTGATCTAGGCCAGGATTAATCTGATAATGGCCTAGCATTCCAGCAATATAAGCGATATCTGGGCGAGTACAGACTTGAGCATACATCAAGCTCCCGACTACTGACGCATAAGGTATCTGGCTCATTTGCTCCTTCTCAACCTCTGTTGTCGGAAACTGGAATGAACCGAAAACATCTCCTTTAACTACTGGAGCGACGGAGGGTTTGCACTGTTGCATGTTGTAACGTGTAAGGACACGATCTATGTAAGCCCTTTGGGACAATCCTAAGATCCTTTTGTGTCTATCTAGGTGAATTTTGATGCCAATGACGTAAGAAGCATCTCCGAGATCCTTCATGTCGAAGTTATGCGAGAGTAACTGCTTCGACTCATGCAACATGTCTAAACTATTACTTGCCAATAGAATATCATCTACGTAAAGGACAAGTATAGTAAAGTTGCTCCCACTCATCTTGAGGTAGGTGCATTGATCCACTTGATTCTTCATAAAACCTTGCTTCTTCATGACTTCCTCAAACTTAAGGTACCACTGACGTGATGCTTGTTTTAACCCGTAAATGGATTTCTTCAACTTACAGACTAGATGCTCCTGACCATCAGGTTCAAAACCTTCAGATTGTTTCATGTAAACATCTTCGTCCAAGTCTCCGTTAAGGAAAGCGGTCTTAACGTCCATCTGATGCAGCTCTAAATCAAAATGAGCTACTAGGGCCATGACGATCCTTAATGAATCTTTACGAGAGACAGGTGAAAACGTCTCTTGATAATCAATTCCCTCTTTCTGAGTGTAGCCCTTTGCAACCAATCTCGCTTTGTAGCGTTCAACGCTCCCATTCGGATCCAATTTTGTTTTGAACACACATTTGCATCCTACGGGTTTGATTCCGTTGGGTAATTCTACCAAATCCCAAACGTCATTTTTCTTCATGGATTCAAGCTCATCAATCATTGCTTTATTCCATTCAGAAGACTGATCACTGCTAATGGCTTCATTGTAAGAGATAGGATCATTGAGCTTTCCGGGATCCATTTCAGTCAGGTAGGTAACATAATCATCCCAATTAGTAGGCCTTCTTAGCCTAGATGACCTCCTGAGTAGATTATCGGGTTCAGCGTTGTCTTGGTTATGAGCGTTTGATGTGCCTTCGTCATGAGGTATAATGGGTTCTGATTGTGGAGGTGAATTTGGAGTTGATGCAGTAGCTTCAGGTACAGTAGTTGCATTGGGTACAAGAGGAGTAATCGGAGTAATGGCAAGCGACGAGTCTCTCCCCCCCCCCCCCCCCGCATCTTGTACTTCTTGCAATTCTTCGTAAGGGTTGGTACTGCTCCCACTGACCTTGAAATCCTCCAGGAACGCGGCACGCTTGGTTTCAACAATATTGGTGACATGGGAAGGACAATAGAAACGATAACCCTTAGAATTATCAGGATACCCGATAAAGAAACATGTAACTGTTTTAGGGTCAAGTTTCCTTAGGAAAGGATTGTAAAGTTTCGCTTCAGCAATGCAGCCCCATATTTTCATATATTTAAGACTCGGTTTCCTTCCTGTCCAAAGTTCATAAGGAATTTTAGGGACAGACTTAGAAGGAACTCTATTGAGTATATGAACAACTGTTTTTAACGCTTCAGTCCAAAGGAATAATGGTAAATTAGTGTTGGCTAACATACTGCGCACCATGTTCATAAGGGTACGGTTTCTTCTTTCAGCGACTCCGTTCTGCTGAGTTGTACCAGGCATGGTGTATTGGTTCACAATCCCCTGGCCCTTACAAAACTCATAAAATGGACCAGGAGCTTGACCCACATCAGTATGTCTTCCATAATATTCACCGCCTCTATCTGATCTCACAACTTTAATTTGACGATCTAATTACTTTTCAACTTCAGCCTTATAATCTTTAAAAGTTGTTAGAGATTCAGATTTCTCCTTAATAAGATACAAGTACATGTAACAAGAATAATCGTCAATGAAAGTGATAAATGAAGTATGTCCTGTTATGCCAGCGATTTGGTAGGGACCACTAATGTCAGTATGAATGAGTTCTAATAAATTAGAGCTCTTAGTGGCACCTTTCTTATTCGCTAATGTCATTTTACCTTTAAGACATTTGACACATGTTCCAAAATCAGAGAAATCAAGAGGAGGTAAAACTTCATCCTTTACGAGACGATTTAATCGTTCTCTTGAGATGTGGCCTAAACGTTGATGCCACAACATGGATGAAGTTTCTAAGTCTCGTTTCTCTTTCATCTTTGTGAGTGCTTCATTAATGTTATATGACAACAAAGATTTGGAAAAGCCATCATCTAGTTCTAATCTATAGAGACCACCATCCAGAACACCAGTACCATAAAGAACAGAATCATAGAGGATAGAGAGTTTGCGATGACCATGGGAAACAATAAAACCGTCCATGTCTAACTTTGGTCCTGATACAAGGTTCCGAGTTACCTCAGGAACATACAAGGTATCATAAAGTCTAATACATAAACCAGTTTTCATAACTAATTGTAATGTTCCAATGGCCTTCACTTCTAATTCTCGATCATCCCCAACCTTAACCGTTCTTTGGTTTCTTTCCAGCTTCCGGATTGAAAGGAATCTCTGAGTTGAATTGGTAACATGAACCATAGAACCAGAATCAAACCACCAAGAATTAGCAGGAACACTTAAATTATAGGACTCAAGTATCATAAAATAATCGTTACCTTTCTTAGCCAGCCACTCCTTAAAGTCAGGGCATTCCTTCTGCATATGTCCTGTCTTTTTACAGAACTTGCAACGGATACTGCCTAAGGAGTTCTTAGAGCTGGAAGGTGCATTTGTATTAGGATTGGGCCTTTGGACTTTAGAAGCATCCTTCCTCTGATGATTGTTCTTCCTGTTCTTAGAGTTGGAGGTAGTGAAGTTAGCAACATCGATAGTGCGATCCATCCTCATACGTTTTTCCTCCTGCACGCACATAACGACCAACTCACTCATCGTCCATTTGTCCTTCTGAGTGTTGTAATTGATCTTGAATGCTTCAAAGGATGAAGGGAGCAAAGTGATGATGAACAAGGAAACCATCACTGATCTCCATTTCCAGCCCCTTCAGCTTATTGGCCATGTCATTCATCATCATGATGTGCTCGCGAATGCCGCTCCTCCCATCATACTTAGTTGTCACCAGCTTGAGGATAAGGGTACTAGCGTGTGCTTTAGACGCCCCCTTGAACTGCGCCTCCACAGAAGCCAAGTAGGTTTTAGCATCTTCAGAATCAGGAATGGCTCCCCTGATTGCATTGCTTATGGACTGCTTCATAAACATGAGAGACATGCGGTTACACCTAGTCCACTTTTCATGAGTTAACTGCTCAGCAGCAGTACTTTGAGTGGTAAGGTCTGCTGGCTTATTCTCTCTTAGAGCATAGTCAAAATCCAGCAATCCAAGTGTAAGCATGAGAGCATCCTTCCATGCAGCAAAGTTATCACCGGTCAAAGGTGGAATCCCGCAATTTGGCGCTGATAGTGGAAATAAGATGAGCAAGTTATGATACTAAGGAAGAAGTCCTAATGTGATCTAAGGGCACGTTAAACTAAGGCAGGCATAAATAATGACCATTTTACATTATGAAGCTGTGATATTGTCTATTACTAACATCAAAATAATAGACTTAGTTAAAAAAATTCTACTTAAACGAAGACAAATCAGCTTTGGCCAGAAGTGTAATCATTTAAGCATATGTGCAAAGTGGTTGTAACATAATGGAAAACATGAAAACATACCTGTTACAGCAGACAGTGCAGTGGAGAATCCAATAAGAGAAGATGACATCGAGTTCGACATAGTTGACAGTGTGATCTGGTTCCTCCTTAGGGTGCTGACTAATGATGGTGACTAAGAAAACCGACAAGGGTATCGGTTATGGAGATGGAGGTCGAATGTGATGTTATGCTTATGGGGTATGTCTAATTGTGTAACTGTCTAACCCCTTAACCTCCACATAAGTCTCCTTATATAAGCACCCAGGAGGAAACCTAATTAATTAATAAGGGTAATATGGTCCATCAACAATTACCAACTAATTATCTTAATAGGTTATTATATATTTTGATCTATATTATGTAAATGATTATAATGGCTATAGATTAAATATTAATACATAATATATTTAATCTTACAGGAAATCCTTCTGCTAGGACGAGCTCAGACGGGTTCAGTTATGAAACACTGAAGCGGTGGTGGCCGGAACTTAACGGTTGTTCTGTTGAACACTGTTGAATGCAACAGTGGCTATTACTTCACTGACCGGTGATGGTCAACAGGTGGCGGCGATGTGAACAGTGGCGGCAGCGGCACTTACTGGTTTGGCTGCTGCTATTCTGAATTCGCAGAAGACACACACAAACAAAACAGAAAATTACGAGTAGAAAATAGAGACAAAAAGATCTAACGCGGTTTTGTCGGTGTGCCCTACGTTCACGGGCTGCAACTAGGATATCTAACATTTTTATTAACCTTAGATTCCTGTAAGATACATCCTTTGTGAACATTATTGATTATAATGGTTGTAGGTCTTACGATGAACCCACCATCTTTGTTACTAATGATATCGTAAACTTAATATTTTAAATTATTAATGTATCAACTAATGAAAGCGGTTATTTGGCATGTTTTCATCACTTCTTCAAAAGCAAAGGTTTACGCATTTGATTCACTTAGTTAACATGTATTATAGGTTAACATTGTATACTTTCAAGTTTCAATTTTTAAGTTTGTTATTTCAATTTGATAACTCCATTATTGTAAAATGGCGTTTCGCGGTTCATACATCACTCCATGGTTTAGCGACTATTAGAACTTTTGACCATATTTTTAGTTTGTAAAGTTTTTTCATTCGCTCTGCTACTTCTGGTTTGATGAGATGATGTTGTTTAACTTTTAAAAGTATTATATCAACTTTTCCATATTTCATGTCTCAACATGTTATCAGTACCCTATCTATTTAGTTATTTTTTCCAGCTATAGTGCAAACATACTTCAAATTGGAAAAAGCCTGTTTCGTTTCTTATTTCTTAAATTACAATACTAGAGTATGATATCAGCGGTGAAATAGGCGTCCTTGGTACACAGGTTTGTTACAAAATAGAAGTTAGCTTTGTTCATTTTCTGCATTAGTTAAGAGGTGTCAAAATGGCAGTGTAACGTGCACAGGTTGGCTCAGAACACGTTTTGCTTTAATTTTTTTCTTTTTATAAATAATTAGTTTGTGAAATATGATTGCAGAAGTTAGTTTTTTTTGTCTGCAATACCTAATTTTTTGAATAAAAATGATTCATATGGTTTTAAAATTTAAGAGTATAGTACACAGATGGTCCATGTGGTTTATCAGTAATTCTGGATTTGGTTCCTAGCTTTCCAAAAGTACACAGATGGTCCCTGTGGTTTGCACTTTGTAACACATTTAGTCCCCACCTTTTCCAAAAATACATGAATGGTCCCCGTGGTTTGCACTTTGTAACGAATTTAGTCCCTAACTTGGGCATGCGTAAACCTTTAGATTTCAAACAAATCATGTATTTTTTGGGATAGGAACCAACCAGTGAAGGGATTCCACGATACCACTCCCTTAAAGATATGTGAGATAATTGTCAAACTAAATTACATCATCTATAATGTGACTTAGTTTGCAAATCTTGAATAGAAGCAAAACTCACGTGTAACGTCACTAAAAGAATGGATGCAACAAGCTGAGGGGAATAGGAGACTTAATACAAACATCTTTATACATGTTCCAAAACCTTCTTGCATACGCAATATCCTTATAGATGCTAGAAGGTATGTAAAAAATCTTATTATCCAATGATTGTCCATACTTTTTTTTTTTTATGATTTGATACAAATGTGAAGAAATTCCATGTTTGCACATGGCATTTGCATTTGTTAGTTTAATCTCTTTAGTTTTTAATCACATGAACTATTGTCACCGGATATAGGTGGCAAAATGCAAGTGTGATAACACCCGCTACTCTTAAATATTCCCTAACACACTTTACAATACTTCATATAGCTAAATTGAATGCCTTTGTGTAGGTTTGGGCTAAGTTGAGGTTTTTTTGTTTGTTGGTGGGTACTTTGCTTTCGCTTGGCAGTCGTTGAGCATGCAGCCGTGGTAGATTTATTCTCATTGTTAGAAGGTGGGATATTTCGTATCTTGGCTTAGCATCCGAGATTGTAAGAGCAGTTGTGGTAGGTTTAATATCTTTCTTTGTATGCATTATTAGCTATATTTCATTCTACTCAAGTACAACAGCTAACTTTTTAATGTGATCTTGATATGATTAGGGGTGATGTATCACCCATTTTCCTTTCACAATATAATATGTTATCATTATACAATATATATTTGATTTACTTTATGTTTTGATCCAATCGTGATGCTTATATAGGTTACATCGAGTTCAATCAGATACATCGAAACGTACATTTTCATATGGTTACTAATCTATTCGGCTATTGCGATGTACCCGCGCGCTTATTGCTAGTTTAAACATATAGTTCATTGTTAACTGAAAGAAAAAAACTCCAGCATAAACTTACTAAACTTTTGTTTAAGATTTTATAATGTCACACTAGAGAATAAACACATTGAATACTTTATCAATTAGAAATGCTATTACACTACCAAATTGATTATGAAATTTAACAAAGAATCAATAAAGGAAAGTCAAAAAATCACAATCCTTTAGTGTTATAATTTAAAATGTATACATTTTTATTAGTTAATCTGTTGTTGAGAATCCAAAATTCATGCGGAAAGGAGTATCTGCCAATACTGAATACCTCTTAAATAGTCTCATCCAAAATATCAGATTATTTGTAGTACTATTGTTTTAGTAATAATCATACACAGGCTTCGATTCAATTAAGAACGACCATGAGTTGTGAGAACCATGAGAACTCCTACTTCCCGCGCGAATTGGGCTACAATTTTTTGCACAAACGTAGATGAAATATTATAAACACATCTGTAAAAAAACAAAAAAAAAAAAAAATTGTTGAGTCAGTAGTTTTGCCTAATGTAAGTTTTGTTTACAGGCTGATGTAAATTTTGTTACCGCGATGATTTTTTTTACACCTCAGGTGAATTTGAGCATGCGGTATTTTAAAAAAAATTGCTGAAACAAGTGATTTTTTTTTTTTTTTTGAAAAGCCCAGTTCTAATGGTTCTCACAACTCAAGGTGGTTCTCATTTTATCCTAACCCATCATACATAACCTATTCGTAAATAACTTTTTTGAAAAGTGTTACCAGCAACCTAAATCATATCAGTACTAAAACATGATAAAAATATCAACATGAACCCATTTTAATCCGTTACGCGACAAACTCACAATGAAGTTGAATATGATTACGGGTACGTCAAAAGGCCTAAATAAAAAGTCAACGTACACGAACAGGTAAAAAACTGATTATTGCTACTACCCTGATTGCTTTTCAAAATGATATAAACATATGATAGATAAGTATCTGACCAAACTTGTTAAATTAATTAAGATAATTCAAAAAGAATACATAAAAAGTGAGATGATAACGATGATGATGACCACACAACAAAAGAATCCTAACCGCCATTGGTACTGTTATCTGTGCATGAACTGATCACAAAGTCGACTTGAGACAGTTATCACACGGATTGGATCCATTTTTGCACACTCTCGCGTTAAATGATTCCCCGAAGTGCTCAAGTAATATCTGTCTTCGACATTTTTCCTGCAAATTTCACAGATGCGTTATATTAATTAGGTTTAACAGAATTTCTAAACCAAACCAGTAACTACGGTTTTTAATGAAGGCAAACCAAACTGGCTGGGTTCAACCCGGTATTCCAAACCTTAAACCTGCCAATTTATAGACTAATCTAGGCGGTTTTATAACGCATTTTAAACCGACCAATTTGGACTAATCTAGGCGGTTTTAACGCATTTTGAACACCCCTAAGATTAACATACTTATAAGTAAATAGCAAACGCGCATGCGATCCTGCTAAAATATGTATGCTTAATTACCTTGTTTTCACAATACTGTTGCATTTTACGAGCTTGTTCCATTGCCGTCTTAAAACTTTCTTTTTTAGCACCTCCGCTTCGTAACATGCAGACGATCCTGCTAAAATCTTTTTTCTGATATAAAGCAACACATTGTGAAGGAAGATTGTCTCTTCCCGCCCTTCCAGATTCCTGATAATAGCTTTCGATTGACTTGGACAGTGTGTTGTGAATCACAAACCGCTGAAAAGAATTTTTATTGTCAAATAATTAATTTATAAACCAACAACGAAACATGTACACAGTTATATACACCAAAATAGATATTATTTAAATTCCAGAGTAAAATGCCACTTTCGTCCCTGAGGTTTGGCCAGTTTTGCGATTTTTGTCCAAAGGTTTGTTTTTCTGCATTTAGATCCAAAAGGTTTGAAATCTTGCCATTTTCATCCAGGTCGTTAACTCCATCCAATTTTCTCCATTAAGTCAGGGGTGTTTCCTCTTTTTTGTTAATTAAATGGCAATTCGGCCTTTTTCACTTTATGTACAAGTATTCAAAAGACTGAATTGCCCTTTAAGTTAACAAAAAAGACAAAAATACCCCTGACCTAACGAAGAAAAATGGATGGAGTTAATGAGCTGGATGAAAATGGCAAGATTTCAAAACTTTAGATCCAAATGCGGAAGAACAAACCTTTGGACGAAAGTCGAAGAACAGGCCAAACCTCAGGGACGAAAATGACACTTTACTCTAAATTCTGTTTATCGAACTCAAATTACTAAATAATCAATTCTGTTACGACATGTATGAGACCGATTACTCAAAGCTGACTATCTAACCCCAAAACAATCAGATAATCAAAATCACTCTATCAAGTTACAATAATCGGATAATTAGTTTCATGACAAAAACTAAAAAAATCCGAACACCCACTAAGTTTCTTTGTGATATGTAAATAATGGTTTCACATATTTTTGGTAAACTTAATTTAAATTGTAGACTTACGACATCGGGCTTGTCGATTCCCATACCAAACGCAATAGTGGCGCACACGACATGCACCTCCCCTGAATGCCATTTCTGCTGGACCGTCATCCTCTGACGAGCAGACAAACCAGCATGGTAATACACCGTTTTAATCTTGCATTTTTCGTTTAGAAACTTAGAAACTTCCACACACTCGTTTTTTGAAAGGCAGTATACGATTCCAGATGAGTTTTTGAAACTGTCAGACAGTAGCTTTCCAAGCTGTTTTAATGGCTCTTTGCTTTTCTCAATCACTTCATACTTCAGATTCGGTCTATCGAAGCTTGTTTCTAGAACAAGAGCATGTGGGATTCTTAACGCTTTTAGAATGTCCTGCATAATATATTGAAACATCAACGGTGCACATAGTAACACGTATAAAAGCGTAAAACCGAATGAGCAATGATACCTTACGAACCGCCTCTGTCGCAGTAGCAGTCAACGCCATTACCGGAACATCTGGAAAATTCTGCTTAAGACATCCCAATACTCTATAATCTGGACGGAAATCATGTCCCCATTGGCTGATGAACAAAAAGATATTACATGTCTATACGCTTTTTAAAAAGGAAACGAAATACATATGTAACGACTCATAAGCAGAAGTAGAACAAAAACAGGGTTGTACACTTGTACCTCACACAATGTGCCTCATCAACGACAAATCCAGCTAGTTGTCCCTGAGACAATGTTCTATAACGTCATTTGAATTTCTTTCTGTTTTTCAAGTCTTGTACCAATCTAGAAACAAACCTTGCGGTGCAATGATTTTAAGGTGTCTTGAAATGAGAGGTTCCCAGCAATCCTTTCAGGAGTAACATACAAAAGTTTGCATGATGGTCTTTCTCTCCTAAAACATGAAAAAACCGTATACTGTAAAATATAATATCTATCCAACTATAGCAATAAAATTAAGTAGTAACCAGCAGTGAAGTTAAGACACTTGAAAACCAATTTTTGGTCTCTAAATTAAATCTATAGGTTTCACTTAGGGCTGTCCATATTTTATCTGAAACCTGAAACCCGACATGAATTCAAAGCCACCGAACCCGAATTAGAGAAAACCTGAAAAACCCAAACCTTCTATGGGTCGGTCAGTGGGTCACTTTTTCCCAGCCAAAAACCTGACCCGAAAAACCCAAACATTTATTGTGTTTTTTAATAGATGTGTTTTGGCGAGTCTCTAGTATTCGGAACATTAAGTTTTGGGACTTTTGAACATTAAAATATCATATTATCAAATGATGTTTGAACTTTGATGATATTGTTTTAGTAGCAATATGTATTTTAATGATATTTTACAGAAAAAAAAAAATATTTATTTTCATTTTACATCTAAACCCGAAAACCAAACAACCTGACCCGAACCCATCCCATCCGAACTTTAAATGGGTTGGTTATCGGGTCATTTTTTCCCAGCCAGAAACCCGAACAACCCAACCCGGAAAACTGAAGCCCGAAAAAACCCAAAGAACACCCCTAGTTTAATTGACACATAATAAACTCAAACTTGACAACAAAAGTTCTTGCCTTAACTCTTGGAGTACGACAGACGCTTGAGAAGTAGTCTGTTGTGAGTTCAAAAAAGTTGAGGGTACTCCAAACTTGAGGTTCAACGTAATTATCTGGTCCTGAATGAGAGACAGTAAAGGGGAGATAACGATGGTAACACCTGGCTTCATCGTTGCCGGTAGCTGCATGATACAACTATATTAATGAAATAAACAATATAGAACTATCAAATACAAAAACAGACAAGCACATAAACAATAACCTGGTAACATAGACTTTTACCGCCACCTGTAGGCATAAGAACGAAGCAATCACGTTGCTCCACAAAGGCTTTACAAGCCTGATGTTGTAAGGGACGAAATGCCTTGTTACCGAATATCACAACGTTTGCCAGTTCAAGATCATCCAGTGACTTCAACTCTTCATAGCTAAGAGTTCCAGTTCCGGTTCCATCATTTAAAGGTGTTTCGCTAGTCTTCTTACCAAAAAATGATAAAACTGAAGTTTGTGTTGTTTGAATCTTGCCATCCTACAACGAAAAACAAACAAAATGTTTAAGTTGTAAAAATTAGGTTAACTAAATGTTTAAATCTTATAGTGTTTGGCAAATTCTAATTATTTAACAGATTGATAAACAAAATGACCAAAAAAGACATTTTGTGAAATGAAATGAAATGATAAACTAGTATCTTTCACCTTATTTTTCACAGTGCTTTCCTCTAAATGCGGACGTGTCTGATTGCTATTACTACGAGATGAAGAGTGTGTGGTTTTTATATCCTTCTTGCTTGAGATAATGAAGTCGGGGTCTTCATCTTCACTTGTAGAATCCAAATGCATAAAGTTTTGATGTTTTTGAACTTCTTCAGGTGAGTCGTTTACTACATGGACAAAAGGTTCCTCGGTACCATCATCATCGACTGCATTATGTTTCATTGAGTCCTTATTAAACATGTCGGCCAGTGTTCCACAAGCTTCCGTCTCCAAAGTTTGTATATCGTCCCAATCCTCGGTATCTTGCATAGTTTCAGCAAGTGATGCAAGAAAATCATCACCACAATGCTCCACGGTGATGAAGTCCGACCCATCATCGCCTACGCGACAATTTAGAATATTAATTCATCAAACTATATACTAAGTGCCAGACCAATCATGCTTGATCTCTTCTTGCCGGTAATTTTAGAACCAACCGCTCGTTTTCTTCATAAGAGCAAAAAGAAACATACAAACCGAAGAAACATTCTTACAAAAAGAAAATATAGGTTGTGTCTAAAAGAACACCACTAACACACTATACAAAAACCAATAACATGTTACATGACTCGTCTAACGTGTTGGCATGGCATATCATACCCATACGGACCATAATGTTTTTATAAGGGCCATATGAGTTGATCTCGACAAACTATATGGCCGTATGATGTGATACACTCACACAAAAGCGACCGGGAGGCCATAATTTTTTATACAGTTGGTGTCAACAAACTATATGGCCCAAATGATGTGGTACAATAACACAAAAGTGATTGACGTGACCACTAACATCATACAAGACAAAATGTTTTCATACGGGCAGCAAAAGTGACTGGCGTGACCACGATCATCATACGGGCCATAATGTTTTATACGGGCCCTATGAATTGGTGTCCACAAATTATGCGGCATGTATTATGAGGTATACCGACACAAAAGTGACTGATGTGGGACACGTTCACACACAACTTTTATGACCATTTTTGCCCTGTCGTAGCAGACGGAACCTGGTGTTGGTGTCTGTATAGCATTACTGATGTATCTACATCAGCACCCAAAGCATAAAACAACTTCACTAACAAAAATATAAGCATTTACGAAACAATCATTCAAATTAAGAGCTAATAAAGAGCTCTGTGGTGCATAAATTAGTAACCTAACAGGAAATCTCGGGAATATGCGAATAGGGTGATGTGATTTCTTTCTAGGGTTTTAACTGACGAAATGAAACGTATTATATAAGATAGATAGGGTTAATCACCGTAGAGATCAACAAGACGATCTAAGCAGATGCGAGCAGATTGTTCGTCAAATCCGAATTCGAGAGCCAAGCTTATCAACCTTGCTTTCTCCATCTCTAGGTTGTCCACCATCTCAATTGTCTCTACACTGAAACCTTCCCGCGCTTCTTTTGTTTTATAACCATTCAGAAAATATCAAAACCTTTTCTTTTTAATTAAAAATAAATAATATTTTATATACTTTTTCTTTCTCATCATAATAAATGGTACCGGGTACCGGTATCGAATTTACCGAACCAGGTATATTTTCAGTACCGATTCGATATCAACTTTTGACATTTTCGGTACTAGTTCGGTACCGGTATTACCGGTTTTTACATTAAAATACTGGTACCGAACCGTACCGTACCGGGTATATTCAGTATCGGTATCCACTTTTGGGGATTTTCGGTACCAGTACTTTCGGTAAGAGGGAATAGTGTTCCCGTATATTTACAGATAAACAGTAATGTTTTCTCTTTCCTCTACTCATAACCATTCCTTATAGTGCTAAGACCCGGATCCAGTGTTTAGACGGAAGTTTGGATAGAAATAATACTAATTTAGTAGAAATTTCGGCAGCATAACGCTTAAATCAACCCAATTTTATTAGCTTCCAAATCATATCGAAAGAGCATACATCATTTAGATATGTAGAATACATATTGATGAGAATGATGTATTTGATGTTTGATACTTTGACTTTTAGATGCTTATTGAGTATATCATCCATTTTGATGTTATGGGATATGTATATGTGGTTAATTGTTGATTACTAAACTTAACAAGTTAGTATGAAAAATCTTGCATACAATGTGTTTGATGTAATGGATTGTTGAAAAGTATGAAAGAATCATGTAATTGAGATTTTGACAAGTTGCGTGTCATAAATTGTACTATATTGTATGGATAAAATACTTGAATATTTTTTTTATTAAAAGAGGACAGTACCTCCGGTAAATTTTATAAATTGCGAAAAAAATATATATACAAATCTATGAGGGCTTAGGTTCCGGGGACATTTACCCAAAGAACACACCACCCCTCAACAAAAAGACCTAACAAAATGGGCTAATCAAGCCCAGCCCTATGCCCAACCTATACAATCACAAATCAAAACCTATCAGTCCAAAACAAACACGAAACATAACAGTAATCCAACCCAGCCCTATACACAAAGACTAAACAAGAAAACAAAACAGCTAAACAAAAATAATAAGCCTTCGTCATCTAATCCTATAGCAGCATATCAAAACTCCATCTCGTATCCCTAACCATCCTTTAGAACAACTGCAATCTCCAATCTCTATCCAACAAATCATAAGCATCCATACAGCAGCTCCGGAACTCAATCTTCTGAACCACAAGACTATAAATCCTGCCACAAACAATCTATATATTTCTAACACTATTCAAACTCCCTTGCAGTCCATACCAACCAACCAATACCAGCTGCTACCAGTACTCCTAGAACCTTTAATCCAACTATACAAAATAGCATTATATGTTGTAATTCCTAAATCAATAAAGAACCATTTTTCAATATACCAATTTTGCCCCCAGGCAAAACTAACCACCAGACCTTCAATATAAACTTGAATAACCAAATCATTCATGTAATCCAAAACCATACTCCAGTTATTTTCTCATGGAACCATTAAAAACCAATCTTCAAAATTACCTTCATACCCTTCTAATCCCAATATCCAACCAAACCAACACCAACTCCACTCCCTACTTCCAATCACCATATCAGCAAAATTAACCACCACAACCCCAATAAAGATCCAATGAACAACACTAACATGCTTCAAAATGCCCAAACTACCCTTACAGGAGCAAAAACTCTTTAAAAACATCCCAACCCACCACCTATTACCATGTTTGATCACTAATACCCTTCCCCATCCCTATTTAACAACAAAAAAATTCCTAAAACACCCCCACTCAGCACACTACACCTGCCTCTTACTCCAAACATTCTGATCCCAATAACCAGCCACAAAAACCACAGTGTATCCAACTACAGCATACCAATTACTCCAAAAATTACTCCCACCCCTTCATACACCTAGCAATCTTTGTACAAAATCAAGTTTACCCCTTCTTATTCCTGGGTCAAAAACAAAAAACTTCCCCAACTTCCTAAACTTTCCTCAAACAACCAACAACCAAATTAACACAATCCCTTTTTATAGCCCTTTCTATTCAAAACAACCCAACCCATCATCATCCAAAATTTAACACTAACCTCCCTATCCAAACACCCCCTTGCACCAGTTAAACCCCAAAAACCACCACCAACTAACAACAACCAATGAACCACCCCCTGAACCTATAACACACCCTATCCTTGGTTTTCAGAAATACCCCCATCTCTTCACCAATCTCCCAAACCCCTGCTCCATTGTTACTCCTTCCCAACCCAGTACAATCACATTCCCACACAACCCAAATGGGTTGGGCTTAAACAACTCAACTGAAAAACAAGAAAAAAGTTTAGAAAGAAACCAAAAATACCAGGATTGACTGCCACTGCTAAGATCTATAAGAATGCAAAAAATATTTGGGGAGGAGATAAATGTCCTACACAAAGTGGCTATCTCCACCCTTATAACTCCCAGGCAAGTGCATCCCCACAACACAACAAAACCTAATCTCCCATAAACAAACGCTGAAGTGGCTAGAATGGTTAATGTACCCTTTAGACCAACCACAAAAATATAAAATAGGTTCAAATTTCCAAAAACAAAAACTTAAACAAGAATGAAAAAAGCCAATAGTTCTAAAAAGCAAGGAATTTAGTGAGATGACTACCCAAATGGCTTTTAGAACCCTTATTCCACATGTTACCCAAATACAACCCACCCCCTGATCCCAAAGGATCTGTTCCAAATGGATCTAAGGAACACCACACACTCAGACTTCTGACTTAACAAATGGTTCTCAAGTCTTTGCATAGTTCTAAAAAAGCAAACATTTAAGAGGAGAAATTCATGCCTAAACACATAGACTTGATCCACCCTTATGACTCCCAGGTAAAGACTTATCCCAAGTCTAAAATATCCTAAATCCCAGCAATCATAAGCAGACTTAATTCCATGTTCAGACATGAACATAAGAATTAAGAGAACACACACACTCAGAACACAACACAAAGGAAAGAAGAAAAACAAGAGATTTGAAGGAAGCCTATAAGGCCAGATTACTACCCACGCTTTATAAACTCTCCTTATTTATGCAATTCCCAATGTACCCTCATCCCAAATATCACACCAATAACCACTAGTGAACCTATATATCCCAATCCAAACCCTTTGAAATATACCTTTAATTCCAGGATCAAACCCAAACCTCTTCTCATAATACCCATGCTGCCACCAAACAACCACAACCTACACCATCAAAATCGCCATCCCACACATACTAACAACCACATTCCACCATTCCAAATGACCTCCCCAAACCATCAATATCATACAGAATGTCCAACCCAAACCATCACTCAAACTACTATTAATGTCTTTCAACATATCATACTTTTTTTAACTCCCTTTTCCTGAACTGAAAATCCCCACATAGCAGTAACCAGCATAACACCAGGTGTCTTCTTATATGACAACCCCATAAGCCTCATTCTCACAACATCCACAATCTGATCACATAACACTTGCAGTGTTCTCATTTTATCATTGAATTGTCTTCCATTTCTTTCCTGCCAAATAAAATAGATTGAGGCAGCCAAGACTAACTTCCTAATAATTCCCCAAATAGTTTTTGAATTACCAACTTTCTTCTTATACTCAATCAGATCAGGCCAAACATCAGGAGCATCCACAAAGATTAGCATGAACTTTAACCCTATACCAAACAGCCTTAGTGTATTCACACTCAAAAAATAAATGTCTATGACTGTCAGGACACTTTCTGCAAAATAAACACTCCAGTTCCCCCTCACATCCCCAACGAATCAACCTATCTTGAGTAAGCAATCTATATTTAGAAGCAAGCCAAGTTATAAAAGCATGCTTAGGCACATTTTGACTAAACCACGCCACATTTCCCCAACCTACATCCCCCCTGTCACACCCTGACTTTTGCGGAAGCGTGGTTATTTGGTGTGACTTCTTAATACCATAACAATCAATCACAACAATGCTATATGATAAAAACACGAGATGTTTATCCATTAATAAAGTTTAGAAAATACCATAATATCATTGTTTGAAAACATCAATACCACATTAAGTTACAACCCATGACGTGTTTAAATGAGTTCACAAGGACTCAACAAAAGTACTTAAAGAAAACCTGAGTTTAGAGACGTGTATCCCGTCCAGGATTAAGATACACCCCCTAAACTCAACAACCATGGATAACATCTTTTATTCAAACGCAGCTTGACGACACATGCATACCCTTCCAGATCTACTAGTTTCCTGAAATACATGTAGTTTGAAAAATCAACAAAAGTTGAGCGAGTTCATGTGTATGTGAGTATGTATAAACCTTTGTAAACAGTGAATGTATGTATGTCCCGGTATGATTGCAAACAAGGAAAAGATCACCAATGGTTTGCAAGGCCACTGATATGTGTGACGGTGTAGGAAGACTCAAACCTAGCAAAGTTGTAACAGGCTTCCGGCTGGAAGACATAGTCCCCACTATGGCCCCGGCCTCATGGGTGTGGGCTCGCTAAACCCAAATAGATCTATCACTCATGCCACTCGGTCCTGATACGAGGATTAATGGTCCCAAGCATCCGCCTACCCTATCACATGATCTATGGTTCTTTCCTAGGCTAATCATACCAATAGTATTGTAAGTATCCCTTTGTAACATGTATTTCACCCCCGAAGTAAGTAAACAAAATAGTTTAAGGAAAAGGGGGGACATGAACTCACAGTAGTGCGTCTTCAGTATCGTCAACTCAAATCTCCACAGCTAATCACGACTACCTACAATGTACTAACGTCTATTAGACGAACGGGCCGTGCCTTGGCTTAGAGTTTAACGTCTTGAGTTGCGTTTCTTGTCACACCCCGGCCGCGTCAAAACAACAAAACCGCGGCGGAAACGCCGGGGGAGTGAATTGCGACAGAATTATTGTTTCAACAACCATGGCAATTTAAGTTATGTATTATTGAATAAAGAGTTTACATTGTCTTTAAGTTCAAACTAAAATAACATAATTAACTGTCTTTTAAGTCACTAAGGCCCGAGTCCGCCTAAGTGAAGCACAAACATCATCATGCATCAGCACCTGAAAACACATGTAAAAATAGGTACGTCAGCATAAAAATGCCTGTGAGATACATAGGTTTTGTTTATGCAGATTCATGACTTGTATTTGAAATAAGTGTTTAATAAAATAGTCATGAACCTTGTAAAATGTTTTCTTTTGTAAAATCATGTAAAAATCGATATGAAAATCAAATGATAATGAAAGGACAATGTATGGTTAAATGAATAACCAAGTGAAAGTGAATTTGGATAAAATGTGTACTTTGTAAAACAATGTCATGTTCTTGTATAAAATGTTTCATGTATTGCCCCAAGTGATTTAGATAACGCAACAATGTATGATATGATAAAAGCACTTATATATAGGAAGTACCAGCGGCGTATCCACCATGCTTTTATCATATAACACATAGCCCCGTTACATAAGTCACTTATCAATAACCAACCAAAATGTAATGTTCGATGTCAAATGTTCATGTGAAAACCATGTTAAAAGTCATGTATAACCAATGTAATGCATAGTAAGTAGGAAATCATCTACTTAAACTATGTGATGATGCCAATGTGAAATAAATGTCATATATGGTGAATAACAAGTAATTACTCAACCATAGGAAAAATGTACAAAACAAGGTTTTTGAATAAACATAAGTTTAAATCAAATGTTATATTTTGCAGAAAAACAATGCTTTATGATTACAAACATTTATGCAATAATGTTAATCGCATACATTCAAGCCTTGCGACTGTGGCGACAAACCCTTAAACGAATTAAAGGTTTATCTAAATTATGTAGTTGGATTCTGTCATTCCCAACTTCCAAACAAACCTAGGAAGTCGGAAACGGGAGTTGTCAATTCCTATGGTACCATTACATAAGTCCGAGCGGCGTAGCTAATGTTAATGAATGTATTATTGTCCCGATTTAACATACCAAATGTCATAACCAATGTAGCATGTGAAAACCATGTACTAGGAATGCTAAGTAAACATGCCTAGTAGAAATGTTCATGTAAAACGATGTGCTAGCATGCTCAGTAAACATACATAGCAAAAATGTCATGTAAAACAATGTGTACATATGCTAAGTAAACATATCCAACAAATGTGTAGTAAATCAATGTGCTAGCATGCTTAACATACATAGCAAAACATAATTGAAAGCATGTACTATAAGTGTACTAGGTGAAACTAGCATGTTTATGTCATAAAAGCATGAAATGCACAAAAGTAACACGTATGTACATGTGTACCACCCCAAAGTATTTGAAAACGGTAAAAGAGGGGAACTATATACTCACTTGGGATTGCTAATTAGTCTTGAGAATAAGACCAATTAAAGCTCCAAGTATCACGGAATCAACCGGCACCTAGTATAGGTAACTATGTTAATAATCGGATTCCTAAATCGGGAGATAGGATAGAATGAGGTTCTATAAATCAAATGAGTATTTTAACTCATATGGTATGATTTAATAGGCCCTACATTCTGATTGGAAAGTTTACCTTAGTGCTTTTGACCCGTTTCGACACATTATGGTAACATAAGCTACCATAAGGCGTCGTTAGCGTAAAACTATGTTCGGATGGTTAACTATGTGCTATGCCAAGTCTTACATGCCCAATTATCCCTAAACATGTTGCTAAATCAGATTATATGTCAAAAATATGTTCACATAGTCAAAATACGAATTTATGCTTCAAAAGGGCATTTTGGTCATTTCCTATGGGCATACAAGCTAACTAGCATATGACTAACCAATCCTATGTGATCACAAGGTATAACCTCAGAGGTTATTCCCTATGCAACTATGATCACTAAGCAAGCTTGGTCGGATCCTAAAGATCGACCAAACGGGTCGGATTCAAAAGTCTAAGCGGTTGTCTAGACCGCTAAACTTATGACCCTAAACAAGCATTAAACTAATAGTGACGAGTTAAACATGTCAAAACATGTTTAACCTACTGATTTGGTATCAAAATAAAGTGGTTTGATACCCTAATGTAGTTCCGTTGCAAAATGCGTGCTAAAACACATTTTGACCGGGACTTTGACTCGTCACTACACCTAGTTAACGTGGTAATCAGCGGGTATAATCACTAAGGATTATAACTGGCGTGATTACAATCACGTTGCAAAGTTCAACCAAACTTTGCGTTGACCAAAGGCTGGTCAAACTGAAAGTCAAACACTTGTTTGACTTTTTAAACTAGAAAGCAATAAAAGGAATGAAAGAATGCTCACTAAAGTCCTTGCTATCTTTTCTACAAAGAAGACAAGTCCCAAAATCAGTTTGAGAGAGCTCCAAAGCAGATAAGAGAAGAGAAATGAGGAATGAGCAAGGAATGAGTGAACTGGTGTGGCTATTTATACTTGTAGCAAAGTTACAAGATCACTCCAAGTGTTTGTGTAACCTCCAAGGATTAAATCATGGCCATCCATGTGTTAGGAGATGATTAGAAGCCTTGGTGATCACTTAAACTTGCTTAACACACCAAAAATCTGCATAAACAGCCCCTGAATTAGCAACAAAATGCTAAAAACACATTTCTGGTCGCTGGGCACCTCACACGGCCCGCGTAAGGATAGGCATGGGCCTTACGCGCCCCGCCTGGGCTCCCCAGTTCAGCAAAGTTTCACATATTTACAGCTTTAGTCCCTGCATGCATTCGAGTCCATTTTTGGCACTTTTGACCCCCGTTAAGCCATTTTCAAGGCTCTACAAGGTCAATAAAGTTTAGAGGACTCAAAATATGCTCGGAGAACTCTCGGATGTCGGCTCGTTTGGTCGTACGGTCGCGTTGTTCGCTAATTTACGACGAAACTCAAACGGACACGAAAACGAACCAAATTAAGCGACGAATGATATTTTTGCATGCCGATCACTAAAATAAAAATATTTTAGTGTGTACAAAAAAATTTGGATGTCCAGATGTGGTCAGAACGTAAGATATGCGCGAAAATGCAAACTTACGCCATTTTTGACACTTTTAGTCCCTGTAAGATCATATAAGCATGTTTTCGCACACCGAACCTATCAAAGCTTATTTCTAGGATATGTTTAGGTTATATATGATATGTTTAACTTATGATCAAGTTCCGGACTGCACGGTTCCATACGAAACGACAAGCTTTTGCAAATTGACGCAAATAGTCCTTGAGAGCGAATAAACTTGTTTTTGCCATACCAAAGCCTTTAAAACCTAATTCTAAGTTATGTAAAGGTTATTTATGGTATGTTAAGCTTATGTTGCTATTCCGGAGTATTTGTCGCATTAAACTGATCATGTTTACGCATCCGTTTGCGTATAACTTCCTAGAAAGCAATATAGAGTTCAAAATCGATCAAAAATCAACATGTGCATAAAATCAAACATAAATGACAAACATTGGGATCAAAATACACTGTTTTATTAATATTGTATTGTTCAGAGTTTGTATAATAACATCACAAGCACAGATGTCACAGTCTCCCCTACTTCAGGAAATTTCGTCCCGAAATTTATTTAGAGGAAACTCGTGAGAATAGATGTGGATATTTCGCTTTCATCTGATCTTCACGTTCCCAAGTAAACTCTGACCAACCGAATCCGTTTGTTCTTCAACTGTTTGAATGTACGGTCCACTATCTCCACAGGTTTCTCGACAAAGTGCATTGTGTTATCAACATGAATTTCATCAAGTGGTATGTGGAGGTTCTCATCAGCTAAACACTTTCTGAGATTGGACACGTGGAATGTTGGATGAACATTTCCAAGTTCAGGAGGTAGCTCAAGTCTGTAGGCTACTTTTCCGATTCTTTCAACGATCTTGAATGGTCCAACAGAGCGTGGTGCAAGTTTTCCTTTCTTTCCAAATCTAATCACACCTTTCCAAGGGGATACCTTGAGTAGGATGTGATCACCGACTTGAAATTCTAAGGGCTTGCGTCGTCGATCCGCGTAACACTTTTGACGGCTTCTAGCTGTCTGAAGGTTATCACGAATCTTCTTGACCTTATCTGTAGTCTCTAGAATGAATTCAGGTCCAGTAAGCTGAGCTTCACCTATCTCATTCCAGCAGACCGGTGAACGACATTTTCGACCGTATAAAGCTTCGAAAGGAGCCATATTGATGCTAGAGTGATAACTATTGTTGTAGGAGAATTCGAATAAAGGTAGATGCGAATCCCAACTACCACCAAAATTAATCACACACGCTCTAAGCATATCCTCCAGTGTCTGGATTGTTCTCTCAGATTGACCATCTGTCTGCGGATGGTATGCTGAGCTCAAATGAAGTTGGGTACCCATGGCAGATTGCATGGTTTTCCAAAAGCGAGACGAGAATCGAGCATCTCTGTCAGATATAATGTTCAAAGGTACACCATGTCGAGATACAATCTCATCAACATATATCTTGGCAAGTTTGTCAGCAGATAGATCCTCACGGATCTGCAAGAAATGTGCTGACTTGGTTAGACGATCAACAATAACCCAGATGGCATCATGACCTCTTTTAGTGTGCGGCAGCTTGGTAATGAGATCCATGGCAATGTTTTCCCATTTCCAAACCGGAATCTCTGGTTGCTCCAATAATCCAGAGGGATGTTGATGTTCTGCCTTAACCTTAAGACAAGTAAGGCATTTGGAAACATATAAGGCAATGTCTTTCTTCATACCCGGCCACCAATACTAGGTTCGAAGATCCTTATACATTTTATCTGCACCAGGATGAATAGAATAACGAGACTTGTGAGCTTCATCCATAAGCAAGGTGCGAAGATCGTCTATACTTGGGACCCACAAACGGCCCATGAAATAGAAAATCCCAAAGTCTTTCAGTTCAAGCTCAGGCTTAGTATGACACGGTAACTCCTTACCCATCAAGTCTTGTGTAACACAAGTATGTTGAGCCTGAATTATGCGAGTTTGAATGTCAGATCGAACCTGAAAACAGTGAAGCTTGACATGTTCCTTACGACTCAATGCGTCAGCCACGACATTCGCCTTACCAGGATGGTAGCGAATTTCGCAATCGTAGTCGTTTAGGAGTTCTACCCAACGTCGTTGCCTCATGTTTAGTTCTTTATGATTGAAAATATGCTGGAGACTCTTATGGTTAGTAAACACTACGCACTTTGTACCGTAAAGGTAGTGTCTCCAGATTTTGAGAGCAAAGACTACTGCACCTAACTCAAGATCATGAGTGGTGTAGTTCTTCTCGTGTACCTTCAGCTGTCTTGATGCATAGGCCATAGCTTTGTTTCTTTGCATAAGAACATAGCCAAGGCCTAAATTGGATGCATCACAATACACAACAAAATCGTCGTTACCCTCGGGCAAAGATAGAATAGGTGCATCACAGAGTTTCTGTTTCAAGGTCTGAAAAGCTTCTTCCTGTTTGGATCCCCACTCAAAAGGTTTACTCTTCTGAGTTAAAGCAGTGAGAGGAACCGCAATCTTGGAGAAGTTTTCAATGAAACGGCGGTAGTAACCCGCTAGACCAAGAAATGAACGAACCTCGGTAGGAGTAATAGGAGTATCCCAATCCTTAATCGCACTGATTTTGGCAGGATCTACATGTATACCTTGTTCGTTGACGATGTGCCCAAAAAATTGAACTTCCTTAAGCCAGAATTCGCACTTGGAGAATTTGGCGAAAAGCTGTTCTTTCTTTAGATGCTCCATTGTAAGACGAAGATGTTGCTCATGAGCAGCTCGAGTCTTAGAATAAATCAGAATGTCATCAATGAAGACGATGATGAACTTGTCCAAATAAGACTTACAAACCCTATTCATCAAGTCCATGAATACAGCTGGAGCATTTGTTAAACCGAAAGGCATAACAGTAAACTCATAATGACCATAACGCGTACGAAATGTTGTCTTGGGAATATCTTCTTCGATGACTCGAAGTTGATGATACCTAGAACGCAGATCAATCTTTGAAAAGCAAGTAGCACCCTGTAGCTGATCAAAGAGATCATCAATGCGAGGTAGGGGATATCGATTCTTGATGGTAAGCTTGTTAAGCTCACGGTAATCGATACACATCCTGAATGATCCATCTTTCTTTTTCACGAATAGGACAGGAGCGCCCCAAGGTGAAAAGCTCGGACGAATGAATCCTTTGTCAGATAGCTCCTGAAGCTGCTTAGATAACTCTTGCATCTCAGACGGTGCAAGACGATAAGGTGATTTAGCAATGGGATTTGCACCAGGCACAAGATCAATGCGGAACTCAACTTGGCGTACAGGGGGGTAAACCAGGTAATTCTTCAGGAAATACCTCTGGATAATCCCGAACAACAGGGATATCTTAGATTGTCTTACCCTTGCCTTTATCTTCTACGACATGTGCTAAGAAAGCAACATACTTCTTGCGTAGATATTTGCGGGCTTGGGTACAGGACATAAGCTTAAGACCACTGACGGGTTTCTCCCCACGAACTTCTAAGATTTCACCAGTCGATAGCGGTATACGGACCAACTTCTCAAAACATACCACCTCAGCATGGTACTTGGATAACCAATCCATTCCTACTATAACATCAAAGCTCCCGAGTTGCATCGGTGTGAGGTCAATGGGGAAAAGATGGTTATTGAGATTCAACTGGCAATTTCGAAGAACCGAGTCGAGTACAACGGGTTCACCACTAGCTACTTCTACTGTCAAGGGCTTTCCTAGTTTTGTTCTAGTCATCGCAAGAAAAGGCTCAAATGCTAAGGACACAAAACTCTTATCGGCACCCGAATCAAATAGAACAGAAGCAGGATGGTTGTTAACAAGGAACGTACCGTTCACCACTTCGTTATCCGCACACGCCTCATTTGCATTAAGGTTAAAAGCTCTACCACGAGCCGGTGTCTGATTTGCGTTTGCCAACCTCGGGCAGTTGTTCCTGTAGTGGGTCAGATCCCCACAATTGTAACACGAACCAGGCGGAAAGTGAGGCCGTGCAGGATTCTGGGCAGGGTTTTGTGCTGCTTGGTTTTGAGCTGCCTGATTTTGGTTAGGAGCAAAACGGCAGGTATTCGCAAGATGACCAGATTTGCCACAATTTGTGCAGATGCGACATTGCAACTGTGGCTGGTGATGGCTGTTACATCGGTTGCACAGAGGTGCATTTCCCGCATACTGCCTCTTGGCAGCAGGTTGTGCAGCCTGATTCGGTGCAGCCTGATTAGGAGCAGCCTGATTCGTCTGAGCAGTGACAGCGAAGTTCTTGGAAGCCTTACGCTTCCTAGACTTCTTCGAAGACTCAGCAGCCTTCTTGCCCTTGTTATCCTTGGTGCTATCAGACTGTTTCTGCTTTTTGTCACCTTTTCTGTGGAGTTTACCCTTTTTGATTTGCGATTCAGTAAGGGTTGCAGCTAGCTCAATGGCCTGTCGGACGGTAGTAGGGTGGCTGCCAGTGACAATATCCTGAACAGGATCTGGCAAACCGTCTATGTACCTCTCGATTGCCTTATCCAAAGGCGTGACCATTGTAGGACAGAGCAAGCTTAACTCCTCATATCTGTCTGTATAAGCCCGGTGTTCACCACTGTCTTGCTTCAGATCATTGAACTCATCTTCTAGTGCCCCCTGCTTGTGACGAGGACAAAATTCTCTCATCATGAGAGTTCTAAGTTCCTCCCCTGGCTGACCCAAAGCAATCTCAGCACCTCGGTCTCTCATTACCCCATTCCACCAGGTAAGAGCCCTCTTTTAAAATACACTCGAGGCAAACTCGACTTTACGATTGTTCGGACACTGAACATGGTGAAATGTGCTCTCAAGACTCTCAAACCACTGGAGAAGCCCTGTTGCTCCTTCAGTACCACTAAACTTGAGCGGTTTAGCCGAGTTAAACTGTTTAAAGTTGCACGGAGCAGGTGCATTAACATTGTTATTAGTGGCTTGGTTTATTTGAGTTATCAGACCAGGTAGCATAGCAGCCATCTGCTGTGCTATAATAGCTGCCAGTTCGTCATCAGGTTGAGGAGCGTTACGTCGAGGAGGCATTCTAAAAGAGGAAATATGAGAGAAAACGAGTGAGATGTTGTGATGAAAAAAATGAGATATCAATCAAATCGACAAAAAGCAAGGAATGTGGTCATTTGTTTGTTACCACATAGCAAACAAACACACACAATGACAAATCAAAGTAAATGAGTCATAATAATGTATCATCGAAGACATGCTCGCCTATAAGTGAACACTCACCCCAAGAGTTCCCAGGTAAGAGTGACTGGTCCGATATTGCGGATTTGTACAAACACTCTAGCCTTAGACAGAAAACTCAGGGTACAGACATTCACTCTTCCAGTTTGCACGTGTTCACATTATTTAGACCCAAACTTTAACGAGATTTTGAAAATTTGGAAGGCGTTAAGCCAAAAAAAAATCATCTAAGGATAGATGATTGGTTTCAAAATCATTTTGGAAGTTGTGTTCAAGTTTTGGTAATCCCCTAAGGATAGGTGACAGGTATTGTTTTAAGATCTAAACACAAGTAAACTTGTGTTAGGGTCCTAGAAAGTTATAGTCTAGGTCAAAGCATTACTAATAACCTAATTCCCTATAACCAATGGCTCTGATACCAACTCTTCTGTCACACCCCGGCCGCGTCAAAACAAAAAAACCGCGGCGGAAACGCCGGGGAGTGAATTGCGACAGAATTATTGTTTCAACAACCATGGCAATTTAAGTTATGTATTATTGAATAAAGAGTTTACATTGTCTTTAAGTTCAAACTAAAATAACATAATTAACTGTCTTTTAAGTCACTAAGGCCCGAGTCCGCCTAAGTGAAGCACAAACATCATCATGCATTAGCACTTGAAAACACATGTAAAAATAGGTACGTCAGCATAAAAATGCCTGTGAGATACATAGATTTTGTTTATGCAAATTCATGACTTGTATTTGAAAGAAGTGTTTAATAAAATGTAGTCATGAACCTTGTAAAATGTTTTCTTTTGTAAAACCATGTAAAAATCGATATGAAAATCAAATGATAATGAAAGGACAATGTATGGTTAAATGAATAACCAAGTGAAAGTGAATTTGGATAAAATGTGTACTTTGTAAAACAATGTCATGTTCTTGTATAAAATGTTTCATGTCTTGCCCCAAGTGATTTAGATAACGCAACAATGTATGATATGATAAAAGCACTTATATATAGGAAGTACCAGCGGCGTATCCACCATGCTTTTATCATATAACACATAGCCCCGTTACATAAGTCACTTATCAATAACCAACCAAAATGTAATGTTCGATGTCAAATGTTCATGGGAAAACCATGTTAAATGTCATGTATAACATGTATCATGTATAACCAATGTAATGCATAGTAAGTAGGAAATCATCTACTTAAACTATGTGATGATGCCAATGTGAAACAAATGTCATGTATGGTGAATAACAAGAAATTACTCAACCATAGGAAAAATGTACAAAACAAGGTTTTTGAATAAACATAAGTTTAAATCAAATGTTATGTTTTGCAGAAAAACAATGCTTTATGATTACAAACATTTATGCAGTAATGTTAATCGTATACATTCAAGCCTTGCGACTGTGGCGACAAACCCTTAAACGAATTAAAGGTTTATCTAAATTATGTAGTCGGATTCTGTCATTCCCAACTCTCAAACAAACCTAGGAAGTCGGAAACGGGAGTTGTCAATTCCTATGGTACCATTACATAAGTCCGAGTGGCGTAGCTAATGTTAATGAATGTATTATTGTCCCAATTTAACATACCAAATGTCATAACCAATGTAGCATGTGAAAACCATGTACTAGGAATGCTAAGTAAACATGCCTAGTAGAAATGTTCATGTAAAACGATGTGCTAGCATGTTCAGTAAACATACATAGCAAAAATGTCATGTAAAACAATGTGTACATATGCTAAGTAAACATATGCAACAAATGTGTAGTAAATCAATGTGCTAGCTTGCTTAACATACATAGCAAAACATAATTGAAAGCATGTACTATAATTGTACTAGGTGAAACTAGCATGTTTATGTCATAAAAGCATGAAATGCACAAAAGTAACACGTATGTACATGTGTACCACCCCAAAGTATTTGAAAACGGTAAAAGAGGGGAACTATGTACTCACTTGGGATTGCTAATTAGTCTTGAGAATAAGACCAATTAAAGCTCCAAGTATCACGGAATCAACCGGCACCTAGTATAGGTAACTATGTTAATAATCGGATTCCTAAATCGGGAGATAGGATAGAATGAGGTTCTATAAATCAAATGAGTATTTGAACTCATATGGTATGATTTAATAGGCCCTACATTCTGATTGGAAAGTTTACCTAAGTGCTTTTGACCCGTTTCGACACATTATGGTAACATAAGTTACTATAAGGCGTCGTTAGCGTAAAACTATGTTCGGATGGTTAACTATGTGCTATGCCAAGTCTTACATGCCCAATTTTCCCTAAACATGTTACTAAATCAGATTATATGTCAAAAATATGTTCACATAGTCAAAATACGAATTTATGCTTCAAAAGGGCATTTTGGTCATTTCCTATGGGCATACAAGCTAACTAGCATATGACTAACTAATCCTATGTGATCACAAGGTATAACCTCAGAGGTTATTCCCTATGCAACTATGATCACTAAGCAAGCTTGGTCAGATCCTAAAGATCGACCAAACGGGTCGGATTCGAAAGTCTAAGCGGTTGTCTAGACTTCTTAACTTACGAGCCTAAACAAGCACTAAACTAATAGTGACGAGTTAAACATGTCAAAACATGTTTAACCTACTGATTTGGTATCAAAACAAAGTGTTTTGATACCCTAAAGTAGTTCCGTCGCAAAATGCATGCTAGAACGCATTTTGACCGGGACTTTGACTCGTCACTACACCTAGTTAACATGGTAATCAGCGGGTATAATCACTAAGGATTATAACCGACGTGATTACAATCACGTTGCAAAGTTCAACCGAACTTTGTGTTGACCAAAGATTGGACAAACTGAAAGTCAAACACTTGTTTGACTTTTTAAACTAGAAAGCAATAAAAGGAATGAAAGAATGCTCACTAAAGTCCTTGCTATCTTTTCTACAAAGAAGACAAGTCCCAAAATCAGTTTGAGAGAGCTCCAAAGCAGATAAGAGAAGAGAAATGAGGAATGAGCAAGGAATGAGTGAATTGGTGTGGCTATTTATACTTGTAGCAAAGTTACAAGATCACTCCAAGTGTTTGTGTAACCTCCAAGGGATTAAATCATGGCCATCCATGTGTTAGGAGATGATTAGAAGCCTTGGTGATCACTTAAACTTGCTTAACACGCCAAAAATTTGCATAAACAGCCCCTGAATTAGCAACAGAATGCTAAAAACACATTTCTGGTCGCTGGGAACCTCACACGGCCCGCATAAGGATAGGCATGGGCCTTACACGCCCCGCCTGGGCTCCCCAGTTTAGCAAAGTTTCACATATTTACAGCTTTAGTCCCTGCATGCATTTGAGTCCATTTTTGGCACTTTTGACCCCCGTTAAGCCATTTTCAAGGCTCTACAAGGTCAATAAAGTTTAGAGGACTCAAAATATGCTCGGAGAACTCTCGGATGTCGACTCGTTTGGTCATACGGTCGCGTTGTTCGCTAATTTACGACGAAACTCAAACGGAGGCGAAAACGAACCAAATTAAGCGACAAATGGTATTTTTGCATGCCGATCACTAAAATAAAAATATTTTAGTGTGTACAAAAAATTTGGATGTCCAGATGTGGTCAGAACGTAAGATATGCGCGAAAATGCAAACTTACGCCGTTTTTGACACTTTTAGTCCCTGTAAGATCATATAAGCATGTTTTCGCACATCGAACCTATCAAAGCTTATTTCTAAGATATGTTTAGGTTATATATGGTATGTTTAACTTATGATCAAGTTCCGGACTGCACGGTTCTATACGAAACGGCAGACTTTTGCAAATTGACGCAAATAGTCCCTGAGTGCGAATAAACTTGTTTTTGCCATACCAAAGCCTTTAGAACTTATTTCTAAGTTATGTAAAGGTTATTTAAGTTATGTTAAGCTTATGTTGCTATTCCGGAGTGTTTTTCGCATTAAACTGATCGTGTTTACGCATCCGTTTGCGTATAACTTCCCAGAAAGCAATATGGAGTTCAAAATCGATCAAAAATCAACATGTGCATAAAATCAAACATAAATGACAAACATTGGGATCAAAATACACTGTTTTATTAATATTGTATTGTTCAGAGTTTGTATAATGACATCACAAGCACAGATGTCACATTTCTTATGTTATTCCAAGTTATAATTATTCGTTAAAATAATAATTATTTTAACTATTGGGATTGAACCCTACCAAAGGAACAGATAATGAAAGCCAAAACCGGTTCACAACAGAGGATTATTCATAAGCAGCTGTTTGCATTAAGCTTTCCCCTTGACAGTGGTTATTTGGCAACTGACAGACTTCAAAGCACTGCTCAATAAGACAATTTCTACTAAAGTACTGATGAAGATTAAAGGCTGAAGCTCAATCTACTGACGGAATCCAAGCACTGCTGAAGAGTTAAAGCACTGCCCATTCAAGGTCTGATCACCCTTTGAAGAAAGCACTGATGCTCAAACATCAGTGGTTGACTACATCAGTGGAATGAAGAATCAGTGTTTATACATCAGTGATTAGAATGTAATCAGTGTCTGTATGGCCAGTAGTTATAAATCAGTGGATAGAGTTTGTTAGGTTGTTAGATGTCACTTTCATGGTGACGTCAGCTGAGATGCTTCAGTGGTTTGGTTTGCCTATTAATGTAACAGTACCTTGTACTGTTACATTTGATTAACTGAGTGGGTTCTTCTCCTCATGTCTAATCCTTTCATCTTGTGCAATCAACCTTGGAGCATCAGGTTGAGGGGGAGTTTAGTTTGTAAGCATGCTCTGTAAATCTTTTGTTTTGTATTGTAATCATTTGACTCAGTATGAAGCATTGGTTTATCAAAACTATTTTCTCCTTTGATTGTGTTTACAAAGTTTGTTTTCATTTCCGCTGCATTTCAATCTCAAATCATATCTACTGATTTGTTCAAATAATACAAACAAACACAATCATGACAGTCTCCGATCCTAACAATTGGTATCAGAGCTTGGACAGTCAAATTCGATCTAACAGTCAAATTTGACATAACAGTTCAGCTCAAAATTCATTGATATTAAGGTTGATTGTATTTCGTTGAAAAACATAGTAACGAGATGTAGGATCGTTTTGGGACCCAAACGAGTCGATCAGAAGAGGTCTTCACCAATACAAAAGGCGAAAACAGATGTATCGGTGTTATTTCAGCTGAATTGCATAAGAAATCACTTTAAATTGTCTTTTGATTCATATTAGATCGTTTACAACGCTGTAGACACTTCGACAGAGCTTCGTCGTCGGAACTAATTTCGTTACAAATGAATCAGACACTTCAGGTATTTATAGGTGAACTAATTCCGTTTGAAATAGTCCAAGCAAGATTTAATTCCGCATGAAATTAACTCAAGCGAGATTAGGTTTCATGCGGAATTACAATTCCGTGCGGAATTAATTAATTTCGTATGAAATAACCAACATGTCATTTCATGCGAAATTACCTATAAACCACTTTCTCGTTTTCCGTGCCCTGATCTAACTATTACAATACAAGACTCGATACAAGACGAAGTCGACAGACGTATGCACCAACAGACTCCCCCTCGGATGTTGACGAGTCTTCAGTGTCGAGTCTTCGGTTGTCAAACCTTCCGTCTTTATCAGTCTGCTCGCTCTCTCCAAAGATTCTCCATTGTAAGCATCCTCAATCAATCTTTCTTTCTTCTCTTATCTCTTTTATTCCAATGATCTGAATCTGACTCTTTCACATTTACAGATTCAAACACTTGATCTAATCTTTTCTTTTTGAAAATCTTCAGACTCCCCCTTTCGATATACTGGGATCGTAGTATGGAATTCACCATCTTCAGGTTCTAAAATCTTAACCTGGCTTACAATCTGCTCTGGTATCGGAACCTGGCTTTTCCTGCACAATCTCTACCATACACATAAGTTTCTCAAAAATTAAAATATAGACACCACTTGCAGGAATCATTCAAAACTATTTAGACTTTGAAAACCGCTTGTAAAAATACAATCATTCTCACCCACTCTTTTCCAAATCTGTTCTTCATATTTAGCACTTGGAATTTTGAACATCAGCTTTTCAAAATCAGTTGTTGAAAATCTTTTTGAATTTTTCAAAATTTATGCTAAAACACTCCGAATATCTTTTTGGATTTTTGAATGAAAATAAATGCAGTAAAGAAATATTTACAAACAATATTTTTGTGAGCTTTTGTAAGAGGATCATATCAGTTTTTGAGACAAATCACCAACACCGTTAAGCTTTCAACATTTTAAGTTCTAAACAATTCACCTAGATTGTCAGTATACTGGTCCTCTTAAATTTTCACACAAAGTTCAACTGTTTTGAGATACGAGATTAATGTTTTAAGCACTTAAACTTATTCGCGTGTCCCACCACTTGAATATACTTGACGTGTGCGCGAGTATACATATTTTTACAATGAAATTACACACGATTTGGTTTTAAATTTATAAAAGTGATTATTACTTTTACATCAAAACACACACGAAAGAGGCAAGTGTACCACATCATATATGTAGTAAAGTATCGGTAAGAACCAAGTATCGATCCAAGGAAATGGGCGGAGAAATAATACTAGACCTTTGTCACTAAAATACCGGTAAAAAAATAAGTTGTTTGGTTTTTAATAAACTAAAGTAAGCATAAATAAATACTTATAATTTATAAAACATAGTAGATTTCAAATACTAAAATAGATAAGGCACAACCAAAGCATGTCAACTAAGTCAGTTTTGGCATTAGAAGCATTCGGTCAATTCTCCATTTTTAAGACAATTAGTATCCCTTTCGGGAATCCTAACATGACAATCATTCGGAAAGCTAAAACGATAAACACACTTTAACCACCTAAAATTGTTCTTTAACGTGCAATTGATAAATGTCTATGAAAATCTCTTAGAAATAAGTTAGTCATCCGTTAGGGGTTTTCTAACCTCACTTAAACAAGGAAAGCGACACCGATAAACACAATGCAACCACCGAGACAAGCATAAACTAGATTAAATCACAACCAAGTTCATTTTACAAATCTTGCACATAAATTCACCAAGATAGCAATTTTGGCCTAAACTACTAACTAAGCTAACAAATCATGGCAAGAATTCATAACAACACCATTTAACTCGTTAAGGTCCTTACGTGACGGCAAGCTTTCTTGATTAACAATAATTACATTTTATTAAACCACTAACCATTTCTAGTATCATGGTGCCCACATTTTAACCAAGCTAAACTAGTTAACCAAGTTTAAAGTTTACTAATACATGATTAATTAAGCTTCATTTTTCAACTATCTCAACTAACCAATTACCAATCATCCAACACAATTACTTATAATCAAGAAATCAATATTAATAACAAGGTTGCAAACTAATCATCAAAGATTAATCATAGAAAATACTTCCAAATGTCATTACAAACAAAGATTAACATACTAATGATTAAGATCAAGCAAGGGATTGTTGTGTTTTTGCCCAAAGGCTTACATTAATACATAATAATCAGTCTCAATGCTTGAAACATAACAAAATTATGGAAAGACTTAAGAATTCAAACCATAAACAAGCATAAGAATGAGAATCCGGATAGTAATCGAGCTAAACGAGACAATGTGGCTTGAATCCGGGTGAAAGCTAACGCCTCCGGAGCCTGAAAATCACCTGAATTGCTCTCCAAAATTCCAGAGTTACGACCAGAATGCTACTGTCTGTTTTTTATAACATTTTGCGATCGCACGGTCGTGCCAATAAAGTGCACGACCATTCACTTTTACATTACGTTGCACCATACTTTTGTGACATCAGCAGAGTTGACTGGTCTTCGAAGTCACACGGCCGTTCTGCTGGAGGCACGGTCGTGCATCTCCGGGTTGGGGTGGCACAGACTCTTGAACGGGCAGTGCCTTCCTGGACTTTGGCTGATCATCGAAACCGCACGGGGTGCGATCAGACGCACGCCCGTGCATCACCGGGATAAGCTTGAACGCCGGGTCGCACCCTCGTTCACTACCAGGCTGGACAGCATTTGTCGGAGATGCACGGTCGTTCATTAGGTCGCACGACCGTTCCGCTTGCCCAGGTCAGAATTCCAACAGAATGTTCACAGCTTTGTCGTTTCGTCCGGAAAGTCCTCGTTTTCACTATCATCTTTTCTGGTATGCTGTTTTAGGCCTGTAAACAAAAGTATACATGATTAAGTATCCGAATGACGGTTTTACGACCGAAAACGCATAAAATGGGGATAAAATGGGGGACTAAAATATGTGTAAATTAGCGAATATCAATACTCCCGTATCCAGATCCCAATATTCAGTCTTACAGGTGAGTATACCTAGATGATATCTGTAAAGGGTTAAATGCGAAACCGTGAGAGCTCATGTCAGAACTTTCGTTCAGCAAAGAGATGACGGCTCGTCTTTTGGTGTGTTCCCTTTAGAGAATCTTTTCTTCGACATCACATGATTAGCATTTTTCAATGTTTCTCATTTTTTGTACTGAGGGCAGCGCTATATTTCAAGCAAGCAGAAAGTATTATACGGGGACTAGGCCATTGCTTTCGCAAAATCAGAAGTCCCGGAATAATACCCCAGATATCACTAAGTATAAAGACCTAGTATCTCAGAAAGAGGGATCTTTCAAACAAGATTTCGGGGGTTACCCATATATCCAAGAAATGTTCCCCATGATATAAGTAAGTTTGAAATTTAGGTTTATATCTCGACCACAATCTACTAAATGTATAAAAACCTACTGACATATCCGCAGTGAGATTGTTTATCACATTTGAACTTCCAATTCTTTAGCGTGTTGTGATAGTCCACTGATGTACTATCATTTCCTCTTTTCTACAACAAAAACTCATTTTTGATTTTATCATGTTTTTGACTTTTCAAATTTTCTAATGTTTTTGGATTTTCTGAAATTAATTCTTACAATCTCTAAAATTCAAACATATCAAAAGAAAATTTTGAAAACCAACTGTACAAACAAAGTGACAACTGATTTCAAATCGCTTCAAATCGCCATCCACTTGGTGTAAACAATCAGAAATCTCCCTGTCAACAAACTATTTTCCCATTATGATTTTAAAACACTTAAGTTCTTTTAATCAAAATGGTTTTTTCCGGAAAATATGTTTAGTTGATTTTACTACTTGTAAAGATGGGGATTCATTCATCACTTTGTTTTTCAATCTTTTGAATGATAGTTAAATCAAGTTCAACTTAATGACCTTGATTAACCACTTGTAGAAATAACTACCAACTTCTTGCAAATAAAACTTCTCTTTCAACCACTTGGCGGTTTGCTTACCAACATTTACCACTTGTAGGTTGAAATCTCAAAATGCCGATTCCTACTCCACATTACCAACCTGGGAGTTCCGGCCAGTCACACTTAACCATTTTCAAAAATATTTCAAGAATGATGTTGATTCATGCTCCGCGATTACCAACTTGGGAGCTCCGGCAAGTCAGGTTTTTATTCTTCGAAAAATATTGACACCCAGGCCTGACCATCCTTAGGTGTAATTTTCTCTTTTCCACTGTCACTTTCACCAGACTTGTGAACATGCTTTTTGGAAGCATAGAATTCTTTCACTCCTTTCGCCTTACCATTGACCATTTTTTCCAAAAATGTGTTTCACATTTCCGTTGAAAGTCTTTTCAACATCAAACTTATTCTTTTCAGAATAAAATTGATTTGAAATTTCAACTTTCCCAACTTTTTGTTTAAAACTATCAACCCGCAATGGTGGAAATTTTCATCATCCAAAGGCGGAACTGTTTTCTCAACTTTTTCTTCAACTTGTGGCTCCTCTGATTTTGTGGAATCAGATTCATCACCTGAACTGTCACTTGAATTTTTAAAAACCCATTTTTGATTATTAAGCTTTTCTTTTCTTTTAACACCAGTCTTTGAACATTCACCAATTTCAAATTTTGAATTTTTGAAAACTTTAGATCTGTCAATTGGTGGTTCAAATTCAATCACTTTTTCTTTCAGTTTACCAGAGACTCCCTGTTTTGTTTGTATTGCCTTTGGACAATTCCTAGCAATATGACCAACTGTTTTGCACTAAAAACAAATTCTTGTCTCTGTCTTCTTCTGAATAAATTCCTTCTTCATTTCTTCTTGTTTCTTGGCAAGGAATTCTTTGTTCGTCTGCTTCCATAATGAACTCTTTTCTTCTCTCTCAGCATAAGTACCTAAAACAAATACAGTTTTTGGTTTATAATTTTTCTCATTTTTATAATTTTTCTCATTTTTATAATTTTACGGTGAAATAAAACCTAGACCTTTCTTTTTGAAATTACCATTATGGTTTGGTTTCTTTTGAAAACCATAACCAGAACCGTAACCCATTTTCTTGTTTATCCTTTGTTGAAACCTTGAGGTGTAAGATTTGGGTTTTCCAGTAAGATCTACATCTTTTATTTCAGAAATATCGCTTTCTATTAATTTGAAAACCTTTTTGATCATTTCAGTTTTGACACCTCTTATTGGAAAATTTTCATCAGAATATAATTTGTCAGAATCTTTCAAAGTATATGCTACTTTGATCGGTTCGTCATTCAAATTAGCTTTTGATAACAAAAATTCTTTATCATAAACCCGTTTGTCCCTTTTGACTGTTGACTTTGACGTGTTGGACTCAAACTTTGACTCCGACTTGGACTCCTCTGTTTCATCCTTATCCAACACCTGATCGACCACTTTCTTTATTAATTCAGACTCATGATCAGTATCGGATGATGTGAACGTGACATCAATGTTTTCTGGCAAGTTATCTGACGACTCAGACTCCCACTGTAAATTTGTTGCCTTTTTGACTCTTTCTGAATTTGGATTTCGAGGAGAATATCCATTTTCGACCGGGGGTGGACATTTGTTATAGACAACACTTGGTTTCTTACCAGATGTCTTCACTTCATCATCTTTTATTGTTTCAGAATTCTTCTCTTCAGAAGTCTTTTCTTCTTCAAACGTCTTCAAACCTTCCACAATCGGGTAAATCCTGTCAACCACAAAAGTAGAACATAAGTAACTTTTTAACAGACTATTAACTCTCTCAGTTTCAATTCTTTGTGTTTCCAACTTCAATTCGAGTTCTGCACACTTTTCAGTGTAATAGTTGACATTGTCAAGCTATCTCATGTATGCTCCTTTAAGTGTATTCATTGCCACAACTTGTTCAATTCTCGACTCGTTGTATTTATTCATCTCTTTGTTCAACACATCATATGATTCTTTCAGTCTTTTTATGTTGTGTAGCCGTTCATTGTTTTGCTTTATCAGAGATTCACAGTTCATGCATTTCTCAAAAACCTTGACAGCATCAGCATCTATTTTAATTTCAAATTCTGGAACTTCTTTGACTACTTTCACTTGAACTTCTTCTTCAACTTCCTTCTTTTTCTCAGCTACAGCATTTAACCGTTTTCTAATCTTTTCTGCCCAATAGTCATCAGTATAATCATTGATAACTTGAGCAACAACAACTTTAGCTTTTAAAATCTCTTTGTCTGGACAAAACTTGTCCCGGCTAAAGTTTTCCCAGCTCAAAACCTTCTGGTAATCTCTCATCATCTTGATTTATCATACAAGCTTTATTATCAGCTGGAATATATTTATCCCAACTGAAATCCTTTGATGAACTTCCATCATTTTTATTGACCAAACACGCTCTCTTTGAATCTTCAATCTCTTTTCTAGCATGTACAGTTTGTGACTGTTGTTGTTGATGTGGCTGTTGAGCAACTTGATGATAAATCGCCTTTCGATAGTAGTCGTTGTTTCCGAAAGGATTTTGAGCTCCGCTTGCTTCGCGATTTGTGCACTCCCTCTTGAAATGCCCCTTTTCTCTGCAACGAAAACAAGTGACTTTAGATTTATCAAAGCCTAAAGTAGAAACATTTGCATCGCGAAAATCATCTCTGCCTGTGATTTGTTTAAACTTTTCAGCTCTTCTCAACACGCTCGCCAAGCACCACTTTATATCCATCAACTCCATCTCCTCAGCATCAACTTGATCGTAATCCTCTTTTGTAAGCATTGGATTCCCGATTCTCCCTGCAACTAAACTACCATAAGATTCAAGTACAGTAACCAATAAAGACATATGGCTTTTAGCTACTTCCTCTGAATAGTTTTGATCATTCTCTAGATTTAATGCAATGTTGCATTGAAGTACTTTGCCACTCTTTGTTGCTGTAAAGTGTGGATCAAACGATGGATACGATGAAAATCCCATCTTACTACTTGATCCTTGAGATGACTTGTCAGAAGAACCTGTTGCATTAAATGCAGTTTCAACTTTTGGAGATATATTGGTTTTATCATTAACACCACTTTTGTAATACAATCCAATATCTTGTTCTCCATCATAGTTCTTCATTCTAGCAATTTTCCTTTGTTCCATCTCTTGAGCTTCAAGATGTTTAATAAACTCGCTCAGCGTGATGTCTCTGGTTTATTCTTCAACATCATCAGATACGCCCCCCAAACATCATGTGGCAACGCATCAGCCAGTTTCTCAATCAACTCATCTTTATCTTTGTTGATGCCCAATCTTTTCATATTCTTCAACAAATTGCAGTATCTCTCAATGATCTGCTTGGTGCTTTCATTTCTTAAACCCCGGAACAAATCGAATTCCTTCTTCATAAGCGACTTTTTGTTCTTGAGCATGTCATCACTACCAAGAAACTTTGGCTCTAATTCTGTCCATATCGAATGTGCACTTCCATTATGTTGAAGTAAGATCAAGATATCTTCTTTAATAGCTTGCTACAACAAACTAACCATCAATTTCTCATCTTTGTATTTCTTTTTCTCAACATCACTCAACTCTCTAATTGGTATTTTCACATTGTTGTTCCCAACTGGTCTAGTATATTGAACTTCAGTATGATCCCATCCCTCTAAGTGATATGCTTCAACCCAATTACCAAACCGTTCAGCCCATCCACTAAAATCATCAATGTCCAAAAGCTTAGGCGGTTTTTGTGTTGTTCCCATCTCATTTTCAAGCAATGTACTTTGAGTAATAGTCATTGGACTAGCAAAGGCATTATAAAACTCGTTCTCCATGTTTCGGTTTTCAAAGGTTCACAATTAATCAGTTTCAAACGAAATTCCTCTTTCACATGAAATTACTTTTCAAACGGAATCAAGTTTCAAACGAAATTCCTTTCTCTCAAACGAAATCCCAGTCAAACGAAAATACCCTTTCCACGCGAAATTACCCTCTCAAACGAAAAGACCCTTGATGCGAAATCAGCTACAAACGAAATTAGTGATTTCATTCGAATGGTTCAAACGAAATATAATTTCGTGCGGAATTAACTTGGTTTCAAATGAAATTAAGTAACTTGAAACGAAATCTAATTTCGTATGAGATTTTCACACGAAATTACAGATCCAAACGAAATTACGACTAATTCCGTGCGAAATTACAGCAATTGTTCGAATGGAATAATATCAACTTTCA
Source organism: Helianthus annuus (assembly GCF_002127325.2). Classification (NCBI taxonomy): domain Eukaryota; kingdom Viridiplantae; phylum Streptophyta; class Magnoliopsida; order Asterales; family Asteraceae; genus Helianthus; species Helianthus annuus. The sequence goes on along the minus strand of NC_035438.2, from coordinate 95,600,838 downwards.
AACGAAATTAGACTTTCTAACTGTTTTAAGCCGAATTAATGTCTGAAACTTTCAAGGGTTTGTTAAAACACTGTTACGCACGTCATATTTGAAAATCAAGCCATTTTGACCGTGAAATCAAGTTTAATTGTGAAAAGAAGGTGTAGAAATCAGAAATTGCAGCTGAAATGGTAAGAACTCTTCCTCCTGAGCTCTGATACCACTTGTAGGATCGTTTTGGGACCCAAACGAGTCGATCAGAAGAGGTCTTCACCAATACAAAAGGCGGAAACAGATGTATCGGTGTTATTTCAGCTGAATTGCACAAGAAATCACTTTAAACTGTCTTTTGATTGATATTAGATCGTTTACAACGCTTCCGCATGAAATTAACTCAAACGGAATTAGGTCCAAGCGAAATTAGGGTTCCGTGCGGAATTACAATTCCATGCGGAATTACCTATAAACTACATTTCTCGTTTTGCGTGCCCTGATCTAACTATTACAATACAAGTCTCGATACAAGACGAAGTCGACAGACGTATGCACCAATACGAGAAATCATGTTCAAAGTGATTATTCAAATACTCTGTAAAACAACCAAGATGTCATAAGACACATAAACTTCACATAACAAGTGATATCATGCATAAAGTACCTATAGTGCTCAGATCTGAAAATATGTCTGATAACTATGGTATAATCATTTACAAAATTGATTTCAAGTGTTGAAATGAAGTTTGTGTTGTTTCCATCATGTTTGATATTAAAGTGTGAACCTCTGGTAAACAAAAACCTAGTTTCGTAAAAACACTAGTGTTTTTGTTAACATGAAAGGAGGGAAATTAAAACTTTAGTTATCGAATCTTATATGTTGAAAAACAGGTTGAGAATCCTGTTAAAAGGATCAAATCAACTTTGTTAAGAACACATTAAGAAAATCAGGTGTTAAGACAGACTAAATCACATGTAATGTGAGATCTGACATAAGCATGTGCAAAAATGTCCAAGTCTCTCCAAACATTGCTGAAAAATGATTCTAGTCTAAGTATTTCTTCAATAAAATCCTCCCAGTAAGTATTTTAGTAATTAAGAATGGAAAGGGTAAAAAGGGAAGAAGAAAAATAACAAAACTCAAAAGTGTATTTATCTCAAAACTTTTGAAGTCAAAAGAAAGGAGTATAAATATAAAACACTTAAGAGTCCAAAGTTGGGTAAACAATGGTCATCAAGCAATTATGTGCATTCATTGATTCAGGGAAGTTCAGGGAACAATAGTATCACCAATGATGAAACTGATAAGAGGACTAGACAAATATTTCAGAATCCTCACATGTCTCCTCTTTTTGCAATCAATTAACAAGGAAATGGTCACACAAAATAGTCATTTCAAATCATTGACCATTTTCTTAAAACTTGAGAATGATGTGACTATGAGTTTTAATTGGAAAATATACCAGAACCCTTTTTGATGTTGTTTTCAGAATAACCTTTAATTATTTTTTCTTGAAAAGGTTTTTCTCAATAAAACAGGATATATTATTCTTTGTTTTTTAGAATAATATATTTTGTACTTTTACTTGTTTTTTATAGTAAAAGTATCAATCTCCTGTCAGGATATAGGACCTCTATTTTTGTTGGTGATATTATCCTTAAAAATAGATCAAAAGGAAAAGGTACTAGTGCCAAGGTCATATCAACCTCAAGTTTGTTTTATCACAAGATCAAAAATTGATTGCTAACAGATCTTAAACTACTGAGATACTCATGTTCTAATTCAAATAATTAGGCACAAAATGAGTAGCCTTAGTAAAAAGGTTTTCATCATCTGGGATACTAAACCACTGTCAGGAATTTATAAAAGCTTCAAAACTTGTAATAAACATGTGGCAAAACCTCGAACATAAATTCCTTGAAAAACTGCTGACAAATTAAACTTGATAATTTGCATCTAAAATGTATTTTGTTAAGTATAGCATTCCTGCATATGTTTAATAAATCACCATCAATAGATGTTGGACATGATATTGTGTTTACACAAGACAAAATCAATCCCCTCATCTGAACAAGCAGATGCTCAAATTTTTGGTCAAAAGTTCAAACACTGTTGCACTAACAGTTGCTGATGTAATAGCCTTTCAAAACCTCACTATTTCCCTACCACTGTTGTGCTCAAACATCTGTTTCTTAAACACTGTCCACTGCTGAAAGTCAACCTCTGCTCTCTCATTTTCATGATAAGCACTGTTGTTCAAAATTAGTGTTTTATCCACTGATATGCTATCCACTGATAGTAAAAATCACCCACTGTTTCATTTGTTACCGTTGTAACCACTGATGTTTGTTTCATCAGTGGCTCTCAAAACAACTGTCCTCCATTATTCATCCTTCTATCATAGGTTGGCACGTGGTCAGTTTTTAGCCATCGGATCATTGTAACCGCTGCCACATCAGCATTCACTTTTTCCCTAAATAAAACCCTGATCAAAACCCCAAACAGGGTTTTACACTGTCGAATTGAATTCCAAAAATTCTCTTCTCAAAGCAGTTTCCCACTCTTCATTACAAATCATTCTTTAATCTTCTTCATCAAAATAACGAAATCAAAATCAAAATCATCCTCATCCTCTGCTTCCAAAGACGCCACTCAAATGGCCACTGAACCCATTGAAATCCCATACAAATCTCCTCACAATTATGTGGGTTTAATCATAAAACCAACTACCACACACACCTTCGATTCCATCATCGACACCATATCTGCATCAAAGTACAAAACTTTGCTAACAGCAGATGCTCCTATTTACCAACAAACCCAGAGAGAGTTCTGGAAAAATGCTACCCTTGAAAAACAAGGAGACATCGTCATAGCCATCAACTCCTCTATACAGGGTAAAGCGATTCAAATTACTCCACAATCAATCTCAGAAGTCTTTAAACTCGATGATCAGAAAGGTAAAACTTCTTTTTCTAAAACCGAGTTGAAAACTGATTTCTTGAAAAGGGGGTATGCAGAACAACCAAAAAGAGATACCTTACAAAAAGGTTTCTTTCCTTCTGCACCTAGGTTTTTATTTCACACTTATTTTGGTCAAAAATTACCTAAGTAATTAAGTGATCAAATTAGTTTTGTGAGGTAGTGTGCTAAGAGAATATGTTCAAAAAAGTGTTAATTAAATTCTTTGCAAAAAACAATTTCAGGATACGGCTCAGGATATCGAGCTGTATCTACGATCAAACAATGAGCAAAAAGTAAAGGGGTTGACACGATATGTACGAGGAAAGCCCTTGATTGATCTAGATCTCCGGCATAAAACCTCGGGAGCTGACAATCGCAGCTGCCTTGTTCTTGTTATTGCTTCAAATTTCAGGATACAGTGCAGGATGTGGTGCGGATCGACTAAGTGTTACAATATAATTCGGATACAAGTGTGGTGTTTGCAGTAAGCTCGAGAGTGAAAGTGTACGAGAGTGTTAGTGAAAAGTTGTGTGCCTTAAGCTGATCCGCCCCCATCTATTTATAGCAAAGATAATGTAACTAACTATCCTCTAAAACCGGGATCCAACGAATATTCCTTAGCCGAACGTTGTAGACCTAGTCTTTCGGATTCAGCGTCTCTCCCTCAACAGATACGCCCGAGTCTTGAGGAGAAGAAGTCCAATTGACCGTTAGCAAGTCCCAGCCTTTAACCTGCACGTGATTAATTTGATATACCTCGGGATATTATCCAGGATGTTAGCAATATCCCCGTCCAGTATCCTGATCACAAATAAACAATCACAATCAGAATATTAGTCAGGATATGGTTTCAGTAAATGGCCCATAACAATTGTCCCCAAAATATATCTGTTGGTATACCAACTCCAACGGATATATTTTAAGATTTATTTCGTACATCGAGGCAATTAAATCGGATTGACGCTTGAAGTGACATTGTGCAACTTCCAATGCGTTTTTCACTCAATGGCTATCCATTTAGCCCCTATATATTCTCTCTTTCTTGTTGATATACGATCATCTCTCTCGGAATTCTCAGGTACTTTTCTCTTCTTATCTCTTAACTTTTTCTCGTTCAAATTTCCCGATGGCCACCAGAACACGTTCTCACTCCGGCGAGTCCACTTCGTCGTTTGTCAACCAGAATCTGCTGAAAAATCCCGAGAAGGAGGTGTGCTCCTTCGATAATGCTGATATCAACGCGTTAAGAACCTCCGGTGCTTTTTCCGACACAGCGATTATCCGTCCATTCGACCGGAGCATTCGTTCCGACATAAGTTCCGAGGAGTGGATTTGCTTCTCATCATATCCTTTTTCTCTTGGTCTCCGATATCCATTCCCGGAATTCATCATGGAATTCTTTCGAATTACCGGTCTCTGCTTTGCCCAGACGATGCCTATCGTCTGGAGAGTGCTGATTATGCTTAACCAAATCAAAACCCTTCACGTCCCCGATCTCTGTATCGAAGACCTTCCACTTGCTTACCGCCTCCGATCTCACGACAATAGTCGCTTCTTGCTTTTTTCAACCTCTAGCAATCCCCTCATCCTCAAAGCTTCAAAAAACGAGGATGGGTGGCAACGAAAATTCTTCTTTGTTAGACGGGATTCCATTCCGGAGGGCGAAAGCCTTTCGGTGAAATGGTTGACCTCCGGTAGGGTTCAGGGTTTTTAGATATCCCCAAATGTATCCTGGTGATGTATCCTGTGCTAATATCCTGATTTCTCCCTTTTGCAGCAAACTTCAAAGAGTTAGCTCCTCCTTCTGAAGAATCTCAAGAACGAATCAACCGGATCTACCAGTTGCCTGATTGTGACAGATCCTTTTCACAGCATCTTCCAAGTTCAAGCCAGTACTCCTCGTCATATATGTCTGGTAAGAATCTCATAAATTCTGCACATTTATTAATATTATAGTAAGAGACAAGAGTGAAGTTTTAGATATTTTCCCTGTTTAGCAGCACCGGTCAAAGCTCAAGAGGTCTTTGATCTCGATGAATTGGATAGTTATCCCATTCCTGTCCAAGTGAAGAAGGAACCCAGCAAGCCTGCCTCTACTTCCAAACCAGCATCTGGCCCTAAACCGGCAGTTGTTCCTAAGCCTTCTCCTGCTACCAAGCCACGTGCCTCAAGTTCCCGAAAAAGAAAGGAGACTGACTCTCCAGCCTCATCTAAGACCTTCCCCTTTGAAAACCAAGGGTTTGTTGAATCCAGCGGCTTCATGACTGGCTTTCTTAATCAGGTTCATATCCTTAACCTATATCCTGCAGCATATACTGGTTATTTTACATATATATTGATGCCTGTGCTTTAGGTTGTTGGGTCTGGAACGTCTCATGTTCCTTTACGAGGATGCTTGCGGGCTTAACAAGATGCTGGAGATCAAGCTCAAGAAAGCTGAAGAAACCATTGCTGACCAAGGGATGATCGCCAAAGCACAATCTCAGCATTATGAAGACAAGTTCAAGGCCGTGACCCAAGAAGCCAAAGCTGCTATCAACAAGGCCAACGAAGATGCCCAAGCCAAGATGGACGCCGCCCAACTCTAATTCGAGCAGGATAAGACTTCCTACCGAGAAGGTCTCAAGGGATCAGTTGTAATCTCCCTCCTACAAGCCAGGCTAAAGATGGCTTATGAAGCCAAAACTTTAGGCTTTGAATGCCCTTCCTGGAATGTGAAGGCTTGGGAGGCAAAACTGAAAGACCTCGGGGGAAGTCCCGTTGAATATCCTGCCAAGCTTGCGGGTGAAGAGCCTTCCAAGGCAGTGGAGGAAGCGGCTGATGCTGAGAAGAATCCCGGGGGTGATGCTGGAGCAGGTGCTGATGGAGTAGTGGCTGAAGAGGGTGTCACACTTTCAAAATCCACCTGCGGAGTATCACCGCTTGGGAGCGTGACTGACCAGGACCAAGCCACCAATCACATAGAACAATATATATAGTAAAAGTAATTGCCATTAAACCAAACCAAATCCATATGAAAGGTGTTCCAAAACATAAGTAAGTTATCGTTGTTTAGCGGAAGCGTATAATTAAAACCCATCACAATAAAGTATCAAATGTCGTAAGTGTTTAACAAGACAATCACGATCCAAGCCCACAACGACCAGCTCCTCCCTGTGCAAGCTCCATGTATCTAACGACCTGCAAGGCATGTAACAGAGGATCAACAACTAGTTGAGCGAGTTCACAGAAAGTAAATGTGTAATAGTAAGTTCGTTTATAACATGTGGCTCTACTGGGCCGATAGTGCGTTCTACTGGTGGGGGCTTCCCATGTTGTATAACCACTAGACTATTCGTAAGCATAAGTGTTCTTCACAACCGAGAACAGTAATACGTACAAGCTTTACGTAGGTTTACGTAAGTATCCTTCACAACCGAGGATAGTAGTAAGTATAAATACACGTAGGTTTTACGTGAGTATCCTTCACAACCGAGGATAGTAGTAAGTATAAGTATCCGTAGATTTTACGTGGGGGTCCTGCACAACCGAGGACAGTAAGAAGCATATGCATATGTGAGCTTTACGCATGTGTCCTGCACAACCGAGGACAGTAAGTAGTATAAGCATACGTAGGTTTACGTATGTGTCCTGCACAACCGAGGACAGTAAGTAGTATAAGCATACGTAGGTTTACGTATGTGTCCTGCACAACCGAGGACGCTGGTATGGTAGTCTAGTGGTAGTGTCAGTATGAATCTATTCAACCTTATTCCTTCAATCCCATTCCCAACCCTGGGAATCCCATGCCTTAGTAAGGGTGTGAACTCACCTTGGTTTGCTCGGTATGTTATTACTTCTAGAGTTAATTCGTGTTTAAGTCCGTTACTCACGACCTAAGTACATTGCACATGATTTGACGTAAGTGTTTGCATCCAATTAGGGTTTGTAAATCGTTGATATCCAAGAAATTGTGTTCCGTGTGTTTATTGTGTACAGCAGGATATGATAAGGATCGTTCATGCACACGATATCATTTAGTAACGTACAGTATCATATAATCACATACTGGTAGGGTATAGTAGTGTGTTGTTTCTCATACAGACTTCTGAACTTACACCACAATCACACAGTCTTTTCAAGTATAAACAGAATTTAGAGTATGTATCATTACAAACATTCTGGATCATGTAATCAACTTAAAACTTAGACAGTTCATCTACAACGTCAGATCATTCATCAAGTATAATGTTCAAGCTATGCATCAAGCATGAAACTCGGGTTAGGTTATCATGTAATAATTCGGACAAGATATAACACACATAAAGGTCGGACATCTTGTTTCATTCCAAAAGGTCGGACCTCAAGTATAACCACAAGAAGTCGGACCATGAGCTCCCCACCAAAACTCGGACAAGATCACATTCATAAAGGTCGGACAGATCATAGGGGGGGGGGGTAGGGGTCATAAAGGTCGGACATGGGGTTTAAACATGAAACTCGGACCCCATTTCATTTGTCAAACTCGGACCACATTCATGTCCCCTAATAAAACTCGGATAGCACTTGTATAATAAAACTCGGACCCTTGCTATTTGTTTAAAACTCGGACATCACAAGCAGGTTACAAAAGTCGGACCAAACTACACCCCACAAACTCGGACACTTAATGTGGGTTATAAAAACTCGGACATATGCTTATTTTGGTTCAAAGAAGTCGGACTTAAGTCCTTATCAAAAACTCAGATTACATTTTCGTGTTTAATAGTTCGAACCTATATCCATGTGTAACAAAGGTCGGACTAAGTGTCATAATCAAAACTCAGACCATTAAAATCAAAGGTCGGACTAACAACATATGTGATTATCCAAGACAAATTCACAGAATTCAACAACAGTTACGATTTAACACTCGTACGATCAAAACCCTAATCAATCTTGCATATTGCAAAAGTCATAAGAAATCAATCGATGATTACAACAATCATTATGCGAACAATCTTATCGGCATACAACTAATCATTCATCATAATCACAATAATCCAGAATCAAATCAAAATCACAGAACATTATATGAAGAACTAGGGTTTTCAAGAATTCACAAGAATCAAGAATTGATACAATTAAACAATCAATTAGGATTGACAAGTATTACAATAATCAATAACAATTACCTTGAATGATTCTAGAGAAAGAGAGGATTCAAGAGTGATGAATATCTTGGTGATGATTGCCAGAGAAAGTGAAAGTACGTGCTTGGATTTTTGTGCAAATGATTAGTGAAGAAGGGATTAGGGTTAAGTATAGCTTAGGTTTCACTAATTACTCTATACCACCCTAAGTATTATATTTTATACAAGAACACCATCTCACAACAATTTCACAGTTTCACCACCAAGTTTTTATATTTGTCAAGTCTTTAAGTATTTAACCAACAATCATGCACAATCACACAATACCATTCATTGCATCAAAGCGTATACAAGTCCATAGCAACTAATTGTGCAAATAAACAACTAAACAATCAATGAACGTGTAATAAATGCGAAATAGAAATCTTGGAAATTCGAGTTGTCACATTATCCCCAACTTAAAAGAAATTTCGTCCCGAAATTTAGCATGCGGTTACTGAGGAAGCTAGGTAAGTTGTATCGTTTACTGGTTTTCCTGGGGTGTCACATCATCCCCCCGTTGATTTGGAATTTCGTCCCGAAATTCCGCAGTAGTAGCTTCAGCCTCAGTAGTAGTTGCATTGGTTCCGAATAACTGGGGGTACTTTTCTGTCATCTGGTCTTCGCGTTCCCAGGTGTACTCTAGGCCACGTTTGGAGTTCCAACGAACTCGGACAAGAGGGATTCTCTTGTGTTTGAGGACCTTAACATCCCGGTCCGTGATTTCAACTGGCTCCTCGACGAACTGCAACCGCTCGTCGATAGTGAGTTCCTTAAAAGGAACTATCAGGGTCTCATCTGACAGGCACTTCTTCAGATTCGACACATGGAATACGTTGTGAACTGCACCGAGTTCAGCTGGTAGATTTAGCTTGTAGGCCACTTTGCCTATTTTCTCTATGATCTCGAACGGTCCGACATACCGCGGATTTAGTTTGCCCCGTTTGCCAAAACGAACCACACCCTTCTAGGGTGAGACTTTAAGTAAAACCCGGTCCCCGACCTGAAATTCCAATGGCTTCCTACGCTTATCTGCGTAGCTTTTCTGGCGATCACGAGCTGCCGCCATGCGTTGTCGTATTTGTGCAATGCGTTCAGTAGCGTCAACTACCATTTCTGGTCCTGTAATCTGACTATCCCCCACCTCTGCCCAACAGAGAGGTGACCGGCATTTACGCCCGTACAATGCCTCGAATGGAGCGGCTTGTATGCTGGTGTGGTAACTGTTATTGTACGAAAATTCCACTAAAGGGAGGTGCTTTTCTCAGCTGTAGCCGAAATCGATAACACATGCCCGAAGCATGTCTTCTAGAGTTTGAATTGTGCGCTCAGACTGCCCATCCGTCTGAGGGTGATAAGCTGTGCTCATGTCTAATCGAGAGCCAAAAGCTTTGTGCATCGTTTGCCATAGTTCTGAAGTGAATCGTGCATCCCGATCCGAAATAATAGAGGTTGGCACTCCATGCCTTGAAACAACTTCTTTCAAGTAGATGTCTGCTAGAGTGGAGAACTTATCCGTTTCTTTGATAGCCAAGAAATGAGCAAACTTGGTGAGTCGATCCACGATCACCCAAATAGTATCATTCCCACGCTGGGATCTAGGCAGGCCAGTAACAAAATCCATGGAAATTTCTTCCCATTTCCACTGTAGTATCTTAGGTTGCTGAAGTAGGCCTGAGGGTTTCTGGTACTCTGTCTTGACTCTCGCACAAGTCAAACATTTGCCGACGTATGTTGCTATGTGGGCCTTCATGCTAGGCCACCAATATATAGTTCTAAGATCGTGGTACATTTTATCCGAACCTGGATGTACCGAGTAGCGAGACTTATGAGCTTCATCCATCACAAGTTCTCGTAAACCGCCGTATAGTGGTACCCAAATATGCCCTGTTACATAGTAGGCGCCGTCTTCCTTCTGTTCTAATCGTTGCCTTGAGCCGCGTAAGGCTTCAGCCCTGACGTTTTCTGGTTTCAATGCTTCAACCTGAGCATTTCGTATCTGTGTAGGAAGATCAGACTGAATAGTGAGCTGCAGAGCTCGTACACGCCTAGGTAGAGTGTCTTTCCGACTGAGAGCGTCAGCCACAACATTGGCTTTGCCTGGATGGTACTTGATGGCGCATTCGTAATCATTAAGTAACTCGACCCATCGTCGTTGACGCATGTTTAATCCTTCAGCTTGAAGACATGCTCGAGACTCCTGTGATCGGTGTAAATAGTGCACTTGGTACCGTACAGGTAGTGTCGCCATATCTTAAGCGCGAAAACAACAGCTCCCAGCTCTAAATCGTGCGTCGTGTAGTTCCGTTCATGAATTTTGAGTTGACGAGAAGCGTAGGTAATAACTTTATCCCGCTGCATCAATACACAACCAAGCCCCTGTATCGATGCGTCACAATATACTACAAAATCGTCTGTGCCCTCTGGCAGTGAGATAATAGGTGTGCTGCATAGTCTATCATTTAAGTACTGGAAAGCTGTTTCGTGAGTGTTGCCCCAACGGTAGGTGACACCCTTCTGTGTCAGTAGTACAAGCTAAGCGGCTGTGCGATCTTCGAAAAAGTCTTTAATGAATCGTTTGTAGTAACCTGCCAAACCCAAGAATTGGCGTATTCCCGTTGGTGTACGCGGTGCAGGCCAGTTCCTGATCGAATCTACCTTGGATGGATCGACATGAATCCCATCCCTGTTCACCACATGGCCTAAGAAGTGAACTTCACGAAGCCAGAAGTCGCATTTTGAAAACTTGGCGTACAGTTGTTCCTTTCGAAGAAGTTCCAAGATAAGACGTAAGTGCTGCTCGTGTTCCTCCTGACTCTTGGAGTAGATCAGAATGTCGTCGATGAAGACAATGACGAACTTGTCTAGATAGGGTTTGCACACCCTGCTCATGAGATCCATGAAAACTGCAGGCGCGTTCGTAAGCCCAAATGGCATGACTAGGAACTCGTAATGGCCGTAGCGAGTTCTGAATGCTGTCTTGGAGACGTCCTCATCCCGGACTCTCAGCTGATGATACCCTGACCTTAGATCAATCTTGGAATAGTAACTCGACCCTTGCAACTGGTCGAATAAGTCGTCAATGCGTGGAAGAGGATAGCGGTTCTTCACTGTGACCTTGTTCAGTTCGCGGTAATCGATGCACATCCTGAAAGTGCCATCCTTCTTTTTCACGAATAATACTGGAGCTCCCCAAGGTGAAGAGCTTGGACGAATGAAGCCCTTATCCAAGAGCTCTTGTAGTTGCTTTGAAAGTTCTTCCAATTCATTTGGAGCTAAACGATACAGTGCGCGAGCTATAGGTGCTGCTCCTGGAGCGTGCTCGATCTGAAATTCGACTTGATGATGAGGCGGTAAACCAGGTAAACCTTCAGGAAACACCCGAGGAAAGTCGCGCACAACTGGATGGTCTTCCAACTTCTTTTCTTTCGTTGATGCGTCAGTAACGAGAGCCAAAATTGCGGTGTGACCCTTCCGCAAACATTTCTGAGCCTTCAAGAAAGAGGTGATGCCAACCACAGCACCACTCTTGTCGCCTTGAACTTCGAGAGGTTCTTGGCCAGAACGAGGAATGCGAACAATCTTCTCTTTGCATAGGATCTCTGCTTGCTGTTGGGATAACCAATCCATCCCAATGACGATGTCGAAACTACCCAAGACTAGGGAATGAGGTTGATGGAGAGTGTCTGACCAACTAAGACGAGGTTACAACCCTTGACTACCAGAAGATTGCTGACCAGTGCTCTGATAGTCATCAATCTTTCGCTGCCGTGCCTGAGACTGAACTGAAGTTGAACCTTTGCTGAAGGTTCCATCCCACCTTCTCTTGTTGTCACTGGGAACAGCGGACGTAGTAGTAGTAGCAGCACCAACGCGTCTAGGCAGCTTGTTCTGTTCCACTGCCTAATCTGTGAGGCGATGAGCAAGATGAGTGACATCCTGGTTAGTAGCAAGGTTGGCCGATGTTACATAACTTTGAATCTCTGAGGCTAGACCCTTGAGGTACAATTCAATACGCTTGATCGGAGGGTCCACCATGGTTGGACACAGGATGGCCAGTTCGTTCGACTATTTCGTATAAGCTTCAATTTCTGACCCCGTCATTTTCAAATGGTAAAGCTCCACTTCCAACTTATGGATGTCATCACGCGTGCAGTATTCCCTTTTTAATGAGTTCCTTAAAATCGTTCCAAGGGGTGGCGTTAGCAGCTGCCAGCCCTAATATCTGAACTTGCGCGTTCCACCAGGTTAGTGCGATTCCTTCCAACGTGCCAGTGACGTACTTGACCCTGCGTGCCTCAGGGCATTCACACATCTCGAATACTGACTCGAGCTTCCCAACTCAATGGAGTAGTCCCACTGCTCCTTCTGTGCCACTGAATGTACTTGGACGACAGTCTATGAAGTTCTTGAATGTGCAGACAGGTTGCTGTGCGTTCTGACCCGTTGCGCGAGAAAGATAGGTCAAGGTTAAGCGCGAGAGTTGGGTCACGAGAGTAGGATCTAACATCCTAGGATAGGTCTGGAATAGCAGGTCATACCTCCTGCTTGTGCGGCTACAAACGCCGCAGCAACTTGTTCGTTAATGAGGGCCGTCAACTGGGCTTGAGTCATGTTAACACGTCCAGACATGATCGAGCAGTAAAGGTAGCATAAGTATGAATGGTTCGCGAGTAGTGCGATGACAGAAAAGTGTAAGCAAGTAGGTGTTCTCAAGCAATAACAAGTAATGAGCAGTGTAATCTAAGCATACTACGAGCAAAATTCTATGCAATTCTAGCATGTAGGCAATAACCAATAACCTTATTACCTAGGAGGTTGAGTCTTGCACGTGGAGCGAAGCGTCGTTGTGGATCGTTGAGAGCACTGTTCTGGTTATAGTCTGGTTTTAATAAAAACGTTTTTCCCCATATTAAAACCAAGTTCTCTATAACCAATGGCTCTGATACCAATCTGTCACACCCCCAAAATCCACCTGCGGAGTATCACCGCTTGGGAGCGTGACTGACCAGGACCAAGCCACCAATCACATAGAACAATATATATAGTAAAAGTAATTGCCATTAAACCAAACCAAATCCATATGAAAGGTGTTCCAAAACATAAGTAAGTTATCGTTGTTTAGCGGAAGCGTATAATTAAAACCCATCACAATAAAGTATCAAATGTCGTAAGTGTTTAACAAGACAATCACGATCCAAGCCCACAAGGACCAGCTCCTCCCTGTGCAAGCTCCATGTATCTAACGACCTGCAAGGCATGTAACAGAGGATCAACATCTAGTTGAGCGAGTTCACAGAAAGTAAATGCGTAATAGTAAGTTCGTTTGTAATATGTGGCTCTACTGGGCCGATAGTGCGTTCTACTGGTGGGGGCTTCCCATGTTGTATAACCACTAGACTATTCGTAACCATAAGTGTTCTTCACAACCGGGAACAGTAATACGTACAAGCTTTATGTAGGTTTACGTAAGTATCCTTCACAACTGAGGATAGTAGTAAGTATAAATACACGTAGGTTTTACGTGAGTATCCTTCACAACCGAGGATAGTAGTAAGTATAAGTATACGCAGACTTTACGTGGGGGTCCTGCACAACCGAGGACAGTAAGAAGCATATGCATATGTGAGCTTTACGCATGTGTCCTGCACAACCGAGGACAGTAAGAAATCAATCGATGATTACAACAATCATTATGCGAACAATCTTATCGGCATACAACTAATCATTCATCATAATCACAATAATCCAGAATCAAATCAAAATCACAGAACATTATATGAAGAACTAGGGTTTTCAAGAATTCACAAGAATCAAGAATTGATACAATTAAACAATCAATTAGGGTTGACAAGTATTACAATAATCAATAACAATTACCTTGAATGATTCTAGAGAAAGAGAGGATTCAAGAGTGATGAATATCTTGGTGATGATTGCCAGAGAAAGTGAAAGTACGTGCTTGGATTTTTGTGCAAATGATTAGTGAAGAAGGGATTAGGGTTAAGTATAGTTTAGGTTTCACTAATTACTCTATACCACCCTAAGTATTATATTTTATACAAGAACACCATCTCACAACAATTTCACAGTTTCACCACCAAGTTTTTATATTTGTCAAGTCTTTAAGTATTTAACCAACAATCATGCACAATCACACAATACCATTCATTGCATCAAAGCGTATACAAGTCCATAGCAACTAATTGTGAAAATAAAGAATTAAACAATAAATGAACGTGCAATAAATGCGAAATAGAAATCTTGGAAATTCGAGTTGTCACAGAGGGTGCTGCCCCTTGAAAGCAGCGAAGTGGGCACTGATGGATTTTTATGCCGAGGCCGGAGCCCACTTTTTTAAACTTGATGGTTATGGTTTATAATCCCTGAACAATTTCCTTTTCCTATTTTAGAACAATTTACTTTCCTGCATTAAGACAATATAATGGCCAAAGGTGGATGGGTCCTGGGTTTCAGGACGAAGCCCTTGGTCATTAGTCAGTATGGTATATTTTGAACATTATAACAGTTGATGGCAGATGGGTCTCAGTTTGAGACGAAGCCTTCAATCTGTTAAGTAAATCTAATTAGGAAACTGTTGTGCTTTTGGTGGATGGGCCTTAGTTTAAGGTGAAACCAAAAGCACAACTTTTTACATGTTAATAATATAACCTACCTTTGACTTATTTGCCTTTGTCAATGCTTTAGTTTCTCATTATATACTGTTTAGTTTTGTAATCATTTAAATACATCAATCCATATTTTTAGCAATATCTCGTAAAAACAAACTTTGGCAAATAGATCTTCTCAAAATCCCCATATCTTGGATAGAGTTTCAAAATAGTTTGTTCTTTGTAAGACCTCAAATAGTTTAAAGTGTTCAAAGGAATAAAATGGTCTACTTAGCTTTCATAAACAAATTCCATTTTGATTTTAAACTTAAGTTCCGCACACCAAACAAATATCTTGTATTATATCGTGAGAATATATTCTGAGGATATATCTTGAAGATATATCCTAGTCAGGATGATTAAACTTCTGACATGGTTTCAAAAGCTCAATCAAATTGTGTAGGATTCTCAAAGGAAAGATCATACCAGGAATAGAGTATAAGCCTAGTTTCAAACTTCAATCCTTTTTGCAATTCCTTGTACCAAGATGTCCCCAGTCCTTGCATGCTTGGTCCAAACTTGACTCTTAGTGCCTTACATAATTGCCTTAGGAGAAATGTCCCCTGTGTACAAAATCTTTCAATACTTAGAAAAACTTACTTAGACTGCGTAGACAGTTCTTGTGTTATTGGGGTAAAATCCGAAAACATCCTGGAGATAAATCCTTAGTATCCTGGGGATAATCCCAAATTTTCATGCGCTACAGGCGGGAGTGTATAAACTCCAATACTCAGAAAGGTGAAAACCTTTAAACCTTAGAGAGTATGAAAATACCCTTTCGTGAGAGAGGGTGATCAATCCTCATATACCTTTAGAATTCAGGATATAGCCAACAGTAACGAAATTGTCAGCCACTTTTACATGAACTGGTCCCGCCACCTTGAACTATCCCGAATAACTTGCGCTCCAGGCGGGGTGTTTAAACCCAATTTGGATGAAAGGTGAATACCTTGAAACCTATGAAGGGATCAGGATCCCTTATTCGTGAGAGAGGGGGCCAATCCTCTAGTCTTCCGAAACATCCTGAGTGTGCATCCTGGAACTATATCCCAAAGCATATACTGCAAAACATTCCAAAACTAAGGTGGGTGTTAGCTTGGCTAACACCCCTCCGATGCTTAAGTTAGTATTGGGTTCAAATAAAATAAAGTATATTCAAAAGAGACAGAATACATACCATCTTGAGTTAGAAATTAAATTCTAAACTCACTTGAAATAGGCTTTGAGATGTATAGCATTCAGGATCTTGGTAGTATATCCCCTTCCATATTCTTAAGCTGGTATGCTCCTTTTCCGGATTCTGATTCAATCTCATAGGGTCCTTCCCATTTTGGGGCCAACTTCCCATCAGCAGGATTCGTAGTATTCTGAAAAGCCTTTCTTAACACCCACTCTCCAACCTTAAATCTTCTGGTCCTGATATTCTTATTATATGCTCTGGATATTCTTTGCTGATATGCTGCCATTCTCAACTTTGCCGCATCCCTTGTTTCATCAATAGTATCCAATTCTTGACATAGGGCTTCAGGATTCTTCTCAGGATCCCAGAGGTTGGATCTTGCTGTAGGTATCGCCATCTCTGTCGGGATTACTGCCTCTGCTCCAAATACTAAGGAAAACGGAGTTTGCCCAGTAGCATTCTTCACAGTTGTCCTGTCAGCCCATAGGACAAATGGTAATTCTTCTGCCCATCTTCCCTTCTTAGCCCCAAGTCTTTTCTTCAAATTGTTGACAATTATCTTGTTTGAGGATTCTGCTTGTCCATTCGCTTGAGGATGTACTGGAGTAGATGTTATCATTTTGATCCCCCAACTCTTGCAGAAGTCAGTAGTTCTTTTACTAATGAATTGAGAACCGTTGTCACAGATTATCTCGGCTGGTACTCCAAATCTGGTCAAGATATTTCTCTTTATGAAGGATACTACTTCTTGATCCCTAACTTGAACAAATGCCTCGGCTTCAACCCATTTGGAGAAATAATCTGTCATTGCCAACATAAAAACCTTCCCTCCTGAAGCCTTTGGAAGCTTTCCTACTATATCCATACCCCACTTCATAAATGGCCAAGGGGAAACAATAGGATATAACGGTTCAGCAGGCTGGTGCAATATGTTACTATGTCTCTCACATGCATCACATCTTCGAGCATATTCTGCGGCATCTTTTCTCATTGTTGGCCAATAATGTCATGTCCTCAACACTTTTGAGAATAATGACCTGCCCCCAGTATGGTTACCACAATCCCCTTCATGTATATCCTGAAGTACTTCTTTGGCTTTAGGATCCTCCAAGCATCTCAAGTATGGTCCTGCAAGAGATTTCTTGTATAAAATATTATTTAAAATAGTGAATCGTGATACCTTCATCCTAAACGCCTTAGGATTTTCATCTCCGGGGATATGTCCTTCCTTGAGATATCTCATGATTGGAGCCGTCCAGGATTTAGGATCCTCTTCAGGATACACCGCTCCAGGATCCTGAATACCTGCTACTTCTTTATCCTGAGGATTCGTTGCAGAATACAGGATATGTAATATTGGTATTGGGGTCCCGTCTAGTATCCTGATTGATGATCCCAAGTTTGCCAATGCGTCTGCTTCGGCGTTATCCTCTCTTGGTACCTGTTCAAGTGTAAAAATATCGAAATATCCTGCTAATTTTTTGAGAATACCGAGGTATTCGATTAATTTCTCACCCTTGACTGCGTAGGATCCATTAAAATGATTAGTAATTAACAAGGAATCAACATATACTTGCAAATTCTTGATATTCATATTCTTAGCCAATTCTAATCCTGCAATCAAAGCTTCATATTTTGCCTCATTATTGGTAGCAGGAAATTCACACCTAATAGCCTGGGGTATTATGTCCCCCTGTGGCGATTTTAGTAGTATACCTAAACCTACACCTCTTACATTAGATGCACCATCAGTATATAATGTCCAGGATTCTAAGTTTTCTCCTAGCTGTTGCACTTCTAGGTCTACTTCATTCTGAATATCACTACTGAAATCAGCCACAAAGTCTGCTAGAGCCTGAGACTTTATTGCATTTCTAGGTTCATATATTAGATCATAGGCACTTAATTTTACCGACCACTTAGCCATTCTACCCGACATCTCAGGTTTCCTAAGCACATTCTTAACAGGATAATTAGTTTTAACATGAATCCTACGTGTCTCAAAATAATGTCTAAGCTTTGTTGATGCCATAACTAGAGCCAGTATTAACTTTTCTAGGTGAGAATATCTAGTTTCAGCATTTAACAAACTTTTGCTAACATAATAAACAGGATACTGCTGACCTTCGTGATCCTTTACAAGGACCGCACTTACTACATTCCCTGATACTGCAAGATACAGGGATAATGGTTCACCATCTTCAGGCTTCATCAATAGAGGCGCAGTTGAGAGATACTGCTTCAATTCCTGCAGGGCTGCTTCATGCTTCTCACCCCATTCAAATTTCTTATTCTTTTTCAAGATATCATAGAACTCTTTACATTTTTCCGAGGATCTTGAGATAAATCTATTCAAGGCTGCCACTCGTCCTGTTAACCGTTGAACATCCTTCATATTCGAGGGTGACTTTATATCCAGGATAGCTTTGATCTGCTCCGGGCTTGCCTCTATCCCTCTTTTTGTCACCATGTATCCTAAAAACTTTCCTGCCCCCACTCCAAAATGGCACTTTGCAGGATTTAGTTTCATATTCTACTGGTCCAGGATATCAAATGCTCCTTTAATATCCTGGAGATGATCCTCAGCCTTCTTGGATTTGACTACCATATTGTCAATGTACACCTCCATGGTGTCCCCCAGTTTGTCTTTAAACATCATGTTCACCAATCTCTGGTACGTTGCACCTGCATTTTTCAAACCGAAAGGCATAGCAGTATAACAGTAAATACCTGTTGGTGTCATGAAAGCAGTATCCTCCTGGTCTGAAGGTTCCATTTGGATCTGCTGGAATCCTGAGGATGCATCCATGAAGGTTAACATTTCATGACCGGCAGTGGCATCCACCATCGAGTCTATATGAGGCAGAGGGAATGGGTCTTTTGGACAAGCTTTGTTTAGGTCTGTGTAGTCTACACAAACTCTCCACTTCCCATTCTTTTTTTGAACCACTACCACATTTGCTAGCCATCTAGGGAATTTGACTTCTCTGATCATCTTGGACTTCAATAATCTTTCAACTTCCTCTTGGATAATTGCATTCCGCTCAGGGGCGAATTTCCTTCTCTTTTGTTGTATAGGCTTGAATGACCAGAGCATCATGATGAGGATCCTGGACAGTATCCCTGTCATCAGCATCAAACGTGATCATTTTGTCAGTTGTGAGGGTAGTCATCCTGACAGGTTTGTCTCCCCTCTCAGCCTTAGCTTCTTTTGCATGTCTCTTCGCCGTCGAATACGAAGTCCCACAAATGTTGGATCCTCCCGAAATGAAGTTGATTATCTTGGCATCCGCGGGAGGTGAGGCTGCTCGTTCAGGATCCTTCTCAGTATCCTGACCTTTATTCTTCTTTCTTCCCAAGAGACCATTTAAATATCCCTTGCTCAGAAGATAGCTTATTTCCTTCCTCAAGGCAATGCAATCCTCTGTAACATGTCCGAAATCCTCATGGAAGGCACACCATTTGGATTTATCCTTCCAATCAGCTTTTTGTTGATTCTTCCGAGGCCACCTGGCTTTATCTCCCAAACCCGGCATAGCATACATTAGTTCAGGTATATTAACAGAAAAACAATATTCGGATAATTCAGGATATTCTTCAGGATCCTCGTCTTCGACAGCATTCACTCTCTTGTTATCACTTCTGCCATATGGCTTGGAGCGGTATGGTTTGTACGAGGATTCCGACTTCCTGTTAGTCGATTCGTATGTTGAGGATGCATTCATCCTTTCTTTCATTTTCTTGTCATCCTCCAATCGAATATATCTTAGAGCCCTGTTACGAGCCTCGTCGAGATTCCTGCAGGGATTCATTACAAGATCTTGATAAAACTGAGAATCCTTTTGCAACCCCATCTTAAAAGCTTGCACGACTGTTGCAACATCAAGATGTGGGATATCCAAGGATTCTCGACTGAATTTGTTCACATAATCCCTCAAGGATTCCTGAGGCCCTTGAGTTATCCTGTAAAGATCACTGGTTAGTTTCTCAAAACTCCGACTGCAAGAAAATTGACTGTTAAATAAATTCACTAAGTGAGCAAATGATGTAATCGAATGCGGAGGAACATTTAACAGCCATTTTAAGGCTGATCCTGTCAGAGTAGAACCGAAACCCTTGCACAGGAAAGCTTCCTTGAGCTCCGGAGGGATAGGGTTGATCTCCATCCTCTCCCTATACTGGGCAATATGCTCTTCAGAATCCGTGGTTCCATCATAAAGCTTCATGTTTGGAGTCTGGAATCTTTTTGGGATTTCAGCATCACAAATAGGGCGTACGAACCGAGATATCCTGTGGCTATCCTGGGATACTTCAGGAATTGGCTGAACCACCCCAGGTACACTGGATATCATATCCTTTAGCTTCTGAAGCTCCCTGGATAATGCTGACGTTACGGCTGTATCCTGCAAAGATCCAACACTGTTAGTGGCAATAGTATTATTATTATTAGACACGTTACCAGTCGGAGGATTCTGCCCATATCCTGAAGCATATCCTGAGCTCCTCACGGTTGACATTCTAACCGAGGAGGGTATTTCAGGAGTATGATTCTGAGGAAGGCTGGGCACAATATTCCCCCTATTATCCTCAGTATACACAGCCGAACTAAAGTTTAAAGTTCTGGGTTGTAGTGGAGTGACGATATCCTCGGCAGATCTGCTCGAGCCAGACTTCAGGAGTTGTATTTCCCTCAACAGCATCTGGTTTGTTTCCTGTTGCTGCCTCATTTGTTCCTGCACACTTCCAAATAAGGTTAGAATTTCATCATTAGAAGCCAAAATCGGAGCAGATCCCTGAACATTCCGAGTAGGGATAATATCCTGAGGTTGTGAAGAAGATTGCATCCTTGGAGGAGGTGGTGGAAGCACCGGACCAGTAGTAGCAGAAGTTGTAGCAGACACAGTGGAGGAGCTCATGTTTGATCTCGAGGCCATTGTAAACAATGTGGCAAAAAGTTTTGAAAACAGAAAACCGATTAGCGATTTCACAAAAAATTTTAGCAAAGAGAGCACCACTTGCCCCATGGTGGACGCCAAATTGTTTTGGTCAAAAATTACCTAAGTGATTAAGTGATCAAATTAGTTTTGTGAGGTAGTGTGCTAAGAGAATATGTTCAAAAAAGTGTTAATTAAATTCTTTGCAAAAAACAATTTCAGGATACGGCTCAGGATATCGAGCTGTATCTACGATCAAACAATGAGCAAAAAGTAAAGGGGTTGACACGATATGTACGAGGAAAGCCCTTGATCGATCTAGATCTCCGGCATAAAACCTCGGGAGCTAACAATCGCAGCTGCCTTGTTCTTGTTATTGCTTCAAATTTCAGGATACAGTGCAGGATGTGGTGGGATCGACTAAGTGTTACAATATAATTCGGATACAAGTGTGGTGTTTGCAGTAAGCTCGAGAGTGAAAGTGTACGAGAGTGTTAGTGAAAAGTTGTGTGCCTTAAGCTGATCCGCCCCCATCTATTTATAGCAAAGATAATGTAACTAACTATCCTCTAAAACCGGGATCCAACGAATATTCCTTAGCCGAACATTGTAGACCTAGTCTTTCGGATTCAACGTCTCTCCCTCAACAGATACGCCCGAGTCTTGAGGAGAAGAAGTCCAATTGACCGTTAGCAAGTCCCAACCTTTAACCTGCACGTGATTAATTTGATATACCTCGGGATATTATCCAGGATGTTAGCAATATCCCCGTCCAGTATCCTGATCACAAATAAACAATCACAATCAGAATATTAGTCAGGATATGGTTTCAGTAAATGGCCCATAACAACACTCTTTTGATGTGTGTCTCAAATAAAACAACTGCTTTTAACGAAATACCATTAAAAATTAAATGCCTGGGTTATGCTATTTTAAACAATGAAAATTTTAACTATTCCCAGGAGATCTTTGATGATTTGGTAAAAAATGTTGACAGCAAATCATTTTTGCTCTTTCCAAGGTTTCTAAGCTACTGTCTCAAACAAAAATTTGGAAAGGAAAATGAAAATTTGCTCAAACAAGGTGTCTATTTTCAAATAAATGGTTTAACACCTGAAACATTCTCTAGAATGTTAGCACCTACAAAAACAAAAACAGAGGTGCCTGAGTAGAATTTAGCAGCTACCACTGCTCCTCAGGCATCTGCTGTTGAGCCCACTGCTCCAGGTGATCATAGCAGCACAACCACTGCTTTGAAACCCACACCTGCCATTACCAAAAAGACCAAAAAGAAATCTTACAAAAAGCCCTCCAAACCCAAATCAAAGGCAACTCTGGAAGATGAGATCCCAGAGCCACTACCAGTGACAACACAAATGTCACCAGTAACCACTGCTGCTACTTCCTCACAGCAGATGGAAGAAAGATCTCCACCATTGCCTCAAACTCCTCCTGCATCCTCACAAAAGGATCAGGTTGTAAACACAGGGACCCCACAATATGAAGCTCTGGATTCAATTGGATCCATCTTCCTCAGTCCTGATCCCAAGGACATATCTCTTTCAACACCTTTATCTTCACCCCTCACATTACCACAATCCATAATACCTTTGTTGCATGCAGTTGATATAGCACAGACACAAACCAGTTCCTCTCAATCACCTATCACTAAGAGTATACTCCTACAAGTGACTGGGTCTGATGTTTATACCTCTGCTATCCCAGCAACAATTGAGGAGGTTACACTGTAGGGATTACAAGTAATTCCTGACAGTAGTTCAAGTGGAGCAGCCACTACAAATGTTGAACCCACTGGTTTACATTTGGACAGTGGTTACATTCATAAGACTCCCTTGAAGGCAATTCCTTCCATAGCACCTCTGAGAACCACCAGTGAGTTTGTTATGACCAATGGTACCTTCAGAAGGCTATCAAGTGCTGAAGGAAGAAGAACCCAATACCAAGAACAAGAGGCATCAATGAATGACTTTTGGGATTCATTTCATAAGTCAAACATTAGTATAACCACTGCTGGTGGGGAATCAGATGATCCCATTAACTTGGGTGATGATTCAAAATATCAGGAATTGACGGGCAGAATTGAAAATCTGGAAACATCTGTCACTGAAATAAAAGATATGGTTCAACAGCTATTAAAAGCTCAAAAAGTGCAACCCACTGCTGTTCCATCTCAAGCACCTGCTCCACCACAAGCACCTGCTGCAAATGAGCTCTGGAACTTATTTCAATCCCTGCTCTAACAACAAAAACAAATGGCTGATCAGCAGCATGCAATACATGTACAAATGCTGACAAACATGGTGGAGTCAAGGTTTAAAGATACTTAAGCAGACATCAAAGCTATCAAGGCTCACATCCAAAGCACCACTGGAAAAGTTCCTCCCACTGTCCTCTTCATGAATAAACCCTTTCCAGATAATGCCAAAAAGGGGGAGAAAATCAAGTGGAAGAAGAAAGGAATTGAGGATGGTGTTTATATTGAAACAGAAAAAGATAGCCAGACTAAAACCCCCGTATCAACAATCACCACTTCAACACACACCACTTCACCACACACCATCAAAACCACTATTCTACCATCATCATCATCATCTATTATCACATCACCACCACCAAAACCAAACTCACCACCATTACCTCCTGCCATAAAGCAGAAGACAACAGATGTTACAACATCTGTTGTAATGACAACAGTGGTTGAAACACCAGTTGTTTCAACACCTGTTAGTCAGACACTTTCCACAACTCAAATCACTACCATTTCAACACCTGCTCAAAAGTAGAAGACACCTACTGACACATCAGTAGTTGTAATGACAACAAAGGTTGAAACACCAGTTGTTCCAACAGCTGTTAGTCAACCATCCATCACTGCTCTCAACATTTCTACATCACAACCAAAATCCCCTTCACCCAAAAAGCTTTACACAAGGAAACGGAAATTTCAGAAGAATGCTGATGATATACCAGCACCTATTCCTTTATCCTCTACACCTTACAATGTCATCAATCCACAACCACCCACTCAAATATCCTCCACTAGAATTGAATCTGTTGCTGAGAAATATCCATTGGAATTGGAAGCTGTAAAGGATGAGATGAAACAGTTCTATACAATAGATGATCCTTGGGAAAGAAGATTTCCTTCTCTCATTGGCTTTAGGAATCCATTAAACATGATTGAGTATCTAAAACTCAAAGCCAGGCAAGCAGATATAAGAGCCAAAATTGAATGCAAAGATCAAGGTGATAAAGCCATTTCTGAAAGAATGGAGTTTTTACTCACTAAGGTCAAACAAATGGAAGATTATGCAAAAGACCTGAGCAAAGACATGTCAAATATGCCACCTGATGCTGCCCTACAAAAGGTAATGAGAAAGGAGTTTATTGAATTCATCATGAAAGAAAAGTTCTATTCAGCTAAAGAGGAATAATTCAGTGAATGGCCACTCATTGCACTAAAGCATGAGGTAAACAGGATCAAGAAAATCAAGAATGATCCTAGCAAGAAAAGAACAGCTCCAAAATGGAGCAAATACAAACAAGCCATTGATAAACTCACTTCAGAACACAAGAAAAAGAAACAGGAGTTAGTGGATGCAAATGTGGATACTGCTAAAGCCATAGCAAAATGGACAAAGCAGTATACAGATGAGGCTTATGAAAGGTTGAAAAGAAGAAAAATGACAGATCCTAATTTACCAAAGAAGCCTGAACACAAAGAGCCAAAACAGGTCATTGATCCTAAACCACTATTTACATCAGCAGATATCCCAATCATTGTGATAAACCAAGAAAAAGGGAAATTGTTGACCAATGAAGAAGAAAAAGAAAAGGAAACTGAGTACTTTACAGAAGCCATCAAGAACATGGATCTAAATGAAGATAGCTCAGTGAAACTTCAAAACCTTGTCAAAAAGGTATTGACCAAACCCACATCACCAAACACTTCAGCAGATATGACAGACATTGAGCTTGAACAAAGAAAAAGGCAAGAGCTGATTGAACAAGAAGCTGCAGAAGACATAGCTACAGCAAATGAAATCATAAAAAAGGCCTTCAATCAAATGTCAGCTGAAAACTCAGAAGTAGCAAAAGGTCAGAGTACTGATCATGCTGAAAACTCTGAACTATCAAAAGCCCAGAGTACTGATCAGTCTGAAAACTCTGAACTAGAAAAAGATCTAATTGTTGATCAACAAATTCTCACAAGGCCTCAATCTCCCAACTCATCAGTGAATAAACCTCTCCCAAGAAACCCATTGGGTTCAAAAGTACTAAAATGGATGTCTGATCAAAAGACCCATGTATTGACCCTGATCAGATCCAATGGAGAAGTGAAGCACATATCAAGGGATCAAGCACTAGGCCTGGGTGTTGAAGATCTACAAGATCTCCTTGAGCTTACACTATGTAGGGATGAGGATGATACAAGTTCTCAGGATTTTGAGCTTCAATTTAAAGATCAAGTTAGGGAACTTCTGATGAGAAATAAAAATCCAGAATAATGAAGGGTTTTGGCATTATCTGTTCCAGGGGGAGATTGTTGGGATTGAACCCTACCAAAGGAACAGATAATAAAAGCCAAAACCGGTTCACAACAGAGGATTATTCATAAGCAGCTGTTTGCATTAAGCTTTCCCCTTGACAGTGGTTATTTGGCAACTGACAGACTTCAAAGCACTGTTCAATAAGACAACTGCTACTAAAGTACTGATGAAGATTAAAGGCTGAAGCTCAATCTACTGACGGAATCCAAGCACTGCTGAAGAGTTAAAGCACTGCCCATTCAAGGTCTGATCACCCTTTGAAGAAAGCACTGATGCTCAAACATCAGTGGTTGACTACATCAGTGGAATGAAGAATCAGTGTTTATACATCAGTGATTAGAATGTAATCAGTGTCTGTATGGTCAGTAGTTATAAATTAGTGGATAGAGTTTGTTAGGTTGTTAGATGTCACTTTCATGGTGACGTCAGCTGAGATGCTTCAGTGGTTTGGTATGCCTATAAATGTAACTGAAGAAACACTAGATAAATGGTCGGAACTGAGATATCTAGGGGGTTTGAATCCGCATAAAAGGTTAGTTCTCTCTCGATTGATCCAGTTGCAGCCGAGTTCCTTCTCCGGTGATTCTGCAAAACAGAGCACCGTTAGCCTCGTCAAGGGGAGAAGAGGGTTCTCTCCTTGACCCGACTCCGGTGTGAGAATAAGTATTGGTAACGGAGAAGATAAGTATTTTAGTAGTGAAATGTGTTCTGAGTTTATACCTGAAGAGTTCTCCTATTTACAACCGGGAGTTTGGGAGGGAAAATCTGTTATTGAAAAGATAACGGAAGATGCTAACGCCGTAGCGGTTATTTTTCCTTCCGTTAAGTCCTTTTAATCTTCGTTAAGTTGCTTGGATCCTGATGTGAATGCACACGGATCGTGACTTGATCTATGGTTGGGGAACTGCCACGTGGAAAGTGGTTTGAGTGGAGATCATTCTCCAATTACATGCTATCATTGTGATTTCAGGATGTTTGTGGTAATGACACGTGTCCAGACGGTTATAACCGTCTGGGTGGTGCACGATCATTTCCCTTCTAGAAGATTACTGCTGTAATCTGGTGTGACACCTTATGGTGTGCATACATCTGCATAAATCCCAAGTCTGGGTAAAATGGTATCCAAGTTTTAGATATTTGGGCAGAAGTATTGTTCTTAGGGTTTTAAACCCTTTGTCAATGGAAGGCGGCGCAAGGATTCTATGCTTTCCTTTAGGCGCGCGACTATCGCTTGTTGATCTCTTCCTTCCTTTTGTAAGACCAATGCGCGGCCGCGCAAGGTTAAAAGGTTGAAAGGCCAGTTGGTGGTATGGTCTCATATCTTTTTATGAGGTTTTTGGGACCTTACCCCTTCAAGTCCCCCCAGTCTAGTGTTGTACTTATGCAAATAAGTGGAGCACTGGACTTAGGAGAGAGAAATGTGTTTTTGGGCGCGAAAAAATGAGAAATCTTCTATGAGAAGATTTAATTTTGTTTTGAAGATTTCGGAAATTTTTTGACTTTATGGGATGGTACAGCTAGGACTGTAGGTCAGGCTGACATTGTCAGGTATATGCTGCTATCCGTGCTTTTCACGCGTGTGTGCAGGCGCGTGTGTACTTTTTCTGCTGTTTTGGGGGATGGTGGTATCCGGAAAAATCGCAGTGACGGTTACCGATGCTATTGATTGCAATAAGTATATAATCGCTTGGGTAACCTCCTAGTGCCATCATTGTTTTGTTGAAAACGTTTCCCCTTCCTTTCTTTTCTTGAAAATCCATTATTTCCCTTTTTATGTCGACCGGAGAACATCAAGAGGGTCTTGCTGAAGAGATGTCTACTGAACTTCCACCATTGAAGTGGCCGAGAGCGTCTTTTGACGGTTTGGTTCGGAATCTTAAGTTTCCAGAAAGCTGGGGTGCTCTGTACCCTGAAGAAGGGCAGACAGCAGCAGATGCTCCGGCCGGGTATATCACCCTCTTTTGGGATTTTTTCTGTGATGGCAACTTTCGTTTGCCTGTAACAACGTTTCTTCTTGAAATCCTTGCGTTTTACAATATTCATCTTTCTCAATTGCATCCCATCGGTATGGTCAGAGTTCGACATTTTGAGTTTGTGTGTCGGATTATGCACATTGAGCCGACTGTTCCTCGATTTAGGGTTTTTCACCAAATGCATTGTACCCAGGGGTTTTATTCATTTTTTCAAAGAGCTTCTGCGAAGAAGATTTTGCTTTATCCCTCGAAATCTTTCCATGATTGGAAACAAAAAAATTTCTTTATTAAGGCCGGAGTGATTCCGGTGAGGATGGTTTTAAGGGGAAAAGAAGATGTCCCTATTGAAACACTCCGAACCCCTTCTGATGAAACTTGGTACCAGGATTTGAAGGAAATTCCTAATATTGCCTTGCCGGAGAAAGCCCTTGTCGGAGCTGGTATGAGTTTGAACTGGAAGATGGACCGGGACGACAAGCCTGTGTATACAGAGGGAGGCCATGGTATGGTTTGGGTTCCCCTCCTGTCTTCTTCTTTTTTCTCTTTTTTTTTTTTTTTTGAGCATGTCCCCCTTTTTCTGCAGTTGTTTCGCTGTATGTTGTTGCATACAAAAGAGAAGGGGGAAGAATGGGTACCATTAAGAAAAATCCTGATGAAGAGTTTTGGTATGATCGTATTGCGAGGAATTTTTCTCTTCCGCGGGACGCGGATTTGTCTGAACAGCCTGCTGCTGGCGTAGGTAAGATTGCGCCTTCCGTGTGCTTTTACTTATTATTTGCGCGTTTGAGTGAATTGTTCTTTGCGCCTTATAGGTGAATTGTCAAATTTGGGCGTAGGCCCTGAGAAGAAAAGGCGTGTGATGACTAGTAATGTTGCGCCAAAGAAAGGCGATGCGGAGAAGGCTCAATCTTCTAAGGCTAGAAATGTTGAGAAGAAAGGTATGCGCCGTTCTTCTGACAAGTGTGATTATGTGGTGGTTTCTGATACTTTGGAGGGTCTTGCGCCTGCAGTTATTATTAGGCGACCGAAACCGAAACCGAAAGATTCTGCTAATACTCCTCCATCCAACCCAGATGATCTGATTGACTTGGAATCTAGCCCTGAGCATTTAGTGCAAAGGGGAGCGAGCAAGAGAAAACAAACCGATACTGACGCGGAGGGTCAACCTCCTAAGAAAGTTCAAAGAAAGAAGATTACCCGAAGGGGGAATCTTGATGCTTTTGTTACGTAATCTGTTCCTGGTAAGTAGTATCTTCCCTTGCTTCCTTTTTATGGATTAGATTCTTACGGTTTTTTATTTTTGCAGCGGCTCCTGTTGCTCCAACTCCCACAAACGTGCAATCTGTGGTGAATGAAGAACTTCCTCCTACCCCTCCGCATGCTTCTGCAGCTGCTACGGAGGGTGCAGATGACGCGGAGAAGTCTGTTGAAACCGAGAGGCCTGCTGATGCTGGCTTAGGAATGGTGGACGATACTGAAAATCCTTCGGCCCCCGAGGTGGTTACTCAAGACCAAGGGGAAGGAGCAACTGAAAAAACTCCTACTCTTTCTCCTTCAGACATTGTGCCAGAGCATGTTGAGAGGACGACGGTTGAAGAGCAAGACTCGTTTGCCGGTATTAGTAAACAATCTCCCATCCGCCCAGAGGAAACTTTGGGAGATTATTACTATCGGAGCTATTCGGAGAAGGATGCTGCTGACCTTCACGCCCCTGTTTGGAATTTGAAGAAAGGGGATACTTTTGCGGACTAGCATGTGTGCCAAGATTGGCTGCAGGGGATACTTCCGCCTGGGGAGGTCAAGTTTCAGGAAAGTCGATCTTGTGAACAGGCTTATCAGTCTTATGTTGCTGAGACTGCCTCTCATGTTTCTACCACCAACCGTATTGTTCGTGAGTGGTATAACATGCATAAAGAGCAGAAATCTTTCATGGCGGCTCAGAAGAAATTTTTCAACGATGAGAAACGTCTGGCTCAATTGATGGCTAAATTAAAAGATGATCAAGCCAAGTTTGAGGCTAAGCGCAAGACTAAGGAATGGTCTGTTGCTGGTTGGAAGAGAAGGGCTGAAGCTGCTCTCCTTTCTGAAGAACGTAAAAATTGGAAGAAAATTTACGAAAAAGATAATGCTGAGAAAGCCAACCTTCGCACTATTATTAGTAATCTCAAAGCTGATGTTGAAAAGCTGAAAAATCAAGATGCGGAGGTTGAAAGATTGAAGAAGGAGAAGGCTGACTTAGAGGCTGCGCTGACGGAGGCGCGTTTTCATAGGGAACGGAGTGAGCAACGGGAGGTACAAGCTTTAAGCACTCTTGCCATTAGAGATAAGGAACTAGAGGAACTTACTGCTTTGGTTTCTGACCAGGAACAACTGAAAAAGGACCTGGAGCTTGCGCGTTCCGAAAATGCTGAATCCTCACGCCGCTTAACTGAGGCTGAAGAGAAACTGGAAAGTTCGGAAACGGCGCGGGTCTCGGCGGAAAGCGAGCTTGAGCCTTTAAAGAACGATATGACCTGGTTGAAGGATCGTGGGATTGCTTGTGTAAGTTCCTTCTCTTATATATGCGCTTGCTTTTGCTCTTCTCTCTTCTTCCTTTTTTTTTTGTTGTTTTACCAATGTCGATTGATTTCATAGGTTGCTGAATCTGTATTGAACTCTAAAGAACTGGATAAGACTGTTGCTGATTTGGTGGTTGCTGCGCGGCGGGATGGTTATGCAGAATGCTCCCAACATGTAAATAGTGCGCTGAAAGTTACTTGGGATGATAGCAAGTCCGCTGCTTTTGGCGTAGATACTGCCGCTGCGCTTGCTTCTCTGAAGGCAGAGTTTAATAATTTACAACTTCCAGTTATGGAGTTGATAAATGTGGCGCTGCAGTCGGATGATCCGATAACGCAGCTTAAAGAAATCTTCCCTGATGAGGATGAAGATTTAGAGTAGGGTGAAATTGTTTTTGAACAATTTGTGTTTCCCCCCTTTTCTTTTTTTTTTGTGTGTGTGGGACGTAGATCCTTGTTTTGTTGCGCTTGCTCGAAACACTGTCGTGTTTGAATCTTTTCAGGGCGTATTTGTACGCTGAAGGTAATATGTTTCTATTTGTTTGAATGACTTTACAATATTTGCATGAGTACAATTGCTTTTGCTTAAGTAAGGCGAATAAAGTTGGTATGAAGCTCATGTGTGAAGCTTATGGTCGTTTGTGAGGTAATCACTGACCGCGTATGGAGCTTATTTTACACTACCATAATGTTTTTGCGCTTACTAAAAAGAAATTGCATGCATTTTGTAAACACAAATGATAGAAACTTTGTAATTTTATTAATGGATAAAGCTCAGAGGCGTTACAAAGTTTTTAATAATTAGATGGGACTTAACTTACTCTCTGATAGTTTCGCCATATTCGATGTTTTTTTCCTGTGGGGAACTCTACGGAGTCCTTTAAGTCTTTGCCCGCTTGCTGGAGGTTTCTTCTCCCCGGGTAATCTGCTTTATCTCCTTGCGCATATTCTGGAGTAGATGCGCGAACTCCCCATTTTTGAGGGCTTTCTCTATTTCGGTGCGCAAGGAAATGCAGTTGTTTGTGGTGTGCCCAGTGTCCTTATGATATTCACAATATTGCGCCAGGTCTTGGCCACGTTTACTCTTCATCGGAATTGGCGGTTTGAACTGATAGTCCTCGGTACTCAGCACCTCCGCCGGGGTCTTTGTTAGGGGGGTCCACTGCCTCTCCCTATTTTCATGCTTGTTTTCTCTTTGAGCAGAGAGTTTGTTAATTGTTATGCGAGCATCTTCAGAGGAGCGGCTTCCGGATGACTCGCGCCATGATTTTTTGAACCTTCGCTCGCCCGTTGCACTTAAATCTGTGGGCCTGCTGTGCGGTGGTGGTGGCCTATTTGTAGTAAGGTTTTTCTCCGTCTGCGCATAAACCTTGGCCGCCGCCATTATCTTTTCCCAACTCTTGGGAAGGCCCTCTGTCCCGGATAATACTTTGACCATACCGTCACATCTAATCGAGTTTTATAACCGATCTCCAGAGCTATTTCCAGTATAAACTTCGAGTTTTCCGCTGCTTCTGCAGGGCGGTAAACTAGGTCATAATTATGCTCTGCCTCAGGGTTGTAAACCGCTCGAGGCCTGGATTTGTTAGAGTTTGGGTGTAGTCTGTTGAATACGCTGGTGTTTGCACTCAAACGATATGTTTGATCGGATTCATCGGTGTGGGCCTCCCATTGGGAACCCAACCTGTCATGAACCGATTGCCTTTGGCGAGGCTGTGACTCATGGTGTTGTCTCTGGTAGCTGTTTGTACCATCATAAGTTGATTCTTCTCGCTGGGAAGCATGAGCTCTAGATCCCGGCCTTCGTGATTGTGTTACGGGAGCAGTTTGAGCACACAACTGCGTGTACACTGCATTTAATGCCCCTTGTGACCGGACATATCATGATATCGGAGTTTCTCCCGGTGGTAAAATTGATTGAGCGGGATTTGTGGGAAATATCCCTGGAGTAACAGGGTTATTTGCTCCATTAGATTGAACCTCATTATCGTCTGAGGCCTCTTCTACCATCCCTTCTACTGGTAAATTGTTTTCGACATTTGGTCGAGGACCAGGCTGTCGGTGAGAAGATGAATTTTCTGCCATGTGCAAAAACAGAAAAATGAGATGAACTGAATCGAAAACGAGATAGAAACTAGAAAAACTGAGAAAACGGTGGGCGCCAATGAAGAAACACTAGATAAATGGTCGGAACCGAGATATCTAGGGGGTTTGAATCCGCATAAAAGGTTAGTTCTCTCTCGATTGATCCAGTTGCAGCCGAGTTCCTTCTCCGGTGATTCTGCAAAACAGAGCACCGTTAGCCTCGTCAAGGGGAAAAGAGGGTTCTCTCCTTGACCCGACTCCGGTGTGAGAATAAGTATTGGTAACGGAGAAGATAAGTATTTTAGTAGTGAAATGTGTTCTGAGTTTATACCTGAAGAGTTCTCCTATTTACAACCGGGAGTTTGGGAGGGAAAATCTGTTATTGAAAAGATAACGGAAGATGCTAACGCCGTAGCGGTTATTTTTCCTTCCGTTAAGTCCTTTTAATCTTCGTTAAGTTGCTTGGATCCTGATGTGAATGCACACGGATCGTGACTTGATCTATGGTTGGGGAATTGCCACGTGGAAAGTGGTTTGAGTGGAGATCATTCTCCAATTACATGCTATCATTGTGATTTCAGGATGTTTGTGGTAATGACACGTGTCCAGACGGCTATAACCGTCTGGGTGGTGCACGATCATTTCCCTTCTAGAAGATTACTGCTGTAATCTGGTGTGACACCTTATGGTGTGCATACATCTGCATAAATCCCAAGTCTGGGTAAAATGGTATCCAAGTTTTAGATATTTGGGCAGAAGTATTGTTCTTAGGGTTTTAAACCCTTTGTCAATGGAAGGCGGTGCAAGGATTCTATGCTTTCCTTTAGGCGCGCGACTATCGCTTGTTGATCTCTTCCTTCCTTTTGTAAGACCAATGCGCGACCGCGCAAGGTTAAAAGGTTGAAAGGCCAGTTGGTGGTATGGTCTCATATCTTTTTATGAGGTTTTTGGGACCTTACCCCTTCAGTAACAGTACCTTGTACTGTTACATTTGATTGACTGAGTGGGTTCTTCTCCTCATGTCTAATCCTTTCATCTTGTGCAATCAACCTTGGAGCATCAGGCTGAGGGGGAGTTTAGTTTGTAAGCATGCTCTGTAAATCTTTTGATTTGTATTGTAATCATTTGACTCAGTATGAAGCATTGGTTTATCAAAACTATTTTCTCCTTTGATTGTGTTTACAAAGTTTGTTTTCATTTCCGCTGCATTTCAATCTCAATTCATATCTACTGATTTGTTCAAATAATACAAACAAACACAATCATGACAGTCTCCAATCCTAACATTAACTTTAAATTATATTTACTTTTGGAATAATTGTTTAATCAATATTTTTGTATTAATACTTCACAAGTATTTTAACTCTGTATTTCCTTCCCAACGATGGGGGTATTTATACATATATATTATAGTTCCGATAATATATTTTTAAGTCCCACTTAGAAAATATATATAACTTATTTGTCCAAAATAATAATGTATTCCCAAGAAAATATATACTTTTCCCAAAAATTATATATCTTCTAAATATAGTAGGAAAATATATATTTTATCTCCCAAAAATATAATATATTTGCTCTTTGTTGAAAATATGATATAACTTAGTAATATCCACAAAAATCATATTTTCACCTCTTTCGTTTCCAAAATAATATTTACCAAAAATCATGGTTGTAAGAGTATTTTCCGGAATATTTCATAAGTTACGTTTTTGCATTCGGTTTCACAATATCAAGTGTGTAACTTAAATATTTATTCCTTGCGATTTTTGGTATTATTTTGGAGTTGTAAGTGTCATGGTATTTTTTAAGTTATATTATTTTACCCTAAAATAATATAACTATTCCATATAGCAAACAAATATTCACACAAATGCCTTAGTATAAAATATATATTCTAAATATATATTTATCCATTTTTATTTACAAAAACCAACCTCCGATACTTTGTATTTTTTTGTTACAAAAATTTATGGCAAAGTTTATATTGAAAGACATGGTTCAAAACATACTTGTAAACACTTGTTTAGAAAATATTTTCTTAAGTGTTGGAATTTTTAGAAAATTTCGCCATAGTTTCCTTTGTAAATGGAGGTGTCCATGCTATTTAGCATACCATTTTCTTTTCAAAAAATCATCCAAACAATCAACAACAAATCACTAATCATCTTACACTTACCAAGTGCAAAAACTATATATTTTACATAATAACATGAACTTGATTTTTCACAAAAATGTGTAGTAACTTGGTAAAGTATTTAGTAGCCTTTGTTACCTTCCAAAATATATTTACTACTTGGTAAACTTCATTCTTGAGGATTTTAGATGTTTACAACTTGTAAACATATTTTACAAAAATGTTTCTTTACTAAACCTTCTTGTTTTTCTAGTGTTTACACACTTGTTTTTCCACTAGAAATGGTGCAAGTTTTGTGAAAACCATGATCTTTCAAAAATCACCCTTTTAAACTTGGTTTTCTTGGAAAATCTGTCACACACCGATATTTCCACATATTACCGGTAGGCCCGGTGGGGAGTATCGTGACGTAGTTGATATCATCATAGTCAAACAACACAATTTAAATGCACAGCGGAAGCAAAAGATAATTATATTACAACCGAATGAGAATATCAAAGTATTACAAACGGTATGTAGAAGATCCACATGCGGATCAAATAAAAGAAAACTGTTCAACAGACTTTAGGCATCTAGAACTTGCAAGATTCCCTATTAACGCCCTGAGCTCCCAGCCAATTACGTGCAGTACCTGTCACTTAACCTTTTTGGAAAATACGTCAGTTTACACTGGTAAATACAATTTAACTGACTCATTTTGAAAATGTTTAAGAAAATTGATTTGAATGCACAAGGCACAAAAATTCTTTTATAACTTGGGACAATTTTATTAATAAAAATCTTGTATCTGATTTACATGTTTGTCCAACATTTAGGGCCGGTGATTATACAAACCGATCAAGATTAATAGACACACCACAAATATAACCTCACAAGAAGACACCCTTACGAGTGAGTATATCTTTTACATATGCAACAGGAGGTGTTCTGCCTACACCTTGTGCTTACGTTGTGGCCATTCACTTTTTAAATGAGCCAAGGATATCTAGGACACGGTCATTAACCCCCAATGTTATTTGTTATCAAGCAATACAAATTAAAAATGGATTATGAAATTTAATCATCTCCGATTAAAAGGTTTCTACACCCGACCAAGCGGTATTTTTATAATACCGTATCCCAAGCCCGTATAAGGGAAAATAAGTTAAAAGTATTTACCTGAGCTAGCAATGCAATTTATACTCAGCCGTATATCCTAATTAACAAGCACAAGTACCTTTAATGGGGCTCTTAATCTGGAACAAAGGTTTTTATTAACCTATTAGATTCCTAACAGGTCTTATTTAAGTTGAAACTTAGACCGGTTAGTTTTAAGGAAGGGTTTACGGTTCAAAACGCAAGATTAAGCGCAGACCGGATTAGAATGTGATTTAGACCCAACAAGTTTTGGGACTTGTATAATATGGGTAAACTAAACACAATCTGGATTTTGAAGTGAAAGTGATAAGGTTTGACCCGTTTCGGTTAATTTATGCAAACTAGTTACATAAACCGTACCGAATGCGAAAATGCATAACGGGTAACCAAATGAGTCATATACAAGTTTCCTAAGTTAATATGCCTTAAATATGATGTGATATCAGTAAGATACCTTCCGTTATGCCCAAAACGAATTTAACTCAAACTATGCCCCGTAGGGGTATTTTGGTCATTTTAAAGGTTATAAAAGAGCTTAAATATTAATCTGAGTTACAGGTCTGATATAATCAGTAAAATACTTAATTTAATAAGTTATCACAGTAGGGTATTACATATATGTGAAATTTATCATTTATAACCAAACTATGCATCGTAGGGGCATTTTGGTAATTTCACATAAGTCTAAAAGGTCAAAACTAGAAATCTGAGTTTAAAACTTTTGCTTACTGTTAAGATATAAAATTTTTCTGAAAATATCAGTAGGCATCAAACCTTATATGTTCAAAATAATTTTAGTACATACTATGCGTTTAAAACGCATAAAAAGACAGTTTTAAGCGATTTCCGGGTTTTATAAGAAAATCTGGTATTTTTATCATTCCAGAAAGTTTAAAATATTTTATTTATCATATAAAATCAGTAGCAAAAGGTTTGGGGTCAAAATGTTTTGTAAAACTCAATTTATAAGCCAAAAGGGCAAAACCGGCAATTACCGAATTAAGCCTAGAACCCTATGTTATGCTCAGCCTAAAAATAAATAAAAATCTTCAAAAATCCCAAAATATTATTTTATATCAGTAGGTAAAAAACTTGGTATCAAAAATTGGGTTTAAATAGGCTTTATGCTAATTACGCTGTTTAATTAATAAAAAGCTTTCTATTTACGCTATTGAGCATAACTCCTAATCTAGACCTCAAACTGATGTCAAATTTTAAGGACAAGTTTATAAATCAGGAATAAAGATCATTGTCCTCTCACATTTTCAAAAATCTCTTTTAGGGTCAAAAGGGCATAACGGTCAATAATTAGGCATATAACGGAAACATGTAAATGAATAGGATAACAAAGGATCCAAGTTGTATAACCTCAGAGGGTTATACTAACCTATAACATGGTCCTAAAGGAATCCTAAGGCATATCTAAACTAAGCTAAATCGGGTCAGAACTGGAAGTCAAAGCAAAAGTCAACTTTTGCGACTTTCGGTTCCGAACCGAGCCTATACTTAGAATTGTCGGGTTGAATCATGCTTAGGCATGTTCAACTAATATTTACCAAGTTATTAAAGTGATAAAACTGATTTTATGGCTTTTAAATTAATAGTTATGACTTTTATTTAAAAAAACTAACCCGTTTGACTTTTATTTGACCCGACAATTAAACTAAGTAATCGTGGTAATTAGGAGGTGCCCCTTTGAGGGTTTAACACCTACCTAATTACGGTCACGTAGCCATGTTCGTTGTGAATCATGGCTCAACCGTTTAAAAGTCAAAGCGTTTATCGAAACGCTTGACTTTTCGGCTATAACCGCTAAATAATTAAACTAAGCACGAAAGGGGACTTATAAAGGGTCCAAGCAAGGAGGTTTTGATCCTAAATTCTCAGGTATGAAGAGCAAGGTCTCCAACTTAGAGAATTCGGAAATCAAGTGTGAAATGAGAGCAAGATCAAGTGGGTTTATATAGGATTTCAAGAACTGTTAGGATCGTTTCTCGTAACCCGAGCTTCAATCTTGGCCCTCCACTTGGGCAAATGGTTTTGGAATACAATGGGATGTTAAAAACCATCAAATGGTAGCCCAAGGTATTGAAAATATTACATAAAAGTCCTTGAAAAACGACCAGAATGCTGAAAATAAGAATCTGCCCAGACCTGGGCGTAGGCTACGCTGCAGGGGGCGTAGGCTACGGCCTGCACAGATCAAACAACTTTCAGAAGTTGCAATTTTGGTCCCTGTATGTGTTTAAGCTCATATTTGACCCGTTTAAAGCCCGATAAGCCATTCTCAAGGCTCTACAATGATATCTAAACATAGGGGACATGAAACATGTTCAAAAACATGTCGGATGTCGGTTCGTTTGGCCGTACGATTACGTTGTTTGACGAATTACGACGAAACACGAACGGACGCTAAAAACGATCCAAATTACGCGACGAATGGGATTTTATCAATCCAAACACTAAAATAAAATATTTTAGTGCTTACATAAATTTTTGGAGGTCCGGATATATCCAGAATGTAAGATATGCGCGAAAATGCAAACTTGTGCACTTTTAGTCCCTGCATGGCTTAAAAGTTTATTTTTGCACACCGAACACTTCTAAGCCTATATCTAAGCTATGTAAAGGATAATTAGGGCATGTTTAACTCATGTTCATATTCCGGAAGGTCCGAATCATACGAATCGACATACTTTTGTAGTTTGACGCAAATAGTCCTTTAATCGCACAAAGTAGCGCGAAATGTCATTTAATGATATCCAGGCCTTCCATGGCCCATAATGGGCATTACCAAGCATGAGTTTAATTATTGCTACGCTCTCGATCGCTTAAATGATCAGCAAAAGGCGTAGATTCAAAAGTTGACGCTTTAGGTCCCTCTAATGTGCAAACTTGCGCATCTCATCATTTAATGGCATCAAAGCCTTATTTAATCCATATTAAGCATTCTTGAAAGTATTATTAAACATCACGATGCTTTGGGTTCGCTGAAAGGTCATTCAGAGGTATAATTAAACATATTGACACTTTTAACCCCTTATATTTGCAAAGTTGCGCGTAACGTCACTTAAAGGCATAAAAACCTTAGACGGCCATTATTTGGCATTCCCGAGAGTATAATCAAATATCATGAAGCTCTCGGTTTGTTAAAAGGTCACTCAGAGGTAAGACGGCCATTATTTTAACCCTTTATTGCGCAAACTTTCAATTAATTACGCAAACGGCTACACTTGATCAACAAGTGGCTTATTTGTGAATATAAAACCGTAAAAGGTTATTTAAAAGCTTATTTTAGGTATGTTAATACTTCCAGTCCTTCTATAATCAAAGTTGTTTGATTTTTCGAAAAATTTGTCCCTTAAATTCAATGTTGGACTTTATTAGGGTTTATTACACGTGTCAACACATCATTGGACGTGATTTTACGAGGTGTTACAAAATCATTCACAAGTCTTAGATTCACAAGTTTACTAGTTCACTTTGTTTGTCATTTTACAAGAAATCATTTTATGTTCAGGTTCATGTCTTTACTAGAAGATGAGTATTTTATGTAAACACATAATCATCCCCTACTTGGTAAATCATGTTTTTAATCATAATAGAGCAAGTTACATGCAGTGGCGGACCCGGAATTTTTTTCCTAGGGGTGCGGAAACTTTTTTAAAGATTTTAGACCCGTAGCTATATAAAAAAATCGGTTCATAGCGGATCGGGTCGGGTCGGGTCAGGTTGGGTCATGTAAAACAAGTAAACACAAACAAACAAAGTTTCATAGCGGGTCAAATCAGATCGGGTCGGGTCCATTTCAATTTTCAAACAATTAAATCTTAGTTCCTAACTTCTTATCATATTAACAATCAGATCGGGTCGGGTCCATTTGAATTTCAAGCCCTAGTAATTGTTATTTACCAACCAACAATCATATAATCAACAAAACCACCCAACTAAAGACTAGAACAACTCAAAAATACATAAAAACATATAAAATTTTAAACCTTTTTAACAAATATATATATCTGTTTCTATTGAAAAAACCCAAATAAAACATCAAAACAAATCGAATTACCTATTTAAGTTCAATTTTTGAATTTCATTTTTTCAAACCCTATACTAGAATCATATAATCAATAAGAAATTAAGAAACAACAAACCCATACTATAAAGACTAGAACAACCCCAAATAACCTCAAAACA
Source organism: Helianthus annuus (assembly GCF_002127325.2). Taxonomy (NCBI): domain Eukaryota; kingdom Viridiplantae; phylum Streptophyta; class Magnoliopsida; order Asterales; family Asteraceae; genus Helianthus; species Helianthus annuus. The sequence continues at coordinate 95,561,307 of NC_035438.2, read as the reverse complement.
CATAAAAGTTTAAACTTTTTTTAACCCATCCTAAAATCCTATTATCTCATGACTCTTGAACAAAAAATCGCATAACATCAAAATAAAAAAATAAAAAAACAAAACAAAACTTGTACCTGTCAAGGGCGGCCAGAATTAACCAGTTTACAGCCGGAATTTTGTAGTCGCCGGCCGGAATTATGCTGTTGAGGCAGAGGGAGGGCGGGAGTCGCTGGCAAGTGGCAGCGATTTGGGGTTTTTTTTAATTATGTGGACTGGTTTTGTTTAACAAAACTAGTAGTTGGGTTGGGCTTGAATGGGTTTTAAGTTATTGGGGTTGATGAATTGAATTTAAGTTTTATTAAAGAAGTTAGTGAGCTAACTTGTTTACATAATTTGATCGGGTTACAATCCGTGTTCACAATTTTTTTTATATAAATTCCTAACATTTTTTTCTAAGGGGTGCGGACGAAAATATCCAAGGGGTGCGGTCGGAATTTTTCAAGGGGTGCGGTCGGGATTTTTCGCGAAAAATACCACTAATTTTTTTTTCAAGGGGTGCGGCCGCCCACCCACCCTATAGGTGAGTCCGCCACTGGTTACATGTAATGATCAACATCAATATCTCTAATAATCAAAAAGCAAACATCATCCATATGCTAAACAACATCATTCTATCCATATTTCATCATGTGTTAGCATTATGTTTCAAGATTCAAGTGTATGATCTTTAGTGTTCTTGTGTAAATCAACATAATATATCTTTTAACCACTAGAAATATGAAGTAATAAAGGTTAAGATGATCTTACTACTAGCTTGAAGCTAGGGAAGAAACAAGATGAAGATTGAGTGGATAAAAGCTTGTAAAGGAGGTCCTTCAAGATTCGTGAGTTCCACACTTCCTTAGACACCTTGTAACACCTTGAGAGCACCTTGGAGTGGATGAATGAAAATCTAAAATGGTGGTGTGAGGAGGGGGTTATTCGGTCGTAGCTTATGAGAGGGAGAGGAAAAGTGTGGTGAAGTTGTGAAGATGAAGATGGTTATGGTCCTTATAAGCTCTAATCCCTTATTATCCATAGGTTAATGTGTCTCCCATAGTACAACCAAGATCACTTCATATCCCAATGAAAGATTATAGAAGATTTAGAGAAATCTTGGAGATTAGATAAATCTTGGAGTGTGGGGCCACTAGTGAGCCGTAAATTGCGAGGGGGAGGGGGTAAATTGTAATTTGAATGATAAAGGGGGTAATTAGTGGAAGGTTAAATGTTAAGTCTAGTGTTTAATGTGTAGGATGCTTTATGTAGAATGTTTAAGTGTTCGGGGACCATAACTAGCTCAGAAAAATAAAAACAATGCTTCTAGCAATATTTTAGTGTTCCCGGTAATGTCCGGTGGTTCGGTTAGATACCGGTTCGTTAAAGTGCGAAGTTATACCGTATAGTGTCCTTTATGTAACTTTTTGTGACACTTTTAATTCCCGACACTTAGGAAAGCATATAGGACTATTTTGCCATATTTTTGCATGTTACTAGCATGTTAAAATGCTGATTTTTGATGATAAATGCATAATTCTGCATTTTGAGGGGGTTTTAGGCACTTTCCGGACTTAAACTATCACCTAGTGACGCAGTTTTATGGTCCTCACTTCCACACTCCATACTAGTGTAGTACCTTGTCTCTGGCTCATACTGGGCCTCAAAACACTATCTGTCTATGTACTGGCACTGTCAATATATTTCTGAGTTATCCGCTAACTGTGCTAACTATGCTTTGCGCATCATGTATGTCACTAAAGTTTGTATGTAATAAATGGTGTGACAGCATGAAATGTGATGCACATGTATGTATGATACAGAAATCATAAAGCAGTTTATATCATCAGTTGTAATCAAGCACAGTCATTAAGCATAAATTTAATATTAATTAATCGTACGAATACCTGTAATCGTACGAATTTAACAAAATATTCACAAATAATCTCATTCTTATGCTTCCACTTAACCATATCTCTTTTATTAGCCACAATACAAGAATTAAACTCCTGAGCTAACCAAGGGTATTTAATATTCCATTCTAAAGGAATTTTCCAACCAGATCATCAGCTAACTCATTAACCTTAGTTTTACTCTCATATCCAGCCTCTTTTATATCCCTCATATCAATCAAATCAACCAACAATCCTATGTTATGCCAACAATCAAACCAAGCATTAGCCCCACACCCGTTACCAATTTTAACAACAAAATTTCTTCTAAAAAATCTTCTATGTTTTAATATTTGTTGCCAACTCCAAGAATCAACATTAGTCTCATTCACCTCCCATATATTCCTATGATGAAGCTTATAACACTTAGCCCATTTTACCCATATTGTATTTTTACCAGAAAGAACATTCCACAAATGTTTTGACATAAGAGTCATATTTTGAAATTTTAAAGAGGAAATATTCAAACCTCCTTGAGAGTCCAGGATCCGGCGAGTTTGACGGAGCTTTGGTCCCGAGATAACCAGTTCGGTGATAAGAAATGAGTAGAAGTAGAGAAGGACACCGAACAAGTCACTTATAATCTGGTTTGTATTAATATATGAAAGTTACATACCCGCGAAACCAGTTGGACAACATCTTCCCTCAGGGAACCAAAAGCTTGTCCAAAACAAGAACCAAGCACCTTTAGATATAGGACTAGCCCCTTCGTACGAAGCTACATAGCCCATTCGTACGAAGCTGGTGAGTGGTCTTGTGGATCCATACGAACTGATCAGGGTGTCCGTTCGTACGAAGGGACTCCCTTCGTACGAAGGTACTATAACATCACAATACCTTTCAGTTTGTACTAGATTTCACACTATTCTATACAAGATTCAACACACGCTCTATCTAGTTTATTCGCACAGTGGTGGACATACACAATATGCACCAACAGATTCCCCCTTGGCCGTCATTGTCGAATCGTTAAATTGAAAACCTTGAGCCGTGTTTTGAATATTCTGCAACTTCAATCAGGCATCTTGAAATCTTCAATCAATTCCCCGTTGATTGATGATTCAGGTTTGTTTTGACAATGTTATGCACAAATTCCCCCTGAAATGAATTTTCAGGTCTTTGTTTGCACAGTTCACGAATCCTCCTCTGATTTGCTCAACTTCAATCTTCATGAATATCATCAACTTGAAACTAATCAATGCAGCTTCTCTGTTTCAACTTTAACCACATCCGCGTTCGGTTGTTGATATATCATTTCAGCACCATCGATCGCGCATTCCGCCTGCTTGATCTAGTTAATGTACAAAAACCCAACCGGCAATTGATAGAAACTTCGAACACCCCACTGGTTAACCTCAAATCTGTGATTGACCATGAAAATCTGAAATCCCGTTTTTCGTGATCACCTTTAAGCACCTTCAAGAATGATTGATCAGTATAAACGGTATCTCCACAATCAGCAAATCTTCATCGGATCAAATCATCTGGTAAGGTATACCGATCTTCGAAGCATTCGTCCACAATCAGATTCATCTTCTCAGACAATCTAGATCTCAGAAGCTTTTGTTAGTCTTGAAAAACTCATGATATCACTCAACGGTTCAATCGAACGCGGAATATAAGATCAAACCGAATGAACAAAAAGAAACTTATCATTGCAAAACTTAGTGCTGCTGCTTAGATCGCACATAGTCTCAAGGACTGTCTGGTACGATCTTTGAGAACCTTGCACACAATCTCTAGGATTGTCTGGTACAAGGTTCTCCTTTGAGGGATTACATGATTACACAATGGGAGAGCTCTATCACTAATAATCTAATCAAGAGTATATATAGGAGCCTCTACCCCGTTGGCCCACATGGCCTAGCCCAAGCCCAAGTGCTAATCTAAACCAAATAAACAAAAACAAATACAATAAAGATAAGAGCACAACTCTGGACCTAACAATCTCCCCCTAGTTTTATGCTCTCTTTATTGCGGTTTAGATGATCTCCAATCTTGGGTCTTCTCCTTTAGTGGCCCAGCAGTGAACGAGCCCATCAACGTATCTTGGATGAAGTTTGAATCTATGTCGGATGAAATATGATGATAATTAATGTTGTCGGACGAATGGCGGATGACTTCGGATGCGTCTGGGATGAACTTCAACGTATCACGGATGAAAGAAAATGATCTCGAATGAAAATGTATGACCTCGGATGATATTTCCAATCCGAGATGAAATACTGATTCACTAACAAGAACACACGGATTCAAAGTAACCTGTCTGGTATTCAAGTCGCGCAAAAACACAAGTTTGCACAAGAACTAATAAGGACTCCATTAAATTGTATACATGTTTCAAATTGCCCAAATTTAACAACACGAGAAGATAAATTGTTATTTATCCCCTGTTTTGTTATTTCAGCAAATGTGACTTTCTTTTAGGCCTTGGCTTTATCAGCCGGCCCAATCTGTTCTTTAGTTGGACTGGTAGATAAATTACCTGATCCATCTCCATCATTCTCTGAAATAAGCTCAACTGGGCCCATCGAAGGTGAAGGGTCATTGCTGCTATTTGGTCTCACAATCTACAGTCCAGTAGCATCTTAGGAAACATTCTGATCCATATCATCATCTTTCTTATATGACCCCATACCCAGTTCCAAATTTACGCCCACCACTGATGAAGGCCCAATAATATTTGGGCTTGATACCCGGTTTTCACATTGCTTCGAGACAATATCAGTTGGACCCATCTTTGCACCAATTCCCACATCTGCAGTTGTTTCCTGATCGGGCCCCACCTCAGAACATTCTATCTGCCCCTCCATCACATCATCCAACGGACAAAAATGATTAGTTTTTTTTTTATAATTCTGAATGGACATCATGTGCACAACCGCTAATTCCCCTGACATCGTACTGACATCAGCAGCACTAGGCCCATAATGTTCCCCACAAAATTTTGCACTGAATTCAAAACATGCCCTTTATTTCCTGACCGTAGATCACTCATCCCATCTTACAGCTCACAGCTATTAGGGTTTTTTAATTCCCTGATGTGACAACATGTGCAGCCGCCTAGGAATGTTCCTGCTGCATCAATCGAAACGTCATCATCATCAGCTTTTCATTCGAAATCACCAACAAAACATCTCGGGCGAACTCTGATCATTTCATTTTCCACATTTGGAGCATCGCGGATCATTTAATCTTTCAATCATCCGAGATTTCATCATCCATTTGTCCATAATTCATCTTCTCCGTTCACCATTCATTGTTCTCTGACGTGAACTCCGATCTTCGGACAGCCACCGCTGTACATCACCAACCTGCAACTTCTTCTCCGGCGTGACACCCTGTAACTTCTCCTTTGACAACTGACAACCACCATAAAACTTTCACCATCTACGTACAATTGCAGGTCCATTCAGTTTCATCATCTCTAGTTACCACCCCGTGCCACCAACTCCAGCCGCAACCATCATCTCTAGTATTCCTCGGATCTTTCAAAAATCCACCTTCTTCATGTCATGTTCACCAGAAACATCATAATCCAGCTGATACGGCGGCTCCGGGACACGGTGTTGTCGAAGATGACGGCATGGAACTCTCCATCTTTCTCTCTACAACACACACTCAGCTGTGTGCAGATGAATGAACAGTAATAACACCAGATCTGTGGATGAATACCGGATCTTATGAAACAGAGATCTCTCCTTCGACAAACATACATCCCCCGACACTGTGCAAAACTTCTTCTTGTTCTTCGAGTGATATCAAAACCGAGCCTTTGAAAGACTTCAATGGCTCTGATACCACTTGTTAGTCCCGAAAAACCCATGATATCACTCAACGGTTCAATCGAACGTAGAATATAAGATCAAACAGAATGAACAAAAAGAAATTTATCATTGCAAAACTTAGTGCCGCTGCTTAGATCGCACACGGTCTCAAGGACTGTCTGGTACAGGGGCGGACTTGAAGATATAAGGGTCGGAGCCCGGGCTACGGCTCAACTTTTTACTAGAAGTGTAAAATTTTTTTTTTCGTTTTTTATATATAGGACACCCCTGAACAAGTACGAGGACACCCCTCAAAATTTTTTTTACAAAATAATAAGCCTGCTATTCTGCTAATTCAATTGTTATTAAGCCCAAGTGCTATTTAAGTGTTACAAAATAATAAGCCTGGCCCAATTAAGTAATAGCCCAACTTGCAGATTTGTTATTTAAGTGTTACAAAATAATAAGCCTGGCCCAAATCCCAATTAAGTAATAGCCCAACAAAATAATAAGGCGGCAGAATGATATTGGCAATTTGGCATATCAAAAGTCACATACGAAATTACGAAATACGAATAGTCGGAAACTCGGAACCGAACAGCGGATTGCGGAACAGACAAGCAGATCATCGAGAGGCAGCAGACGTGGAACAGGGAGGCGACTTGCAGCAGGTTTGTTGCAGGCTTGCAGCAGATCATCGAGAATTCGAGACTGCCAATCTGCCATCGACGACACTATTCGACTTGCGGACTTGGCGACTTGCAGCAGGTTTGTTGAATTCTTTCGATTTCGATAATTGTTACTTGTTTAGTTTGATGAATGATGATTGATAAATAATGTTTCGAATTTTCGATAATCGACACTTTGGCAGTTTGGCAGCCCAATCCCATTCGCAGTTTCGCACAGCAGCGAATCGAAATCGTTTGAACAACAGCGACAGAAACAATTATTTGATTGATAATTCAGGTTTGTTTGATTGTTAGTCAGTTATTTGATTGAATATTGATAATTGTTTGAACTTTGAATGTTATTTGATTGATAATTGTTTGAACTTTGAAGTGATGACGAAACCAAAATCCAAAAAACAAGCTTTAATTGGGAACTTTTTCAAAAGAAAATTCGAAGAAATTAATGATAATGAGTCAAGTCCGAATGTTGGTAATGATATCCAAGCAAATGATGACGTTGATGCAAGTCCGAATGTTGATAATGAGAATATCCAAGCAAATGACGACGTTGATGTAAGTCCGAATGTTGATAATGATAATCCTACAACTTCAATTCCAACAACACGAGGTATTATTGATTTGAATGATCTTCCTTCGGATCCACATGATAGGCCACCTATTACTAGTTATCACCCAAATCAAATAGATGACATAAGAAGGTCATATCTTGTTAAAGGGGCTTTTCAACCTCGTAGTCATAAGTTTCCCGTTAAAGACTGTTATGGAAAAAAAAGACGTTTTGTTGTTAGTTGGTTTAATGATTGTAGTTGGTTAGAGTATAGTATCAAAGCAGACAAAGTATATTGTTTATATTGTTACTTGTTTAAAGAAGATGTTGGTAATCAAGGCGGAAGAGATACATGGTCTTCTAGTTCTAAAGGCTTTTGTGATTGGAGTAAAAAGGGGTCATTAAAGGAACATGTCGGGAATGTTGATAGTCATCATTTAAAGGCGGCACAAAAATGTCATAATCTCATGAATCAAAAGAAACATATGGATGAGAATATGAAGAAGTTGACTAAAGAAGAAATGATTGCAAACTATTATCGATTACTTGGTTCCGTTATGAGTGCTAGATTTTGTTTAGAAAACTCTTTACCCTTTCGTGGCCATGATGAGTCGGAAGAATCTAATTCTCAAGGTATGTTTCTTTCGGTGTTAAACTTGATTAGTACTAACCACCCGGAAATTGGAAAGTACACATTAGGGAACGCAAAAAAGAACAATAAACTGACATCGCCAAAGATTCAAAAGGAGATTATTGAATGCTTTTCAAAGGAAGTAACAAAAAGCATTTGTGCAGAAATTAAAGATGATGTGTTTGGATTGTTGGTAGATGAATCTAGTGATGTTTCAAAGGAAGATTATTGAATGCTTTTCAAAGGAAGTAACAAGTAAGTAATAAGATTCATAGATTCTTTACATTATTTATTGTAATAATCATTTTTTTTATGTTATAATTCTTTTTTGTTTTAGGTGAGAGGGCAAGGTTATGATGGTGCAAGCAACATGCGGGGAGAATTTAATGGATTAAAAGCGTTGATTTTGAAAGATAACCCGTCAGCACATTACATCCACTGTTTTGCTCATCAACTTCAGTTGGTTATTGTGGCTGTTGCAAAAAAACATAGCGGTGTCAAAACTTTCTATGAGTTCCTTTCCATGGTCGTCACTACGGTTTCAGCTTCTTGCAAACGAAAAGATATGTTAAGGGAGGAAAAAAAGGCTAGAGTGGAAAAAGAATTACTTGAAGGTGAAATTAAAACGGGTAAAGGATTAAACCAAGAGGTTTCCCTAGCACGACCCGGTGATACGCGATGGGGTTCACATCATAGAACCATAATCAGTTTGCTTAGATTGTTTCCGGAAGTTGTGACCGTACTCCAATATGTTAAAGAAGATGGAGATTGCAGTCAACAACGAACAAATGCAAAAGGTATTCTATCGTATTTTAAAAAACTCGAGTTTGTTTTTTATATGCATTTGATGGGAGATATATTAAGTTACACAAATGCTCTTTCAAAACACCTTCAACAAAAAGGTAAAGATTTATTAGAAGCGGCCAACTTGATAAATGGTACAAAACGAGCATTAAATGCTTTAAGACAAAATGGGTTTGAGCCGATGTTGGAAAAAGTGACTTCCTTTTGTAAAAAATATAACATTACAATGTTGGACATGTCGGAAAGTTATGGTAACCCAAGAAACCGAAAGAATGTCATTACAAATCGACATCATTTTGAGGTTGACATTTTTAATGAGGTTTTAGACATGCAAATTCAAGAATTAGGAAGTCGATTTAGTGAGGTAACAACTACTTTGATAAAAAATATGTCGGGTTTAAATCCTTCTAACGGTTTTTCTAAGTTTGATCCATCGAAGATATTGGCGTTTGCTAAGATGTACACGGATGATTTTACTACACAAGAAATAGGGACTCTTTTGGGTGATATTGAGTCATTTCGTCACACAATAAGCGATGATGATAACTTTGACAACTTGAATGGAATAAGTGATCTTGCGCGTCTTATGGTTGAAACGGGAACGCATATTTCTTGTCCTATAGTTTATCGGGTAGTTAAGTTAGCTTTGCTTGTACCGGTTGCAACCGCAACCGTTGAAAGATGTTTTTCGAAATTGAAGCTTGTCAAGACGGATTTACGCAATCGAATGGGCCAAGAATATTTGAACAATGCTATGGTTTGTGCAGTCGAAAAGGATTTTCTTCGTGAAGTAAAAGACGAAGATGTGATGGAACGATTTCAAGCTATGAAAAAAAGAAGAGGACAAATCTATTAGGTAATTCTTTTACTTTATTTTATGTATTGTTGTTTTTTTTTAATATTGTAGGATTGCACGGTAAAAAAAAAAATTTTTTGGGATACCCCTGAATTTATGTTCTAGTTCCGCCACTGGTCTGGTACGATCTTCAAGAACCTTGCACACAATCTCTAGGATTGTCTGGTACAAGGTTCTCCTTTGAGGGATTAAATGATTACACAACGGGAGAGCTCTATCACTAATAATCTAATCAAGACCATATATAGGAGCCTCTACCCCATTGGCCCACATGGCCTAGCCCAAGCCCAAGTGCTAATCTAAACCAAATAAACAAAAATAAATACAATAAAGATAAGCGTAAAACTCTGGACCTAACAGCTTTCATCCATAATCAGATTCACATTCTCGGACAATCTGAAGTCGAAACCACCCGAATACTGTTGCATCGTCATGAATTTCAAAAATGCTGGAATTTCATCTGGAATTTTTATTCCCCCTCATTTTTGCAAATTCTGACATCTTATCACTGAATTCCCCCTGAAATTAGGCAATTCAGTCCTTTCTGTTCTCTGAAAAACTTAACTATACCAAAAAAGTGACAATTTTGCCCCAAAACGCCAGTTGTTCATCATTGTGGATTTTACGTTACGGCCCACTAATAGTCAGATAACCCGAATGATAAACATTTTGCACCAGTATCATGCCTACCCCACTAATTTCCACAATCTATGATCGCATCATCAAATATGTTCGCTGAAGCCCCGGACGATGTCCCCGAACAACCTAGCTTGGTCGTTAAAAACCCGAAAAAATTTTCAATCACCAATTTTTTTTTCTGGAGACTCACCTTGTCATTGCGATCAAAAAATGCCTTTTTAGGCATTTGTTCTGGATCAATTTGACATTTTGTACCAGGGTCCCTTCGTACGAAGCTGGGTAGCCCCTTCGTACAAAGTTGAGTAGTCCCTTCATACGAAGCTAGATGCTGGTTCGTACGAAGCTTTGCATTCATACCAGAGAGACTGATTCCTCAAGAACACTCCCAAAAACATTTTTTCATCCAGAATCTAATGATGTCTTCGATATAAAATTCCATCTGTGAATTGACCTTCAATTTGATGTTTATTCGATGTTTAATGTTAAAACCTCCAAAAACTCCAAAATTACTGAGCGTAGGTGATTCAATCAACTGTTATATCAATTGAATCGATACCGTAGCTCTGATACCAATTTAGAGTACAGGATCCGACGAGTTTGACGGAGCTTTGGTCCCGAGATAACCGGTTCGGTGATAGGAAATGAGTAGAAGTAGAGAACGACACCGAACAAGTCACTTATAATCTGGTTTTTATTAATATATGAAAGTTACATATCCGCGAAACCAGTTGGACAACATCTTCCCTTAAGGAACCAAAATCTTGTCTAACACAAGACCCAAGCACCTCTATATATAGGACTAGCCCTTTCGTACAAAGCTACATAGCCCCTTCATACGAAGCTGGTGAGTGGTCTTGTGGATCTATACGAACTGATCAAGGTGTCCGTTCGTACGAAGGGACTCCCTTCGTACAAAGGGACTCCCTTCGTACGAAGGTACTATAAAATCACAATACCTTTCAGTTCGTACCAGATTTCCCACTATTCTATACAATATTCAACACACGCTCTATCTAGCCTATTTGCACAGTGGTGGACATACATAATATGCACCAACACTCCTTGGCATTTCGTACTGCACACCTTTTCCCATTTGACCCTAGCCTTCCCTTTCTTCCCTTCCCCCCTGATTCCAAAGATAGCCTTTAATAAGTCTTTTAATATCCTCTGTAATATTACAAGGAAGTATAAATAGAGAAGCCCATTATAAAGTCAATGAAGCAAGCACAGATTTAATAAGCTGCACACTCCCAGCATAAGACAAAAACTTTACCCTCCAGTCAGAAATTCTTTTCTTCACTTTATCAATCAAAACACTACACTATTTCGGATACAACCTTTTAGAGGACAAAGGAATTCCCAAATAATTCATAGGAAAAGACCCTTTTTTCAAAGGAAGAACACTGAGAATAGCCTTCTGAATTTCTTCCTTAACATTTCCAAACACAACTTCACTCATAGCCATATTAGGCACCAATCCAGAAGTATGACTAAATTCATCAATAGCATCTTTTATCACCTTTACAGAATTAATATCAGGCTCACAAAAGATTAAAAAAAAATCATCTGCAAAACACAGATGAGTCAACTTTATCTTCATATCTCCAATGATATTTAAAATTCCCACTTGAATTGATTCTTTTTATCATCATCAAATTTAAAACCTCCATCACAAGAGTAAATAAGTAAGGTGATATAGGATTACCCTGCCTCAATCCTTTCCCCCCTCAAAATACCCATACAGATTTCCATTTAGAGCAATAGAATAATGAACAGAAGACATGCATACCATCACCCTATTCACAAACTTTCTATGAAACCCAAACTGAACCAAACATTCTTAAAGAAAACCATGGTCAACAGAGTCATATGCTTTCTGCAGATCAATTTTAAATGCTACTCTAGGAGCACCATTCACCCAATTATACCCCCTAATAAGTTCCTGTGATAGCAGAATATTGTCACTAATCAGCCTGCCAGGAACAAAAGCTATTTGAGAAGTATCCACTAGCTTATCCAACATATTCTTCAACCAATTACATAACACTTTACTAATGCACGTATAAAGTACATCGCAACAAGCAATTGGCCTAAATTGATTGACGACTTTAGGCATTTTAATCTTTGGAACCACAGACACCATAGTAGAATTAACTTCCTTCAACAACTTACCACTAGTAAAAAAACTCCTGAATAGCTTGAATAATTTCATCTCAATTACATCCCAAGAAGCTTTAAAAAATTTAGTAGTAAAACCATCAAGCCCAGGATCCTTATCATCTATTAATTTGGAACAAAGCAGCCCTTATCTCTTCTCTACTCACCTCCCTAACCATATACTCAGCCTCATGAGCACTTAGCCTGTTAGAAAAGAGAGAGCCAGGATCAGAAATAGGCTCAACCACCCCCTTTAACCCCATAATTCCTTTAAAATACTTAACAAAAGCATCCCCAATATTCTTCTCCATATACACATTTCCTTCAATATCAGAAATCTAACATAACCTTCCTCTACTTTCTCTAAATTTAACATGATGGAAGTATCTAGTATTCTGATACCCCACTTTTAACCAATGAACTCTAGACTTCTGCTTTAGCAAATATTCCTCATCAAGCATAGCTTCTTTACAGGCCTTAAAATAACCAGATTCCTCTTCCCTTAATTCTTCATTCAAAGGATCAATACAGACAACTTCTTGTATTCTTTCCAATTCTGCCCTTAGCTTTTCAACTTTTGTATGCAGGTTACCCTGTTTATAATTAAGCTTCCTTAAAGGCTTCTTCAAAGCCTTCAATTTAGAAACCACAACAAACATTTTAAAACCCTCAACCCTCAAGCCCCAAACATCTCTCACAGTAGGAATAAACTCCTCTTTATCAACCAGGTAATTCTAAAACTTGAATGGTTTAGGATCAATTTAATCTTTGAAGGAAATGTTAGAAGAGCAGGAGAATGATCAGAAGTAAAGAAAGGTAAAAATTTAGCAAAAGCAGTAGGAAACTGATCAATGAAAGCTTGATTCCCCATCACCCTATCCAACTTTTCCATAATCCCATTACAACTCCTAGGCTTTTGATTCCAAGTATAAAAGAAACCAGGCATAGAAATATCCACAATATTAGCCTTAGCAACACACCCCCTAAAATCCTCCATCCCATAATTTATACTCTTGTACCCGCCACTTTTTTCATTAACAAACAGAATAACATTAAAATCACCCATCACAACCCAAGGTTTACTAATATTTCTGCTATAAGAAACAAGATTCTCCCACAAAGGTCTTCTACTAACAACACTATTAAACCTATACACAAAAGAGCAAAAACTCCTCATCACCAGAAATAGGCTGCACAAGACAATGAACCACCTGATCACAGCTTTCAACAATAGAAACATTCACTAGCCTAACATCCCAACCCACCACAATCCTGCACCAATCTTCACATTTATCCCCATTAGAAACCCATTTCCACCTTCTATTAATTTTATTACACACCCCTTCTAAACTATTTAATGTCACATGAGACTCAATCAACCCATAAATCCCCACCTTATGTTCACTAATCAACCTCTGAACCTCATCCTGTTGAATATCAAGACCCAAACCCCTGACTTCCATCCCAAAACATGAATCTTCATTGATACACTAAATCAGAAGAAGAACCATCTAAGACAGAATGGTCCTTAGAAACCCCACTACCCCCATCATCATTTCTCATAGTCTTAGCCATACCATCATCCTCAGACTCCACTTCATTTTCTTCACATAATTTCTCAAACATCAATTTATCCCAATGTTCATAAAATAACTTCTTTTACCCAACATTCCATTTTTGCATAATATTTCTAGTAGGACAAGTATTATTCAAAATATAATGTGAAACCTCATTAAATTCAGCTTCATTAATTTTGAAATAACCAGATTTAGTATTAACCTTGGTATCAATTTTATCTTGTGCATTCTCCTTCATAATAATCTCAACAACATCAGAAGTCTTCTTATCAATCAGCATATTTTGCCCTTTCACATTTACACAGACTCACCCCCTACAATAGCTTTCCCCCTCACACTATCAATAGTCTCCTCAATCCCCAACTAATACATCAAATTTATAAGACACTTTAACACCCTTCTCCTTCACAGACTCAGCTACATTAGCCATCCTAGATACTTGAGACTTAACCCTATACTCCTGTTTAACCAAGTTTTTAGCTGCAGGTATATTCACCACTTTAATCTTACCTACAACCTCTTTAACCTCACCCTTTATGTTTTTAGTTCCAGAAGTACTAGTACCTCCTACATTTCCTTTTCCATTTCCCCCAAAATTATTCATAACAGGACCATTACCTTGAACTCTTCTAGGAAACATACCCTTCTTTTGCACAAACGTCATATTATCCCCCAAATTTCTTATAACTTTATTTTTCCTTCCCATAGTTTGAAACCCATCAACATCCATCCCAGAAACAGGATAAGGCTGATTTTCAGCCTTTTTTAAATCATCTAGTAACTTATGAGCTTTAACCCTAAGTTCATCATCAAATAGAACCCTCTTACTACAAGACTCGTAATCATGTCCAAAAACTTTACAGGTAGAGCATTTCTTCACTTTAACTTGACAAGAAACTTTTACCTCTTTCACAAAAGCAGGTCTTCCCTCATCCTCATGATAGTAAGCTTTCACAAAATCAGGTAACACTGTTTCTGCCCTCACCTCAACCAATACTCTAGCAAATCCTAGAGGCCCCTCCTTTAAACCACACATTTTAGTAGTCACCTTATCAAAAAGCACAAGCTCCCATATACAACTAAGCATGCTACAAATCCTTTCAGTATTCCACAATTATAGTATTTGTGTGACTATTGTTAATCTATCGCATCGCTTAATCGATACTCGCTTAAACGCATCACAATGCTCAACGCACGAAACGAAACACCAAAACTCAACTCGCCGGATCACTTCGATCGAGTGGCCAACCAATCGAAGTGCCATCCGATCCGACACTTGCGCACTTTCCTCTTTTGGCATCCTATAAATATCCCCTGTCACATCAAGAACATTGATTTGTCAGCTCCCTCTTCAACCAGCACGCTCAAGCTCTCTTTTCTCTCGGTTTCTCGCGATTCTTGTAAGTTTTCAACTAAAATCTTGTACATCTATCATCTACACACACTTCTTCATCATTTTCACCTTTGAATCATAACTTTTAACCGTGAAATCAGTGGATTTGAGGTGTTCTAGGGTGTTGTCATCATGGAGTTCTTATGAACTTCAAGATTTGGCCGCATTCCACCAAGAACAACTCAGATCTAAAGGATTTCAACATGATTTCACACTGTTTTCACATAGATCTAAACATTTTCAAGGTTAAAAGGATTAAAAGATGGTTTCATAACTTTCTTTCAACTCTTTTACACTCAATGCACTCAAAACCGATAGAATTGGAGCTTATTCAGGCCTCCTACTCTACTCTAGTGAAGTGGCGGTCTGAGATCTGATTCCTATCAACGAGATAACCGATTTACGGGTTGAACATGAACAACCGTCATGAACAGTAAAGTGATCGGACTGGGGTGATTCCCACTTCGATCGGATAACTAGGACTTGATGGGGTTTCCGTTGTTTAACACGTTGTCATACCGTCTAGATCAAATCGCAAAACTTTTCAAACTTAACAAAATATTCAAGTTTCAAAACGATCAAATTGTTGGACGGATTGCCGTCCGATCGGATTGCCATCCTATCGAAAGATAATCCGATCGGATTGCACTTGTCTTCAACACTTAAAATCTTTACCAACTTTCAAAGATCGTTAGTTTCTAACGGATTGCCATCCGATTAGATTGCTATCCGATCGAATGACCATCCTACTGTGAACTTGTTCTCAACTGAAATGTCTCGCTGATCGGATCGCCTTCCGATCGAACTGCTATCCAATCGGATGACTGTTCGATCGAACGACCTGAAAGGTAGAGATACTTCTCTGATTTTAAAATGCTACAAAGAAAACTTCAAAGCCATCATACACAAACATATCCATCCCAAACGAATGTCAATCCGACCGAATGGCCATCCGATCGGATGACCATCCAAACGGATTGACATCCGATCGAATGATCATCCGTTCGGATTGTCATCCCATCGGATTACCATTCGACACCCAATCACTTTTCAGCGTTTATCGCGTCGTCACCGCTTATGCTATCGTTTTGTAATCAGGCTAACTTTCCAGCGCTCCCTTCAATCCAAGACGGTGTTTATTTATTAAACGCTATCTGTGAGTATACTCGAACCCTTTTTGCTTTACGCACTTTTGGGTGTTACATACGTTACTTATTTATATCACAATCGACACACAACACAAACACTATTTATACGCTGACCGTTATTGCATGCTACGCGGTATTCGATTAATGCTTGTATGTTATGTTTACACAGTGATTTTTGCCTGACACCTTAGCAACGATAGTACTATAGTTTGGACTTAGCACCTGTCGTGTACATGGGTTGTTAAGGGCTTTCTTACATGTCACAGTGGTGATATGTGTTGCGCATTCTACAACTCGCAGTCACGTCTGTGCATATTTCATTGTCGATAACCTACTAGCTTTCACTTTGTTACATGTTACATGCTGGTTATGCATAAACGATTTTTCGCTATCTACTTATACTATTAAACTTGTACGCTCACCTTTACACTATGTGTATTGACCTCTATTTTAACGTATGTGACAGGTGTTTGAATGCTTAGGATGCTTTGATTGCTCTTGTGGAATCGAGTAGGAGAGCATAGAAACAAACGGACAATTTATTTGAGTTGTCGAAACAATGATTTGCCTAGAGATATCTATGTCTGTAATAATTATTTTACTTGATGAGTTATGGTATGGGACATAATGCTAATTATCCGGTAATTTAGTTGTTATGGATTTCTCTTGGATAATCTGTTTCGCTCAGTGCCTCACTATAATGTTCCGCCATCGGTTGGGGTGTGACAGATTGGTATCAGAGCCATAACTATAGGGAATTAAGAAAGACTCGACCTAGTCCGGGTCGATGTCTTAGAAACGACCTAGTATATAGTCTAAGTACCAACATACCGCCTTGTGCGAACCCGGTAGGGGTTCCGCACGAGCCCATTTCTGTTATTCGATTGATTCGCAATCATACTATAATATCACACTGCGTTTCCTAAGGCAGTCGCACTGCGCTATTCTCGAAAATGAACGAGTGATTAGATGGAGACTACGTGTGAAAACCGCAAACTCTCGATTGGATCGCTTGTTTGACACGCATTTTTACTACAAACAAGAGAATTTGCGTGGAATCATAAGTGAAATGTCACACCCCGAAATTTATCAGAGCATTGGCGTGACTGGACTGGTATCTTTATTGCACAGCGGAAGCAAATAATCTAAGTCTTTTAGAAATTGAACGCCTCTAAGTACTCGACACTTCATGGTCCTCCTATTCCAACCGTGCCATAATTTCTGAAATGCAACCTGAGAAACATGCGAAAAATCAACATAAAGTTGAGCGAGTTCATAGTTTGTTTGTAAAAGATTTGAAATAAATCTTTTTGAGTAACCGGTTTTTGAAGTATTGTTGAGAAAATGAATTTAAAATCATTTTCTTGTCAAGTTATATGGAAACTTTGTATAAATCAAGTATTCCTGTATAAATCAAGTATTATTGTATGTATCATGTATTCTTGTATAAATCAAATATTCTTCTATGTATCTTGTTGTTAATGGGTTGCAAGGCCATTAACATGTGACACGACATAGGAAGTCACCAAACCATAGGCATTTTTCTCTAGTCGATTCACGACTGAGACACAAAAACACTACTTGGCTCTAGTTGTCACCAAGAGTGGGGCTGCCCTACACCCGTTAGATCTAACCTTTTGTTCTGCGGTCTTAGTATGTACACGATTAATGGTGCTTATGTTACCCTATTCGTGACACGATTTCTCGTATCATTCCTCAATTCTTGTATCATTTGTCATTTCTTGTATCATTTCTCATTTCTTGTATCATTTCTCAATTCTTGTATCTCTTTATACTTGTATTTTCCCGTAGTTTAGAAAACTAGAATTCATGTGTATGCATATTTCGAAAAATACGCTTGTTTGAAAAACCGGTATAAAACATAACCTTTTCGTAAACCATTTGTGTCAGTTAAAACTTGCTTGTAAAATGGTATAGAAATATGTAATTCTTGTATGCTTTGCAAAAAGTGCATGTCTTTCCACCCCGAAAACATTTAGAAAAAAAAATGTAAAACTGTAAAAAGGTGGGGTTATGAACTCACCTGAATATTCCTGTGCAAGGCTAGCTAAATACGACTTCGCGATGTCGTTTCCAAGGTGAGACTTGCTAGCGTGCATCCTACAATATTCCTAACATGGAATATCTAATAAGTTTCTAATTTTTGTGGTAACAAATCTACGTGTTACCGAGCTCTACCGAATCGTTGGTTCAACGGTTTGTTGATAACTTAATAGTAATGACCAAGTCATAATCGTTAAGTCTCGCATACTATATGTCGAATGTATATGTCGTTTAGGCGTTTGATATAAATATAAAGGAGTTATATTTATTCTACAAAAGAATCGTCGAGTTGTATTTGAAAATAAATATATAACTATATTTATTTGTATAAAAGAACTCGTGTCATACGATATTTGAAATAAATAAGTATATAAACTATATTTATTTTATGAAACGAAACCATGTTGTTCGGTATTGTAATAAATATAAAAATAACTATATTTATTTGTTGTCGAAACATTTTTCGTATCATCGCTTTTGTAAAGTATCGTCAAAAGAAATTATATGTTCGTATTCGTTTTTCCAAAAGAGTATTCGAATTCGATAGTTTATTTTATAATAAAACGCGTTGTATATTCCGGATTTTCTCGAAAAACGGGCAGAGTTTCCTCTGTTTTTGGACGCCCCCGACAACCCGAGTTGTCGTTAATTTTTATCAAGATTCAACTATTCAACACAAGTTATATATATAAAGTTTAAGTGAATTATATCAACACGCCAAATATGAAAACCAAATCACTCAATGTGAAACCGTTAGTCGGGTCGAGCTCGTTTGTCATGAAATGAATAAAACTAGGAAAACAACGAAATAAACCGCCATAAAATCTTTACCAATCTTCGCGTGTCGAAATGTTGAACCACTTGACCGAGTTGACTCGGGTTGACTTGCTGAGCTGACCGAGTCAACTCGCTGAGTTGACCGAGTCAGCCCGAACCGCTTCTGCCACTAACAAATCTGACCGAACCGGACCATGACCTGATGGTTTGAACCAAAATTCGAACCTGCTGACCCGGAACCCGAACCTGAACCGTGTGACCCGCTTGAACCAAAACTGAGATGAAGGAGCCTACAACCTTGCTCACCCGAACCCAGTTGTGACCCGAGACCCGAACCACAACGTCACCCGACAAACCCATCACAAATCTGACCCAACCCGGGACTCCAAAACAGAAAACCCATCGGACCAAAGCAAGGACCGCCGGTCCGAGACGCCACCGCCGTCGCCTCCATTGCCGTCGCTGCCACTGTCGCCGCCGTGAGCGGCGGCGCCGCTCCTCTTCTTCTCTCTCTTTCCCTCCGGTTCTCTCTCTCATCACCTCTTTCTCTCTTATCACCTCTCTCTCTCTTCGCCTTTCTCTCTCTCTGCTCAAACTTTCAGCCGGCTCCACCCACCACAGCGTCGCCGCCTGTGGTGGGGGTGTTGTGTCGCTGCCGTCGCCGGAAAGAGGAACGGGGGGGGGGGGGTCTTCGCCGGAGGAGAAAGCCCACCGGCAATCGTCGCTGGTCGAGTGGGAGAGAGAGTGTGTCGGGTTGTGGTTGTTGGATGGCATCAAGTGAGAGAACAATTTTATGTGTGTGTATAGACAGTAGATTGAGAGTGAGGGAGAGGGTATAAGATGAGAGAGTACTTGACCTATTTCTTTGTGTGTGAGTGATGTTGTGAACAAGGGGAGCAGAGAAGGAATTCTATTGTTGTTGGGTTTCAAATTATTAAGGAAATGCAAGAGGATACGGGTATTAATAGAGACTAGAGTTTTTATTACCTTTCATGTATTCAAATTATATTCAGGTAACATGTTTTATCTTTTGAGATGATATCTCTTGTAAAGATGTATAGAGATTTAGTGTAGAGATTTTAAAATCTTTAGTAGATTTTATTTCGATATTATAGTCATTTTAGAAGGTTTTGGCAAGATCTTGTACAGATCATGTAGGAAAAACTGCTAATATATTAAGTACAGGTTTAGGCTTGTAGGTTTTGGGCTTGGGCCCAGGGCCCACAAGCCCTTGTAAGTGGCCCGTAATTCCTACGAGACCCGTCTTTAAATCAAAATCACCGAAGTCTGGTAAAATAATATTTCAGAGTTAAAAGTGTGTAAAAATAATGTCGGTATCCGTCGTAGTCGCGCAATATTCTGCAGATTTTTCCGTAAATCGCCGTTCACGACCTGTAAAGCCGGTTAGCCGTTTTTAGGCGCTCCAAAGGCCTAATTAGGTTAATTTGCGTTGTAAACCCTATTTATTATTGCGTTAATCACCTATTAATTACATAATTAAGGGTGTAATTACCGGTTGTCACAGTCTCCCCCTGTTAATGAAATTGCGTCCTCGAAATTTAGACTACGTCAACTCCTTAGAGTTACGTTATATGTAAGTAATTACGAATAGTACCAGAGTGAACGATCATGAAATCGAATCAAGACTTATTCGAATGATGTGAATTCAATGACGTATCGCAAGATGCAAATGAATTCTAGAAATGATTGCATCAAATGAATGAATTTAGATTTCAACAAGCTCAAACGAAATAGTTTTGCATGAAACGCTTTATCATGATCAGCCCAAGCTGAAGTTCTACCGACGCCACAAGGTTTCGTAGTGATAAAAAATAATTCAATAATAGTGGTGATCAAACAAGTATCACCTTTGTTCAAATGAAAGCGCAATAATAAATCGAAGCGGATTTAATCTAAATCAATAAACAGACAATTAAATCCGTGCATGAGCCTAGCGCAAGCTTCAATTTAGTGAAAATGTCACCTCAAGGCGTCGAAATCAACAAACGACTTAATGGAGTCGTAGACCAAACGAATCTACTACGACTCAGAACAACAAAACGCTTGTTAAAACGAATTCGAATATGATGTTTTCAATACATTATATGGTGTCTTGAATTGAATATATGAAATGAACAAGTTCAAACAATTGAATTTGACTTCGGCGCAAGCCGACAATAATTGCATGTATCGACAAGAAAACTTTCGGCATGGCCACAACGAAAACCATGTATGTAACTTGAAAAGAAAAGGGATTTCAAGAAAATGTGTTGACTTGATTACGAAGAAGCCAACAATTTCAATAATGCAGGTCATTCGAATCACAAATCAACGATTAGATTTAGCGAAACAATATTTGAGCTTCAATAAAACGCTTTATTCGAAACGAAACCACATGCGTAACAAACGATGCATGCGTAACATATGAATTTTCAAGAAATGAAGCAAGTGAACTTTCGCTATAATGAAAAAGTTACTGTGATGCAATGACCATTAAGAGGAGTAGAGATGCGAAAATCTACTCAGTAAATGTGAAAGTCGAAATTTCAATATAAGAAATTTAAGGACTTTACCGGGGTTTCATGTGACGACCAGTTGTTAGGTGACATTACCATGGAATGTCGAACATAGCGTATTCGCCATTATTGAGTTAGGGGGACTGCGGAGACCTACGTCTTCTCCTTAGCATGACTCGTGTTGTTTGCAGGACTGCGTGCCAACTGCCGCTTTCTCGAAAGGCGTGTGTGACGTACTTCAACCTCCGTTGATGTATAGCTTATGTTTCACATATACCTGTGCACTAGCGCTTCGTTATGCGTAGGATGCCTGCTCGGGAAGTTAAAATATCATAGACAATATGAATAATAGTGTGTGCCCGAGTTATATTCGCGGTTCCTACGAGATGACCTTTAATGAACTTCAACATGAGTTTCCGAAGGTCTTAAATGCATGTTTCCTACACTCTCAGAGTTTTATGTACTGTATGAAATTGTTTTTGTGTACCATGTGTAAAACATCACAATAGCGTATGTTCGAAAACAAAATTTTGACTGTTTGTCAGCAACGGTTGGAGACCATATTCGAGTCTTAGGCGTTCTGTATGTATTCAGGTTTTAATAGTCTAAGTTCCCAGAGGATAGTGAGGTTAGAGCCTAGGTATCTCTACAGAAAACCCTATTCGTTGTAACCTATAGCTCTGATACCAATCTGTCACACCCTAAAATTTATCAGAGCATTGGCGTGACTGGAGTGGTATCTTTATTGCACAGCGGAAGCAAATAATCTAAGTCTTTTAGAAATTGAACGCCTCTAAGTACTCAACTCTTCATGGTCCTCCTATTCCAACCGTGCCATAATTTCTGAAATGCAACCTGAGAAAGAAACATGCGAAAAATCAACATAAAGTTGAGCGAGTTCATAGTTTGTTTGTA
Source organism: Helianthus annuus (assembly GCF_002127325.2). Lineage (NCBI taxonomy): Eukaryota > Viridiplantae > Streptophyta > Magnoliopsida > Asterales > Asteraceae > Helianthus > Helianthus annuus. The sequence continues at coordinate 95,538,857 of NC_035438.2, read as the reverse complement.
AAAGATTAGAAATAAATCTTTTTGAATAACCGGTTTTTGAAGTATTGTTGAGAAAAAGAATTTAAAATCATTTTCTTGTCAAGTTATTATATGGAAACTTTGTATAAATCAAGTATTCCTGTATAAATCAAGTATTATTGTATGTATCATGTATTCTTGTATAAATCAAGTATTCTTCTATGTATCTTGTTGTTAATGGGTTGCAAGGCCATTAACATGTGACACGACATAGGAAGTCACCAAACCATAGGCATTTTTCTCTAGTCGATTCACGACTGAGACACAAAAACACTACTTGGCTCTAGTTGTCACCAAGAGTGGGGCTGCCCTACACCCGTTAGATCTAACCTTTTGTTCTGCGGTCTTAGTATGTACACGATTAATGGTGCTTATGTTACCCTATTCGTGACACGATTTCTCGTATCATTCCTCAATTCTTGTATCATTTCTCATTTCTTGTATCATTTCTCAATTCTTGTATCTCTTTGTACTTGTATTTTCCCATAGTTTAGAAAACTAGAATTCATGTGTATGCATATTTCGAAAAATACGCTTGTTTGAAAAACCGGTATAAAACATAACCCTTTCGTAAACCATTTGTGTCAGTTAAAACTTGCTTGTAAAATGGTATAGAAATATGTAATTCGTGTATGCTTTGCAAAAAGTGCATGTCTTTCCACCCCGAAAACATTTAGAAAAAAAATGTAAAACTGTAAAAAGGTGGGGTTATGAACTCACCTGAATATTCCTGTGCAAAGCTAGCTAAATACGACTTCGCGATGTCGTTTCCAAGGCGAGACTTGCTAGCGTGCATCCTACAATATTCCTAACATGGAATATCTAATAAGTTTCTAATTTTTGTGGTAACAAATCTACGTGTTACCGAGCTCTACCGAATCGTTGGTTCAACGGTTTGTTGATAACTTAATAGTAATGACCAAGTCATACTCGTTAAGTCTCGCATACTATATGTCGAATGTATATGCCGTTTAGGCGTTTGACATAAATATAAAGGACTTATATTTATTCTACAAAAGAATCGTCGAGTTATATTTGAAAATAAATATATAACTATATTTATTTGTATAAAAAAACTCGTGTCATACGATATTTGAAATAAATAAGTATATAAACTATATTTATTTTATGAAACGAAACCATGTTGTTCGGTATTGTAATAAATATAAAAATAACTATATTTATTTGTTGTCGAAACAATTTTCGTATCATCGCTTTTGTAAAGTATCGTCAAAAGAAATTATATGTTCGTATTCGTTTTTCCAAAAGTGTCGTTGGGGCTAAAAAGATTCCTTGCTCGTTCCTAGGTCTTTTATTCCATTATTTTGGATCGCCGTATTCGAATTCGATAGTTTATTTTATAATAAAACGCGTTGTATATTCCGGATTTTCTCGAAAAACGGGCAGAGTTTCCTCTGTTTTTGGACGCCCCCGACAACCCAAGTTGTCGTTAATTTTTATCAAGATTCAACTATTCAACGCAAGTTATATATATAAAGTTTAAGTGAATTATATCAACACGCCAAATATGAAAACCAAATCACTCAATGTGAAACAGTTAGTCGGGTCGAGCTCGTTTGTTATGAAATGAATAAAACTAGGAAAACAACGAAATAAACCGCCATAAAATCTTTACCAATCTTCGCGTGTCGAAATGTTGAACCACTTGACCGAGTTGACTCGGGTTGACTTGCTGAGCTGACCGAGTCAACTCGCTGAGTTGACCGAGTCAGCCCGAACCGCTTCTGCCACTAACAAATCTGACCGAACCGGACCATGACCTGATGGTTTGAACCAAAATTCGAACCTGCTGACCCGGAACCCGAACCCGAACCGTGTGACCCGCTTGAACCAAAACTGAGATGAAGGAGCCTACAACCTTGTTGACCCGAACCCAGTTGTGACCCGAGACCCGAACCACAACGTCACCCGACAAACCCGTCACAAATCTGACCCAACCCGGGACTCCCAAACAGAAAACCCATCGGACCAAAGCAAGGACCGCCGGTCCGAGACGCCACTGCCGTCGCCTCCATTGTCGCCGTTGCCACTGTCGCCGCCGTGAGCGGCGGCGCCGCTCCTCTTCTTCTCTCTCTTTCACTCCGGTTCTCTCTCTCATCACCTCTTTCTCTCTTATCACCTCTCTCTTTCTTCGTCTTTCTCTCTCTCTGCTCGAACTTTCAGCCGGCTCCACCCACCACAGCGTCGCCACCTGTGGTGGGGGTGTTGTGTCGCCGCCATCGCTGGAAAGAGGAACCGGGGGGGTCGTCGCCGGAGGTGAAAGCCCACCGGCAATCGTCGTCGGTCGAGTGGGAGAGAGAGTGTGTCGGGTTGTGGTTGTTGGATGGCATCAAGTGAGAGAACAATTTTATGTGTGTGTATAGACAGTAGATTGAGAGTGAGGGAGTGGGTATAAGATGAGAGAGTACTTGACCTATTTCTTTGTGTGTGAGTGATGTTGTGAACAAGGGGAGCATAGAAGGAATTCTATTGTTGTTGGGTTTCAAAATGAATAAGAAAATGCAAGAGGATACGGGTATTAATAGAGACTAGAGTTTTTATTACCTTTCATGTATTCAAATTATATTCAGGTAACATGTTTTATCTTTTGAGATGATATCTCTTGTAAAGATGTATAGAGATTTAGTGTAGAGATTTTAAAATCTTGAGTAGATTTTATTTAGATATTATAGTCATTTTATAAGGTTTTGGCAAGATCTTGTACAAATCATGTAGGAAAAACTGCTAATATATTAAGTACAGGTTTAGGCTTGTAGGTTTTGGGCTTAGGCCCAGGGCCCACAAGCCCTTGTAAGTGGCCCGTAATTCCTACGAGACCCGTCTTTAAATCAAAATCACCGAAGTCTGGTAAAATAATATTTCAGAGTTAAAAGTGTGTAAAAATAATGTCGGTATCCGTCGTAGTTGCGCAATATTCTGCAGATTTTTCCGTAAATCGCCGTTCACGACCTGTAAAGCCGGTTAGCCGTTTTTAGGCGCTCCAAAGGCCTAATTAGGTTAATTTGCGTTGTAAACCCTATTTATTATTGCGTTAATCACCTATTAATTACGTAATTAAGGGTGTAAATTACCGGTTGTCACATGAAATCCGTACTTCGAAGCAAATCTCCCTCTCAAACTCGTGATTCTATCACACAAACAGGAACGTAGTCACTAAGTTAGGGGTGAAACCCGAACTTTGATGGCTCATTCCGTTCTCTATTTTGGTTTTACAAAACTCTTACCAAAGTCTCAACGGACTCCAGCGACTCGAGTCGCGTGAATAACCGTAAGGATGCGTGACATTCACCGTATTCCAGTGATAGAGCACAGTCTATTAGGCCAAAGCGTGTACTCGCAGTCCCTGAGAATAGTCAAATCACTTTAGGTAGTCAACGTCTATCAAGCCGAGACAATCTATATTCGATTTCAAGCTCGCAATCACTGATTTTATGTGTTTCGATTCTGAGCCCGCATTCTCCGACTCTGATATTCGTCGTTTTTATGTGAACTTTCTGTGCTTTATGTGGTTTAACTTGTTTATGTGTTTCGATTTTTGGTGATTTATACGCTTTTCGCTTTTCACTTTGATCAACACGCACAACTCGCACTGCACATCTACCTCAAAACGCTACCAAATCGCATGCCATGTGACTCGCTTATGCTATACTACTCGCTATGCGACTCGTTGTGTACTCGCTAATCGCAATCGCTACTCTCGAACGCGCGAAACTTGAACGAGAGGTGAATACGTGCAAAATATAGTGTGTCCTCGTATATTTCGGTGCTCTACATGCTTAAGTGTTTATGTTCTTATGTGTTTCTGTGGTTTATGTGCCTATGTGATTACGTGATTATTCGTGTTCCTGAGCTTTAGTAGTATTAAGAGTGTTGTGAGGTGAGATTCGACATATAGTGTCTGAATCCTGTGGCGATGTCTATTGCAGACAACGTCGTCATTTGGATCGCACACCGCTTGCTCCGCCCGTCGTAACCACGAGGACAAGCGCATCGCCTCCCTGGTCGCCAAGCAGGTGGCGAAGGTCATACCGCAAATTGTCAGCGAGCTGAATGAAAACGCTAGCAAGTCCTCTGAAGAGTCTAGGACTGATTCTCCCCGCGCTACTTTTAGCTTCAAGCAGTTTAAAGCCTGCGGACCCAAGGAATTCACCGAAGAAGACGGGCCTACTGCCATGTTTCAATGGTTCAATTCTATAGAGGTCACCCTGCGCCAAAGCGGCTGTCCTGAAAACCTTCACACTGTTAACGCCACAGGCGTTTTCCAGTCCAGGGCTCTGGACTGGTGGACTGCCGAAAGAAACAAGTGAGGGAACGATGCATCTTACGGGCTTACGTGGGACGAGTTGAAGGACAACATGATGAAGGAGTTCTGCCCTCCCCACGAGCTTCAAAAGTTGGAGGACGAGTTCTGGCACATCAAACAAGAGGATGGCGACAACACTGGTTTAACTGCCCGCTTCAAGCAGCTGAGTATAATCTGTCCGGGCCAAGTTACTACCCCCGAAATCGCCATCAAGAAATACATCCGTGCTCTACCGGATTGCGTGGCTGATTTCGTGCAAGCCGCGAAGACGACAACTATTGAAGAAACCTCCCTGCTCGCTGCCGAGATCAATGACAAGTGAGTTCGAGCTGGTTACTTTGATAAAGCCTCCAAGAATCTTCACCAAGTTACCGCTGAAACCGCTGCCTCTCCGCAAGCTTCGAAGTCCTCCCGCCGTAAGAGAAAGAACAACAACAACAGTAGCAAGAATTGCGCTGTCACAACTGCCGCTCCGCTCCAAGCAGTACCTGCTCAACCGCAGCCCCCACACCGCCAAGTAGCGGCGCAGGTCACCAATGCACCGCTGGCTAAGCGTGCATACACTGGTCCTCACCCGGCTTGCCCTACCTGTACTTATCATCATCCCGTGGGGATTTCTTGCAGATACGGTGTTCACTGCAATATGTACAGCCACTTTACCCCTAATTGTCGTACTGGCCCACGTCAAGCTCCAGCTCAAGTTCAAGCTCCTGCTCAACAAGCTCTCCTTCCTGCTCCTCAGGGCCAGCTAGCAGCTCCTGCACCCACGATCCTTGCTAGAGCTTGCTTTGCTTGTGGTGATCCCAACCACTTTGCAAACATGTGCCCCAAAAGGGTAGTGAAATAAGAGCCGCAACAACCGCAGCCTTAGCAGCAGCAGCCCGCGGACGTACTTTCAACATCAACGTCTGCCAGGCTCAAGCGGACAACAATGTGGTTAATAGTACGTTCCTCGTAAATGGTATATACGCTTCGTGTTTATTTGATACTGGAGCCGATAACTGTTTTGTGTCGTTAGAATTCGAAAGCTCCTTAATCGTAAGTGCGCCCATCTCCCCTCGACGTTCTATGTTGAAGTTACCACTGGAAGAACCGTTATTGTCCGTTCTGTTCTTCGTGATTGTACTCTTGAACTCAACAATCACATCTTCCCTATCGATCTTATTCCGATGCAGCTTGGTAGTTTCGATATCATAGTAGGCATGGATTTCCTTCGGGAAAATCGTGTAGAAGTCGTTTGCTTTGATAAAATGATTCATTTCTCGCTCGCTAATGGCGATCAACTGTGTGTCTATAGTGAAGTCGTGTCGAAGAATATCAAGCTCATGTCATGTGTCCAAGCGAGCAAGTATCTCCGCAAGGAATACAAAGCTTTCTTAGCACACACCGTACTAGCGGAGGAAAAGGAAAAGAAGGCAATCGATAAGATGCCTGTGGTTCGTGATTTTCCTAAAGTCTTTCCTGATGATTTACCTGGTTTACCCCCAAGTCGTGATATTGATTTTCGTATTGACCTCATTCCTGGAGCCAACCCTGTTGCTAAATCTCCTTATCGCCTCGCTCCGTCCGAAATGCGCGAACTCTCGAGTCAACTCCAGGAATTGCTTGACAAAGGCTTCATTCGCCCTAGCACCTCTCCTTGGGGCGCACCAGTTCTTTTCGTCAAAAAGAAGGACGGGTCGTTCTGGATGTGCATCAACTATAGGAAGTTGAATAAGCTGACTATCAAGAATCGTTATCCCCTGCCTCGAATCGATGATTTGTTTGACCAATTGCAAGGTGCTACTTGTTTCTCGAAGATCAATTTACACTCATGCTATCACCAGTTACGCATTCAGGAAGAAGATATACCGAAAACCGCTTTCCGAACCCGATACGACCATTATGAATTCGTCGTAATGCCCTTTGGTTTAACCAACGCACCCGCAGTTTTCATGGATTTGATGAACCGCGTGTGTAAACCGCTTCGTCATCGTGTTCATCGATGATATCCTTATCTATTCGAAGTCGAAAGCCGAACACGCGCAGCATCTACGTTTGGTTCTCGAGTTACTCCAAGGGAATCGACTCTATGCCAAGTTCTCCAAGTGTGAATTTTCGCTGGAGGAGGTTCAATTCCTCGGTCACATTGTTAATAGTCAAGGTATACATGTTGACCCCGCGAAGATCGAAGCTGTTAAGAGTTAGGTTACACCAAAATCACCATCCGATGTTCGTTCGTTCCTTGGATTGGTGGGCTATTACCATCAATTCATCGCTGACTTTTCAAAAATCGATGTCCCGCTTACTTCTCTGACTCATAAAGACAAGCATTTTGTTTGGGGAACTGAAGAAGAGACTGCCTTTCAAACTCTCAAGCTTATGCTCTGCAACGCTCCTATCCTTGCTCTACCCGACGGAAACGATGACTTTGTTGTCTATTGTGATGCCTCGAACCTCAGTCTTGGTTGTGTTCTCATGCAACGGGACAAGGTTATCGCTTACGCCTCTCGTCAGCTCAAGATCCACGAGAAGAACTATACAACCCACGGCCTCGAGCTAGGCGCAGTTGTTTTTGCGTTAAAGATTTGGCGACACAACCTCTACGGTACCAAGTGTACGGTCTTCACCGACCATAAGAGCCTACAACACATCTTTAACCAAAAGGAACTGAATATGCGTCAACACCGATGGGTTGAACTTCTCAACGATTACGACTGTGAGATTAGTTATCATCCTGGCAAAGTAAATGTTATGGCCGATGCTCTAAGTAGACGAAACTATGTGTACAGCGTTCGTGATACTCACACCCAGCACGACCTCGAAGCATTGATTCGTGACGCTTAGCACGCCTGCTTCGTTGAAGATACCATGCGAGAGGAAATGAAAAAGTGTGGAGGTGATTCGCACTTTGTCACCAAATCGAACGCCATCTATTACTATCTAGATCGCATCTGGATTCCAAGTCGCAATAACCTTCAAGATATATTGTTGACTGAAGTGCACAAGTCTCGATGTTCCATTCATCCTGGCGCCGACAAAATGTACCATGACCTTCGTCTACGGTACTGGTGGCCTGGAATGAAGAAGGATATCGCAATCTATGTTTCGAAGTGCCTGACTTGTTCGAAAGTCAAGGCTGAACAACAGAGACCCTCTAGCTTGCTTGTGCAACCCGAGATCCCGATGTAGAAATGGGAGAGCATAGCCATGGACTTTATAACGAAACTTCCGCGTACGCCTTCAGGTCACGATAGCATCTGGGTTATCATTAACCGTTTGACTAAATCAGCTCACTTTCTGCCGATACGGGAAGACTACAAGATAGAAAAATTAGTCCGAATCTACACTGGCGAAATTATATGTCGACACGGGACGCCTCGTGACATCATCTCTGACCGCGATGGTCGGTTTACCTTGCGTCTTTGGCAAACGTTTCAATCTGCTCTCGGTACTACGCTAAATCTAAGTACCGCTTTCCATCCCCAGACCGACAGTCAAACTGAAAGAACGATTCGTACCCTTGAAGACATGCTTCGCTCATGTGTCATAGATTTCGGTGGTAATTGGGACGCGCATTTACCTTTGGTCGAATTCTCGTACAATAACAATTATCATTCAAGCATTCAAATGGCACCATTTTAGGCATTATACGGAAGAAAATGTCGATCGCCGATTGTGTGGCATGAGATCGGAGATGCGCAAATGACCGGTCCTGAGCTGCTGCAAGAAACGACTGATAAAATCCACCAAATTCGAGACAATCTGCTGAAAGCTCGGAGTCGTCAGAAAAGTTACGCCGATAGACGCCCCAAGCCCCTTGAATTTGACGTTGGCGATCACGTACTCCTAAAGATTTCACCTTGGAAGGGTGTGATCAGATTCGGCAAGAAAGGGAAACTCGCGCCTCGATATGTTGGATCCTTTAAAATTCTGGAAAGGATTGGCAAGGTGGCCTACAGACTCGAACTACCGGAGGAACTTAGCAACGTCCACCCGACTTTCCATGTGTCGAACCTCAGAAAGTGCCTGGCTGAGCAGAATTTACAAGTGCCACTTGAGGATCTACAAGTGGACGAAACATTACACTTCGTGGAAAAGCCTGTCGAGATCATGGATCGAGAAACCAAGAAGCTCAGACGCTCACGCATTCCCATTGTGAAAGTTCGTTGGGAAGGCAAACGAGGCGCATAGTTCACCTGAGAACTCGAAAGTGACATGAAGGCGAAGTACCCGCAGTTATTTGTTACGCCTACGGCCTAAATTTCGGGACGAAATTCCCTTAAGTAGGGGAGGCTGTAACAACCCACGTTTCAAAAGTCAACGTACAAGTCAAAGTCAAAGTCAAAGGAAGAAAATATTGCTAATTACGATCTGTCACTCCTCGCTTAACTAGAAATTGTACGTCTTGACTTGTAATCGAATTCTTTTATTTATTTGCTTTAGTTGTATTATGTGGAGTAGATGCTAATAATCGCATGTTTAATCGAGGTTTAATCGATGTTTTATCGCAGTTTATCGCTAATCGCATCGCAATCGCATTCGTAAGTTAATTGATAGGTTCTATATATTGTTTTACGTGTGTGTGCTATTTACGTGTTACTTGTGCATGTTTACTATATGTTTGTGGTGATTAATCGAAACGCAATCGCAACGCAACCTAATCGCAAACGCTAAACGCAAGTTATTGATGATGATTGTATGTTAGATATAGTATTTGTGTGACTATTGTTAATCTATCGCATCGCTTAATCGACAATCGCTTAAACGCATCGCAACGTCAACGCACGAAATGAAACGCCAAAACTCAACTCACCGGATTACTTCGATCGAATGACCATTCGATCGAATGGTCATCCGTACGGATGCCCATCCGATCGGATGGCCATCCGATCAGAGTGCCATTCGATCCGACACTTGCGCACTGTGACAACTCGAAATTTAGAACCTTTCGTTGTAACTTGCTTGTACGTTATGTGACTAGTTAAAATGATAACGTGAACCTTTTTATGTGATAAGTGCTTTGTTACGTGTGTATTGTATATATATGTGTACGTGTTATATGTGAACCGAGAACCCGACACGAAACAACAAGGAACCCGACTCGAGACCATGAGGTTTCGAGTGACTAGTAATCGGTTTTGGGCCTTGGGCCGAGAACCTTTGGCCGGTTGGGCCTTTGAGCCGTAAACCCCACCCGAAAACCCATAAGGGTGCTAGACTTGGAACTTGGCTATAAATACACCACCTTAGTTATTTGTTACCATTTTGTTGAACATTAGAACACACACACTCTCCTACTTCTCTCTCTAAGCCTTAAGAACACAAACACACCTCCAAGACTCTCGGATCTAATCGGTTAGCACAAGAACTCTCGGGTTTGGAACTTTGGATCGGCACACACACACCTCACCAACCGGTTAGTATTTCTTGTTGGTTATTGTTGAATGCTTAGTGTTAAATATGTTCATGATGTGTTTGTGCTTGAATAAATGTATGATAAGATTATGTGATAATATGGTAGTTGAGTTATGCATGATATTTGAAAAGAAATCGGTTCATGAATGTTCTTGTTATGAGTGGAACTATGCATAAATGTTTGATGTTGAAAATAGATTCATTGTATGTTAAAAATGAATGATGAAATCGGGTTGCACTTGTGATGAAATCGGACCTACATGAAAACCGAATTGTGTGTTATGTTTAGGGTTTTGATGCTTGTTCATAGTTTTGGTTGAATAAGTGATTAATATGTTATGAACTTGATGAATATGGGTTTGAATGTGTGAAGAACACTTTGAATGATAGTTGAAGATTGAGAAACCCTTGTGATTTTGATCCATCTTTGACTAATAGCCTGATTAGGAAATATGTTAGTGGAATTCTATTGGTTATTTCCGGATTTGGGCCTGATTATATTGTACCACTAATCTGACTACATCTGCATCAACACGTGAACTTGAAAACGACTGCTACCGACTCGCAATCACCTGGTTGCGACTCGCAACCACAGCGTGATGACTCGAGACCACGCGGTTGCGACTCGCAACCATAACAGGACAAGCCGAGACCGCAGGTTACGAGTCCCGTTGCGACTCGAGACCTCAGCATGATGAACCGAAACCATGGTTGCGACACCGGTTGCGACTCGCAACCATCCATGATCAACACACAGCATGACTCGAGACCATGCTTGCGAGTCCGGTTGCGACTCGAGACCACACTTTTGGGCCTTAGTTAGTGGGCCGGACTTATGAACTTCTGTGCTACTGTTGATGAGTTATTTGGGCCTGTTATCACGAGCCCAACTGTTTGGACTTTGAACATGTGATTAACTGTTACCTATGAACTGCTACTGATTAAACGTGCTTGCCAAACGTGTTGAACATTTGTGCACTACTTGGTTCGAATCTGATTATACGTGATATCCGTGTTAGGACGTTATTGACCACTTGCGACTTGATTGACTTTCTGTGTTTGACTGCCGAGCAAACCAAGGTGAGTTCACACCCTTACAAAGCATGGGATTCCCTGGGTTGGGAACGGGGTTAAGGAACGTGGGTTCCTCGTCTACCTTGGGTAGGACGTCAGTGGTTCAGGAATGTAATTCCTCGTCCGGATGGACGGATAAACGTACTAGACTAAAACTCTATCACGAAGTCCCTCCTTTTTGTATCGACTAATCGCCGGGCCAATGGCGAGCGGGTCATTAGTTAGATAGCGCTATTTAGGTCTGACAAGCCTCACACCGTGCCGTAGAGGACGGGCGTGAACTAATGGATCTGGGGCACGTCAATGATGATAGACATTGATGTTTTCAGGGCACATAAACATGACTACAGTCAGCAATCGATACGGTAACGAGTCTAGTATACACATGGGGTAGCCCCCACGGCTGGAGAGCCAGATGATGTACATGGGGTAGCCCCCACGGCCGAAATGCCTGATAACTACATGGGGTAGCCCCCACGGCCGGAGTGCCGGAGTAACTGGGAACGAACTGGTCACGTTTTTAAACTATGGGGTAACCCCCACGGCAGGATGCCAGATAAAGTAAACTGTTTTCGAAACAACTAAAACGAACGCCCACCCGTGAACTCACTCAACTAGTTGTTGACTCGTTACTACATGCTTTGCAGGACCATAGGTACTCAGTGGGAGCTTGCATGGAGGAAGATCGTTGTGGGACAGGGATTGCTACAAGACTATGTTAAACTTGAAACTTTTGGAACTTATGTTATAACTTTAAACTTATGCTTCCGCTTGCAACTTAAACTTATTTGTTTTGGAACACCAATCGTGAATGGTTAAACTTTTATAACTATTTATATGCTTGTTCAGTATGATTGGTGGCTGGATCCTGGTCAGTCACGCCTCCAAGCGGTAGTACTCCGCAGGTGGGATTTTGGGGGTGTGACAGATTGGTATCAGAGCCATTGGTTATAGTGAACTTGGTTTTAATAAAGGAGAAACGTTTTTGTTAAAACCAGACTATAACCGGTTTAGTGCTCAACGGTCCACAACGACACTTCGCTCCTCATGCAAGGCTCGACGTTCTAGGTAATATGATGTATGTATATTGCCTACTTGTTAGTTGCGTAGTACATTGCTCATGGTATGCTTGATTAGTATAACTACTGTTGTTTGAACACGTGCGTGCTTACCCTGTCCTACTATTGTACTTTCGCGAACCACTCTCACACGTATTACTCTTATTATGAAGAAACATGTCTGGACGCGTTAACATGACACAAGCCCAGTTGACGGCTTTGATCAACGAACGAGTTGCCGCAGCGCTCGCAGCTGCACACGCAGGAGGTATATCCTGCAGTCTGAAATTGTTCTAGGATCATTTGGATCCTACTCTCGTGAACCAACCTTTGTGTTAAACTCTGCCTTTTCTTTCACCTACCTTAGGTCAGGCACCGGTGTGCACTTTTAAGACCTTTATGGACTGTCGACCCACAACTTTTAGCGGCACTGAAGGAGCAGTAGGTCTCCTACACTGGTTTGAGAAACTGGAGTCTGTGTTCGAAATGTGCGAATGCCCTGAAGCGCGCAGGGTGAAGTATGCTACTGGTACTCTCGAGGGTTTGGCTCTCACGTGGTGGAATGCTCAAGTGCAGATGTTAGGGTTGGTTGCTGCCAACGCCACCCCATGGGAAAACTTCAAGGAAATGATCAGGGAGGAATACTGCAGTCGTGACGACATTCACAAACTGGAGGATGAGTTTTACAATCTCAAGATGTCAGGATCAGAAATTGAGGCATACACTAAGAGATCGCATGAGCTTGCCTTGTTGTGTCCTACTATGGTGGATCCTCCGTATAAGCGAATTGAACTCTATCTCAAGGGCTTGGTGCCAGAGATCCAAAGTCATGTGACTTCAGCGAGGTTGACTACTATCCAGCAGGTTGTACAGTTGGCTCACCGTCTTACTGATCAAGCGGTGGAGCAGAACAAGTTACCGAAGCGTATAGGTGCTGCAACTACTTCTGGTGCTTCTAGTGGGGATAAACGGAAATGGGATGGAACTTCAAGCAGGGGTTCAACTTCAGTGCAAACTCAGTCTCAGCAGAGAAAGACAGATGATCACAAGAGCCCCAGTCAGCAGTCGTCTGGTGGTCAAAGTCATGGTGGATACAAAGGAAATCACCCCAAGTGCAATCGTTGTAGCCTACACCACAGTGGGCCATGCACCAGGGGCAACTGTCATCGATGCAACAAGCCTGGTCATGTTGCAAAGGATTGCAGGAGCGCATATCCTGTCAATCAGAATCGTCAGCAACCTCAGCAGAACCAGCGACAGCAGCAGGGTAACAACAAAGGATGCTTTCAGTGTGGAGCTGAAGGCCACTTCAAGAAAGATTGTCCCCAACTGAACCAGAACAACAACAACAATCAGGGGAATGGTAACAATGGGAACAACAACAACAACAATGGTGCTAGGGGACGAGTGTTCGTGATTGGTCAAGGTGAAGCAAGGAATGATCCCAACGTGGTGACGGGTAAGTTCCTTCTCGACGACTTTTATGTTACAGTCTTATTTGATTCGGGTGCCGATACTAGCTATGTGTCACTAGAAGTTAGTAAGATGCTTAAGCGTATTCCTACACCCCTGAGCGACAAGCACACTGTAGAGCTAGCTAATGGTAAGAGTTTGGAAGCCTCACACGTAGTCAAGGGTTGCCAGCTTATTCTCGCTAACCAGACCTTCTCTATTGATCTTATTCCTATTGTCTTGGGTAGTTTCGACGTTGTCATTGGAATGGATTGGTTATCCCAACACCGAGCAGAGATTCTTTGTAACGAGAAGATCGTTCGTATTCCTGGTTTAGGTGGTGAACCTCTCATGATTCGTGGCGACAAGAGAAGTGCTGTTGAGAACATCATCTCTCTTCTTAAAGCCCAGAAATGCTTACGAAAGGGCCACACTGCGATTTTGGCTCTAGTTACTGATACCACAGAAAAAGAGAAGAAGCTAGAGGATTTTCCGGTTGTACGCGACTATCCTGAGGTATTCCCTGAGGAATTACCTGGTCTTCCGCCCCATCGCCAAGTCGAGTTTCAGATTGATCTAGCTCCTGGAGCCGCGCCTGTAGCCCGTGCACCTTATCGTTTAGCGCCATCAGAATTGGAAGAACTCTCCACGCAACTACAAGAACTCTTGGATAAGGGTTTCATTCGTCCTAGCTCATCGCCTTGGGGAGCTCCAGTACTATTTGTGAAGAAAAAGGACGGTACCTTCAGAATGTGTATCGACTATCGAGAACTCAACAAGGTGACTGTGAAGAATCGTTATCCTCTACCACGTATTGACGACTTGTTCGACCAGTTGCAGGGGTCGAGCTACTATTCAAAGATCGATCTGAGATCGGGATATCACCAGCTGAGAGTTCGGGAAGAGGATGTCTCTAAGACGGCCTTTAGGACTCGATATGGGCACTATGAGTTTCTGGTCATGCCGTTTGGGCTGACGAACGCACCGGCAGTTTTTATGGATTTGATGAATCGAGTGTGCAAACCGTATCTGGACAAGTTTGTTATAGTCTTTATCGACGACATCCTGATCTATTCTAAGAGCAAAGAGGAACACGAACAACATCTACGACTTATTTTGGAACTCCTCCGGAAGGAACAGCTTTACGCAAAGTTCTCGAAGTGCGACTTCTGGCTTCGTGAAGTCCATTTCCTAGGGCATGTGGTGAACAAGGATGGGATTCACGTTGATCCATCCAAAGTGGACTCTATTAAGAACTGGCCTGCGCCTCGCACACCAAAGGAAATTCGCCAATTTTTGGGATTGGCAGGTTACTACAGGAGATTCATTAAGGATTTTTCTAAGATCGCGCAGCCTCTCACCCTACTAACACAGAAAGGCGTTATTTATCATTGGGGAAATGCACAAGAGTTAGCTTTTCAGCATCTAATGGATAGACTTTGCAGTGCACCTATCCTTTCACTGCCAGAGGGCACAGAAGATTTTGTGGTTTACTGTGATGCATCAATTCAAGGTCTTGGTTATGTATTGATGCAACGAGATAAAGTCATAGCTTACGCCTCACGACAACTCAAAGTTCACGAGAAGAACTACACGACACATGATTTAGAGCTGGGAGCTGTTGTTTTCGCACTTAAACTATGGCGGCATTACCTGTACGGAACCAAGTGCGCCATCTACACCGACCACAGAAGTTTAGAACACATATTCAAGCAGAAGGAACTGAATATGCGGCAGCGACGATGGGTCGAGCTGCTGAATGATTACGAGTGCTCTATCAGGTATCACCCGGGCAAGGCCAATGTTGTGGCAGACGCCCTCAGTCGGAAGGACACTACGCCTAAGCGCGTAAGAGCTTTACAACTCACGATCCATTCTAGTCTACCTTCGCAAATACGAGCTGCTCAGATAGAAGCGCTGAAACCAGAAAACGTTAGAGCTGAAGCCCTACGCGGGTCAAGACAACGCTTAGAACAGAAGGAAGACGGTGCTTATTATGTGACAGGACGCATTTGGGTCCCACTCTATGGCGACTTACGAGAACTTGTGATGGATGAAGCGCACAAATCTCGCTACTCGGTACACCCTGGTTCGGACAAAATGTACCACGATATTAAAACTACGTATTGGTGGCCTAGCATGAAGGCCCATATAGCAACTTACGTCAGCAAGTGTTTGACTTGTGCGCGAGTCAAGACAGAATATCAGAAACCTTCAGGCCTACTTCAGCAACCAGAGATACCACAATGGAAATGGGAGCAAATTTCCATGGATTTCGTTACTGGCCTACCTAGATCACAGCGCGGAAACGATACTATATGGGTGATCGTGGATCGACTCACAAAATCCGCACACTTTTTGGCAATCAAGGAGACGGATAAGTTCTCCACTCTAGCGGAAATATACCTCAAGGAAGTTGTTTCGAGGCACGGGGTGCCCACCTCTATTATCTCTGATCGAGATGCACGTTTTACTTCGGAACTGTGGCAGGCAATGCACAAGTCTTTTGGCTCACGTCTTGATATGAGCACAGCGTATCACCCGCAGACGGACGGGCAGTCCGAGCGTACTATCCAAACACTAGAAGACATGCTTCGCGCTTGTGTAATCGACTTTGGCAACAGCTGGGAAAGGCATCTGCCACTCGTGGAATTTTCGTATAATAACAGCTACCACACCAGCATTAAAGCTGCTCCGTTTGAGGCATTGTACGGACGTAAATGCCGGTCACCCCTCTGTTGGGCAGAGGTGGGGGATAGTCAAATCACTGGTCCAGAACATGTGGTAGACACTACTGAGCGGATTGCTCAAATACGACAACGCATGGCGGCCGCTCGTGACCGTCAGAAGGCATACGCCGATAAGGGCAGGAAACCACTCGAGCTCCAGGTTGGGGAGCGGGTTTTACTCAAAGTTTCACCCTGGAAGGGTGTGGTTCGTTTTGGTAAACGCGGCAAACTCAACCCACGATACGTTGGACCTTTCGAAATTCTTGAGAAAATAGGCAAGGTGGCCTACAGACTGAAATTACCAGCAGAACTCGGTGCAGTTCACAACGTTTTCCATGTGTCAAATCTGAAGAAGTGTCTGTCAGATGAGACGCACGTAGTTCCTCTGAAGGAACTCACGATCGACGAACAGTTGAAATTCGTCGAAGAACCTGTCGAAATCACGGACCGGGATGTTAAGGTCCTCAAGAGCACTAGAATACCTCTTGTTCGAGTTCGTTGGAACTCACGTCGCGGCCCAGAGTTTACCTGGGAGCGCGAAGATCGGATGAAACAAAAGTATCCCCAACTGTTTGAGAACAGTACAAACGCTACTGAGGCTGAAGCTACGGAATTTCGGGACGAAATTCCAGATCAACGGGGGGTGGATGTGACACCCCAGGAAAACCAGGAAAACCATGCAACTTAACTAGCTTCCTCAGTGAGTGCCATCAAATTTCGGGACGAAATTTCTTTCAACTTGGGGATGATGTGACAACTCGAAATTTAGAACCTTTCGTTGTAACTTGCTTGTACGTTATGTGACTAGTTAAAATGATAACGTGAACCTTTTTATGTGATAAGTGCTTTGTTACGTGTGTATTGTATATATATGTGTACGTGTTATATGTGAACCGAGAACCCGACACGAAACAACAAGGAACCCGACTCGAGACCATGAGGTTTCGAGTGACTAGTAATCGGTTTTGGGCCTTGGGCCGAGAACCTTTGGCCGGTTGGGCCTTTGAGCCGTAAACCCCACCCGAAAACCCATAAGGGTGCTAGACTTGGAACTTGGCTATAAATACACCACCTTAGTTATTTGTTACCATTTTGTTGAACATTAGAACACACACACTCTCCTACTTCTCTCTCTAAGCCTTAAGAGCACAAACACACCTCCAAGACTCTCGGATCTAATCGGTTAGCACAAGAACTCTCGGGTTTGGAACTTTGGATCGGCACACACACACCTCACCAACCGGTTAGTATTTCTTGTTGGTTATTGTTGAATGCTTAGTGTTAAATATGTTCATGATGTGTTTGTGCTTGAATAAATGTATGATAAGATTATGTGATAATATGGTAGTTGAGTTATGCATGATATTTGAAAAGAAATCGGTTCATGAATGTTCTTGTTATGAGTGGAACTATGCATAAATGTTTGATGTTGAAAATAGATTCATTGTATGTTAAAAATGAATGATGAAATCGGGTTGCACTTGTGATGAAATCGGACCTACATGAAAACCGAATTGTGTGTTATGTTTAGGGTTTTGATGCTTGTTCATAGTTTTGGTTGAATAAGTGATTAATATGTTATGAACTTGATGAATATGGGTTTGAATGTGTGAAGAACACTTTGAATGATAGTTGAAGATTGAGAAACCCTTGTGATTTTGATCCATCTTTGACTAATAGCCTGATTAGGAAATATGTTAGTGGAATTCTATTGGTTATTTCCGGATTTGGGCCTGATTATATTGTACCACTAATCTGACTACATCTGCATCAACACGTGAACTTGAAAACGACTGCTACCGACTCGCAATCACCTGGTTGCGACTCGCAACCACAGCGTGATGACTCGAGACCACGCGGTTGCGACTCGCAACCATAACAGGACAAGCCGAGACCGCAGGTTACGAGTCCCGTTGCGACTCGAGACCTCAGCATGATGAACCGAAACCATGGTTGCGACACCGGTTGCGACTCGCAACCATCCATGATCAACACACAGCATGACTCGAGACCATGCTTGCGAGTCCGGTTGCGACTCGAGACCACACTTTTGGGCCTTAGTTAGTGGGCCGGACTTATGAACTTCTGTGCTACTGTTGATGAGTTATTTGGGCCTGTTATCACGAGCCCAACTGTTTGGACTTTGAACATGTGATTAACTGTTACCTATGAACTGCTACTGATTAAACGTGCTTGCCAAACGTGTTGAACATTTGTGCACTACTTGGTTCGAATCTGATTATACGTGATATCCGTGTTAGGACGTTATTGACCACTTGCGACTTGATTGACTTTCTGTGTTTGACTGCCGAGCAAACCAAGGTGAGTTCACACCCTTACAAAGCATGGGATTCCCTGGGTTGGGAACGGGGTTAAGGAACGTGGGTTCCTCGTCTACCTTGGGTAGGACGTCAGTGGTTCAGGAATGTAATTCCTCGTCCGGATGGACGGATAAACGTACTAGACTAAAACTCTATCACGAAGTCCCTCCTTTTTGTATCGACTAATCGCCGGGCCAATGGCGAGCGGGTCATTAGTTAGATAGCGCTATTTAGGTCTGACAAGCCTCACACCGTGCCGCAGAGGACGGGCGTGAACTAATGGATCTGGGGCACGTCAATGATGATAGACATTGATGTTTTCAGGGCACATAAACATGACTACAGTCAGCAATCGATACGGTAACGAGTCTAGTATACACATGGGGTAGCCCCCACGGCTGGAGAGCCAGATGATGTACATGGGGTAGCCCCCACGGCCGAAATGCCTGATAACTACATGGGGTAGCCCCCACGGCCGGAGTGCCGGAGTAACTGGGAACGAACTGGTCACGTTTTTAAACTATGGGGTAACCCCCACGGCAGGATGCCAGATAAAGTAAACTGTTTTCGAAACAACTAAAACGAACGCCCACCCGTGAACTCACTCAACTAGTTGTTGACTCGTTACTACATGCTTTGCAGGACCATAGGTACTCAGTGGGAGCTTGCATGGAGGAAGATCGTTGTGGGACAGGGATTGCTACAAGACTATGTTAAACTTGAAACTTTTGGAACTTATGTTATAACTTTAAACTTATGCTTCCGCTTGCAACTTAAACTTATTTGTTTTGGAACACCAATCGTGAATGGTTAAACTTTTATAACTATTTATATGCTTGTTCAGTATGATTGGTGGCTGGATCCTGGTCAGTCACGCCTCCAAGCGGTAGTACTCCGCAGGTGGGATTTTGGGGGTGTGACACGCACTTTCCTCTTTTGGCAACCTATAAATACCCCTTGTCACATCAAGAACATTGATGTGACAGCTCCCTCTTCGACCAGCACGCTCAAGCTCTCTTTTCTCTCGGTTTCTTGCGATTCTTGTAAGTTTTCAACTCAAATCTTGTACATCTATCATCTACACACACTTCTTTATCATTTTCACCTTTGAATCATAACTTTTAACCATGAAATCAACGGATTTGAGGTGTTCTAGGGTGATGTCATCATGGAGTTCTTATGAACTTCAAGATTTGGCCTCATTCCACCAAGAACAACTCAGATCTAAAGGATTTCAACATGATTTCACACTGTTTTCACATAGATCTAAACATTTTCAAGGTTAAAAGGATTGAAAGATGGTTTCATAACTTTCTTTCAACTCTTTTACACTCAATGCACTCAAAACCGATAGAATCGGAGCTTATTCAGGCCTTATACTCTACTCTAGTGAAGTGTCGATCTGAGATCTGATTCCTATCAACGAGATAACCGATTTACGGGTTGAACATGAACAACCGTCACGAACAGTAAACTGATCGGACTGGGGTGATTCCCACTTCGATCGGATAACTAGGACTTGATGGGGTTTCCGTTGTTTAACACGTTGTCATACCGTCTCGATCAAATCACAAAACTTTTCAAACTTAACAAAATATTCAAGTTTCAAAACGATCAGATTGTTGGACGGATTGCCGTCCGATAGGATTGCCATCCGATCAAACGACAATCCGATCGGATTGCACTGGTCTTCATCACTTAAACTCTTTACCAACTTTCAAAGATCGTTAGTTTCTAACGGATTGCCATCCGATCGGATTGCTATCCGATCGAATGACCATCCTCCTGTGAACTTGTTCTCAACTGAAATGTCTCGCTGATCGGATCTCCTTCCGATCGAACTACCATCCGATCGGATGACCGTTCGATCGAACGACCTGAAAGGTAGAGATACTTCTTTGATTTTAAAATGCTACAAAGAAAATTTCAAAGCCATCATACACAAACACATCCATCCCAAACGAATGTCAATCCGACCGAATGGCCATCTGATCGGATGACCATCCGAACGGATTGACATCCGATCGAATGACCATCTGTTCGGATTGTCATCCAATCGGATTACCATTCGACACCCAATCACTTTTCACCATTTATCGCGTCATCACCGCTTATGCTATCGTTCTGTAATCAGGATAACTTTCCAGCGCTCCCTTCAATCCAAGACGATGTTTATTTATTAAACGCTATCTGTGAGTATACTCGAACCCGTTTTGCTTTACGCACTTTTGGGTGTTACATACGTTACTTATTCAAATCACAATCGACACACAATGCAAACACTATTTATACGCTGACTGTTATTGCATGCTACGCGTTATTCGATGAATGTTTGTATGTTATGTTTACACAGTGATTGTTGCCTGACACCTTAGCAACGATAGTACTATAGTTTGGACTCAGCACCTGTCGTGTATAGGGTTTGTTAAGGGCTTTCTCACATGTCACAGTGGTGATATGCGTTGCGCATTCTACAACTCGTAGTCACGTCTGTGCATATTTCATTGTCGCCTACTAGCTTTCACTTTGTTACATGTTACATGCCGGTTATGCGTAAACGATTTTTTGCTATCTATTTATACTATTAAACTTGTATGCTCACCTTTACACTATGTGTATTAACCTCTATTTTAACGTATGTGACAGGTGTTTGAATGCTTAGGATGCTTTGCTTGCTCTTGTGGAATCGAGTAGGAGAGTCTAGAAACAAATGAACAATTTATTTGAGTTGTCGAAACAATGATTTGCCTAGAGATATCTATGTCTGTAATAATTATTTTACTTGATTAGTTATGGTATGGGACATAATGCTAATTATCCGGTAATTTAGTTGTTATGGATTTCTCTTGCACAATCTGTTTCGCTCAGTGGCTCACCCCGATGTTTCCGCCATCGGTTGGGGTGTGACAGATTGGTATCAGAGCCATAACTATAGGGAATTAGGCAAGACTCGACCTAGTCCGGGTTGATGTCTTAGAAACGACCTTGTATATAGTCTAAGTACCAACAGACTGCCTTGTGCGAACCCGGAGATGCCACGTCAGGAAAGAGAAACCGAACCGCCGCCTGTTTAGGGCGCGTGGCCGCCACACGCCTGACACGTACGAAAAAACGTGCCTGATACCCGAGACACCCCTGTAAAAGGTGATTGTTCCTTCTCCGACAAGACAACCACCTCAAACGGAACATCAGTCAAAGGTCAATGGTCACATCTCACCAAACATAGAAGAAAACAAGAGAGAACTCCTCTTTGAAGAAATCTTGAAGAAAATTCCGATACGCGTGCACACCATACGCCACGCGCCGTTTTGGCTCAGTTTTGTACGCCATTTTTACGCGTCGTTTTGGCTCAGTTTTGCACGCCATTTTTCACGCGCCGTTTTGGGTCAAGTCTGTATGCCATACGCCACGCGCCATTTTGGCTCAGTTTTGCACGCCATTTTCACGCGCTGTTTTGGCTCAAATCTGCATGTCATACGCTATGCGCCGTTTTGGCTCAACTTTGCACGCCATTTTTCACGCGCCGTTTTGGCTTAAGTCTGTACGCCATATGCCACGCGCCGTTTTGGCTCAGTTTTGCATGCCATTTTCACGCGCTCTTAAGGCTCAAATTTGCACGCCATACACCACGCGTCGTTTTGGCTCAGTTTTGTGCGCCATCTTCACGTGCCGTTTGGCTCTAATCTATGTGTCAAACCCACTCGCCTTATCAATTAAGTAAAGACAACCAAATCATCTCCATTTTTCTGAGTCCATAATCCCTCCCAACTGATAAACACACCTGGAAGCCACACTGGACTGGGGGGACTTGAAGAGGTATGGTCCCAAATCAGTGCACACATGTCACGGGGACCACACCACTTTTCCAACATGGCGTCCACATCATCCAGGTG
This sequence comes from Helianthus annuus, assembly GCF_002127325.2. Lineage (NCBI taxonomy): Eukaryota > Viridiplantae > Streptophyta > Magnoliopsida > Asterales > Asteraceae > Helianthus > Helianthus annuus. The sequence goes on along the minus strand of NC_035438.2, from coordinate 95,516,591 downwards.
CTTCCAGAAGGTTTTGGAATCTTCTGGAAGGAATCGCATGGCAGCAAAGAAGATGCTCCTGGCGACAAAAAGGACAATACGTGGCACCAATGGATGGACGCTAGTTACGAAACCAAAATCTCTGAAGGATAGGCCGGCAAGGAGTACCAGCAGGTGCCCAACTAAAACAAGTAAGCGCGCGCCACGTCACCCATGAGACTGGAAGTGGTAGAGGGGACAAAAAGTAAGCGCGCGCCTGTCCGATCGAGCAGGCTGTCCGATCGGGATGCCTGGCCGATCGGCCAGCCCTTTCCCCTTTTGGAGCCTATAAATAGGGCTGTCATTGTCATTCTTTCCACTTTTGGAAACTCTCTGACCGACCAGCTCGTCCTCCTCACCTTTTCTCAGATTTCTTCCGATTTCGGTAAGTTTTCATTCCAAATCTTGTACTTTCTTGATCAAAACATGCTCCTACACCTTTCTATCTTTCAAATCTTGATTTCTAACTGTGAAATCATCAAGATCTAGGCATTCTAGGATGATGTCATCATGTTCTTCAAAAACATCATGTTTTGGCCTTAACCTACCATGAATAGCTCGGATCTAACCGATTTCCACATAAACAAGCTAAGATCCGTGATAGATCTAAACATTTACATGATGTAAAGAATTGAAACGAAGATTTCCAACTTTCTTTCAACTCTTTTACACTCAATGCCTTCAAACCGGTAGAAACGGAGCTTGAGCCAACTCACCAAACATTCTAGTGAATGAGTGGTTCAAGATTCGGATTTTATCAACGAGGTTCACCGATTTCGGGTAAACGTTGAGCTAACCGTTCCGAACAGCTCACCGGCCGGGCTTGGGTGATTCCTGTCCGAGCAGGGGAGCAAGTAAGGACGAAAGCTCTATGGTTCAGCTCGTTGTCAAACTACCTCAATATAGCGTTAAATAATTAGAACAGCCAAGTGTTAGACGAACAGGCCGACCAGGTCAGGATGCTGACCGAACGGTTAGGCTGTTCGAACGAACAGCCCAACCGATCGGACATGTCAGCTGATCGACCAGGCCAGCCGATCGGCTAACATATGGCCCCACATTTTGACAATTCTATGAAGTATAGTTTTGAACGAGGTGGCGTTCTATCGAACGAGCTGTTTGATAACATTACTCATCAGATCATGAGATACTATACTTCAACCCTTAATCGATCTTCAATTCGTTTGACGTATTGGAATGTTGTTCGATCGAGCATGCTGTTCGATCGAGTGACATCCTGCTGAGGACTACTACTGAAGTTCTTAACCGATCGGTTAAGCCGGCCGATCGAACAGACCGTTCGATCGATCGACCTGAAAGGTAAGAACACTTCATTGTTGTCAAATACTACAACGAAAACTTCAAAAGGTCAAACCATCATACACAAACACATCTTACTCAAAGGAAGAAACAACCCACTCGAACAGTCTAACCGATCGAGCCTACCGGCCGATCAAGCAGACTGTCCGAACGGATTGTCTAGCCGAACGAACAACCCGTTCGATCGAACCAACTGTTCGATCGACCAGGCTGTTCGACCCACCATCACTTGTTTCCATTTTACGTGTATTCATCGTTATGCTATCGAACTGTTCAGGCTAACCCTACTCTCAAGCGCTCCCTTCAATCCATCAATCAATCGTTGTGAGTATACTCGATCCCTTTTTGCTTTTAGCACTTTTGGGTGTTACATACGTTACTTATCAAAATCACAATCGAACACACTACTCAAACTATTTGAACGCTAACCGATTATGCATGTATTACGTGACTAAAGGAATGCTTGTTGATTGTGTTTACACGTGGAATGCTGTCTACCTGCCTTAACGACATAGTACTATAGTTTGGACTCAGCACCCGTTCACACAGGGGTTGTTAAGGACAATTACTTGCATGGATTACGGTGGTAATCATGTATTGCGAACTGTCTCGGACAGTCAACCCGCAGTCATTGGTATCGATAGGTCCATGTCGATAATTAACATGCTTTGTTTTCCTCTGTGTACGTGCTGGTTATGCGTAAACTATTAGAACTCTATATGCTATTATCAAACTTGTATGCACACCTTTACATTTATGTATTGACTTTATTTTAACGTATGTGACAGGTGTTTAAGATGTTTGCTTGCTAGGAAAGCGAGGCTAGAATAAAGCTCTAGAGGCCCCCAACAAATAGTTGTCTGTCAGGAGCGAGCAACTAGAGCATAGTTGTCTGTAGATCTTGTCAGGCTGGGTCCTTAGGAGCATTTGAACAATATTTATGTTGTTAATTTAAATCTGAGTTGTCGGAACAGAATATTTACCTAGTTGTTATCTGTAATAATATATTGTATTATTTGGGATACGGTACGGGACGTATCATTTAACTGAATAGTATTAATAGTTGTTGTGGAAACTTCTGGACAATCTGTTTCGCTCAGTGCCATGCCCCGATGATTCCGCCATCGGTTGGGGTGTGAAAGATTAGTATCAGAGCCATAACTATAGGGAATTAGGCAAGACACGACCTAGTCCGGGTCGCTGTCTTAGAGACCTAGACTATAGTTAGGAACCAACAGACCAAGCTTATGTGCTATATTCTAAAATTCTTCGCTATCACCGCACTCGAATTTTCAAATAGAGTCAAGCGATTTAGTCGAGATTAGGTGTGAAAGCCGCAAACTCTCGACTAAATTGTTTGAACAATGTTGATTTTATCAATTTATCAGTGATTTTCTCATTATTTTCGATAACAAACGAGGAGAATTATACCAAATCAGGAGTGAAATCCATATTTTGATGAATAATCTCCTCAAATTTTACTAAAACAAGGAAGAAATTGCTAAGCCAGGGGTGAAACCCGAACCTTGGCAACTTATTCCAACATTTACTCATCTCACCAAAGCCTCGACGGACTCCAACAACCTGAACTCACAAGTATGACCTAGGGAATACGTGTTGAATGCCAAAGAATCGAGGCAGAAACACGATCCCGAAAGTCGAAAAGTGACGACAAGTCTACTACGAATAGTCGAATCGCTTTGGGTAGCCGATGTCTAGTAGCCGCAGACAATCTATTTCTTGATTTTTATGTGTTTCGATTCTGAGCCCGCAACTGCCAACTCTGATGATTTGTCGATTTTATGTGCTTTAGGTGTGTTTACCTGTTTATGTGTTTAACTTTGATGTTCACTCGATTTTTGTTATCACTTTGATCGACACACACGATTCGCATTGCTCTTCTACCTCAAAACGGTAACAAGTCGTTACGAACTTAGGCAATACTATGTTGTGATATACGCTATACTATACTATACTCGACATGCTATACAATTTTACGATACTATTCGATATACTATACGCGATCGCTATATACGAACGACTCGCGAGCTTTCAATGATAGGTTTCTGTATTCTAACTGCATCTGTGATTAAATGTGTATGTGCTTCTGTGCTTAGGTGTCTCTGTGCTCTACGTGCTCTAGGTGCTTCTGTGTTTATGTGATTATGTGATGCGTGTTTTGACGTGATTCTAAGCTTTAGTAAGTAGTAGACGTGTGAGGTGAGAATCGATTGTTGTGTCTGAGACCTACGACAATGTCTGTTGTAGACCATGTCGACATCTGGACACCGAACCCCACTTACTCGCCAAGAGAAGAGAGACATGTGTCTCGCTGCTATCATTGCCAAGAGTGTGGCAAAAGCTGTGAGCGATGTCTTTGAAAACGCCAGCAAATCGTCTGAGGAGTCGCGAATCGATGCTCCTAAAGATACCAACAAGACTGGTTTCAGCTTTAAACAGTTCAAGGCATGCGGACCAAAGGAGTTCACCGGAGAAGATGGCCCAACAGCTATGTTTCAATGGTTCGATTCTATCGAAGTCACTCTGCGCCAAAGCGGCTGTCCAGAAAATCTCCGCACCCTCAGCTACAGGCGTCTTCCAGTCCCGAGCTCTAGACTGGTGGACGCCCGAACGAAACAAACGCGGGAATGATGCAGCTTATGAGCTGACATGGAAGGAGCTGAAAGCCATCATGATGGACGAATTCTGCCCTCCCCATGAACGCCAAAAGCTGGAGGACGAGTTTTGGAACATTAAGCAGAAGGATGGAGATAACGCTTCCTTGACTGCACGCTTTAAACAGCTCAGCATCATTTGTCCCGATCAAGTCAAGACGCCAGACATGGCCATCAAGAAGTATATTCGAGCTCTACCCGATTGTGTTGCTGAGTTCATTCATGCTACCAAGCCATCATCGATTGAAGAGACCTACCTACTTGCCGCTGAGATCAATGACAAGCGGGTAAAGTCTGCTTTTTGGGATAAGCATACCAAGTCTCTGCACCAAGCCACCACCACATCGACTGTCGACACCACCACTGCTCAACCCTCCAAGTCATCAAGAAGAAAGAAGAAGCACAACAACAACAGCTCCAGCAACAAGAACTGTGTTGTGACAACAACTGCTGCTCCTCTGCAAGCCGTACATGCTCAGCAGCAGTCTCACCATCGACAAGCTCCAGTGATCAATGCGCCGCCAGCTAAGCGCGCTTACACAGGTCCCCACCCGCTCTGCCCGACATGCTCATATCATCATCCGGTGGGAATCGCCTGTCGTTTCTGCGCCCACTGCAACCTCTACGGGCATTTCACTGCGAATTGTCGATATAGTCCCTGTCAAGCCCCAGTTCAAGCCGCCGCTCATCAAGCTCTACTTCCAGCCCCTCAAGGCCAACCTGCAGCTCAAGCACCCGCGGTCAATGCTCGAGTCTGCTTTGCATGTGGTGACCCTAACCACTTTGCAAACATGTGCCCGAACCGGGTTGTGAAACAAGAACCCCAGCAGCAGCAACAGCAAGCAGCCCGTGCCAGAACCTTTAACATCAACGCCTGTCAAGCCTAGGCTGGCAACAACGTGGTTAATGGTACGTTCCTTGTGAATGGTATTTATGCATCATGTTTGTTTGATACTGGAGCCGATAACTGCTTTGTGTCGTTTGAATTCGAGAAGCTCCTTAGTCGTAAGCGTTCTGGAGTCGAAGTTGGTACTGGAAGAACCGTCTCCGTTAACTCTGTTCTTCGTGATTGTACCCTTGAGCTCAACAATCACATCTTCCCATTCGACCTTATCCCGATGCAACTCGGAAGTTTTGACGTCATAGTAGGCATGGACTTTCTTCGCGAAAACCATGCTGAAGTTGTGTGCTTTGAAAAGATGATTCGATTCTCGCTCGCGAATGGTGATTTATTATGTGTGTGCGATGAAACAGCTTCGAAAGGTCTCAAACTCATGTCATGCGTCCAAGCTAGCAAGTATCTCCGCAAGGAATACAACGCTTTCTTGGCCAACATTGTAGTAGCGGAGAAGGAAAAGAAAAAGAAGGTTGAAGTCAAAGACGTCCCAATGGTTCGTGAATTTCCCCAGGTGTTCCCTGATGATCTTCCCGGACTACCGCCAAGTCGTGATATCGACTTTCGTATCGACCTCATTCCTGGAGCTAACCCTGTTGCTAAAGCCCCTTATCGACTCGCGCCATCCGAAATGAGGGAACTCTCAAACCAACTCCAGGAGCTACTTGAAAAAGGCTTTATTCGCCCGAACACCTCTCTTTGGGGCGCACCAGTCCTTTTCGTCAAAAAGAAGGATGGGTCGTTCAGGATGTGCATCGACTATCGGGAATTGAATAAGCTGACCATTAAGAACTGTTATCCCCTACCTCGAATCGATGATTTGTTTGATCAGCTGCAAGGTGCATCGTGTTTCTCGAAGATCGATCTACGTTCAGGTTATCATCAGTTGCGCATACAAGAGGAAGATATACCCAAAACAGCTTTTCGCACTCGATACAACCACTACAAGTTCGTTGTTATGCCTTTTGGTCTAACCAATGTGCCCGCGGTTTTATGTATCTGATGAATCGCGTGTGTAAACCTTACCTTGACCGTTTCGTCATCGTGTTAATCGACGATGTCTTGATTTATTCCAAATCGAAAGCCGAACACGCGCAACATCTATGTTTGGTTCTCGAGTTACTCCAGGGGAACCAACTCTATGCCAAGTTCTCTAAGTGCGAATTCTGGTTGGAGGAGGTTCAGTTTCTGGGTCACATCGTGAATAGTCAGGGTATTCATGTCGATCCCGCGAAGATTGAAGCAGTTAAAAGCTGGATTACGCCAAAGAACCCGTCTGAAGTTCGTTCTTTTCTCGGACTAGTGGGCTACTATCGACGATTTATCGAAGGATTCTCTAAGATTGCTATGCCGCTTACCGCTCTTACTCATAAAGACAGGTCTTTTGTTTGGGGAACTGAACAAGAATCTGCTTTTCAAACCCTTAAGCGCAAGATCTGCAATGCTCCTGTTCTCACGTTGCCCGACGGAAACAACGATTTCACTGTCTACTGTGATGCTTCCAACCTTGGTCTTGGCTGTGTTCTCATGCAACGGGACAAGGTTATAGCGTACGCATCTCGTTAGCTCAAAATCCACGAGAAGAACTATACGACCCACGATCTCGAGCTAGGCGCAGTTGTTTTTGCATTGAAGATTTGGCGACACTACCTGTATGGTACCAAGTGTACGATCTTCACCGATCACAGGAGTTTGCAACACATCTTAATCAGAAAGAACTTAACATGCGTCAACGCCGATGGGTAGAACTTCTTAACGATTACGACTGTGAGATTCGTTATCACCCAGGCAAGGCAAATGTTGTAGTCGACGCGCTCAGCAGACGGAGTTATTTGCTCAGCATTCGCAATACTCAAGCCCAGCACGACCTCGAAGCTCTCATCCGTGAAGCCCAGCATGCTTGTTTTAACGAACGCACCTTGAAGAAGGAGAGAATCTATCACGATGGAGCTCAGCTTGTAAGCAAAGCAGATGGGATTTTCTATTATCTGGACCAAATTTGGATCCCTAAGCGGACCGATTTGCGAAAGATTATAATGAACGAAGCCCACAAATCCCGATACTCTATTCATCCCGGTGCCGATAAGATGTACCAGGATCTTCGTTACAAGTACTGGTGGCCAGGTATGAAACGGGATATCGCCCTCTATGTTGGAAGTTGCCTGACTTGTGCGAGAGTTAAGGCTGAACATCAACGACATTCTGGCTTACTCGAACAACCTCCAATCCCCATATGGAAGTGGGAGAGTATAGCTATGGATTTCATAACCAAACTTCCGCCCACGCCATTAGGTCACGACAGCATTTGGGTTATAGTTGATCGTCTGACCAGATCAGCCCACTTTTTGCCAAAACAGGAAGACTACAAGGTGGAACGACTAGCCCGAATCTACACCGACGAGATCATTTGTAATCATGGTACGCCTCGTGACATTATTTCAGACCGTGATGCTCGGTTTACTTCGCGATTGTGGGAAACGTTTCAAGCGGCCCTTGGTACGTCGCTTAACCTGAGTACTGCATTCCACCCTCAAACCGACGGACAGACTGAAAGAACGATCCGTACTCTTGAGGACATGCTCCGAGTGTGTGTTATAGACTTCGGTGGTAGTTGGAACAAATACCTACCGTTAGTCGAATTCTCGTACAACAACAGCTATCATGCCAGCATACAAATGGCACCATTCGAGGCTTTATATGGAAGAAGATGTCGTTCGCCTATTGTATGGCACGAGATCGGTCATTCGCAACTAACCGGTCTCGAGTTACTACAAGAAACGACTGACAAAATCCTCCAGATTCGAGACAACTTGTCAAAAGCCAGGGATAGACAGAAAAGTTATGCCGATAGAAGACGCAAGCCCCTTGAATTTGGCATTGGTGACTACGTACTCCTAAAGGTATCACCTTGGAAGGGTGTGGTCAGATTCGGCAAGAAAGGGAAACTAGCGCCTCAATATGTTGGACCTTTTAAGATTCTGGAAAGGATCGGAAAAGTCGCCTACAGACTCGAACTACCGGAGGAACTCAGTAACGTCCACCCAACTTTCCATGTGTCGAACCTCCGAAAATGCCTAGCTGATCATGATCTGATTGTACCTCTCGACGATCTTCAGGTCAATGAAACGCTACACTTCGTGGAAAAGCCTGTCGAAATCATGGATCGCCAAACCAAGCAACTCAGGCGCTCGCGCATCCCTATCGTGAAGGTCCGATGGGAAGGCAAACGAGGCACGGAGTTCACTTGGGAACTCGAAAGCGACATGAAGGCCAAGTACCCGCAGTTGTTCAAATAAAGATCTGGGGCGTCAAATTGGTAATTCACGGTGCTGTGCAGCTTTCAGCCTAATTTCGGGACGAAATTCCCTAAACAAGGGGAGGCTGTAACACCCCGTGTTTTCGAATGTCAAAGTCAAAGTCAAAGTCCAAATCCAAGTCAACTTTGACTTCTTTGACTATAATTAGTCTATTTTATGTTTACTTGTATTATGTGGAGTAAGTGTTATTAATCAGAATAAATCGAAGTAATCGATTGTTTAATCGACGCAAACCGATTTACGACTGTGAATAGTAGGAAGTAACAATGCGATAAAGTTAACTAATCACTAATCAAACCTATCTAACTATCATCGAACTCGAATCTCGAATCACGCGAACTTTGGTTGTTATTATACGTGTGTGTGTGCCTTATGTGTTACCTGTGCGTGTTTACTTTATGCTTTGTGTGGTGATCAATCGAAACTCGAAAACTCAAATCGAATGCAATCGAAATCGAATTATGACGAATGGTAACGTAAGGATAGGGTGAGATATAGATGATTGTATGTTAGATATAGTGATAGGGACTGAAAGTAATTTGAATAGGAAACTCTATCGTACACAATCGAAATCGAAATATCGAAAATCGTCGCACCGAACACTCGAACCAGGCTGTGGATCGATCAGGCTGTCAGCCGATCGAACAGCCCAGCCGATCGGACAGACTGTCCGATCGAGCAAGCTGTCCGATCGGGATGCCTGGCCGATCGGCCAGCCCTTTCCCCTTTTGGAGCCTATAAATAGGGCTGTCATTGTCATTCTTTCCACTTTTGGAAACTCTCTGACCGACCAGCTCGTGCTCCTCACATTTTCTCAGATTTCTTCCAATTTCGGTAAGTTTTCATTCCAAATCTTGTACTTTCTTGATCAAAACATGCTCCTACATCTTTCTATCTTTCAAATCTTGATTTCTAACCGTGAAATCATCAAGATCTAGGCATTCTAGGATGATGCCAGGCCTTAACCTACCATGAATAGCTCGGATCTAACCGATTTCCACATAAACAAGCTAAGATCCGTGATAGATCTAAACATTTACATGATGTAAAGAATTGAAAGGAAGATTTCCAACTTTTTTTCAACTCTTTTACACTCAATGCCTTCAAACCGGTAGAAACGGAGCTTGAGTTAACTCACCAAACATTCTAGTGAATGAGTGGTTCAAGATTCGGATTTTATCAACGAGGTTCACCGATTTCGAGTAAACGTTGAGCTAACCGTTTCGAACAGCTCATCAGCCGGGCTTGGGTGATTCCTGTCCGAGTAGGGGAGCAAGTAAGGACGAAAGCTCTATGGTTCAGCTCGTTGTCAAACTACCTCAATATAGCGTCAAATAATCAGAACAGCCAAGTGTTAGACGAACAGGCCGACCAGGTCAGGATGCTGACCGAACGGTTAGGCTGTTCGAACGAACAGCCCAACCGATCGGACATGTCAGCTGATCGACCAGGCCAGCCGATCGGCTAGCATATGGCCCCACATTTTGACAATTCTATGAAGTATAGTTTTGAACGAGGTGGTGTTCGATCGAATGAGCTGTTTGATAACATTACTCATCGGATCATGAGATACTACGCTTCAACCCTTATTCGATCTTCAATTCGTTTGACGTATTGGAATGCCACCTGATCGAGCATGCTATTCGATCAAGCATGATGTTCGATCGAGTGACATCCTGCTGAGGACTACTACTAAAGTTCTTAACCGTTCGGTTAAGTCGGCCGATCGAACAGACCGTTCGATCGATCGACCTGAAAGGTAAGAACACTTCAGTGTTCTCAAATACTACAACGAAAACTTCAAAAGGTCAAACCATCATACACAAACACATCTTACTCAAAGGAAGAAACAACCCACTCGAACAATCCAACCGATCGAGCCTACCGGCTGTCACACCCCGACCACGTAAAACAACAAAATGTGGCGGAAACGTCGGGGAGTGTTGTAACAGAATCATTGTTTCACAACCATGGAATAAATAATTTTGTTTTATTGAATAAATGAACTCATTGTTTAAGTACAATCAAATAAGTTCAACTATTATCTTTCAAGTTTAAAGTCGCTAAGGCACGAGTCCATCCTAAGTGTAGCATATATCATCAATCATCACAGAGTAGTACCTAAAACATGTGTAAAAATAGGTACGTCAGCATAAAAATGTCTGTGAGATACATAGGTTTTATTGATGTAGGATTCATGACTTATAAGTTTAAAGAAAAGGTTTTAATAAAAGTAGTCATTATCCTTGAAAAAGGTTTTCTTTTATAAATCATACCAAAATTTATAAGAAATCAGATGATACAAAATAATAATACATAGGTAGTTAAATAATTAAGTAAAATGAGTTTGTATAAAATGTATTGTTTGAAAAACAATATTTTGATAAAAAGATTTATAGTATATATAAAAATATACTTCGGTTTTAAGAAAGTTGAATAAGAAATATATTAAAATATATTTTAGTTCCAAAACCATTAACCCAAGTGTACTAAATAACGCCACGGTATGTAATGCGATGAAAACACTTATATATAAGAAGTACCAGCGGCGTATCTACCATGTTTTCATCACATTACACCCGTCCCGTTATCTAAACACTAACCAAAAACCAGTCAGTAAGTAAATAGTATATTAACCATACTTTAGTTGGTAACATAAATAAGTTTTCAGTAGTATATCAAAAGTATACTTTGGATTTATAAATAACATATTAAACTATGTTTTGGTTTGAAAATAACATATTAAAACTATGCTTTGGATTATGAAGATAACATATCAAACTATGTTTTAATGATTAACAAAATATATGTTGGTTTTTGTACAATATCCCATATGAGAGCATATCAAACTATACTTTTGGGAGTATAACTTAATATACAAAAATAATGTGATTTAAGAATTCATTCAGACCTAGTGTATCAAAATACACCTTTGAGACTATAGAAATACCACAAAGGCAATCCCTATTTGGATGGAGCAACAAATTGGTTTCAGACATTCCATGACAACAGGAATGGGGTGTCAAATCCTATAGCGCTATATCATACTACCAACCGGTCTGGTGAACAAAAATAAGTACTATTCCAACAAATAATTTCATAATCTTTGAAAAATCAGTGTTTAAACCATAGATAGTCATGTAGTTTGTCAAAAGATAAGTACTAACATGTATAATCAATTATACTTTGAAATCATGAAAATAACATATAGGTACACATGCTTCACCCCAAAACAGTTGAAAACAGTAAAAGAGGGGACTATGTACTCACTTGAGAGTGCTTAGAAGTCTTGAACAACTACCAAGCAAGCTAGAGGAGTACCGGAATCAAACGGCACCTAGTATAGGTGACTACATAAATAACCGGACCTAAATCGGAAGATCGGATAGGATGAGGTCTCGTAAACCAAATGAGTATGGGAACTCATATAATATGGTCTAACAAAGCCTACATCCTAAAAGGAAACCTAACCTAAGTGCTTTCGACCCATCGTGACCCATTAAGGTAGCTTACGCTACTTTAACGCGTCGTGCGCGCAAAAGCGCGTTCGAGATGTCTAACTAGTCCTATGACAAGTATTATATGCCTCTTTATGTTTAAATATGTTACATAATTAGTTATGTGTCAAAATCTTAGGTTACATATGCTTAATTACCAATTATGTATGAAAAGGGCATTTTGGTAATTTACCTAAGGCATATAAACTACCTATCATACAACTACTTAAAGTAGGTGACCATAAGGTATAACCTCGGAAGGTTATTCCCTATGCAATTATGGTCACTAAACGTGCTTGGTCGGATCCTAACGATCGACCAAACGGGTCGTGTTCGAAAGTCTAAGCGGGTGTTTAGTCCGCTTGACTTACGACTCTACACAAGCACTAATCTAAAAAGTGACGAGCTAAACATGTCGAAACATGTTTAACAAAGTTAGAAAACAGGTTTTGATATCAAAACAAAGGGTTTTGATATCTTAGAGTAGTTTGGTTACAAAATACGCGAGAAAACGCATTTTGGCCGAAACTACGACTCGTCAATGAGCCTAGATAACGTGGTAATCAGTAGGTATAGTCACTAGGGACTATAACCATCGTGATTACGCTCACGTTATGAAGTTCAAACGAACTTCCCATTGGCCATAAACTGGTCAATGCAGAAAGTCAAACGCAGTTTGACTTTTAAGCGAAAAACGAAAGAAAAGAACGAAAGAATACTTACAGAAGGTCTTCGCAAGATTTGAACCCGATTCTCTCTCAGGTAGGAAGCATATACTTCCACTTAGAGAGCTTGAATTAGATTCAAATGTGAGGAATGAATGAAAACATGGTGGGTATTTATAGGAAATCTAGAACCGTTAGGATCGTTCATCGCAAAACGAGCTTCGATCTCATCCGTACATATGTGCCCATGGTTTTGTGAAACCATGGGAGCCCATAGTTTCATTAAAACCATGTGAAAATGAGGGGAACAGCTGGAACAAGCTGGAATTTAGATTTTCCATTTTGGTCCCTTCCTAAGATAACTATGGCAGGATGTCAATTTTGGTCCCTGAACTTCAGAAACATGCGTTTCGGCTCATTTTTGACACGTTTAAGCCCCGTTAACCTCATTTCAAGGCTCTAAAATGAAGTTAAGGTATAGGGAACTCAAAACATGTTCAAAAATATGTCGGATTTCAGTTCGTTTAATCGTACGGTTGCGTTGTTCGGTTAATTACGACGGAAGTCGTAACGAACGCAAAAACGATCCAAATCAAGCGACGAATGGAATTTTCTTATGCCAAACACTAGAATAAAATATTTTAATGCTTACATAAATTTTTGGATGTCTGGATATATTCAGAACGTAAGATATGCGCGAAAATGCAAACTTATGCACTTTTTGACGCTTTTAGTCCCTGAATGACCAAAAGTTTATTTTTGCGCACCAAACACCTCAAAGCCTATTTCTAAGCTATGTAAAGGATATTTAGGGCATATTTAACTTATTATCAAGTTCCGGAAGGTTTGTTAATATACGAATCGGTATAGTTTCGCAGTTTGACACAATTAGTCCCTGCGATCGAACAAACTTGATTTCAACACACCAAACCATCCAAAACTTATTTCTAAGTTATATGGAGGTTATTTAAGGTATGTTAAGCCTATTTCACTATTCCGGAGTGTTGGTTGCGTTAAACTGGTTATATTTACGCATCAGTGCGCGTATAACCTTTACAGAAAGCGATTTAGAGCTGGAAATCGGACAAGAATTGATATGTGCAAACGATACACATATTTTTACAAATCTCAAGTATGAAATACGATATTTCTTTGGTTTGGTATTTGTTTGATGGTTGAAGTGACACAGGTGTCACAGTCTCCCCTACTTTAGGAAATTTTGTCCCGAAATTTAATTTTAGGGGAAACTTGTGAAGACAACTGTGATGGTTTCACTTTCGAACAAATCCCTTGAACCCTAAGTAAAACTCTGGGCCATGTTAGGATTCTTAGCGAAGTTGTCATTCCTCAAAGTGAAGTCCTTGTAGTAACAAAACATGGAATTTTGAACTACGGATGAAAGAACGTTTCTCATGAAGACTTATCATAGGAAACTTGCGTGTGCTTGAAATCAGAATTGGGGAGTGTAAAATGACATCAATCTAGGTCCAAGACTTCTCTCGTGTCATTACTCTTGTCACTATAGGTCTTAACATATGACAAAACTTCCTGTGGTTTCTATGCACTGAATTCCATAATTATGTAGGCCTCCATAATTACGTAATTCCTTGCACAGTCCGCACAATTCGTTTCATAATGCGTATGGGAAAAAATGAATTGAATAAACATGAAGCGTCTTGACTAGACCACCAAAGGATCTTTTTAACTAGATCAATGAACGATCTTTTTAACTAGATCAACACATGATCTCCTTAACTAGACCGTCGTACGATCTCCTTAAATAGACCACTTAAGGGATCTTTTCAATTATATCATCACATGATATTCCTAACCAGATTTTCAAATCAATCTGTTTAACTAGACCACTCAAGGGGTCCAATTATAGAATAGTACTTTAAAACCCAAGGGACTTTACTACAACGTAGAAGTCCATTAAGGATTTAAGATAGTACTTTTGGATATCCTACTATGAATCCCTCATATATGAGATATGGAAGATTCTACGAGGATTTGGATGGATCACACAAAACATATAAGAGAACATATAAGCACATAATCACATAATTAGTTAACTTGATCTTTATTTTGTTATCTTTGGACACGGATAATTAAAGCACACCAGGAAATCCAATCCGTGGATTTTATTTGGCACTTTAATCATTAAGAATCTATCTATGGGGATAGAAGGATCTTCAACAGGAGTTTGGCTTTGTTTCTTAAAAGAAACGAGCGTTAAAGGTTCTTGAGGAGATCACAAGTGATCATAATAATGACAGAACCACACGAGTAGTTTGTCTTTGTGTTGACATCATAAGGTTGCATCAAACATTCATACAATTGCATCAGTTAAAAATAAAAACGATGAATTTTTATTTATATAACAACTGACTTGTCTTTAAATGTCAAAAGATAACAACCAGAGGAAATAACAAAACACTAATTGTTCACTGTTGCATCATTGTTTACGTTTGCCTCATTGATGTTAAATGCTCATCCACGCGCTGGAGGTATGTTAACAAGTTTTGGGCAATTGTTTCTGTAGTGAGTAAGGTCACCACAGTTATAACATGACCCCGGTGGGAACCGTGCTTGAACAGCAGCAGGGTTTGCAGCAGCTTGATTTGCATAACTGCAGACGTTGATCAAATGTCCCAACCGCCCACAGTGGGTACATTTGTGACACTGCTCCTGCTCCAGATGATGACGGTTGCAATTGTTGCACAAAGGTGCGGTACCAACATAGTTTTGCCTTTTACGAGGTTGTGCTGGCTGGTTTGGTGCAACCTGCTTCTCTTGAGCATTGATGGCGCAGTTTTGAGAAGCCTTATGCTTCTTCTTTTTGGATCCTTCAACCTGCTTTTCCTTTGGCTCAGCTGGAGCAGTCTTGTCGGATGGTCTTGGGTCGCCTTTTCGAAAAAGCTTTTTCTTCCTGATGTGGGATTCAGTTAAGGTGGCAGATAATTCAATGGCTTGTCTGACAGTAGTAGGGTTGCTGCCAGTAACAATATCCTGAACTAGGTCAGGAAGACCATCAATATATTTCTCAATCACCTTATCCACAGGTGTAACCATAGCAGGACATAGCAGGCTCAATTCCTCATAGCGGTCAATATAGGCGCGATGCTCACCGCTGTCTTGCTTCAGGTCATCAAATTCCCTTTCTAAAGCCCTCAATTCATGACGAGGACAAAACTCCCTCATCATAAGAGCCCTAAGCTCAGCCCAAGTTTGTGCTAATGCGACCTCAGCACCATGGTCCCTCATAATTCCGTTCCACCATGTGAGAGCCCTCTTCTGAAACACACTGGATGCAAACTCGACTTTCCGATTGTCTGGACATTGAACATGACGAAATGTACTTTCGATGCTTTCGAACCACTGTAAGAGCCCAGTTGCTCCTTCAGAACCGCTAAATATGAGGGGGTTAGCTGAATTGAAACTTTTGAAATTGTAGGGAGCATTCTGGTTGTTGTTGGCTTGGTTCACTTGAGTTATAATGTTTGGGAGTGCGGCAGCCATGTGTTGTGCCAGAATATCTGCCATTTCGGCATTTGAGAGCGGATTTTCGCGCCGAGGAGGCATTCTAAAAGGGGAAACAGGAAGGAAAACAAGTGAAAGGATTAGACAAAAAGAATGAGACGAGACAAAATTGATGAAAGCGAAGATGGCGGTCATTTGTTTGTTACTACAAAGCAACAAACGACACATGGTGATTAATCAAAGTAAATAGGTCAAAAATAATGCATCGCGAAGACATGCTCGCCTATAAGTGGACACTCACCCCAAGAGTTCCCAGGTAAGGGTGACTGGTCCGATACTGCGGATTTGTATGAACACTCTAGCCTTAGACAGAAAACTCAGGGTACAGGCATCCACCCTTCCAGTTTGCACGTGTTCACATTATTTAGACCAAACTTTGACGGGGTTTTGAAAGCTTAAAGGGTTCAAAACCATATAATAAATCATCCTAGAACAGATGATTAGTTTTCAAAGCGGGAAAGAAATTTGTGTTCTTATTGTGGTTGTTACCTAAGAATAAGTGACGGTATTGTTTTAAAACTAAACACAAGATAACTTGTGTTAGGGTCCTAGGAAGGTTATAGTCTAGGTCAAAGCATTACTAATAATCTAATTCCCTATAACCATTGGCTCTGATACCAACTTTTCTGTCACACCCCGACCACGTAAAACAACAAAACGTGGCGGAAACGTCGGGGAGTGTTGTAACAGAATCATTGTTTCACAACCATGGAATAAATAATTTTGTTTTATTGAATAAATGAACTCATTGTTTAAATACAATCAAATAAGTTCAACTATTATCTTTCAAGTTTAAAGTCGCTAAGGCACGAGTCCATCCTAAGTGTAGCATATATCATCAATCATCACAGAGCAGTACCTAAAACATGTGTAAAAATAGGTACGTTAGCATAAAAATGTCTGTGAGATACATAGGTTTTATTGATGTAGGATTCATGACTTATAAGTTTAAAGAAAAGGTTTTAATAAAAGTAGTCATGATCCTTGAAAAAGGTTTTCTTTTATAAATCATACCAAAATTTATAAGAAATCAGATGATACAAAATAATAATACATAGGTAGTTAAATAATTAAGTAAAATGAGTTTGTATAAAATATATTGTTTGAAAAACAATATTTTGATAAAAAGATTTATAGTATATATAAAAATATACTTCGGTTTTAAGAAAGTGGAATAAGTAATATATTAAAATATATTTTAGTTTCAAAACCATTAACCCAAGTGTACTAAATAACGCCACGGTATGTAATGCGATGAAAACACTTATATATAAGAAGTATCAACGGCGTATCTACCATGTTTTCATCACATTACACCCGTCCCGTTATCTAAACACTAACCAAAAACCAGTCAGTAAGTAAATAGTATATTAACCATACTTTAGTTGGTAACATAAATAAGTTTTCAGTAGTATATCAAAAGTATACTTTGGATTTATAAATAACATATTAAACTATGTTTTGGTTTGAAAATAACATATTAAAACTATGCTTTGGATTATGAAGATAACATATCAAACTATGTTTTAATGATTAACAAAATATATGTTGGTTTTTGTACAATATCCCATATGAGAGCATATCAAACTATACTTTTGGGAGTATAACTTAATATACAAAAATAATGTGATTTAAGAATTCATTCAGACCTAGTGTATCAAAATACACCTTTGAGACTATAGAAATACCACAAAGGCAATCCCTATTTGGATGGAGCAACAAATTGGTTTCAGACATTCCATGACAACAGGAATGGGGTGTCAAATCCTATAGCGCTATATCATACTACCAACCGGTCTGGTGAACAAAAATAAGTACTATTCCAACAATTAATTTCATAATCTTTGAAAAATCAGTGTTTAAACCATAGATAGTCATTTAGTTTGCCAAAAGATAAGTACTAACATGTATAATCAATTATACTTTGAAATCATGAAAATAACAGATAGGTACACATGCTTCACCCCAAAACAGTTGAAAACAGTAAAAGAGGGGACTATGTACTCACTTGAGAGTGCTTAGAAGTCTTGAACAACTACCAAGCAAGCTAGAGGAGTCCCGGAATCAAACGGCACCTAGTATAGGTGACTACATAAATAACCGGACCTAAATCGGAAGATCGGATAGGATGAGGTCTCGTAAACCAAATGAGTATGGGAACTCATATAATATGGTCTAACAAAGCCTACATCCTAAAAGGAAACCTAATCTAAGTGCTTTCGACCCATCGTGACCCATTAAGGTAGCTTACGCTACTTTAACGTGTCGTGCGCGCAAAAGCGCGTTCGAGATGTCTAACTAGTCCTATGACAAGTATTATATGCCTCTTTATGTTTAAATATGTTACATAATTAGTTATGTGTCAAAATCTTAGGTTACATATGCTTAATTACCAATTATGTATGAAAAGGGCATTTTGGTAATTTACCTAAGGCATATAAACTACCTATCATACAACTACTTAAAGTAGGTGACCATAAGGTATAACCTCGGAAGGTTATTCCCTATGCAACTATGGTCACTAAACGTGCTTGGTCGGATCCTAACGATCGACCAAACGGGTCGTGTTCGAAAGTCTAAGCGGGTGTTTAGTCCGCTTGACTTACGACTCTACACAAGCACTAATCTAAAAAGTGACGAGCTAAACATGTCGAAACATGTTTAACAAAGTTAGAAAACAGGTTTTGATATCAAAACAAAGGGTTTTGATATCTTAGAGTAGTTTGGTTACAAAATACGCGAGAAAACGCATTTTGGCCGAAACTACGACTCGTCACTGAGCCTAGATAACGTGGTAATCAGTAGGTATAGTCACTAGGGACTATAACCATCATGATTACGCTCACGTTATGAAGTTCAAACGAACTTCCCATTGGCCATAAACTGGTCAATGCAGAAAGTCAAACGCAGTTTGACTTTTAAGCGAAAAACGAAAGAAAAGAACGAAAGAATACTTACAGAAGGTCTCCGCAAGATTTGAACCCGATTCTCTCTCAGGTAGGAAGCATATAATTCCACTTAGAGATCTTGAATCAGATTCAAATGTGAGGAATGAATGAAAACATGGTGGGTATTTATAGGAAATCTAGAACCGTTAGGATCGTTCATCGCAAAACGACCTTCGATCTCATCCGTACACATGTGCCCATGGTTTTGTGAAACCATGGGAGCCCATAGTTTCATTAAAACCATGTGAAAATGAGGGGAACAGCTGGAACAAGCTGGAATTTAGATTTTTCATTTTGGTCCCTTCCTAAGATAACTATGGCAGGATGTCAATTTTGGTCCCTGAACTTCAGAAACATGAGTTTCGGCTCATTTTTGACACGTTTAAGCCCCGTTAACCTCATTTCAAGGCTCTAAAATGAAGTTAAGGTATAGGGAACTCAAAACATGTTCAAAAATATGTCGGATGTTGGTTCGTTTGGTCGTATGGTTGCGTTGTTCGGTTAATTACGACGGAAGTCGTAACGAACGCAAAAACGATCCAAATCAAGCGATGAATGGAATTTTCTTATGTCAAACACTAAAATAAAATATTTTAATGCTTACATAAATTTTTGGATGTCCGGATATATTCAGAACCTAAGATATGCACGAAAATGCAAACTTATGCACTTTTTGACGCTTTTAGTCCCTGAATGACCAAAAGTTTATTTTTGCGCACCAAACACCTCAAAGCCTATTTCTAAGCTATGTAAAGGATATTTAGGGCATATTTAACTTATTATCAAGTTCCGGAAGGTTCGTTACTATACGAATCGGTATAGTTTCACAGTTTGACACAATTAGTCCCTGCGATCGAACAAACTTGATTTCAATACACCAAACCATCCAAAACTTATTTCTAAGTTATATGGAGGTTATTTATGGTATGTTAAGCCTATTTCACTATTCCGGAGTGTTGGTTGCGTTAAACTGGTTATATTTACGCATCAGTGCGCGTATAACCTTCCAGAAAGCGATTTAGAGCTTGAAATCGGACAAGAATTGATATGTGCAAACGATACACATATTTTTACAAATCTCAAGTATGAAATACGATATTTCTTTGGTTTAGTATTTGTTTGATGGTTGAAGTGACACAGGTGTCACACCGGCCGATCGAACAGACTGTCCGAACGGATTGTCTAGCCGAACGAACAACCCGTTCGATCGAACCAACTGTTCGATCGACCAGGTTGTTCGACCCACCATCACTTGTTTCCATTTTATGTGTATTCATCGTTATGCTATCGAACTGTTCAGGCTAACCCTACTCTCAAGCGCTCCCTTCAATCCATCAATCAATCGCTGTGAGTATACTCGATCCCTTTTTGCTTTTAGCACTTTTGGGTGTTACATACGTTACTTATCAAAATCACAATCGAACACACTACTCAAACTATTTGAACGCTAACCGATTATGCATGTATTACGTGACTAAATGAATGCTTGTTGATTGTGTTTACACGTGGAATGCTGTCTACCTGCCTTAACGACATAGTATTATAGTTTGGACTCAGCACCCGTTCACACGGGGGTTGTTAAGGACAATTACTTGCATGGATTACGGTGGTAATCATGTATTGCGAACTGTCTCGGACAGTCAACCCGCAGTCATTGGTATCGATAGGTCCATGTCGATAATTAACATGCTTTGTTTTCCTATGTGTACGTGCTGGTTATGCGTAAACTATTCGAACTCTATATGCTATTATCAAACTTGTATGCTCACCTTTACATTTATGTATTGACTTTATTTTAACGTATGTGACACGTGTTTAAGATGTTTGCTTGCTAGGAAAACGAGGCTAGAATAAAGCTCTAGAGGCCCCCAACAAATAGTTGTATGTCAGGAGCGAGCAACTAGAGCATAGTTGTCTGTAGATCTTGTCAGGCTGGGTCCTTAGGAGCATTTGAACAATATTTATGTTATTAATTTAAATCTGAGTTGTCGGAACAGAATATTTGCCTAGTTGTTATGTGTAATAATATATTGTATTATTTGGGATACGGTATGGGACGTATCATTTAACTGAATAGTATTAATAGTTGTTGTGGAAACTTCTGGACAATCTGTTTCACTCAATGCCATGCCCCGATGATTCCGCCATCGGTTGGGGTGTGACATTTTACTCTTAACACACACTTATTCCCCAGAATAGTACTTATTCTCATACCGGAGGGTGGTCACAATGAGAACCCCTCTATTCCCCTCCTTGTGGCGAGTCACCGGTGTTCTGTTTTGAAGGAGATTAAGTCTAACGGCGAATGGAGGAAGAGATTGAACCTTACTTAACGAGACGACCAGCTAGCGTAACCTAGTGTTAAACAGTGTTTCATCACACAGATACATTCATATAGAGAAAGAAACCATCTGCATTGAATTTACAGTCAACTTCTTGGCTGCTACTGTGAATTACTCAATACTTTTTGAATTATTGGATGTTTGAGTTATGAATTTTTGGTTAGAAGGTTTTATCTATGTTTGGCAATGCAATTCATCAAAAACAACGAACTTTGGTAATATGTTTCGTCAAATTTTTCACTCGGACACTTTATCGAACACTTGGTGTGCAAAGAGATTAATCATGGATAATAAACATTAGATTGAAGCATAAACATCCCATCAAGCATGAAATACTTGAAAATTTGTATCAACTGTTACATAACTACTTAATATACAGCAAACATATTATACTTGCATGATCAAATTAGTTCAAATTAGACATAACTATCAATAATATTTGAATGAAAATTAACTAAGACATAACTCACCACCATTAATGGGTTGAAACAGAAACATAGATTGAAATCTATATAAGGCCGAAATCAAGGAGAATGTTGTGTTTCTTCATCATCGGATGGTTTGTGAATGTACAATAGTCTTTCCAAGTTCATAACAAAACATGCTAAAAATGAAATATGTCGGGGTCGGTTCTTATACTTGGTACCCGACAAACCCGATTACATAAAAACCCGGAACCGACTCAATATTTACGGTAGTGAATCGGTTATATATTTTATATTTGATCGGTAATCGGGTCGGGTAGGGTCGAGTTTTGCCTTTTGCCCACCCCTAATGAAATTTGCCTTTCAAAAATTTGATATAAATGCTAAAAGTGTTATGTTTTAAGTTGTGTAAAAACAAAATCATCATTAGGGGATTAGGGGACTGGGGGTGGTGCGTGATAGGGAATCTACCACGCGTGGAAGTCAACAAATTCCCACCGCCACCAACATATTCAACGAGTAATGGAAGGTTTGGCGTGATAAAATCAACGAGTGATGGGCTATGAGTGATAAATGGATGTGAGGGGGTGTGAGGGTTTATTGTTGGGTGTTGTGAGTGATAACCATTGTCACTAAAAAGGTTGTGAGTGATGGAATAATGGTTGATGACATGACGGAACTTGATTGGATGTTATGAGTGATGAAATTTTTACAAGTGATAACCACCCCTCCCCCTTGGAATTTAATCATTTTATTACCAAAAAGAAACAAGTCAATGGTCATACCATAAAAACATATAAAATTTAAGTTGAAAGCAACATGTCAACGCTAGGAACCCCCCTAATCCATTCAACCCAGACAAAATTGTAGAAATCTCTTGAAATCTTTGACCACGATGATTCCATTCCAATGAAAGTGACCTCTTCTTCCACTGTCTGAACCGATCAACGACATTGACAATGACAATCCGACTTTTTAACACCTAAATCTTTCTTTTTGTCGCTAATCAACACCAAATACTAGTTATTCGACGACTATTCACAACAAAATCAACGTTCATGTATATTGTTTGTAGCAGTGAGAATTGTCACACGTCTCTATGTTATTTCCACCAAGCTTCCATACATGAACCTTTGTTTCAATATCAACATCAGTCTACTCAGCAACTACGCGGTTATTCTTTCTCTTTCTCTTTCTTACACTCATGTAGTTGATTTTGACTCATCGCTTTTTATGTTATTAAATTCTTTAGTAACTTGTAGTAATTGTCAGTTGTCAATAAATTATTCTAGATTGTGAACTAAAATTGGGAGTTTAGTGACTAGTTTGAACGGGTAAAATAATGATGTAATATTGTGGTAGAGGCTTTTGTGTCCTGGCATCGGCTTGATAGCATTAATTTTAATAAAAATGATTGTATTATTTGACTGTTAATTGGTTTGAAGAAATGGGCTATTGGAGCATGCTATGCTCTTAGTAAAATGCATTTAGTTTTTTTTTTTTTTTTTTTTAAAGAATCTGAAAACTTAGTTATTAGTTTATAACATTAAGATGAAACATGATTAAGATCATTGGCGCAGCTTCTACAGGGCGGGAGGGGGCGGCCGACCCCCCGAACTTTTCGCTCAGTAGTGAAGAGTATGTAGTTTTCGTATAGAAATTTTTAGGTATATACGTTTTTGACCCCCCAGTCTTATATAAATTTTTGGGTATATAAGTTTTCGACCCCCGATCGGAAATCTCGAGCTTCGCCACTGATTAAGATGAAAGGCGATTTGACAGTTGACGTTTTGATTTTAATCAGACAACAGCAGCATTATTTAGTGAAGATTGTAGTTGGTAGAACGGTAGGTCTCGTCTTCCCAAAAACATGGGGTCTGTATCTAATCTTTGTCAGTATATTGATAGAGAATTAATTCATTTATTATGGTAAAAGGTACATAATTCAAGCAATCCTGTTGGAAAACCTTAATTAAATAATTACATGCCAAGAAAAACATTTTGTAGTGTATCCAACGTACTTTTCACTTTAGGATATCCAAACGTATATTATTTACATAACAAACCCACACCAGGACACGTCGTTCGTGACTATTGTTGTCGATTTTATATACTTGTTGATTGACTAGGATTCTAGGAAGCTTCAGAGAACCTTTCACACACCTTTTCTATAAATAGGTCTATTACTTTGGCTGTTTGGATTTTATTTATGTACCATTAGTTGATCCTAAAGTTGTTAATAACTTAGTCTAATTTCGGGTGTTTGATGGTACTGAAACGGCCACTAGGTGACGGGGAAGAGGATGGCTGTGCACTTCTTACTCGTAAATCCAAGCAAAGAAATGTCTCATCAAAGTGAGTGATCAAGATTATGTTTATCTGTTTTTATTTTATTTATTGTTTTCTTGACATGAGTTTTGTTTCGTGAAGTCTTGCTAGACATGTAATGCTTGGGTTCTCGTCTCAAGAACTAGCTTCAACGTTGGAACCATTGATTCGGGAGTGGGTAAGATCACTCCTACTCTTGCTTTTATTTAGATTCGATTATCTAAACCAAGTGAAGTACTAGAAAGTAAATAATATTAGTAGACAAATAAATATTTTGGTCGTTAGGAAAATTACATAAGAATGACAAGTAAACAGGGAACAAGCTGCAAAATTAATCTTCTTATCGGATGATACCAGTTTTTTGGGATTTGGATATCTGCGTTGTGCATGCTTTCATGTATCGATCATTTAAGTGTGATCCATTGTTTGGTAGGTACGAGATGAGGTGCAGCGTGCATGTCGAAACTTCTACTGTTCATCACCAAGGTTAGATCTCCATCTCATTAGATTTGGTATGTTTTAGATATAATGATATATATTCCCTTATGCAATTCTTTTTTTGCGACAGATCTCCCTTTAACGCGCTTGAATCATGTGACACGACGTCCTTTCAGCTTCGTTTCCAGACCAAGCTGCCACACATGTTGTTCACAGGCAGCAAGGTGGAATCTGAGGATAACGGTGCAGTCAAACTAGTGCTATTTGATACTGATTCTAATCAAATAGTATCATCTGGACCCTTATCTTCACTAAAGATACAGTTTGTTCCCCTTGACGGTGACTTCCCCATTGATGATGATGAAGATTGGGCTCAGAAGGATTTTGAGGCCAAGGTTATATATGCAAGAGACGGAAAACGGCCACTAGTCGCTGGAGATTTGGTGATGGTTCTAAAAGATGGAGTCGGAGATTTAGGTGACGTATATTTTACCGATAATTCAAGCTGGAGGAGGAGTCGGACGTTCAGGTTAGGTGCGCATGCTATTTCTGGAGTAAGAATTAGAGAAGCGATAAGCGAGCCTTTCGTGGTGAAAGATCATCGTGGAGAATGTAAGTCTTAATACTATTAACAATAATTATAATTACGATATCAAGACTGATAATACGCTTTTCTTGATGCAGCATACAAGAAGCACCATCCTCCAGCTTTGGATGATGACATATGGCGGCTAGAAAAAATAGCAAAAGACGGGGCGTTTCATAGGCGACTGGGGTCAAACAGAATTTGTACGGTGAAGGACTTCTTACAAATGTATGTTACCAACGAGTCCTCACTCCGGAAGGTAATATAACGTTTATAGTTAAGTAGTGAACTTAATGTCATATGATGTATCTATGAACTAGCCACTTATTTACGCTTGGGATAACAGATACTTGGCGGGTCATGTAACAAGACATGGGAGACGATTATAAAACATGCCAAAGATTGTGTTTTAGATGACAATCTGTATATATATAACTGTGTGGCAGAAGGAATTGGGCTTTTATTCAATTCCATTTTCACAATCGTCGGTGCAACTTTTGACGGCCAAAGTTACATTTCCCTTGAAAAACTTCCGGCTTTTCAGATGGTTTGTGTTTCATCCGTCTTATAATCATTTTTATAAAGTGGTTGATTAAATATGATACGTACATACGTTTTCATGATGTGCAGCCTCTGGTGGAATCTTTAAAGCAGCGGTTTTACAAGAATTTAGATGGGATGTTACCTATGGATGATCTGTCTGTTTTTGGAGCATCGATTCTAACGTCCAGTTTACTCAGTGACCCTCTTAGACGTGGTGCTAATATGGCTCTGCAGGATGTTAATATCGCATCTCTGCACCCAGGTATATAAATTATCACCTGGAAATCGTGTAGTTTTTGGTACTGCTTGAAGCATATCTGGTTAGATTGGGGCTGACCTGAAACACTTTTTTTCATTTTATTTATTTTTATAAATCATTATTGTGTCGACTTTCCAAATATACTTTCGAGTTTTGACCCATTTGCTGCTTTGTCTCTTTAGAGATAAACCAAATAAATGGGTCAAAATGCAGCTTCCAAATCGACCCATTCACAAAATAAACGGGTCAATATTCCCACGCTTATTAAACGAGACTCCATTATTATGGACAGATCAAGCACAAATGCAGTACGTTTTTGGGGCTGACAATAGCAGTCGGCTCATTACAGAGGATTCTTCGACGCACTTCTTTTCTCCAGCTCTAAGGAACACCTTTATATATAAAGATTTTAGCTATGGCGAAGGATGTAGTTCAGGCTCGGATATGGTGTCTGGCCAGCTGGGTCCTGCTTTTGATTAGCATGCAGGACACTTATCATGACAAAGACATGTAGATAGTGTTTCCTATGTTTTTGGTTCCGTTTCTAAAGGAACGGGTCCCCAAGAGGACGGTGGTGCAAGACTCGGCAGTGGTCAAGTGGATTTTAGTGATGCGAGACGTTGCTGCCAAAAGAATGAAAAAGTTGTATCCGTATCTCAATCTGTCATCATTTACCTCAAGTGGGCTACAAGTAATAATTTAATATGTTCCTTTGTTCTTTGGATCTCTTCATTTCTTTCTTTTCTGGGCCAAAGTTAAAGCTTGTATGTATATTTGTAAAATAGATGAAAGTGTGGTAAGTAGTTGTAAAAAGAAGTTGTGCCCGAAGTTTTAGGGGGTAAGTTTCTCTCCGATCGCCATGGTTTTATGCTTAATACAATGTAATGTAGCCTTGATGTTCAACTAGTGTTATGTAATAAAGCTTTTGATCTTATGTATTGTCGTAGTGGTGTGATCTGAACAGAAAATAGAAACCAAGGCGAATTTGGTTGTGTAACATGCATGACCCAGCTCAATAATAGGATGACGAGTCTAGGGGTTGTGAATTTCTGATATGGTATGAATGTAACATAAGATTCATGAGTTTAAGTTTAGTCTAAATGGGTTTATGTCAATTTTGTGTCCGACCTGTGAACATGTTTTGGATTGTATGGGTTTAGGTTAGTTTCAGGTCCAAATGATATGACCGGTATAGTTTTTAAACTTTCTAAAAAAATGTGTATAATGTCAAAACTTAAACCGGTTTTTAATTATGTCAAAACATAAAAAGTTATCTTCTAATTTATGTCATTAAAAGAAAAAGAATAAGTATCGTGTTTTGTAATTTATCTATTGTATATAATTTTATATTTTTATTATAAATCCGTAACTGTAACTTTAGAGGGTAAGTAAAAAGAAGTAAAATGAAAAGACAATAATTATTAGAAAAAAAAAAAAAAAGAAGTAAAATGAAAAGACAATCAGTATTTTGTTTTACATGTGTTTCATAAAAATTGCTTACACATGCCTATAACATTAGTGGTGTTAATTATTAGAATTGGACTCAAAACACCTGAATAACAGATTCTTACCGAGTTAAATGTTTGGTTGGTCGATGTGGTTTGTCATTTTTGCAGACTTGATTCCAAGGGTTTACTAATTACAAAGTTGGTCCTAGTAGTTGCAATTTTTAAACACGGTTGGTCCTTATCACTAACCTCTGTTAGATTTCTCAGTTAAGTATATATAAAATGTCTATTTTACCCCTCATCTTCTTTCTCTCTTTATCTTAAAAAAAACCCATCCACACCGTTAACCACCATTATAAACCCTTGTTTCTGTTCATTTTGCAGACCTGCTTCAAATCATAGGTACATGATTCAATTGGTGGAGACCAATAGGGTTGTGAGATTTGAAGCAAGTGGAATAAGATTTTTGGGAAGCAAACAGAGAAGAAGGATTGGGGGTCGATCAAGAACATCTTTCATCAGGCCATCGAAGGAGAAGGTAGAAATCGATAAAACAAAGTGGTGATGGCCAGCAAACGACCTACCCCTCCGGCTTATTGTTGCCGTAAAAACGCACGATCGGGAAAAATTAGATCTGAGATACCATGTAGCAGAAAGATTAGGTTTCTTTTGTACTAAAACCCACTGCACAATTGAAAATTTCAATTTCGTTCACACTAACACTACATTAATTTCCAGATCCCATGTTTGTTTCTTTATATATTTTATGGAGTTGGGTGTGGTGAGGGTGGTGGTAGCAGAGTAGTTGCAGGTGGTTGAAGCCGGTGTAATTACATTGGTGGTCATAGGTTGACGGCGATTGTGATGGACGGTGTTGAAGGTGGAGGAGGTTTACGGGAGTGGGTGGTTGTGATTTCCGGTGGTCGGGCGACAGTGGTGATGTCACAACCCCCGTCCCCTAACCACCCAGGAACGGGCGGCCGTGGCCATTTTCAGTGGTATCGGTGTTTATCAATTTGGCAGCGGAAATTTTCATCAGGACCGTAGTTAGGAACTATTTTATCAGAGTTAAACACCAAAAATATTTAAAATAAAGAAATGGGATAAAACCCAAGTTTCACTGATAATATCTTTATAAGTGGGACAATACACGATTTTTCATTTTGATACATTTATAGGGAATAAACCCAATTATTGAAAACAATTCTCCTTTTTAATTAGGTAACTTTTATTGTCACTTTTCTAAGCATTCAGTGCTCTCCAGCTGGCTTTTATTGGCTTTACACTAAGTTACCTGAAACACGTGTTTAAAACATTTTATCAGTAGGAAATACTGGCGAGTGAATCCCAGTTTAATCAAGTTTAGTAAATCCATTGTACAGTATTGAGGGCGGTCGCGCAATTACATTTTTTCCAAGTCAAACTAATTACCACCCACAGTACTGTCAACCAGACTTGTGGAAATGTTACTCCTCGCAAGGCAGTAACAAATTTTGTATACAAAACCCCAACATGCCGACGATAATTGTATCCTTACAAATACTCAATAACTGTTTAATATATAATTAATCGTGTGAGGTTTTGTAAAAGCAATTTGCAAAAAAGGATATTACTCACAAAAAGGTTTACACAAAAAGAAGGATTACTCACATTGCTATTATAGGTCTTTCCTTTGTGACTTCCTGGTTATGATCTATTAATTAAACAATGCACACGTGTTAGTATAATAACCCAATTTTACATTAGTTATACCTTCCCGAGACAGAACTCCAACGACTACGTCGGGCAGAACCTCGACAGCCGTTACGGAGCACTAGATCAATCGGGCAGCGTATCTAATACGTAACCGGGGGTTATGATACTTACAACGAGGCAGAACTTCGTTATTTAGGGGGGGTAGAATGCCCTGATATTATGCCTACCCTACAGAAATTGAGAGAGATTGAGAATTGTGAACGAATTGGGACTGAAGGCTGATCGACGCTATTTATAGGGTTGTTCAGGAACTTCGTCGGGCCCCGCGAAGACCACACCAAGGTCTTACGCGGCCCGCGAGAACCAGAAAAGGCGGCAGCGGTGCTGAGTCATCCCGGGGGTGTTGATGCGTGTAGGGACACGTGTCACACTGTGGCTCCGCCACTTATCATTTGGTCGCGGCCCGCGACGGCTGAAGGAGAGTCTGTCGCGCCCCGCGACAGACTATAATTTTGTTTTTATTTTATTTTTATTAATTTAAATGTATTTTGGGCTATTTTTCGCATACAGGGTGTATTTTAGGACGTATAGGAGCATTCTAAATATATTAGAAGTGCCGGAAATATTTTTGGAGGGTTGTTATATCCTCCCCACCTTGTTTTAATTCTTGTCCTCGAGATTTGAGCTATTATATTCTATTAGAGGTATATCAGGTCTTGGTGATATTAGGACAGTGTCAAAGTGTCTTTGGGAAGCATTCGTTGGATGATAGTTCCGAATATTCGTCTGTTGGGCAGAAATTTGGCGAAAAGTAACTCATCTGGTCTCGAGATAATGTAAGAAAAATAGACAAGATAATTCAAGTTAGTATGAGATTAAGTTATGTAGATAATGGATGAAAGTCCTTCGAGTGGTTTTGTTAAAAGTTTCTTTCTATAGAAAGGGGTAGTCAGATTTGTTAAAAGAAGGAAGTCAGATTCCAAGTAGGTTGGACCATTTATTAATTGAGTAGAACCCGTAGTTTATCAGCTACAATTAACAGAAATGATGTATGTATTCTTAAAAATAATTAGCAGACTAATCTTTGGTGAGACTTTTCTAAGGACATCGAAGAAAATGAGAGACATTGATTAGTTTCAGGAATTATTAACTGAACGTGATACAATTACGTTTCATAAAATTAATAGAGACATATGAATTGAATGTAAACGACTTTTAGGGACAATAGGATTTAATGTCAAAAGGGAACTTTACTAAGAACTTTGAATCAATAATCTCAATTGAAGATAGAAGTATGAAAAATGATTTGTCAATAATCAACCCAGAAATCAATAACGTGTATTTAAATGGCAAGGATACACCGGACAATACAAAAGAATTTTAGTGTATCATGGTCTTAATACATAATTGTATCAAGACTATTTGAATGATGAATCAAACGAATGATATATGATTAGGGTTTACTATTAGCACAGGCTACAAATTTATATAGACACCGCAAGGTGTTGTAGTGATTGAAAGAATTTAATAATTACGATGACCGAACGAATTCACTGTTTTCGAAATAAACTGAAAGTTTCAAGGAAGCGAATCTGGATATTTCAAAAGATAGGATGTTTCAAATGAAGAAAGATATGAATATTGTAGGGTTAATTTAAAGATGAAAGAAATACTGGAGACATTGGGATAAGAAATTTAGGTACTTTTATCTTAACACAAAATTGTATTAAGACTGGTTTAGGATAATGAATCAATAAATTCGTACCTCATGTGTGAAAATGAAATGAGTCCAGATTTCAAAGAAATCGCCACCGCAAGGTGTAGTGTTTTAACAAATGATATATTGAAATTGAAGACTTTAAACAAGGTTACTATGATTCAGATAATGAGATTACCTTGAGTATGATGATCTCAATTCATCATATGGGATTTTAAATGTATATGGTGAACAAGTTCAAACAATTGAGCTTGGTTTGGACATATTCCAACTATGGATATATGTATTGACAAGAAATGGTTTTAACAAAAAATCTGGCAAGTATCTTTGAAAAGAAAAAGGAGTTTTCCAATAAATTTGTTGACTTGATTATTAAAAGTCAACATTATGTAATCACATAGATTATTAGAGTGAGTATAACGAAATATTTATTAGAATCTAGGAATAAATGAACTTCTGAAGTGAATTCACATGCATGACAAGCAACGCACGTATAACATAGAAATTGGTCAAGAGATGAGATAAATGAGAATTGACTCTATAGAAGTAACATAAAGACTTTTTTTTGAGGAAGTTTTGATCGGAATCAAAAGTCAACTAATACTGAAAATATAGGGGTACTTATTCTAAAAGTTGCGGTTATCTCTGGTGTTGTAAATACTTATGCGTTCTCCTTAGCTTCCTCTGGGTTTCTATGCTCGTTGTCAGATGCCTTGGATAGTTTCGGGCAGTATGGACGGATGTGGCCTGGGTCTCCGCATTGGTAACATACATTAGTTTTCCTTCTACATTCTTCCTCTGCATGTCCAACCTTTTTGCAGAAATTACAGCGAAGTCTCTTCTTAGAATGGCGTTTTCTTGCGTTCTTCTTGTTATGGTTGTTGCAGGTAGGCTGCGTGATTACTGGTTTCATTTCTTTATCCTTACGCGATTTGTCGAAGCGGAATTCCTTATAAGAGTAGCTATAGGTTGTGGTTTTCTTTCGTTTGGAAGATGAAGTTTTGATACGAATATTAGGATTTCCATTGATACTAGGGTTAGGTTTGAAGTGGTGAGTATGCCTACAGTGTATAGTACGATCTTCGTTTATAGGCACAGAAATCTTAATAGCTTCAATGATCGAAGGTATAACATTCGATATTCCTTGAGCTATTATATTTTCTATAGTAATCTATCCAAAGAGTTTTCATTATTAGCCTGAATTTCTTGATCACATGTTATTTCCTTTGACATCTGAATTACAAACATGTTCAGATATAATTATCACAGAACTAAGCAATTATGCAGGCATATTTTGTTTAGCACAATTATAGTCATAGCTATCAGTATTATGCGATGATAATTATATATATTAAGGTAACATATATACATGTTATATCTTAACATTTTCTCTTACTATATATCTTATCAAAATATAAGGAAAATGTATATCTTATATGTGTTGTTTTTTCCTTTGGTGTAATAGCTTTTATATTTCCTTAATTTAATTATATTTCTAGAGCTTATGGCTGGATAGGTTTTTAGAAAACAAAGGTAAGGGTTTTATATGAAATTATAAGATTCTCCGTTATTGACTCATTATTGTTTTTCAAGAGGTGGTGCTAGTACAAATATCCTTAAGATATCCCTTGAATTAAAGCTGGGTATCAAAATAGATCTTAAGTAAACATGTAGGTTTGTTTCTTCTGTTATATAAAGGCTTGTCCTTCTACAGAGGACATTTGATTATTATATTGTATATATATATAGGGGAAGGTTCAAATGAAAACCACTAGTTAACGCGAAAACTCGAAAACTAATTAAAAAAAGCCAAAAAAACATGCAAAAAAATTTTTTTTTTAAAAATTTTTTTTTTCAATCAAATTTTCGCAGGTTTTTTTATTAAAAAAAAAAAAATTTCAAAAAAAAAAAAAAAAAAAAATTTTTTTGTGTAGTGCACATGTGTAATACTGCACATGTGTCTGTGTACTACACATGTGTATTATTACACATGTGCACTACACAAATTTTTTTTTTTTTTTTTTTTTATATATAAAAACTAGCGATTTTTATTAAAAAAATTGAAAAAAAAAAAAAAAAAAATTTTTGTGTGTTTTTTAGGCTTTTTTTAGTTAGTTTTCGAGTTTTCGCGTTAAAAGTGGTTTTCATTTGAACCATCCCCTATATATATATATATATATATATATATATATATATATATATATATATATATATATATATATATATATATATATATATATATATTATCAAAAAATTGTGTCTTAATACACATATAACATCAATTTATAAGAATCCACTTATATAACTAATTGTATTAATTATTCTTGTTTATTCCCATCACTCCGTTTATTCCTTTATACTAGCAAAATAAATTTCTATCAGATTTATTGAACATAATATTTTTAGAATAAAAGGAATTTCATCAAAAGAAATAAATTTAATAGAGATATAATTTTCTGAATTCTTTTTAGAGCAATTTAATCTTGACAGGTTGACTAAATTTTGGTTATAACATATTTATAATTCAATTCAAATTCTTAATTTATTATATCTATTAAGATTCGTAATAGATAATACAAAGTCTGGTGTTTCTAAATTTGATTTTTAATATATATTAAGAAATATTAAGAATGAAGTATTATTCTTATATATATACATATGACTTAAATATAGTTTAAGAAATGAATCGAACTTGTCAAATGGTAAAAAGTGTTTTCTCTAGAAATATATGTATATATTTTAAACCATATTGTTATACCATACGAAATATTTTTGTACATATTTTATTTCATGGATAAAATATTATTTATAATATTGATACAAGTTGTATATATAAAATATACATACATTTGACTTACAAGTAAGTTTTAAGTTATTTCCTGTTGATACATAGGTATTATGTATTAAAATCATTTAATTACACAGTATCAAGTTGTTGTACGTACTCTGGTTTCATAAATACTGTTTTTATAAAATATTTTGCATCTTCTGTTGTATACGTATATGTGTTTAAATTTTAGAATCGTCCAACTGTAATAATTTGTGTTCATTATTAAATTTAAGAATTACGTTTTATAAAATCCTTTCTAATATAACTTTATTCAAGAGCCAAATATTTTATTCTTCCAAAAATATTATTACCATTATTAGTTTAATTTAAAACAAAATTTAATAATATTTTTGGTTTAGTGTTTTATATTAATAATAATGATGATAATAACAGCATATCTTAAAGATTTTTCTTTAGAGAACGTGTGTATATAAAATTTTTCTATTATTTTAATTATCATAAATATTAACTTTACACATGATTTTTGAATATTACGTAATTTATCAAATTTTGATAAATAATATTTAATATGTAATAATACGATAAAGAATTATAAAGTGATTTACAAAGTATTTTAAATTATTGTATTAAAATAATGCTAAAACATTATATTTTAACAAAATAATATAGTTGTATGTTTTATCAAAACTTTGACAAATACATATCGAGTAAAATCCTTGAATTATATCATAAAATATCTTGCTTTCATTGAATAATATTTTATATTATGATATTTCAGTGATACCGTACCTAAAGGTATTATCTTATATTTAAGATATTAATGCCAATATCATAATATAATTTACATAGATATGTGGATACAGAAATGAATAGTATATTATGAATATATTCTCCTAACATATTGTAAGATACAATAGGAGTAACATATTCTGAGAATTTATAAAATCATTTAGGTATAACACATATTATCTAAATATTTATATCATGATATTTACAAAGTATCATATCTGAATTGCATTTATTTAAAATATTAATATTAAAATATGAATTTTAACATTGTATTATTATTATAAAATTTATATTGTATTATGTTCCCACATATATATGGATATGATAGATACATCAGATATCACCAAATTTACTTAAGACAAGATATTATTAATATATCTTATTTATATATATACAATATAGCACAGCTGTAAGGAACATGTATGGGTAACACATAATGGAAGTTTAAGATTCATGAAATAACACAGAAATCATAATAAACATATTAAGATTTTTATGTTCACAGGATAACACATAAGATATTAATTTCCTAATACAATTGGTTAAGGGTTTAGGTATTGGAAGAACACCCAAAGGGCTTAAACCAGTGGCATAGCTCTGATACCGCCTTCTGTCATAACCCCCGTCCCCTAACCACCCAGGAACGGGCGGCCGTGGCCATTTTCAGTGGTATCGGTGTTTATCAATTTGGCAGCGGAAAATTTCATCAAGACCGTAATTAGAAAATATTTTATCAGAGTTAAACACCAAAAATATTTAAAATAAAGAAATGAGATAAAACCCAAGTTTCTCTGATAATATCTTTATAAGTGGGAAAATACCCGATTTTTCATTTTGATACATTTATAGGGAATAAACCCAATTATTGAAAACAATTCTCCTTTTTAATTAGGTAACTTTTATTGCCACTTTTCTAAGCCTTCAGTGCTTTCCAGCTGGCTTTTATTGGCTTCACACTAAGTTACCTGAAACACGTGTTTAAAACATTTTATCAGCAGAAAATACTGGTGAGTGAATCCCAGTTTAATCAAGTTTAGTAAAACCATTGTATAGTATTGAGGGCGGTCGCGCATTACATTTGTTTCCAAGTCATACTAATTACCACCCATGGTACTGTCAACCCGACTTGTGGAAATGTTACTCCTCGTAAGGCAGTAATAAATTTTGTATACAAAACCCCAACAACCGACGATAATTGTATCCTTACAAATACTCAATAACTGTTTAATATATAATTAATCGTTTGAGGTTTTGTAAAAGCAATTTGCAAAAAGGAGATTACTCACAAAAAGGTTTACACAAAAAGAAGGATTACTCACATTGCTATTATAGGTCTTTCCTTTGTGACTTCCTGGTTATGATCTATTAATTAAACAATGCACACGTGTTAGTATAATAACCCAATTTTACATTAGTTATACCCTCCCCGAGACAGAACTCCAACGACTACGTCGGGCAGAACCTCGACAGCCGTTACACAGCACTAGATCAATCGGACAGCGTATCTAATACGTAACCGGGTGTTATGATACTTACAACGAGGTAGAACTTCGTTATTTAG
Source organism: Helianthus annuus (assembly GCF_002127325.2). Taxonomy (NCBI): domain Eukaryota; kingdom Viridiplantae; phylum Streptophyta; class Magnoliopsida; order Asterales; family Asteraceae; genus Helianthus; species Helianthus annuus. Next base: position 95,480,794 of record NC_035438.2, on the reverse strand, counting down.
GGGGTATAATGCCCTGATATTATGCCTACCCTACAGTGTCACAACTCGAGTTTCCGAGATCTCATCTTCGCATTTATTTCACGTTAATTGTTAATTGTTGTTTATATGACTTGTTTGCTTTATAACCGTACACGTTTGTGATATGCTAAAACGTATTGTGAGTATGGCATTATATGTTTGATGATTTAAGTTGGTAACTTGTTGGTCTGCTTAGAAGTTAAAAACCTTAAACTGTTGTACCTCAAACCAACTCGACGAAACACTAGAATTGCACCACATCTCCACTCGACGAAACAAAGTGTTTCGCCATCCACACTTCGATGAAACAGGTGTGTTTCGTCACACACACCTTGACGAAACAAGGCGTTTCGCCGGCCCAAGATTCGCCGAAGCCCATTAAGGGCCCAGTGCGTTACGCAGATATTTATAGAGTTCCACTGTTTCATTCGTCACACTTTTAACAAATTAGAAACCCTAGAGTTCTCTCCCCTTAGCGACGACAATCCTGTGTGTTCGAAGCCCTCTAGATCGATCAAGTCAGTAAATCCGTTTATCCCGATTAGTGTTTAACCCTTGCACGAATAATTGATTTCTAACATAGCTAACTGTTAGATCGAAGATATGATTTAGCAATGTATGTAATGCTTGGTCTTATGTTTGGATCCCTTTTGACTGATTATTGTGATATGTATGAATGATAATGAAACTCGTAAACTCGTAAACGCTATTCGGATTATGTGACGACAAAGTGCTGAATCTGTGAATGTTTAGGGTTCTTATTGTTGTAGTTTCGAATAGGATGTTTTTCTATGGGATAGATTGTTTGATGTGGTGAATCTGTGAATTTGTGTTCATGTAATAGTCATTGTATGATAAAGATCATTTGAGATTGATGTATGATTCTGCTCTGATTGATTGAACATCGAATGGTTGCCGTATGATGATGATTGATGTTAGTGTGTAACGGCTGAGGATAATGGTTAGGGTTTCTGGGTAATCATCAATTACACGATGTAACTGACCTTGTAGGCGAAACGCAAATCACGGCGAAACAGGGGGTGTTTCCCCGAGAGTAAATATGACGAAACGGAGGGTGTTTCACCGAGGGGATCACGACGAAACAGTGGGTGTTTCGTCGAAGGGTTGTACGACGAAACAAGTGTGTTTCATCAAATGGGTAGAATACACAGTGAACTCAGTTAAGTCTGTTAGGGGTTAACTGAGTTAGTTAACTGTTGTTAAAGAATAAGCATGTCTTGCATGAACTTGTATAACTGATAAAATGCTAAGTGTTAGTTGTTACTTACATGTATGTGATTGAACAATGTGATTACCAACTGATTACGTATGTATAAGCACTATAGGATTGGATTGAATTGTTTGTGAGCGAGTAATAATCTTACCGAGCAAACCGAGGTGAGTTCACACTTTCTACAAGGCATGGGATTCCCAAGGGCTGGGAATGGGTTAAAGAACTAAAACGGAATACTACATATTCTCCTTGGGTAGAATATGTACGGCCATCCTCCTTGGGTAGGATGCCACTATATATCCTGCGTATTCTCCTTGGGTAGAACTACGTACGTTCGTCCTCCTTGGGTAGGACAACAACCTTAACTTACTAGACAAAACTCTATCATGAAGTCCCTCCTCTTGATATCGACTTAATCGCCGAGGCCGATGGCGAGCGGGTCATTAGTTAATAGCGCTATTAGGTTTAACAAACCTCACACCGTGTCGTTCGAACGGGCGTGTACTAATGGACTATGGCAAACTGTCAGTGATGATAGACGCTGATGTAGGGCACAACTTATATTTCGTTAGTGGTCGATATGGTATGGTCTAGTGGTTCACAGGGGAAGCCCCCCACTGATTGTGGTTACGATTTGGGAAACAAAAGAACTGGTTACTCATGGTTTACGAAACAACTTACGATTTCAAAACAAACTGGTAAAACTGAGCAACCAACTGTGAACTCGCTCAACTTTGTTGTTGACTTGTTGTTACATGCCTTGCAGGTCGTTATGTATTTCAGGAGCTTGCACGAGGAGGCGTGGACGCTGTGGGGCATGGATAGTCATATGCCATGTTAAACATTTATCATACTTTTGAACTTATACTTTGGTTTTAAACATTATGCTTCCGCTTACGACTTAAACTATGTTTTGTTTGGACACCAATTATATTGTGTTTGGGTTTTGCATTTATTTATATGCTATGTTCAATATGATTAGTGGCTTGATCCTGGTCAGTCACGCCTCCAAGCGGTGATACTCCGCATGTGGATTTTGGGGGTGTGACAGATTGGTATCAGAGCCATTGGTTATAGTGAACTTGGTTTTAATAAGGGGAAACGGTTTTTATTAAAACCAGACTATAACCTGTACAGTGCTCAACGATCCACAACGACGCCTCACTCCACGTGCAAGACTCAACGTTCTAGGTAATATGGTTTATGTTTGTATTGCCTACTTGCTAGATACATAGAACTTTGCTCATGGTATACTTCGATGAACGTAATGACTGTTGTTTGAAAAACATGTGTGCTTACTCTCTTCTGTCATCGCACATTCGCGAACCTCTCTCACGCATGTTTTCTTTGGTATGAAGATCCTGAGTGGACGCGTTAACCTAACTCAAGCCCAGCTAAAGGCTCTAATCAATGAACAAGTTACTGCAGCACTCGCAGCCGCTCAGGCAGGAGGTATAACCTGCCATTGCAACTTACTCTAGGATCTTTAGATCCTACTCTCGTAAACCAACACTTGTGTTTAACTTTGTCACTTCTTGCACACACGACAGGTTAACACGCTCAGCCTCCTGCATGTACCTTCAAAACTTTTATGGACTGTCGACCAACTACTTTCAATGGCACTGAAGGAGCTGTAGGCCTCCTCCACTGGTTCAAGAAACTCGAATCTGTTTTCGAGATGTGTGAGTGCCCTGAGGCACGTAGGGTGAAGTATGCTACTGGTACTCTTGAAGGTCTAGCGCTCACGTGGTGGACGCTCAGGTTCAAATGCTGGGGGTTGTTGCTGCTAACACTACCCCATGGAATGATTTCAAGGAATTGATCAAGGAAGAGTATTGTAGTCGCGACGACATCCACAATCTAGAGGTGGAGTTTTTCAACTTAAAGATGACGGGGTCAGAAATCGAAGCGTATACGAAAAGGTCTAATGAGCTGGCAATTTTGTGTCCTACTATGGTGGATCCTCCCATCAAGCGAATCGAGTTGTACCTCAAAGGTTTAGTGCCAGAGATCCAGAGTCACGTGACAGTAGCAAACCTCGCCACCATCCAGCAAGTCACTCGACTTGCTCATCGTCTCACTGATCAGACAGTCGAGCAGAACAGGCTGCCCAAGCGAATTGGTGCTACTGCTACAGTTACTACTACCTCTGATGCCCCCAGCGACAACAAGTGCAAATGGGATGGAATTTCAAGCAAGGGTTCGACATCAGCTCAGTCTCAGTCTCAGCAGCGAAAGACTGATTACTACCAGAGTCCTGGTCAGCAATCGTCTGGTAGTCAAGGGCAGGGTGGATACAGGGGAAACCACCCCAAGTGCAACCGATGCAACATGCATCACAGTGAGCAGTGCAACAAGGGTTGTTGTCAGAGGTGTAACAAGTTTGGTCATGAAGTGAAGGATTGTAGGAGCGCGCGACCTGCGAATCAGAATCGTCAACAGCAACAGCAAGTTCCACAGAATCAGCCGCAACAACAGCAGGGTAACAGGGGATGCTTTCAGTGTGGTGCTGAAGGTCACTTCAAGAGAAATTATCCTTAGTTGAACCAGAATAACAACAACAATCAGGGGAACGGAAACAACAATGGGAACAACAACGGGGGAAACAATGGAAACAATGGCGCCCGGGGTCGTGCGTTTGTGATTGGTCAGGGTGATGCAAGGAATGATCCTAATGTCGTAATGGGTAAGTTTCTACTGGACGACTTTTATGTTAATGTTTTCTTTGATTCGGGTGTCGATACCAGTTATGTGTCTCTAAAATTTAGTCACATGTTAAAGCACACACCAACACTTTTGAACACCAAGCATGTCATAGGGTTAGCAAATGGTAAAAGTTTAGAGGCCACACACGTAGTCAAGGGTTGTAATCTTATCTTAGCTGGTCAGACATTCTCTATCGACCTCATCCCTATCGTTCTGGGTAGTTTTGACATCGTTATTGGTATGGATTAGCTATCTCAACATCGAGCAGAGATCCTTTGCAAGGAGAAGATCGTCCGCATTCCTAGTTCAAATGGAGAACCTTTAGTAATACATGGCGACAAGAGTGGTGCAGTTGTTGGCATCATTTCTTTTCTCAAGGCCCAGAAGTGTTTGCGAAAGGGCCACACTGCCATTCTAGCCCTCGTTACTGACGCTTCGAAGAAATAGAAGAAGATAGAAGATTTTCCGGTTGTACGTGACTATCCTGAGGTATTTCCTGAGGAATTACCTGGTCTTCCGCCCCACCGTCAGGTTGAATTTCAAATCGAGCTAGCTCCTGGAGCAGCGCCAATAGCTCGAGCACCTTATCGTTTAGCTCCATCAGAACTTGAATAACTGTCCACGCAACTGCAAGAGCTCTTGGATAAGGGTTTTATTCGTCCTAGCTCTTCGCCTTGGGGAGCTCCAGTATTATTTGTGAAGAAGAAGGACGGTACCTTCAGAATGTGCATCGACTACCGTGAACTCAACAAGGTGACTGTGAAGAACCGCTAACCACTTCCACGCATTGATGACTTGTTCGACCAGCTGCAAGGGTCGAGCTACTATTCAAAGATTGATCTGAGGTCAGGCTACCATCAACTGAGAGTCCGGGACGAGGATATCTCTAAGACAGCATTCAGGACTCGTTATGGGCATTATGAGTTCCTGGTTATGCCTTTTGGATTGACAAACGCACCTGAAGTCTTCATGGATCTTATGAACAGAGTGTGCAAGTCTTACCTGGACAAGTTTGTTATTGTTTTCATCGACGACATCCTGATCTATTCTAAGAGTCAGGAGGAACACGACCATCATCTACGGCTTATCTTAGAAATCTTACAAACACAACAATTGTATGCTAAGTTTTCGAAATGCGACTTTTGGCTTCGTGAAGTCCACTTTCTAGGCCACGTGGTAAACAAGGATGGGATTCATGTTGATCCATCCAAGGTGGATTCGATAAAGAATTGGCCTGCACCTCGTACACCAATGGAAATCCGCCAATTTTTGGGTTTGGCGAGCTACTACAGAAGGTTCATCAAGGATTTCTCTAAGATTGCTCAACCTCTCACCTCGCTAACGCAGAAGGGCGTCACTTATCGTTGGGGTAACGCACAGGAGTCAACATTTCAGCACCTAAAGGATAGACTATATAGCGCACCAATTCTTTCATTGCCAGAGGGCACAGACGATTTCGTGGTTTATTGTGACGCGTCAATTCAGGGTCTTGGCTGTGTGTTGATGCAACGGGATAAAGTCATTGCTTACGCCTCGCGCCAACTTAAAGTTCACGAAAGGAACTACACTACACACGATCTGGAGTTGGGAGCTGTTGCCTTCGCACTCAAGATATGGAGACATTACCTGTACAGTACCAAGTGCACTATTTACACCGATCACAGGAGTCTCGAGTATATCTTCAAACAGAAGGAGTTGAACATGCGACAACGTCGATGGGTCGAGCTCTTAAATGACTACGAATGCGCGATCAAGTACCTTCCGGGCAAAGCTAATGTTGTGGCCGACGCCCTCAGTCGAAAGGATACTACACGTAAGCGTGTGCGAGCGTTACAACTCACCATCCAGTCTAGTCTTCCTTCCCAGATACGAGATGCTCAGGTAGAAGCATTGAAACCAGAAAATGTTAGGGCTGAGGCCCTACGCGGATCATGTAAACGGTTAGAACAAAAGGAAGACGGTGCTTACTATGTAACAGGACGCATCTGGGTCCCACTTTATGGCAACTTACGCGAACTTGTGATGGATGAAGCACATAAGTCTCGTTACTCAGTACATCCTGGTTCGGATAAGATGTACCACGACCTGAAGACCATGTACTGGTGGCCTAGCATGAAGGCCCACATAGTAACCTACGTTGGCAAATGTTTGACCTGTGCGAGAGTCAAGACTGAATATCAGAAACCATTGGGCCTACTCCAACAACCAAAGATACCACAATGGAAATGGGAGCAAATTTCCATGGATTTTGTTACAGGCCTGCCTAGATCTCAACATGGGAATGATACTATTTGGGTGATCGTGGATCGACTCACAAAGTCTGCACACTTCCTGGCTATTAAGGAAACAGACAAGTTCTCCACTCTAGCAGACGTCTACCTTAAGGAAGTTGTTTCGAGGCACGGGGTGCCAACCTCCATTATATCTGATCGCGATGCACGTTTTACTTCTGAGCTGTGGAAAGTAATGCATAAATCTTTTAGCTCACGTTTAGACATGAGCACCGCTTATCATCGCAAACAGATGGACAGTCTGAGCGCACTGTTCAAACACTAAAAGACATGCTTAGGGCATGTGTAATTGATTTTGGCAACGGCTGGGAAAAGCATATTCCGTTGGTGGAGTTCTCGTATAATAACAGTTATCACACCAGCATTCAAGCCGCTCCATTTGAGGCATTGTACGGGCGTAAATGCCGATCACCTCTTTGTTGGGCAGAGGTGGGTGATAGTCAGATCACGGGTCCAGAACTTGTAGTAGACACAACGGAAAGGATTGCTCAGATACGACAACGAATTGCGGCAGCTCGTGACCGTCAGAAAAGCTACGCTGATAAGCGTAGGAAACCACTCGAGTTCCAGGTTGGGGATCGAGTGCTACTCAAAGTCTCACCATGGATGGGTGTGGTTCGTTTTGGCAAACGAGGTAAACTTAACCCACGTTACGTTGGACCATTTGAAATTATCGAGAAAATAGGCAAGGTGGCCTACAAGTTGAACCTACCAGCAGAACTCAGTGGAGTCCACAACGTATTTCACGTGTCAAATCTGAAGAAGTGTCTGTCAGATGAGACCCTCATAGTTCCTTTTAAGGAGCTCACTATAGACGACCAGTTGCGATTCGTAGAGGAACCAGTAGAGATTACTGACCATGATGTGAAAGTTCTCAAGCACACCAGAATACATCTCGAGTTCGTTGGAACTCCCGTCGTGGCCCAGAGTTCACCTGGGAATGAGAAGATCAAATGAAACTCAAGTATCTTGTTCGGAAACAATGCAACTACTACTGAGGCTGAAGCTACTACGGAATTTCGGGACGAAAGTTCCAAATCAACGGGGGGATGATGTGACACCCCAGGAAAACCAGTAAACCACGCAGCCCAACTAGCTTCCTCAGTAACCGCATGCTAAATTTTGGGACAAAATTTCTTTCAAGTTGGGGATAATGTGACAACTCGAGTTTCCGAGATCCCATCTTCGCATTTATTTCACGTTAATTGTTAATTGTTGTTTATACGACTTGTTTACTTTGTAACCGTACACGTTTGTGATATGCTAAAACGTATTGTGAGTATGGCGTTATATGTTTGATGATTTAAGTTGGTAACTTAATGGTCTGCTTAGAAGTTAAAAAACTTAAACTGTTGTACCTCAAACCAACTCGACGAAACACTAGAATTGCACCACATCTTCACCCGACGAAACAGAAGTGTTTCGCCATCCACACTTCGACGAAATAGGTGTGTTTCGTCACACACACCTTGACGAAACAAGGTGTTTCGCAGGCCCAAGATTCGCCAAAGCCCATTAAGGGCCCAGTGCGTTACGCGGATATTTATAGAGTTCCACTGTTTCATTCGTCACACTTTTAACAAATTAGAAACCCTAGAGTTCTCTCCCCTTAGCGACGACAATCCTGTGTGTTCGAAGCCCTCTAGATCGATCAAGTCAGTAATTCCGTTTATCCCTGTTAGTGTTTAACCCTTGCATGAATAATTGATTTCTAACATAGCTAACTGTTAGATCGAAGATATGATTTAGCAATGTATGTAATGCTTGGTCTTATGTTTGGATCCTTTTTGACTGATTATTATGATATGTATGAATGATAATGAAACTCGTAAACTCTATTCGGATTATGTGACGACAAAGTGCTGAATCTGTGAATGTTTAGGGAACGCCTCATAGTAATCAATGTTATGCGCCTGTGTAATTTGATATGGTTGTCAAATTTTAGCTTCAGAATATACTTGTTTTAATAGTAAGTAAGATAGATATCCAATATTCGATCAAACTAGCTTAAGGGAAGCTTCGATGTGATGCTTGGGATGGACTGGTGGTCGAACAACCAAGCGAAGAAGGTTATCCGCATCCAGATGACGAACGGAGAAACGACCGTGATTCACGGAGCAGGATACGCTCCAACGGATTACCAGGCATTGAAGATACGAAAGCTTTTGCACAGTGGGTGTGATGCCCTCTGGGCTCATGTCGTGGACAAGGGAGCCGAAGAACCAAAACTCGAAGATATCCCTGTGATAAAAGAATATCCTGAAACCATCCCCGAAAACTTGCCAGAATTATCTACTCAAAGACAAGTCGAATTTTGCATCGATTTGAATTCCAGGCGCCGCGCTTGCAGCCAATACACCTTGGCAATTTACACCTTCAGACATGCAAGGATCGACAGTGTAGCTTCAGTAGTTGATAGAGAAGGAAGATAACAGACCAAGTTTCCCATTTTGGGTAACCCCAGCTCTGCTCATCAAAAGAAGGATGTGACTTTCAAATGAGCATCAATTCCTAGGAGCCGAATGAGCTAACCCACGAGAGTCGGTGACTCTCGCTAAGGGTTAAAGAATTACGTATTTAACTAACTGTGAGGATCCAACTACTATTACATGACTAATTGACGATCGAGTGTCGTTAGCGATGAATTCAGGAAGAAGGTATACCGGGGAAATCGTGGGACGATAACTTGTCTTTAGACGCACACAAGATGGTGCTTCCTACACAATGCACAAAACCGAGTTACACATAATATGAAACCTTGAGGATCTAGAAAACATATGATTAGGACCCTTGGGAACCCAGGTCCAAACGTGTAAAGGTTGTTACTTAGACACCATATCTATTAACTCAATCGAACACCACTAACCTGACATATATGCCATTTCAGTTAACAGAACAGAAAGTACTTGAAATTCTTTCGTTTAAATCTTCATTTTTGCTTCTAGCCGAGTAGATGTTTGCATCTCTACTCCCCTTAAAGTAGTTGTATCGCTTTGATTTTCTTCGCTGAGAGCGAACACACATTTGCTTCGATATTTGGTCATTACCTCATACTAATAGTGTCATTACTTGAAAACTCACATATTACGCATGCACCTTTGGCTACGCGTGCGGTTTCATTTCGAACGCTTCATTGAAATTCGAATATTATGTTGCTAAATCTAACTACTGGTTTGTGATTCGAATGGCCTACATTATTGTAACGGTTGACTCTTTGCTATCAGGTCAACACACCTTCTCGAAAACTTCTTTTGTTTCAAGATACATTCATGGTTTATTTTTGTAACCATGTTGGGATTCCCTTGTTGATACATACGTTTATTGTCGGGTTACGCTGAAACTAAGTTCAATTGTTTGAACTTATCCATTTCACACGTTTGATTTGAGACACAATATGATGTATTGGGAGCATCGTATTCAAATATTCTTGCAAAAGTTCTTTCATTACGAGTCGTAGTAGATTCGGTCGGTCTATGACTCCACTAAATCGTTTGATTGACTTCGACACCTTGAGGTGATATTTTCACAAAATTGAAGCTTGTGCTAATTGGATTACTCACTTCATATACGGATTTAAATTATTTATTGCTCTAAATCCGTCTCGTTTATCACAATTAAAGCAGTCTCAACACAGTTGTGTGTTAAGGCAATGGTACACGGATTCATTTCATAAACACAATGTACCTCCTAACGATTCTTTCATTGTCTATCGTATACCTTGCGGTACTTATTGCTTCCCACCTTCGATCGGAAACAGTGGCTCTTTGATGTTCCGAATTCAACTAAAAACTTTGCAACATTGGGTAAATCAAATCTTCAGGCTTGTTTCGGTTCACTTTCACTTGATTTAAAACACAGTGGACTTGTTCAGTCACCACTATTATTGAATTACGTCATTGCGACACCTTGTGGCATCATTACCAACTTGTAGCTTGTGCTAATCATAGTCAGTCGTTTCACGCAAAACTACTTATACTTTTGTTTGAACTAAGTCATTTAAACATTCCTGATGCAACTACGAATCAAGACAATGATACACCAGATTCGCTTGCATTTCGTTCGGTGTATTTTCACAATTCGAGAATGTCAACTCACAAATCCTTACCATTTACTTATTCGAAAGTTGACGAGTCATTTTCATCTCCAAGTGGTTGATTTTGAGTTCATATAACGGAGGCTATGGTTTGTGAAAACTCGTTTGCATATCGTGACCGATTGTTTGAGAATCCTATTGGACAAAACTCCTCTTTTGTGGAACCCCTGTAACTGGATTACACTAGACTACACGTCAATACGACTTATGCCTTTGACATTAAATGCAAAAAGCATATACCTTTTGACCATTAGATTCGTGATATTATATATATTCTTGGACTCACTTGATGTGAATAGGGTTTGATTCGATTTGGTGATTATCTACCTCGGTACTATTCATATGCATACATACATAATGAAACCCTAAGGAGTTAAGGTAGTACAAATTTCGAGGACGAAATTTTCTTAACGGGGGGAGAATGTGACAACCGTCAATTTTGCATGCATCCGTACAATTAATTAATTTTAATTATGAGCTTAATAACTGTGCTTGATTACATCTGATGCTTTAAACTGCTTACTGATTTATGTTATATACATACATGTGCATTCTTTACATACAGTCACTTCAATTGTTTCATACAGACTCTTAGTGACAGACCTGATGCACAAAGCACAGTTAGCACAGTGAGCGGATATCTCAGACACGTGCTGACAATGCCAGCACTTAGACAGATACTATTTTTAGGCCAGTATGGGCCAGGGATAAAACACTACACCAGTGTGGAGTGTAGGGAAGTGAGGACCATAAGACTATGTCACTAGGTGATAGTTTGAGTGCCAGAAAGTGCCTAAGACGCAATTTAATTACAGAATTCCGTATTTTTAGTAACAATTCAGCTTTTAACACACTCATATTATACGGAGTATTGACTAAATGGCCCTGGACACTTTCCTAAGTGTTGGAATTAATTTCGTTACAAAAAGATGCACAAAAGACGCTTTACGGGACAATTAAACGCTTTATCAGAACGATGCGAAACCGAACAACCAGACATTATCCGGGACACGAAAGTATTGTTAGAAATATTATTTTATCATTTTAAATTATTTATGGTCACAAAAATCCCTATACACCATGTAAACATGACATGCACCCGCTATACTCGGAAATACCCTTAACCTTCTAACTTATTACCCACTAGTTACCAAAAATTTACACTTTACCCCCCCCCAACCAAAAATCTGCCCTAATTAATTGAGAATATTTTGTTAAGATTTTTATTCTTGTAATCCTTGTTCTATTGGCCAAAGTTATTGGGTATGATTACCCTATGATCTAGAAGTGCAAGTTTCCAAGGAATTCCATCATTACAAAGATTTCACCCAATCTCCTTCTCCCTCTCTCTTAATTTCGGTTCATACCCCCCCCCCTCTCTCATAACCGAAATCACCACCCTCCATCTTCACATCTCCATTTTTCTTCTCCAACAAGCTCTCATTCAAAGGTGAAGATCCTCCATAGAAGTGTGAAGTTGAAGTGCTCTCAATAAGCCTTGTTCAAGCTTTTCTCACCATCATTCTTCATCATCCTTACACCAAGATTACAACCCTAGCCTTGTGCTAGTAGTAAGCCCCTTCATACTCTTGTTCCACCTTGATTCTTGTTACGATTTGTTGAATGTTCATCACACACAAAAGTTTAAACACTAAAATATGAACTTAAGTTTCTGCCTAAAAACCACATATAAAAAGGTTGTGTGAGGTTGAAATCTGAATGGGTTAGGGTTGGTTAAAGCATGTTTGAAGTTTTAACATTTGTTCATCAATAAACCATGGTTAGGATCTTCGTTTATGCACTTTTAGTCACCTCTACAATATAAACAGCTTGCTGAGTTGGATTTTCAGCCAACTTTAACAGGCTGTAACGGGATCATTTTAAATTGAAAAACGGATTTTCTGAAGCCTAAAATGAGTATTTTGGAACAACTAAACAAATGGCACTAGAATCATAATTTTTCGAGACCGTTTACTATTTTTAAAAGACTATTTTTGGACAGCAGCTCAAGCTGCATTTTTGCTGCAGAAAAAGTGTGTTGTTTTCAAAGTCATAACCTGAAACCTGAGTGAAACCGACTCATGGAATTTTTACAGTAGATGGACACCGTCGTCAGGACGACCCTCTAACTGGAATTTCGTCAAACGGACTTACGGTTGATTTTTAGTGAATATTTCCGTAAACTGCGATCAGAAGGTAACAAATCTGATTGCAGTCGAGAAAATGATTTTCTATAAAATATGGGTAACGAATTGGACTTTGATATGTTTACACAATAAACTTTGGAACATATGTGACATTCTGTAAAAATTTGGTAATTTTTAGAAAAGGTTAACTATTTTATAAAAATCCTCGAAAACAGTCTGGTTTTGAGTAATAAAGCTGAAATAAGTAAGTAACGTTTTGTTTGTCGATATGTCTGTTTGATTATTGAAAATGAACTATTGGATATATATAAAAGAAAATGATATGCTATTTAAGCATGGACACCTCTATTTACAGAGGAGACTCTGCCGAAATTTTCCGAGAATCCGAACACTTAGTAAAATATTCGAGAAAATAAATACGAAATAGTTGTCTAACTATTTTTCTAATAAAGTTAAAATAATTATTATTTTAACAACCTAATACCAAAGTAACGTAACTCAAAACACTAAACTCTAAGCCAAGGCACGGCCCGTTCGTCTAATAGACGTTAGACCATTGTAGGTAGTCGTGTTTGCTGAGGAGATTTGGGTTACGAGTACCGAAGACGCAATACTGTGAGTTCATGTCCCCCTTTTCTCTTAACTGTTTTCAGTTTTATACTTCGGGGGTGAAATACATGTTACAATTATTACAGACATTTACAGACTTTTACAGACATTACAGACATTACAGACTTTTACAGACATTTACAGACACTTTTATACATGGTATGATTAGCTAAGGAATTTACTGTTAGATCACGTGAATGGATAGGCTATTATCGTAAGACCATTAATCCTTGTATAAGGACCGAGAGGCATGAGTGATAGATCTATTGGGTGTTGCGAGCCCCACACATGGGCTAGCGTGTGGCTGCATGTGGTGACTATGTCGTTCCGCCGGAAGGACCGGTATGAAGTACGCGTTACAGGTTTGAGTGCTTCCTAGGCCATATCACTTATTAATGTATTAGCTACACATTAATTGATCTGTTTTTCCTTATTGCTACATACCAAGGACATACAAACACATTTTAACAATTTATGCAGACATATATTAACGATTTGTACAAACTCACATACACATGAACTCGCTCAACTTTTGTTGATGTTTTCCAAACTACATGTATTTCAGGAAATTAAGTATGGATCTGGCGGGCGTTGGAATTTCTAGTCATGTTAAGTATAAAGATGTCATCCATGGTTTTTGGGTTTTGGCCAGTGTGTCTTAATCCTGGACGAGACACGTCTTCCAAACTTTGATTTCAACTATTATCTTTTGATGAGTCCTTAGCGAACTTTTACACAATTCATACGGTTTGTAAAATTTAAATTTTGAAGTCTACGTTTTAGAGAATGTTGTTATGTTTTAAACTCATTTTATGGATGACAAATCTTTGGTATTATCATATAGATTGTTTGATATGGTTGAATGCAATGATAACAAGTAAGTCACCCCATAATCACGCTTCCGCAAAAGTCAGGGTGTGACAGCTTGGTATCAGAGCTTCGATCGTAGCGAACTAGGATTCATTCTCGAGTCTAGACTACGATTAATAGGGCTCTCACGAAAACGCTTTTACAAACATGTTTTCATTGCATACACAAAACGCCCAGATCCAGGGAACAAACATTTTTACAAACAAAAGGCACAAATACACATTCCAAAATATATGTTTATAATTCAGTCTTAGAGACTGAGGGATTCAATCTTAGAGATTGAGGGAGGTTCAGCCTTAGAGGCTGGGGAGGTTCAGTCTTAGAGACTGAGGGATTCAATCTTAGAGATTGAGGGAGGTTCAGCCTTAAAGGCTGGGGAGGTTCAGTCTTAGAGACTGAGGGATTCAATCTTAGAGATTGAGGGAGGTTCAGCCTTAGAGGCTGGGGAGGTTCAGTCTTAGAGACTGAGGGGTTCAATCTTAGAGATTGAGGGAGGTTCAGCCTTAGACGCTGGGGAGGTTCAGTCTTAGAGACTGAGGGGTTCAATCTTAGAGATTGAGGAGGTTCAGTCTTAGAGTCTTGGGAAAAATTTAGTCTTAGAGACATGGAGGTTTGGTCTTAGAGACCAGGGAGTTGGTCTTAGAGACAAGGGAGTTGGTCTTAGAGACCAGGGAGTTGGTCTTAGAGACCAGGGAGTTAGTCTGAGAGACTAGGGAGTTCGGTCTAAGAGACTGGGTGAGATAGTCTAGGGAAGACTAGGATGATTACTTGCTTACATTGCTATCGCATACATGCTTAATTGTTGATTATTGATAAACGTGCATATGTGGAAACTGTCTTAATACATACTATGACTACCATATACCGATACGCATGTCGCCTTGATCAAAAAGCGAGTTGTCAAGCATTGACGACCCTACCGCCACTGCCAGAGATGATGAGACTGTACCTGCGCCGGAGATATTTACGTCAGACACTGAGAGTGACCCTGACATGTTGACCAAGAACGAGGACGACTGCCAACCATCCGCGCTGCCAGACTCTGGTGATGAATTACCCTTGCTGATGGCTTCCTTGACAAGAAACTTCCTGTCATCCTTGTTTCGGTCCACGACTACCTCCTCATTTGGACACTTCGATGACGAGCACATCGTGGCTCCGATTCTCGACGCCGTACCTCTCATGATTATTTTCCCCAAGAATCTACCTCTTTGATAAATTGTTTGATGACGACGTTAATTTGCTTATTGATAATCCTTCCGTTGATACCCAGGATGATGGAAAGTTAGATGAGGACGTTGTTACTAACTCTACGTTTTGAGATCCCTATTATTAAACTATCCTCTGATTCTAGTATACACTCGATTTCAGACTCCTTTGAGTCTGCGACATTTACGACTTTACCAACAGGCAGATTACCGCTTTTTGGCTCCCGACACGGACGACGACGCCGCTTTGACTACTGCACTAACACTTGCTCAAGATCACATACCCTCACGCTCCCCAGGACCTACCCCTGAGGCAGCTCCAGTTCCTTGTGGGCCAGCTTGATGTTGCACCTGCTGAACCTGTTTAAACGTGATATTATTTCCTTTGGACTACTATACCTTGCACTCCTCTTACCAAACCCGGTACCTGCACCTATTGAATCTCCTTTTGTTGAGACATTTCTACCGCACCTGCACCCGCTGATGTTGCATCTATGAAGACCGACGTCCATTGCACCGACATGCCTACCGTTCTCTTTCAAGACATACCTGCACCCCGGGAAGGCGCTCCAGGTCAGCACCCGCATAACGATTCTTCAGCTACGGCAACATTTTTCCTAAACTTAACAAGACGCACCGTTTGCTCCATTCACCTCTACAACGTTGGACAATTCATTTCGATGGATCCCTATGCTACACTATGTTGATTTTAGACCCTTGTCATCCCTCACATTATGGAGGCTTGATGTGCGTGAAGTGTGTTATATTTTAGATGTATATTTAAGCCCTTTTTACACTTTTAGCCAAGTTTTAAATTTATAAAACACGATATTCACTAACACTAAACACACATATGGGCAAGTGCACCCATCGTGGACGTAGTATAGTGTTGGTAAGATACCGAGGTCGTCCAAGGACACAAGAGCTTTTAATACCGGTTTATCCTCAACGTCTAATCAAATAAAAAAGTGAGAAAAAATGTTTTAAACTAAGAAAAATAAAAACTAACTAAATGCTGAAAAATAAAATAAAATAAAAACAGATAGACAAGATGAATCACTTGGATCCGACACGTGTGTTAGTATAACCTTTGATTATTTTCGCACTTTTGCACTTGTTTAAGAGATTATCTTAGTTATTGTAGTAGGCCCCTCTTTTGAAGGCGACGTTACCCTCAACCCAGTAGTTTGAGTCAGCAAGGATACAATCCTAAAGGGTCGGATTATTGAAAGATAATGAATTAAGTTATTAATGCAAATTGCGGTAGGCCCCGCTTTCGGCGGTGACGTTACCCTCGGCTAAGTAGTCTGAGTCAGCAGGGATACAGTCCTAAATAGCCGGGTTATAGTATTAATAGTAGTTAACTTATGAGGGGGTCAAAGAGTTTGGATCCCCGCCATCCAATACCTATGGGCATTGAAGGAGATCTTACTAAATTTGACCCAGGTCCCAAGCAGGACCTCTAAACGCTGAACAAGGGCAAGACCTTTACCAAACCGTTCCCTTAACCCCCGACCAGGTAGCCAACATACCTCCATATAGACCGTGGAGATATGAATGGTGAAAATCTTTTATTTTATATAGACAGTAAAATAACGCCAAGACACCACGGACAAACGATAAGGAAAGATCACCTTCAACATAAGTAACTAGTTATTAAAGACATTAATACAAAACCAAATAAAAAGTGCAAAAGATTAAAAATAAAAAGTATTATACTAAACACTTGTCTTCACCAAGTGATGTAAGAGACTTAGGCAAACATGGCCTTGATTGTCAAGAACTCTTACGATCAATCTTGGATCCCGAGACGACTCACACACTCTACGATGGACAATGGATGATGGTGGTGGATGATGGTGTTATGGTGGTGGTGGGTGGTGGATGAAGTGTGAGAGAGGTGGTGTGCCAAGGGATGAGATGGAATGAAACCAAGCACCCCTATTTATAGGCTGAACAGAAGGCTGGGCACGGCCCCGTGTCCGCTGGACACGCCCCCGTGCCCGTCTGACACTCTCTCTCTTCATTAATTGTAATTCGCAATTACAATTAATGCGCCTGCTGTACTTTCACCACGCCCCCGTGCCCGCTGGACACGGCCCCGTGGTGGGCAATGGAAGCTTCTACTAGTTTGTCTTTTCTGCTGCTTCTTGGGCACGGCCCCGTGTTCGATGGACACGGGGCGTGTTCAGTCTTCTGTTTTCTCTTCTTTGCCTTGGGGGGTGCCGTTGAGGGTCCGGGCAGTCTACTTTTATTCCTTTTCTTGTATTTATGCTAGAATTAGTTGTCTTTTTGCTTCTTTTGTGATTTTGAGCTCATTTCATCCTGAAAATACAAAAGAAAGACAAAAACACTCTTTTTCCAACATTAGTACTTAAAAAGGGTTAGTTTTATGCCTTAATTGATGTGATTTATATGTTGCATTTTACACACATCAAGGCTACACACGGGATGAGTACACCTGTCACATGAGCTACAGTTTCAGGATATGATTCGCAGAGTGTTGGAGCTTGAGCTGACACCACATTTGGTAACTTCAAATGCAAAAACATTGCATAATTGAAAACATGATTTAAGTATTTACATCACAAGACAGCATATTGCCTGAAAAGTTTATGTAAGACACCACGCCCTCCACCCTGTCTATTGCCAGTATACATTGAACCTCCACATATATCAAGGTTCCTTTTTGCGCTCTCGACCGTTGCTATCACACCGTTCCCAGGATGCTGATACTCATTTCTTTACTATCGAGCAGCAGAGCAGACAATTACTTCGACGTGTACACAAGCCCGAGGAGGAAGTCCACGCGTGTTGACAGTTTACTTTCTTTTCCTCCTCTTCCTCAGTCACCAGTATAGTTGGTTTCTGGATTCATGCGGATTGCATTACACTTTGGTAAAAACACTAATGATAAGCCGGGTTGTGGAGACTTTAAAGACCACTTCTGACTACGTAATTTTGATGCACTAATATACTTGTTGGACAAGGGTAGGGTGACCCTGCGTTCCTTTTGATATGATACATTTTGTAAAACACAGTGATTGTGGTCGGAGGATGACGAAAGCCCAATCATCTTTAAACATGCGACAATACTTATGACTAATAACTAATGAAAAACTCGGTCGCTATATTCCCACTAAGCACGCTGTTGATCAGCATATTTGTGCTACAACTATAATGCTACATGCTTACTTGTTACGTTCCTATTTAAAAGTTGTGCAATAATTGTGATGATACGTGATTGAATGTTACAACGACTGCGGATATACATATATGTAATATACCTCTGAGGTCCTATTCGTTAAATAGAGACTTGTGTACTCGTGTCCTTAACAAGACCTGACCTAACCAACATTCTTCTAGGAAGATGTCGACTCCAGGGAACACCGATACCAACAACCCTCTGCCGACTACAGAGGCGGAATTTCAAGAACGCCTCATGCAGATCATCGCAAAGTACGAGGCCCTTCGCTCTGAACGCAGCGGAGGTACCTCGGGAAATAATCCAGCCAACGGCTGTACCTACAAGCAGTTCTTAGGCTGCCAGCCCCTACATTTCGACGGCACTGGGGGTGCCGTAGCTTTCGTGCGTTGGATTGAGAAAACGGACACTGTTTTGCGTGCGAGCAAATGCGCCCCAGAGCACCAGGTCACGTACATTTCCGGACTGTTCCAAGATGGGGCTTTGTCATGGTGGAAACTCCAGGTTCAGACGATGGGCGAGACTACTGCGTATGCTTTATCATGGGACGAGCTGAAAGAGCTAATGCATAAAAAGTACTGTTCGAGAACAGAAAGCCAGAAGGTGGAAACTGAGTTCTGGAACTTGAAGATGGAAGGTCCAAAAATAGCTGAGTATGTGGAGAAGTTCCAAGTTCTGTCGCGTATCTTTCCTTACATGGTACACCCAGAGTTTAAGAAGATTGAGCGTTTCATTTGGGGATTGGCACCCCAAATCATGAGCATGGTGACGACATCGAAGCCTACAACGATCGCTGAAGCCATTAATCTAAGTGTGGCCTTGACTGAAGAGGCAATCAGGATGAACAAATTTTCAACCTCTGAGGAGAAGAAGGAGACTCATGTAGAGTCATCTGGGGGCAACAAGAGAAAGTTGGCAAATTTCAAACAGGGTACCCAGTCGAGTAGCAACAACAAGGCCAAAAAGAGGAAAGAGTACATGGGTAAACTACCTAAATGCGACAGGTGCCGACGTCATCATACCGGGCGATGTAAAAATGGGAAGTGTGACAGCTGTGGCAAAGTGGGACACAACAGGGAAACGTGTTGGAGTGAGACGAAGCGTGGAAAGAAAGGAAAGGGGAAAGATAAGGGATGTTATACATGCGGGGATATGAGGCACTTTAGGAAAGATTGCCCAAGGGAGATTAAACAAAGTCATGGGAAGAATGTCTAACACTGGAGCTAGGGAAGCACGCCAGGATCCAAACATGGTCATTGGTACGCCTCATAGTAATCAATGTTATGCGCCTGTGTAATTTGATATGGTTGTCAAATTTTAGCTTCAGAATATACTTGTTTTAATAGTAAGTAAGATAGATATCCAATATTCGATCAAACTAGCTTAAGGGAAGCTTCGATGTGATGCTTGGGATGGACTGGTGGTCGAACAACCAAGCAAAGAAGGTTATCTGCATCCAGATGACGAACGGAGAAACGACCGTGATTCACGGAGCAGGATACGCTCCAACGGATTACCAGGCATTGAAGATACGAAAGCTTTCGCACAGTGGGTGTGATGCCCTCTGGGCTCATGTCATGGACAAGGGAGCCGAAGAACCAAAACTCGAAGATATCCCTGTGATAAAAGAATATCCTGAAACCATCCCCGAAAACTTGCCAGAATTATCTACTCAAAGACAAGTCGAATTTTGCATCGATTTGAATTCCAGGCGCCGCGCTTGCAGCCAATACACCTTGGCAATTTACACCTTCAGGCATGCAAGGATCGACAGTGTAGCTTCAGTAGTTGATAGAGAAGGAAGATAACAGACCAAGTTTCCCATTTTGGGTAACCCCAGCTCTGCTCATCAAAAAGAAGGATGTGACTTTCAAATGAGCATCAATTCCTAGGAGCCGAACGAGCTAACCCACGAGAGTCGGTGACTCTCGCTAAGGATTAAAGAATTACGTATTTAACTAACTGTGAGGATCCAACTACTATTACATGACTAATTGACGATCGAGTGTCAAGGTATACCGGGGAAATCGTGGGACGATAACTTGTCTTTAGACGCACACAAGATGGTGCTTCCTACACAATGCACAAAACCGAGTTACACATAATATGAAACCTTGAGGATCTAGAAAACATATGATTAGGACCCTTGGGAACCCAGGTCCAAACGTGTAAAGGTTGTTACTTAGACACCATATCTATTAACTCAATCGAACACCACTAACCTGACATATATGCCATTTCAGTTAACAGAACAGAAAGTACTTGAAATTCTTTCGTTTAAATCTTCATTTTTGCTTCTAGCCGAGTAGATGTTTGCATCTCTACTCCCCTTAAAGTAGTTGTATCGCTTTGATTTTCTTCGCTGAGAGCGAACACACATTTGCTTCGATATTTGGTCATTACCTCATACTAATTGTGTCATTACTTGAAAACTCACATATTACGCATGCACCTTTGGCTACGCGTGCGGTTTCATTTCGAACGCTTCATTGAAATTCGAATATTATGTTGCTAAATCTAACTACTGGTTTGTGATTCGAATGGCCTACATTATTGTAACGGTTGACTCTTTGCTATCAGGTCAACACACCTTCTCGAAAACTTCTTTTGTTTCAAGATACATTCATGGTTTATTTTTGTAACCATGTTGGGATTCCCTTGTTGATACATACGTTTATTGTCGGGTTACGCTGAAACTAAGTTCAATTGTTTGAACTTATCCATTTCACACGTTTGATTTGAGACACAATATGATGTATTGGGAGCATCGTATTCAAATATTCTTGCAAAAGTTCTTTCATTACGAGTCGTAGTAGATTCGGTCGGTCTATGACTCCACTAAATCGTTTGATTGACTTCGACACCTTGAGGTGATATTTTCACAAAATTGAAGCTTGTGCTAATTGGATTACTCACTTCATATACGGATTTAAATTATTTATTGCTCTAAATCCGTCTAGTTTATCACAATTAAAGCAGTCTCAACACAGTTGTGTGTTAAGGCAATGGTACACGGATTCATTTCATAAACACAATGTACCTCCTAACGATTCTTTCATTGTCTATCGTATACCTTGCGGTACTTATTGCTTCCCACCTTCGATCGGAAACAGTGGCTCTTTGATGTTCCGAATTCAACTAAAAACTTTGCAACATTGGGTAAATCAAATCTTCAGGCTTGTTTCGGTTCACTTTCACTTGATTTAAAACACAGTGGACTTGTTCAGTCACCACTATTATTGAATTACGTCATTGCGACACCTTGTGGCGTCATTACAAACTTGTAGCTTGTGCTAATCATAGTCAGTCGTTTCACGCAAAACTACTTATACTTTTGTTTGAACTAAGTCATTTAAACATTCCTGATGCAACTACGAATCAAGACAATGATACACCAGATTCGCTTGCATTTCGTTCGGTGTATTTTCACAATTCGAGAATGTCAACTCACAAATCCTTACCATTTACTTATTCGAAAGTTGACGAGTCATTTTCATCTCCAAGTGGTTGATTTTGAGTTCATATAACGGAGGCTATGGTTTGTGAAAACTCGTTTGCATATCGTGACCGATTGTTTGAGAATCCTATTGGACAAAACTCCTCTTTTGTGGAACCCCTGTAACTGGATTACACTAGACTACACGTCAATACGACTTATGCCTTTGACATTAAATGCAAAAAGCATATACCTTTTGACCATTAGATTCGTGATATTATATATATTCTTGGACTCACTTGATGTGAATAGGGTTTGATTCGATTTGGTGATTATCTTCCTCGGTACTATTCATATGCATACATACATAATGAAACCCTAAGGAGTTAAGGTAGTACAAATTTCGAGGACGAAATTTTCTTAATGGGGGGAGAATGTGACAACCGTCAATTTTGCATGCATCCGTACAATTAATTAATTTTAATTATGAGCTTAATAACTGTGCTTGATTACATCTGATGCTTTAAACTGCTTACTGATTTATGTTATATACATACATGTGCATTCTTTACATACAGTCACTTCAATTGTTTCATACAGACTCTTAGTGACAGACCTGATGCACAAAGCACAGTTAGCACAGTGAGCGGATATCTCAGACACGTGCTGACAATGCCAGCACTTAGACAGATACTATTTTTAGGCCAGTATGGGCCAGGGATAAAACACTACACCAGTGTGGAGTGTAGGGAAGTGAGGACCATAAGACTATGTCACTAGGTGATAGTTTGAGTGCCAGAAAGTGCCTAAGACGCAATTTAATTACAGAATTCCGTATTTTTAGTAACAATTCAGCTTTTAACACACTCATATTATACGGAGTATTGACTAAATGGCCCTGGACACTTTCCTAAGTGTTGGAATTAATTTCGTTACAAAAAGATGCACAAAAGACGCTTTACGGGACAATTAAACGCTTTATCAGAACGATGCGAAACCGAACAACCAGACATTATCCGGGACACGAAAGTATTGTTAGAAATATTATTTTATCATTTTAAATTATTTATGGTCACAAAAATCCCTATACACCATGTAAACATGACATGCACCCGCTATACTCGGAAATACCCTTAACCTTCTAACTTATTACCCACTAGTTACCAAAAATTTACACTTTACCCCCCCCCAACCAAAAATCTGCCCTAATTAATTGAGAATATTTTGTTAAGATTTTTATTCTTGTAATCCTTGTTCTATTGGCCAAAGTTATTGGGTATGATTACCCTATGATCTAGAAGTGCAAGTTTCCAAGGAATTCCATCATTACAAAGATTTCACCCAATCTCCTTCTCCCTCTCTCTTAATTTCGGTTCATACCCCCCCCCCTCTCTCATAACCGAAATCACCACCCTCCATCTTCACATCTCCATTTTTCTTCTCCAACAAGCTCTCATTCAAAGGTGAAGATCCTCCATAGAAGTGTGAAGTTGAAGTGCTCTCAATAAGCCTTGTTCAAGCTTTTCTCACCATCATTCTTCATCATCCTTACACCAAGATTACAACCCTAGCCTTGTGCTAGTAGTAAGCCCCTTCATACTCTTGTTCCACCTTGATTCTTGTTACGATTTGTTGAATGTTCATCACACACAAAAGTTTAAACACTAAAATATGAACTTAAGTTTCTGCCTAAAAACCACATATAAAAAGGTTGTGTGAGGTTGAAATCTGAATGGGTTAGGGTTGGTTAAAGCATGTTTGAAGTTTTAACATTTGTTCATCAATAAACCATGGTTAGGATCTTCGTTTATGCACTTTTAGTCACCTCTACAATATAAAAAGCTTGCTGAGTTGGATTTTCAGCCAACTTTAACAGGCTGTAACGGGATCATTTTAAATTGAAAAACGGATTTTCTGAAGCCTAAAATGAGTATTTTGGAACAACTAAACAAATGGCACTAGAATCATAATTTTTCGAGACCGTTTACTATTTATAAAAGACTATTTTTGGACAGCAGCTCAAGCTGCATTTTTGCTGCAGAAAAAGTGTGTTGTTTTCAAAGTCATAACCTGAAACCTGAGTGAAACCGACTCATGGAATTTTTACAGTAGATGGACACCGTCGTCAGGATGACCCTCTAACTGGAATTTCGTCAAACGGACTTACGGTTGATTTTTAGTGAATATTTCCGTAAACTGCGATCAGAAGGTAACAAATCTGATTGCAGTCGAGAAAATGATTTTCTATAAAATATGGGTAACGAATTGGACTTTGATATTTTTACACAATAAACTTTGGAACATATGTGACATTCTGTAAAAATTTGGTAATTTTTAGAAAAGGTTAACTATTTTATAAAAATCCTCGAAAACAGTCTGGTTTTGAGTAATAAAGCTGAAATAAGTAAGTAACGTTTTGTTTGTCGATATGTCGGTTTGATTATTGAAAATGAACTATTGGATATATATAAAAGAAAATGATATGCTATTTAAGCATGGACACCTCTATTTACAGAGGAGACTCTGCCGAAATTTTCCGAGAATCCGAACACTTAGTAAAATATTCGAGAAAATAAATACGAAATAGTTGTCTAACTATTTTTCTAATAAAGTTAAAATAATTATTATTTTAACAACCTAATACCAAAGTAACGTAACTCAAAACACTAAACTCTAAGCCAAGGCACGGCCCGTTCGTCTAATAGACGTTAGACCATTGTAGGTAGTCGTGTTTGCTGAGGAGATTTGGGTTACGAGTACCGAAGACGCAATACTGTGAGTTCATGTCCCCCTTTTCTCTTAACTGTTTTCAGTTTTATACTTCGGGGGTGAAATACATGTTACAATTATTACAGACATTTATAGACTTTTACAGACATTACAGACATTACAGACTTTTACAGACATTTACAGACACTTTTATACATGGTATGATTAGCTAAGGAATTTACTGTTAGATCACGTGAATGGATAGGCTATTATCGTAAGACCATTAATCCTTGTATAAGGACCGAGAGGCATGAGTGATAGATCTATTGGGTGTTGCGAGCCCCACACATGGGCTAGCGTGTGGCTGCATGTGGTGACTATGTCGTTCCGCCGGAAGGACCGGTATGAAGTACGCGTTACAGGTTTGAGTGCTTCCTAGGCCATATCACTTATTAATGTATTAGCTACACATTAATTGATCTGTTTTTCCTTATTGCTACATACCAAGGACATACAAACACATTTTAACAATTTATGCAGACATATATTAACGATTTGTACAAACTCACATACACATGAACTCGCTCAACTTTTGTTGATGTTTTCCAAACTACATGTATTTCAGGAAATTAAGTATGGATCTGGCGGGCGTTGGAATTTCTAGTCATGTTAAGTATAAAGATGTCATCCATGGTTTTTGGGTTTTGGCCAGTGTGTCTTAATCCTGGACGAGACACGTCTTCCAAACTTTGATTTCAACTATTATCTTTTGATGAGTCCTTAGCGAACTTTTACACAATTCATACGGTTTGTAAAATTTAAATTTTGAAGTCTACGTTTTAGAGAATGTTGTTATGTTTTAAACTCATTTTATGGATGACAAATCTTTGGTATTATCATATAGATTGTTTGATATGGTTGAATGCAATGATAACAAGTAAGTCACCCCATAATCACGCTTCCGCAAAAGTCAGGGTGTGACAGCTTGGTATCAGAGCTTCGATCGTAGCGAACTAGGATTCATTCTCGAGTCTAGACTACGATCAATAGGGCTCTCACGTAAACGCTTTTACAAACATGTTTTCATTGCATACACAAAACGCCCAGATCCAGGGAACAAACATTTTTACAAACAAAAGGCACAAATACACATTCCAAAATATATGTTTATAATTCAGTCTTAGAGACTGAGGGATTCAATCTTAGAGATTGAGGGAGGTTCAGCCTTAGAGGCTGGAGAGGTTCAGTCTTAGAGACTGAGGGATTCAATCTTAGAGATTGAGGGAGGTTCAGCCTTAAAGGCTGGGGAGGTTCAGTCTTAGAGACTGAGGGATTCAATCTTAGAGATTGAGGGAGGTTCAGCCTTAGAGGCTGGGGAGGTTCAGTCTTAGAGACTGAGGGGTTCAATCTTAGAGATTGAGGGAGGTTCAGCCTTAGACGCTGGGGAGGTTCAGTCTTAGAGACTGAGGGGTTCAATCTTAGAGATTGAGGAGGTTCAGTCTTAGAGTCTTGGGAAAAATTTAGTCTTAGAGACATGGAGGTTTGGTCTTAGAGACCAGGGAGTTGGTCTTAGAGACCAGGGAGTTGGTCTTAGAGACCAGGGAGTTGGTCTTAGAGACCAGGGAGTTAGTCTGAGAGACTAGGGAGTTCGGTCTAAGAGACTGGGTGAGATAGTCTAGGGAAGACTAGGATGATTACTTGCTTACATTGCTATCGCATACATGCTTAATTGTTGATTATTGATAAACGTGCATATGTGGAAACTGTCTTAATACATACTATGACTACCATATACCGATACGCATGTCGCCTTGATCAAAAAGCGAGTTGTCAAGCATTGACGACCCTACCGCCACTGCCAGAGATGATGAGACTGTACCTGCGCCGGAGATATTTACGTCAGACACTGAGAGTGACCCTGACATGTTGACCAAGAACGAGGACGACTGCCAACCATCCGCGCTGCCAGACTCTGGTGATGAATTACCCTTGCTGATGGCTACCTTGACAAGAAACTTCCTGTCATCCTTGTTTCGGTCCACGACTACCTCCTCATTTGGACACTTCGATGACGAGCACATCGTGGCTCCGATTCTCGACGCCGTACCTCTCATGATTATTTTCCCCAAGAATCTACCTCTTTGATAAATTGTTTGATGACGACGTTAATTTGCTTATTGATAATCCTTCCGTTGATACCCAGGATGATGGAAAGTTAGATGAGGACGTTGTTACTAACTCTACGTTTTGAGATCCCTATTATTAAACTATCCTCTGATTCTAGTATACACTCGATTTCAGACTCCTTTGAGTCTGCGACATTTACGACTTTACCAACAGGCAGATTACCGCTTTTTGGCTCCCGACACGGACGACGACGCCGCTTTGACTACTGCACTAACACTTGCTCAAGATCACATACCCTCACGCTCCCCAGGACCTACCCCTGAGGCAGCTCCAGTTCCTTGTGGGCCAGCTTGATGTTGCACCTGCTGAACCTGTTTAAACGTGATATTATTTCCTTTGGACTACTATACCTTGCACTCCTCTTACCAAACCCGGTACCTGCACCTATTGAATCTCCTTTTGTTGAGACATTTCTACCGCACCTGCACCCGCTGATGTTGCATCTATGAAGACCGACGTCCATTGCACCGACATGCCTACCGTTCTCTTTCAAGACATACCCGCACCCCGGGAAGGCGCTCCAGGTCAGCACCCGCATAACGATTCTTCAGCTACGGCAACATTTTTCCTAAACTTAACAAGACGCACCGTTTGCTCCATTCACCTCTACAACGTTGGACAATTCATTTCGATGGATCCCTATGCTACACTATGTTGATTTTAGACCCTTGTCATCCCTCACATTATGGAGGCTTGATGTGCGTGAAGTGTGTTATATTTTAGATGTATATTTAAGCCCTTTTTACACTTTTAGCCAAGTTTTAAATTTATAAAACACGATATTCACTAACACTAAACACACATATGGGCAAGTGCACCCATCGTGGACGTAGTATAGTGTTGGTAAGATACCGAGGTCGTCCAAGGACACAAGAGCTTTTAATACCGGTTTATCCTCAACGTCTAATCAAATAAAAAAGTGAGAAAAAATGTTTTAAACTAAGAAAAATAAAAACTAACTAAATGCTGAAAAATAAAATAAAATAAAAACAGATAGACAAGATGAATCACTTGGATCCGACACGTGTGTTAGTATAACCTTTGATTATTTTCGCACTTTTGCACTTGTTTAAGAGATTATCTTAGTTATTGTAGTAGGCCCCTCTTTTGAAGGCGACGTTACCCTCAACCCAGTAGTTTGAGTCAGCAAGGATACAATCCTAAAAGGTCGGATTATTGAAAGATAATGAATTAAGTTATTAATGCAAATTGCGGTAGGCCCCGCTTTCGGCGGTGACGTTACCCTCGGCTAAGTAGTCTGAGTCAGCAGGGATACAGTCCTAAATAGTCGGGTTATAGTATTAATAGTAGTTAACTTATGAGGGGGTCAAAGAGTTTGGATCCCCGCCATCCAATACCTATGGGCATTGAAGGAGATCTTACTAAATTTGACCCAGGTCCCAAGCAGGACCTCTAAACGCTGAACAAGGGCAAGACCTTTACCAAACCGTTCCCTTAACCCCCGACCAGGTAGCCAACATACCTCCATATAGACCGTGGAGATATGAATGGTGAAAATCTTTTATTTTATATAGACAGTAAAATAACGCCAAGACACCACGGACAAACGATAAGGAAAGATCACCTTCAACATAAGTAACTAGTTATTAAAGACATTAATACAAAACCAAATAAAAAGTGCAAAAGATTAAAAATAAAAAGTATTATACTAAACACTTGTCTTCACCAAGTGATGTAAGAGACTTAGGCAAACATGGCCTTGATTGTCAAGAACTCTTACGATCAATCTTGGATCCCGAGACGACTCACACACTCTACGATGGACAATGGATGATGGTGGTGGATGATGGTGTTATGGTGGTGGTGGGTGGTGGATGAAGTGTGAGAGAGGTGGTGTGCCAAGGGATGAGATAGAATGAAACCAAGCACCCCTATTTATAGGCTGAACAGAAGGCTGGGCACGGCCCCGTGTCCGCTGGACACGCCCCCGTGCCCGTCTGACACTCTCTCTCTTCATTAATTGTAATTCGCAATTACAATTAATGCGCCTGCTGTACTTTCACCACGCCCCCGTGCCCGCTGGACACGGCCCCGTGGTGGGCAATGGAAGCTTCTACTAGTTTGTCTTTTCTGCTGCTTCTTGGGCACGGCCCCGTGTTCGATGGACACGGGGCGTGTTCAGTCTTCTGTTTTCTCTTCTTTGCCTTGGGGGGTGCCGTTGAGGGTCCGGGCAGTCTACTTTTATTCCTTTTCTTGTATTTATGCTAGAATTAGTTGTCTTTTTGCTTCTTTTGTGATTTTGAGCTCATTTCATCCTGAAAATACAAAAGAAAGACAAAAACACTCTTTTTCCAACATTAGTACTTAAAAAGGGTTAGTTTTATGCCTTAATTGATGTGATTTATATGTTGCATTTTACACACATCAAGGCTACACACGGGATGAGTACACCTGTCACATGAGCTACAGTTTCAGGATATGATTCGCAGAGTGTTGGAGCTTGAGCTGACACCACATTTGGTAACTTCAAATGCAAAAACATTGCATAATTGAAAACATGATTTAAGTATTTACATCACAAGACAGCATATTGCCTGAAAAGTTTATGTAAGACACCA
Source organism: Helianthus annuus (assembly GCF_002127325.2). Lineage (NCBI taxonomy): Eukaryota > Viridiplantae > Streptophyta > Magnoliopsida > Asterales > Asteraceae > Helianthus > Helianthus annuus. Next base: position 95,451,502 of record NC_035438.2, on the reverse strand, counting down.
CGCCCTCCACCCTGTCTATTGCCAGTATACATTGAACCTCCACATATATCAAGGTTCCTTTTTGCGCTCTCGACCGTTGCTATCACACCGTTCCCAGGATGCTGATACTCATTTCTTTACTATCGAGCAGCAGAGCAGACAATTACTTCGACGTGTACACAAGCCCGAGGAGGAAGTCCACGCGTGTTGACAGTTTACTTTCTTTTCCTCCTCTTCCTCAGTCACCAGTATAGTTGGTTTCTGGATTCATGCGGATTGCATTACACTTTGGTAAAAACACTAATGATAAGCCGGGTTGTGGAGACTTTAAAGACCACTTCTGACTACGTAATTTTGATGCACTAATATACTTGTTGGACAAGGGTAGGGTGACCCTGCGTTCCTTTTGATATGATACATTTTGTAAAACACAGTGATTGTGGTCGGAGGATGACGAAAGCCCAATCATCTTTAAACATGCGACAATACTTATGACTAATAACTAATGAAAAACTCGGTCGCTATATTCCCACTAAGCACGCTGTTGATCAGCATATTTGTGCTACAACTATAATGCTACATGCTTACTTGTTACGTTCCTATTTAAAAGTTGTGCAATAATTGTGATGATACGTGATTGAATGTTACAACGACTGCGGATATACATATATGTAATATACCTCTGAGGTCCTATTCGTTAAATAGAGACTTGTGTACTCGTGTCCTTAACAAGACCTGACCTAACCAACATTCTTCTAGGAAGATGTCGACTCCAGGGAACACCGATACCAACAACCCTCTGCCGACTACAGAGGCGGAATTTCAAGAACGCCTCATGCAGATCATCGCAAAGTACGAGGCCCTTCGCTCTGAACGCAGCGGAGGTACCTCGGGAAATAATCCAGCCAACGGCTGTACCTACAAGCAGTTCTTAGGCTGCCAGCCCCTACATTTCGACGGCACTGGGGGTGCCGTAGCTTTCGTGCGTTGGATTGAGAAAACGGACACTGTTTTGCGTGCGAGCAAATGCGCCCCAGAGCACCAGGTCACGTACATTTCCGGACTGTTCCAAGATGGGGCTTTGTCATGGTGGAAACTCCAGGTTCAGACGATGGGCGAGACTACTGCGTATGCTTTATCATGGGACGAGCTGAAAGAGCTAATGCATAAAAAGTACTGTTCGAGAACAGAAAGCCAGAAGGTGACTGAGTTCTGGAACTTGAAGATGGAAGGTCCAAAAATAGCTGAGTATGTGGAGAAGTTCCAAGTTCTGTCGCGTATCGTTCCTTACATGGTACACCCAGAGTTTAAGAAGATTGAGCGTTTCATTTGGGGATTGGCACCCCAAATCATGAGCATGGTGACGACATCGAAGCCTACAACGATCGCTGAAGCCATTAATCTAAGTGTGGCCTTGACTGAAGAGGCAATCAGGATGAACAAATTTTCAACCTCTGAGGAGAAGAAGGAGACTCATGTAGAGTCATCTGGGGGCAACAAGAGAAAGTTGGCAAATTTCAAACAGGGTACCCAGTCGAGTAGCAACAACAAGGCCAAAAAGAGGAAAGAGTACATGGGTAAACTACCTAAATGCGACAGGTGCCGACGTCATCATACCGGGCGATGTAAAAATGGGAAGTGTGACAGCTGTGGCAAAGTGGGACACAACAGGGAAACGTGTTGGAGTGAGACGAAGCGTGGAAAGAAAGGAAAGGGGAAAGATAAGGGATGTTATACATGCGGGGATATGAGGCACTTTAGGAAAGATTGCCCAAGGGAGATTAAACAAAGTCATGGGAAGAATGTCTAACACTGGAGCTAGGGAAGCACGCCAGGATCCAAACATGGTCATTGGTACGCCTCATAGTAATCAATGTTATGCGCCTGTGTAATTTGATATGGTTGTCAAATTTTAGCTTCAGAATATACTTGTTTTAATAGTAAGTAAGATAGATATCCAATATTCGATCAAACTAGCTTAAGGGAAGCTTCGATGTGATGCTTGGGATGGACTGGTGGTCGAACAACCAAGCAAAGAAGGTTATCCGCATCCAGATGACGAACGGAGAAACGACCGTGATTCACGGAGCAGGATACGCTCCAACGGATTACCAGGCATTGAAGATACGAAAGCTTTCGCACAGTGGGTGTGATGCCCTCTGGGCTCATGTCGTGGACAAGGGAGCCGAAGAACCAAAACTCGAAGATATCCCTGTGATAAAAGAATATCCTGAAACCATCCCCGAAAACTTGCCAGAATTATCTACTCAAAGACAAGTCGAATTTTGCATCGATTTGAATTCCAGGCGCCGCGCTTGCAGCCAATACACCTTGGCAATTTACACCTTCAAGCATGCAAGGATCGACAGTGTAGCTTCAGTAGTTGATAGAGAAGGAAGATAACAGACCAAGTTTCCCATTTTGGGTAACCCCAGCTCTGCTCATCAAAAAGAAGGATGTGACTTTCAAATGAGCATCAATTCCTAGGAGCCGAACGAGCTAACCCACGAGAGTCGGTGACTCTCGCTAAGGATTAAAGAATTACGTATTTAACTAACTGTGAGGATCCAACTACTATTACATGACTAATTGACGATCGAGTGTCAAGGTATACCGGGGAAATCGTGGGACGATAACTTGTCTTTAGACGCACACAAGATGGTGCTTCCTACACAATGCACAAAACCGAGTTACACATAATATGAAACCTTGAGGATCTAGAAAACATATGATTAGGACCCTTGGGAACCCAGGTCCAAACGTGTAAAGGTTGTTACTTAGACACCATATCTATTAACTCAATCGAACACCACTAACCTGACATATATGCCATTTCAGTTAACAGAACAGAAAGTACTTGAAATTCTTTCGTTTAAATCTTCATTTTTGCTTCTAGCCGAGTAGATGTTTGCATCTCTACTCCCCTTAAAGTAGTTGTATCGCTTTGATTTTCTTCGCTGAGAGCGAACACACATTTGCTTCGATATTTGGTCATTACCTCATACTAATTGTGTCATTACTTGAAAACTCACATATTACGCATGCACCTTTGGCTACGCGTGCGGTTTCATTTCGAACGCTTCATTGAAATTCGAATATTATGTTGCTAAATCTAACTACTGGTTTGTGATTCGAATGGCCTACATTATTGTAACGGTTGACTCTTTGCTATCAGGTCAACACACCTTCTCGAAAACTTCTTTTGTTTCAAGATACATTCATGGTTTATTTTTGTAACCATGTTGGGATTCCCTTGTTGATACATACGTTTATTGTCGGGTTACGCTGAAACTAAGTTCAATTGTTTGAACTTATCCATTTCACACGTTTGATTTGAGACACAATATGATGTATTGGGAGCATCGTATTCAAATATTCTTGCAAAAGTTCTTTCATTACGAGTCGTAGTAGATTCGGTCGGTCTATGACTCCACTAAATCGTTTGATTGACTTCGACACCTTGAGGTGATATTTTCACAAAATTGAAGCTTCTGCTAATTGGATTACTCACTTCATATACGGATTTAAATTATTTATTGCTCTAAATCCGTCTCGTTTATCACAATTAAAGCAGTCTCAACACAGTTGTGTGTTAAGGCAATGGTACACGGATTCATTTCATAAACACAATGTACCTCCTAACGATTCTTTCATTGTCTATCGTATACCTTGCGGTACTTATTGCTTCCCACCTTCGATCGGAAACAGTGGCTCTTTGATGTTCCGAATTCAACTAAAAACTTTGCAACATTGGGTAAATCAAATCTTCAGGCTTGTTTCGGTTCACTTTCACTTGATTTAAAACACAGTGGACTTGTTCAGTCACCACTATTATTGAATTACGTCATTGCGACACCTTGTGGCGTCATTACAAACTTGTAGCTTGTGCTAATCATAGTCAGTCGTTTCACGCAAAACTACTTATACTTTTGTTTGAACTAAGTCATTTAAACATTCCTGATGCAACTACGAATCAAGACAATGATACACCAGATTCGCTTGCATTTCGTTCGGTGTATTTTCACAATTCAAGAATGTCAACTCACAAATCCTTACCATTTACTTATTCGAAAGTTGACGAGTCATTTTCATCTCCAAGTGGTTGATTTTGAGTTCATATAACGGAGGCTATGGTTTGTGAAAACTCGTTTGCATATCGTGACCGATTGTTTGAGAATCCTATTGGACAAAACTCCTCTTTTGTGGAACCCCTGTAACTGGATTACACTAGACTACACACCAATACGACTTATGCCTTTGACATTGAATGCAAAAAGCATATACCTTTTGACCATTAGATTCGTGATATTATATATATTCTTGGACTCACTTGATGTGAATAGGGTTTGATTCGATTTGGTGATTATTTACCTCGGTACTATTCATATGCATACATACATAATGAAACCCTAAGGAGTTAAGGTAGTACAAAATTTCGAGGACGAAATTTTCTTAACGGGGGGAGAATGTGACAACCGTCAATTTTGCATGCATCCGTATAATTAATTAATTTTAATTATGAGCTTAATAACTGTGCTTGATTACATCTGATGCTTTAAACTGCTTACTGATTTATGTTATATACATACATGTGCATTCTTTACATACAGTCACTTCAATTGTTTCATACAGACTCTTAGTGACAGACCTGATGCACAAAGCACAGTTAGCACGGTGAGCGGATATCTCAGACACGTGCTGACAATGCCAGCACTTAGACAGATACTATTTTTAGGCCAGTATGGGCCAGGGATAAAACACTACACCAGTGTGGAGTGTAGGGAAGTGAGGACCATAAGACTATGTCACTAGGTGATAGTTTGAGTGCCAGAAAGTGCCTAAGACGCAATTTAATTACAGAATTCCGTATTTTTAGTAACAATTCAGCTTTTAACACACTCATATTATACGGAGTATTGACTAAATGGCCCTGGACACTTTCCTAAGTGTTGGAATTAATTTCGTTACAAAAAGATGCACAAAAGACGCTTTACGGGACAATTAAACGCTTTATCGGAACGATGCGAAACCGAACAACCAGACATTACCCGGGACACGAAAGTATTGTTAGAAATATTATTTTATCATTTTAAATTATTTATGGTCACAAAAATCCCTATACACCATGTAAACATGACATGCACCCGCTATACTCGGAAATACCCTTAACCTTCTAACTTATTACCCACTAGTTACCAAAAATTTACACTTTACCCCCCCCCAACCAAAAATCTGCCCTAATTAATTGAGAATATTTTGTTAAGATTTTTATTCTTGTAATCCTTGTTCTATTGGCCAAAGTTATTGGGTATGATTACCCTATGATCTAGAAGTGCAAGTTTCCAAGGAATTCCATCATTACAAAGATTTCACCCAATCTCCTTCTCCCTCTCTCTTAATTTCGGTTCATACCCCCCCCCCTCTCTCATAACCGAAATCACCACCCTCCATCTTCACATCTCCATTTTTCTTCTCCAACAAGCTCTCATTCAAAGGTGAAGATCCTCCATAGAAGTGTGAAGTTGAAGTGCTCTCAAGAAGCCTTGTTCAAGCTTTTCTCACCATCATTCTTCATCATCCTTACACCAAGATTACAACCCTAGCCTTGTGCTAGTAGTAAGCCCCTTCATACTCTTGTTCCACCTTGATTCTTGTTACGATTTGTTGAATGTTCATCACACACAAAAGTTTAAACACTAAAATATGAACTTAAGTTTCTGCCTAAAAACCACATATAAAAAGGTTGTGTGAGGTTGAAATCTGAATGGGTTAGGGTTGGTTAAAGCATGTTTGAAGTTTTAACATTTGTTCATCAATAAACCATGGTTAGGATCTTCGTTTATGCACTTTTAGTCACCTCTACAATATAAACAGCTTGCTGAGTTGGATTTTCAGCCAACTTTAACAGGCTGTAACGGGATCATTTTAAATTGAAAAATGGATTTTCTGAAGCCTAAAATGAGTATTTTGGAACAACTAAACAAATGGCACTAGAATCATAATTTTTCGAGACCGTTTACTATTTTTAAAAGACTATTTTTGGACAGCAGCTCAAGCTGCATTTTTGCTGCAGAAAAAGTGTGTTGTTTTCAAAGTCATAACCTGAAACCTGAGTGAAACCGACTCATGGAATTTTTACAGTAGATGGACACCGTCGTCAGGACGACCCGCTAACTGGAATTTCGTCAAACGGACTTACGGTTTATTTTTAGTGAATATTTCCGTAAACTGCGATCAGAAGGTAACAAATCTGATTGCAGTCGAGAAAATGATTTTCTATAAAATATGGGTAACGAATTGGACTTTGATATTTTTACACAATAAACTTTGGAACATATGTGATATTCTGTAAAAATTTGGTAATTTTTAGAAAAGGTTAACTATTTTATAAAAATCCTCGAAAACAGTCTGGTTTTGAGTAATAAAGCTAAAATAAGTAAGTAACGTTTTGTTTGTCGATATGTCGGTTTGATTATTGAAAATGAACTATTGGATATATATAAAAGAAAATGATATGCTATTTAAGCATGGACACCTCTATTTACAGAGGAGACTCTGCCGAAATTTTCCGAGAATCCGAACACTTAGTAAAATATTCGAGAAAATAAATACGAAATAGTTGTCTAACTATTTTTCTAATAAAGTTAAAATAATTATTATTTTAACAACCTAATACCAAAGTAACGTAACTCAAAACACTAAACTCTAAGCCAAGGCACGGCCCGTTCGTCTAATAGACGTTAGACCATTGTAGGTAGTCGTGTTTGCTGAGGAGATTTGGGTTACGAGTACCGAAGACGCAATACTGTGAGTTCATGTCCCCCTTTTCTCTTAACTGTTTCCAGTTTTATACTTCGGGGGTGAAATACATGTTACAATTATTACAGACATTTACAGACTTTTACAGACATTACAGACTTTTACAGACATTTACAGACACTTTTATACATGGTATGATTAGCTAAGGAATTTACTGTTAGATCACGTTAATGTATAGGCTATTATCGTAAGACCATTAATCCTTGTATAAGGACCGAGAGGCATGAGTGATAGATCTATTGGGTGTTGCGAGCCCCACACATGGGCCAGCGTGTGGCTGCATGTGGTGGCTATGTCGTTCCGCCGGAAGGACCGGTATGAAGTACGCGTTACAGGTTTGAGTGCTTCCTAGGCCATATCACTTATTAATGTATTAGCTACACATTAATTGATCTGTTTTTCCTTATTGCTACATACCAAGGACATACAGACACATTTTAACAATTTATGAAGACATATATTAACGATTTGTACAAACTCACATACACATGAACTCGCTCAACTTTTGTTGATGTTTTCCAAACTACATGTATTTCAGGAAATTAAGTATGGATCTGGCGGGCATTGGAATTTCAAGTCATGTTAAGTATAAAGATGTCATCCATGGTTTTTGGGTTTTGGCCAGTGTGTCTTAATCCTGGACGAGACACGTCTTCCAAACTTTGATTTCAACTATTATCTTTTGATGAGTCCTTAGCGAACTTTTACACAATTCATACGGTTTGTAAAATTTAAATTTTGAAGTCTACGTTTTAGAGAATGTTGTTATGTTTTAAACTCATTTTATGGATGACAAATCTTTGGTATTATCATATAGATTGTTTGATATGGTTGAATGCAATGATAACAAGTAAGTCACCCCATAATCACGCTTCCGCAAAAGTCAGGGTGTGACAGCGGTGCTGAGTCATCCTGTAGTGTTGACGCTTGTAGGGATACGTGTCACACTGTGGCTTCGCCACTTATCATTCGGTCGCGGCCCGCGACGGCTGAAGGAGAGTCTGTCGCGCCCCGCGAAAGACTATAATTTTTGTTTTTATTTTATTTTTATTAATTTAATGTATTTTTGGCCTATTTTTCGCATACAGGGTGTATTTTAGGACGTATAGGAGCATTCTAAATATATTAGAAGTGCCGGAAATATTTTTGGAGGGTTGTTATAGGTGACGAGGTGAACAGGTAGTTCGAATAGTGGAACTGAGTGTTTAAGATTGTGGATAAAAAGAACCAATGATTTAGAACGGTGGTGGAGAGGTGTGTGGTAGGGTTTTTTTTCAGACAAATAGAAAGGATGAAGAAGACGAAGGGTATAAGGCTATGCGGTATGGGGTACGTAACAATCCCGTCGAGGACCGGCGCCGGGCACAACACCGTGGCGCCTGGGTCGTCCTTGTCCTCACCGACGAGACTTTGACGTTGGAGACAGGCGGTAAATGACAAAAAGTGTGGGGCCCGGCGAGAGATTATGACCGTTTAATAAAAAAAATTCAAATTAACAATTTTCATTTATTAAATAATGGCTATTTTTCAATTTTATACCCAATTCACTCCCACTTTTATAATTACTCATCTCTTTTACACCATTTTTCACAACTTTTCACCCACTACAATCTCATATCTCTCTCACATTTTATAAACCCGCTTCCCTTTTCATAAAAACTCATCAATTTTTATACCATTTTTACCCACTACCACCCCATCTCTCTCTCAAAAATTACCATGGCTTCACCTTCTTCCATTTCTTCATCTTCTTCGTCTACGTGGTATTCATCATCTTCGGAAGAGAATGCATTTATGGAAAAACATGATTATGAACGCGGCTCAGGTCTTCATGGCGGGTGATGAAGCATCCTCCCAACGGCTAACTAAACGAGCAAAATTAAACGGAGACCAAGAAGGTATTTTACTAGTTTTTCCATATGTTTTATATAGATTTGAAAATGTATTTTATAATTAATTTCATATATTTTTCGTTTTAAATGTATAGCCGCCCACAATAAACTAGTAGCCAATTATTTTGCCGACGAACCCGTGTACACATAGGAGATGTTTCGACGTCGGTTCCGCATGAGTCGTCCACCTTTTTTACGTATCGCAGGCGACATGGCCCAGTCTGATCCGTTTTTTACACTGCGAAACGACGCTAGGGGGCAAAGGGGTTTCAGTAATTTACAAAAAATGTACGTCGGCCATTCGCCAACTTGCATACGGTTACGCACCCGATGCATTAGACGAGTATTTAAGGATGTCCGAAAGAACCACACGTCTATGTTTGCACAAGTTTTGCGAATGGGTTGTCAAACTATATAGCAAGAGATACCTGCGAAGACCGAACGCAAACGACGTTAAAAAATTATATCAAGTACACGAACAGAGACATGGTTTCCCAGGAATGCTCGGGAGCATTGATTGCATGCACTGGCCGTGGCAGAACTGCCCAGTTGCCTGGCAAGGTCAATATACTAGGGGAGATCATGGACATCCGACTATTATTCTAGAGGCTGTTGCGTTACAGGATCTCTGGATCTGGCATGTTTTTTTTGGACTACCAGGTTCGCTCAATGACCTTAACATCATATACTAGTCACATATATTTGACGATGTAGTGGCGGGAACAGGTCCAGACACAAGTTTTACGGTTTCGGGGGTGGAATACAGGCGAGGTTACTACCTAGCCGATGGAATATACCCAACGTACTCGACAATTGTTAAAACTATTCCGCACCCGACAGACGAGAAAAGAAAAAAATTTGCGAAGTATCAAGAGGGTGCGAGAAAATATATTGAACGGGCTTTTAGTGTTCTACAAAAAAAATGGCAAATCATTGAACATCCAACACGTTCGGGTACCCCAAAGAGGTTAAGACACATTATGTATGCTTGTATCATCCTTCATAACATGATCATTGAAGACGAAGGTAGAGCGATATGCAAGTGCGACGAAAACGCGTCTACCAGAAATTATGTTCCAGTTAGTGGGGAACAACAAGATTTGAACATGTTCGCTCTACGTAAGGAGTACACACATCATAACCTACAAGCGGACTTGGTGGAGTACATTTGGAACAACGCTCAAAACGAACCAGACGAGGACCACATGGAGGACGAAGACTAGTAGCTTTTTTTAATATATTAGGATTTTTTTAAGTTTATGTTTTTTTAGTCTATGTTTTTTTTTAAGTTATGTAATGTTTTTTAATATTAATGAAAATATTTTGTTAATTTATTTGTTAAACGTTAAAAAAAAGTAGAAGATTAAAAAAAATAAAAACATAAAAGTGGTCGGGTAGGATCATCTAGGACCATCCTCCCATTTTCACTAGTTTTGTGGGATGGACCATCCTTGGGAAGACTATGATGTGGCGCCTACGTGGCGGATCATCCTCTAAGGGAGGACTTGGAGGATGGACACCATACCCTCTAGCCTAATAGACATTTTATGTATATTTAACTGAGAAATCTAACAGAGGTTAGTAATAAGGACCAACCGTGCTTAAAAATTGCAACTACTAGGACCAACTTTGTAATTAGTAAACCCTTGGGACCAAGTCTGCAAAAAATGACAAACCACAAGGACTAACCATGTAACACCCCCAAAATTCCACCTGCGGAAACCCCGCGAGGCGTGTTACGCATCAGAGTTCGAGCCACCAATCACATTGAACCAATGATGAATATTTAAATAAGTCATGACATTAAATACTAAAATAAGATGTCAAACATCAATTCTCAAAAGTTGTGTAGCAGAAGCATGTAATAATTCGTTTAGCAACTGTTTCATAATAATAATTAAAACCAATGTATCAAATGTAAGTTAATCCAAGAGCCTCGATCCATGACCACTCCAGCACTCCCAGATAGCAAGTCCATGTTCCAAATGTTAACGACCTACAAGCATGCAACAAGTGTGTCAGACTACGCTGGTGAGTTCAAGGTGTTGCTTACGTGTGAAGTTACCAAATATTAATTAAATCAACTCGTTGTTTGGTTCAGTTGTCGTTGTTAACTCGTTTATTGTACCGTATGCAGCGTCAATGATGGGAATGCCTAACCCCAATGCCCATAACCAGGCATTGGTCAAAGTCAAGGTATCAAACAACCTTGACAAGCTGTAGGAGGTCTTATATCCGTGTTGTATTCACATGTTGTCCCAGTAATTAGTTCACGCCCGTCCTTACGGCCCGGTGTGAGGGTGCCAAACCTAATAGCGCTATCAACTAATTACCCCATTGCCTTACAGGCAATCCGGTAGATGATTGTTTCTATGTTCCAGTTGTTTACCCCAAGTTTCCCTTCCAAATGTTTACCAGTTGTCCCAAACCACCGGGACGCATGCTTGAGAAAATGCAATGAACTCACCTTGGTTTGCTCGGCAGATTATACCAAAAGTTACTTGAATTAAAAGTAGTCAGTCACGTCCTAACAGGATTATCATATAAGTCAGGTTTGGTTCAGGTAAAGCATGTATGTTTCACACAAGTTATCACGTTACAAGCACAAATTGATCAAGGCAACACTTAATAGTTAAACAATGCATTCACTTGTGCGATCAACATAAGCCCAATAGTAGTTGGTCCAATCATGTTGTGCTATTCAACAAACCCAGCCCAAATAAACATAAGTGATCCAATAACGTATACGGCCCAAATAACGACATAGGTGACTTGTGCGATCCGGGTAAGGTTGTGCGATTGAATCAGTCCGGCCCATAAGGTACACCCGGCCCAAACTAAGTAATGTGAAATTGATTTGTGCGATCCGAGCAGACTTGTGCGATCTGCTCGGGTTGTGCGATTATATGATTCAGGCTGCCCGGCCCAACAGCCTAACATGACAACTTGTGCAGTCCAATTCGTCTTGTGCGACTGGACAAGACTTGTGCGATTAGGAAACTTGTGCGGTCGACTAGCTTATGCGTTTGGGCTTCTTCTGTGATCAAGACCCCTTGTGCGCTTGGTTTATATATTCCGGATTTCATGCTTAAACGGTTACACATTTATCAGTTTCCTATTTTGTTATCAATTAACACATCAATCAAGATCAGTTAGTTAGTTACCAATTTACAAGTCAATTAACAGTTTACCAATCAATCCATATCCGATCAAGGCAAGATTTGTAACTTCTAAACCGTATGAACCCTAATCGAATCATAATCATAACATGAACCTCGACACAATCATTAACATACATCATGTGACCGCCGAATACTAGGGGTTCGGTTCAAACTCTAGATCATACAATCCAAACCATAAACATCAACCAATTCCTTATGTAAATCAAACGAACCAACTAACCCTTTAATCTAGTAACCCTTCATTCTATCATTTACCATCATAATCAATCTCATGAATCCATATCATCAACGATTTCAATAACAAAACCTTAGACTATCATGCAAGGTTATAGCATCACAACATCGATTAACATACAAATAAATAATTAACAACACACTAACCGGTTAGGATGTAGAACAAAGATTGATCCGGATTAAAAGAGCTTCGAGGAAGAGAAGATGTTGCTGCCGTCGAGTTCGAGATTGAGAGTGAGAGAGCTAGGGTTTTGTGTGTTTTTGTGTAACAAATGGGAAACAACCTCCTAAGGTTGTGTGTATGTACGTATAAGAGAAGTGGGCCGAAACCCCTAATGGGCTGCCCATTGGTTCCGGTCACAAGGAATACGACCCAAATGGCCTTGTGCGTTCAAGTAAGTGTTGTGCGTTCGAGAGTCTTGTGCGGTCGGGTCACTTGTATAAACATACATTCACATAAAATAAACATGACATTCAACCAACATAGTTCACGTGAGCACGTAACGTTACACAAAGTGGGTTTAAATTACGCGTTGTCACAGTATCCCCAACTAAAAAGAAATTTCGTCCCGAAATTTGGTACGCACTCACTGAGAAAGCTAGATAAGTTAAAGCAGCTAGATAAGTTAAAGCTAGGTAGGTTGCTGGTTTTCCTGGGGTGTCACATCCTCCCCAACTTGAATGGGAATTTCGTCCCGAAATTCGCTAGTTGCATCAACACTAGGTTCGCTAGGTTTTGACTGGTCTTCGGGGAACAAATGTGGATACTTAAGTTTCATCTGGTCCTCGCGTTCCCACGTGAACTCTGGACCACGTCTTGAGTTCCAACGAACTCTCACAATCGGTATACGGCTGTGTTTACGAACTTTAACTTCCCGATCCATAATCTCAATTGGTTCTTCGATAAACTGCAATTTGTCGTCTATCTTCAGCTCTTGAAATGGTACAACTAGTGTTTCATCAACCAAACACTTCTTTTGCTGCGATACGTGAAATACATCATGGACATTACCCAACTCAGCAGGTAATTCCAACCTGTAGGCCACCTTTCCAATTCGTTCCAGAATTTTGAACGGTCCCACATAACGAGGGTTTAGTTTGCCGCGTTTCCCAAAACGCACCACACCCTTCCAGGGTGAAACCTTTAACATAGCACGGTCATTAACTTCAAATTCCAGCGGTTTACTACGGTTGTCAGCGTAGCTTTTCTGGCGGTCACGAGCTACGGCCATACGGTTTCGGATCTGCACAATGCTTTCTGATGCCTCAAGAACAAACTCAGGGCCTGTGATCTGACTATCACCCACCTCATGCCAACAGAGAGGTGAATGACATTTCCGTCCATACAGTGCTTTGAACGGAGCTGCCTTAATGCTTGTATGATAACTGTTGTTGTAGGAGAATTCTATCAGTGGCAAGTGTTTCTCCCACCCCTTCCCAAAATCAATCACACACGCCCGCAACATGTCTTCAAGTGTCTGGATGGTGCGCTCGCTTTGACCATCCGTCTGCGGGTGATAAGCGGTACTCATGTCGAGTTGGGAACCGAACGATTTATGCATTGACTGCCATAACTCTGAAGTGAAACGCGGATCTCGATCTGAGATGATAGAAGTTGGCACCCCATGCCTAGAAACCACTTCCTTAAGGTAGATTGCTGCCAATTGAGAAAACTTGTCTGTTTCCTTGATTGCTAGGAAGTGTGCTGACTTCGTGAGGCGGTCGACAATCACCCAAATGGTATCGTTCCCGGCTTGAGTTCTGGGTAATCCTGTCACAAAATCCATAGCGATCTGTTCCCACTTCCATGTGGGTATCTCTGGTTGCTGCAGTAGACCTGAGGGCTTTTGATGCTCCGCTTTGACTTTAGCACAAGTCAAACATTTGCTGACGTAGGTTGCTATGTGAGCCTTCATGCTAGGCCACCAGTACGTAGTTTTTAAGTCATGGTACATCTTATCAGATCCAGGATGTACGGAGTAACGTGACTTATGCGCCTCTTCCATTACAAGTTCTCGTAAGTTGCCAAAGAATGGGACCCAAATGCGTCCAGTTACGTAGTAAGCACCGTCTCCCTTTTGCTCTAGTCGTTGTCGTGAGCCGCGTAAAGCTTCAGCTTGGACGTTCTCTGGTTTCAACGCTTCTAACTGAGCGTCTCGTATCTGGGAAGGAAGATTGGACTGGATCGTGAGTTGCAATACTCGTACACGCCTAGGTGCATTATCCTTTCTGCTGAGGGCGTCAGCTACGATGTTCGCCTTGCCCGGATGATACTTGATGGCACATTCATAATCGTTCAACAGCTCGACCCATCGTCGTTGTCGCATGTTCAATTCTTTCTGGTCGAAGATGTGCTGAAGACTCCTATGGTCGGTGTAGATGGTGCATTCGGTACCGTACAGATAGTGCCTCCAAATCTTCAACGCAAATACCACCGCTCCTAACTCCAAGTCGTGTGTCGTGTAGTTCTTCTCGTGCACCTTCAGCTGACGAGAAGCATAAGCTATCACTTTCTCGCGTTGCATCAACATGCAACCAAGACCCTGAATCGAAGCATCACAATAAACCACAAAATCTTCGGTACCCTCTGGTAATGACAAGATCGGTGCACTGCAAAGTTTCTGTTTTAACAACTGGAAGGCCTCTTCCTGCTTCGTTCCCCAAGAGTACGCCGTGTTCTTCTGTGTCGGCGAGGTGAGAGGTTGCGCGATTTTCGAGAAGTCTTTAATGAACCTCCGATAATACCCTGCGAGACCAAGAAATTGTCGCACCTCAGACGGAGTCTTTGGTGCCGCCCAATTCTTAACTGCATCCACCTTCGCAGGATCCACATGTATCCCTTTCTCGTTAACAACGTGCCCAAGGAAATGCACTTCTCGAATCCAAAAGTCGCACTTAGAAAACTTCGCATACAGTTGTTCCCTTCTCAAAAGTTCCAAGATGAGACGTAGGTGACGCTCGTGATCTTCTTTGTTCTTGGAATAGACTAAGATGTCGTCAATAAACACTATAACAAACTCGTCGAGATATGGCTTACATACGCGGTTCATGAGATCCATGAAGACCGCTGGTGCATTAGTCAATCCAAACGGCATGACCAAAAACTCATAGTGTCCGTAGCGCGTTCGAAAAGCCGTTTTAGGAACATCCTCTTCCCTAACCCTTACCTGATGGTAACCCGACCTTAAGTCGATCTTTGAATAGAAACTTGACCCTTGCAACTGGTCAAACAAGTCGTCGATGCGTGGTAACGGATAGCGGTTCTTAATGGTCACCTTGTTGAGCTCCCGATAGTCGATACACATACGGAATGACCCGTCTTTCTTCTTTACAAACAGAACTGGGGCTCCCCAAGGCGAAGAACTGGGTCGAATGAAACCCCTATCCAACAACTCCTGTAGTTGATTGGACAGTTCCTGTAACTCTCCAGGTGCTAACCGGTAAGGAGCTCGAGCAATTGGAGCCGCTCCCGGCGCAAGATCAATCTGAAATTCTACTTGACGGTGGGGAGGTAACCCTGGTAGCTCCTCTGGGAACACATCAGCGAATTCTCGCACCACTGGTAGATCCTCGATCTTACTCTCTTCAGACTGAGCGTTGGTAACTAACGCTAACAGTGCAGGATACCCCTTTTGTAGATACTGCTGTGCGCGCATGGCCGAGATAATACCAACCATCGTCCCACTACGATGTCCTTGAACTAATAATGTCTCCCCATCAGGGAGAGGGATACGCACAATCTTCTCTTTGCATAAAATTTCTGCTTGATGCTTAGACAACCAATCCATGCCTACCACTATGTCAAAACTACCGAGCGTAACAGGAAGGAGGTCAATGTCAAACACCTGACCCACGAGATCTAGTTTACATCCAAAAAGGACATTCGAGGCTTCTATCGTTTTACCATCTGCTAATTCTACTACTTGTTTAACTTCTAAAGGTGTTGGGGTTATCCCTAATCGTTGACTAAACTCTAGGGACACGTAACTCCAATCGGCACCCGAATCAAATAATACAGAAGCAATACGATTGTTAACAGGAAATGTACCAGTTACAACGTTGCCGTCATTCCTGGCATCCCCTGCTCCAAGCTGGAACACTCTGCCTCGAGCACCATTACCCCCGTTGTTACCATTGTTGTTGTTGTTGTTTCCAGCGTTGTTATTATTCGGGCGGTTGTTGTCGTTAGCGTTCTGGTTTAACTGAGGGTAATCCCGCTTAAAGTGACCCTCATCCCCACACTGATAGCACCCCCTCCTAAAACCCTGGTTCTGCTGGGGCGGTTGTCCCTGTTGTCTCTGGTTGTGCTGGTTCTGTTGCTGCTGGTGTTTGGGCTGTGGGGCCCTACAATCCTTGGCCTCATGGCCCACTTTACCGCACCTGCGACATGTGCGACTACACGGCCCGAAATGATGGTAGCCACACTTATTACACTGTGGTTTCTTCCCTGCATACGAGCCCTGACTTTGGCCACTTCCCTGGCCTTGATTGACAGAATACGACTGGCTAATGTTGCGGTTGTTGTTGTTGTCTGGCCTTTTCTGAGTCTGACCAGCACTGGATGCTCGATCATAATCACTCCACTTCCGCTTGTTATCATTAGCGGACGCCGTGGCAGTGGGTGTAGCAGCAGTAGTGGTCGAAATGCGCGGGGGTAACGAATTGCTTTCTACCTCTTGGTCCACAATCTTATGAGTCAGACGAACGATCTGTGTCAAATCATTGAGATGGGCTGCAGTGACCAAGCTCTTCACACGCGGAGGCAACCCTTTGATGAATAATTCAATCCTCCGAGACATAGGCCGAGACAAGTTCGGGCACATGTCGGCCAGTTCATACGATCGCTTCACATACGCTTCGACTTCAGATCCAACCATCTTCAAGTCGTAGTACTCGTTTTCCAACTTCTGGACTTCATCCCGAGGACAGTACTCCTCCCTGATCAGTTCTTTAAAGTCTTCCCAGGTTGTGGCATTCGCTGCTTCGATGCCCAACAACTGTACCTGGGCGTTCCACCATGTTAGGGCACCATCCGCCAAGGTACCCGCAGCATATTTCACCCTGTCCCCAGCGGGACAGTTACAGATAGCAAACACAGACTCTGCTTTCTCGAACCATCTTAGAAGTCCCACAGCCCCTTCAGTCCCGGTGAAGGTCTGTGGCTTACTGTCCATAAACATTTTGAACGTGCACACAGGCTGGTTAGGTTGAGGTTGCGCTTGCTGACCTAAATGACGAAAGGAAACACGTTACAGGAGTGAAAAGACGTGTATGCGATATGAGAGTAAGAGTACTTGGTACATTCCGTACCAGCTTGATAGGCTGCTAAAGCCTCTGCCACACGGGTATTGATTAGGTCAGTCAACTCAGCCTGAGTCATGTTGATGTTGCCACGTCCGTGTCCTCGTCCACTCATGATTCTATATATGGAGATGAACCGATTCAGGAAATCGAAACGAGATGGAAATCATGTATCATGTTGAGATCTACATACTACCAAGTTCACACACAATAAGGCAGAACCCTTCTCACGCTCGATAAGCCTCACTGGGACTTGCATGCACCCCGCGTTATTATTAAGTGTGCACCCATAATAATAAGGCAATTTGCATGCTTATCTCAGTGCCTCTTAGCTTGCGCTCGAAGTTTCCCCCCGTTCAAACAACACAACAGATGGTATCACAGGTCTATGGTTCACATGAGTCGAAGGGTAGTGTCACACTATCAAGTCATTATAGTGTTAAATGTTTCAGTTCATATACGTTGCGAGTGTGTGACTGCTAAGCAAGTAATGTATAAAGTGAGAGAGAGACGAACCTTGCAATCTGGAGCTGAGTGTCATGATCGATTTTCGAAGTTGTTCGGTTATAGTCTGGTTTTACAAAATGTTTTAAATCGATTTTCGAAGTTGTTCGGTTATAGTCTGGTTTTACAAAACGTTTTAAATCGATTTTCGAAGTTGTTCGGTTATAGTCTGGTTTTACAAAACGTTTTAAAACCTAGTTCACTATAACCAGTGGCTCTGATACCAACTGTAACACCCCCAAAATTCCACCTGCGGAAACCCCGCGAGGCGTGTTACGCATCAGAGTTCGAGCCACCAATCACATTGAACCAATGATGAATATTTAAATAAGTCATGACATTAAATACTAAAATAAGATGTCAAACATCAATTCTCAAAAGTTGTGTAGCGGAAGCATGTAATAATTTGTTTAGCAACTGTTTCATAATAATAACTAAAACCAATGTATCAAATGTAAGTTAATCCAATAGCCTCGATCCATAACCACTCCAGCACTCCCAGATAGCAAGTCCATGTTCCAAATGTTAACGACCTACAAGCATGCAACAAGTGTGTCAGACTACGCTGGTGAGTTCAAGGTGTTGCTTTCGTGTGAAGTTACCAAATATTAATTAAATCAACTCGTTGTTTGGTTCAGATGTCGTTGTTAACTCGTTTATTGTACCGTATGCAGCGTCAATGATGGGAATGCCTAACCCCAATGCCCATAACCAGGCATTGGTCAAAGTCAAGGTATCAAACAACCTTGACAAGCTGTAGGAGGTCTTATATCCGCGTTGTATTCACATGTTGTCCCAGTAATTAGTTCACGCCCGTCCTTACGGCCCGGTGTGAGGGTGCCAAACCTAATAGCGCTATCAACTAATTACCCCATTGCCTTACAGGCAATCCGGTAGCTGATTGTTTCTATGTTCCAGTTGTTTACCCCAAGTTTCCCTTCCAAATGTTTACCAGTTGTCCCAAACCACCGGGACGCATGCTTGAGAAAATGCAATGAACTCACCTTGGTTTGCTCGGCAGATTATACCAAAAGTTACTTGAATTAAAAGTAGTCAGTCACGTCCTAACAGGATTATCATATAAGTCAGGTTTGGTTCAGGTAAAGCACGTATGTTTCACACAAGTTATCACGTTACAAGCACAAATTGATCAAGGCAACACTTAATAGTTAAACAATGCATTCACTTGTGCGATCAACATAAGCCCAATAGTACTTGGTCCAATCATGTTGTGCGATTCAACAAACCCAGCCCAAATAAACATAAGTGATCCAATAACGTATACGGCCCAAATAACGACATGGGTGACTTGTGCGATCCGGGTAAGGTTGTGCGATTGAATCAGTCCGGCCCATAAGGTACACCCGGCCAAACTAAGTAATGTGAAATTGATTTGTGCGATCCGAGCAGACTTGTGCGATCTGCTCGGGTTGTGCGATTATATGATTCGGGCTGCCCGGCCCAACAGCCTAACATGACAACTTGTGCAGTCCAATTCGTCTTGTGCGACTGGACAAGACTTGTGCGATTAGGAAACTTGTGCGGTCGACTAGCTTATGCGTTTGGGCTTCTTGTGTGATCAAGACCCCTTGTGCGATTGGTTTATATATTCCGGATTTCATGCTTAAACGGTTACACATTTATCAGTTTCCTATTTTGTTATCAATTAACACATCAATCAAGATCAGTTAGTTGGTTACCAATTTACAAGTCAATTAACAGTTTACCAATCAATCCATATCCGATCAAGGCAAGATTTGTAACTTCTAAACCGTATGAACCCTAACCGAATCATAATCATAACATGAACCTCGACACAATCATTAACATACATCATGTGACCGCCGAATACTAGGGGTTCGGTTCAAACTCTAGATCATACAATCCAAACCATAAACATCAACCAATTCCTTATGTAAATCAAACGAACCAACTAACCCTTTAATCTAGTAACCCTTCATTCTATCATTTACCATCATAATCAATCTCATGAATCCATATCATCAACGATTTCAATAACAAAACCTTAGACTATCATGCAAGGTTATAGCATCACAACATCGATTAACATACAAATAAATAATTAACAACACACTAACCGGTTAGGATGTAGAACAAAGATTGATCCGGATTAAAAGAGCTTCGAGGAAGAGAAGATGTTGCTGCCGTCGAGTTCGAGATTGAGAGTGAGAGAGCTAGGGTTTTGTGTGTTTTTTTGTAACAAATGGGAAACAACCTCCTAAGGTTGTGTGTATGTACGTATAAGAGATGTGGGCCGAAACCCCTAATGGGCTGCCCATTGGTTCCGGTCACAAGGAATACGGCCCAAATGGCCTTGTGCGTTCAAGTAAGTGTTGTGCGTTCGAGAGTCTTGTGCGGTCGGATCACTTGTATAAACATACATTCACATAAAATAAACATGACATTCAACCAACATAGTTCACGTGAGCACGTAACGTTACACAAAGTGGGTTTAAATTACGAGTTGTCACAAACCAGACATTTAACTCATTCTTACCGGATTCAAATTTCGAATAACTGAATAAGGTCCTTATTTGAGCCCGACATTATACATGTATATAAAATTACTAGGCTATCACCTGGGAACTTCCCGGGTTAGGAAAATTTAATTTACAATAAAAAAAGTACATAAATAACACTTTGAACCTCTTAAATATCATATTTCCCTTTTCCACCACAAATTTTTAGTTCGGTTTCATAAGTATCCCAACTTGGACTCCATACAGTGGCGGACCCAGGAATTCTTTCATGAGGGTGCAGAATATTTTTAAAGATTTTAGGCCCCTAGGTATATAAAAATATTCAGTTCATATTGGGTCGTGTCGGGTCGGGTCATGTAACACAAAAGAATATCAAGTTAAAATTTATACAATTATCAAAACATGTCAAACATCGTTACAAACATATTTAAAATGTCGCTCTACGGGTTTTCATTTTTTGAAATCTATTAAAACATCTAGAGCTACTTTTTCTAAGCAAGTCTTTCTCTATATAACATATACAACTAATTTCATGACTAAACACTTAAACAATTATCACCAAACTTCATAATTTTCAACTTTAAAATCAAGCCCTAGTTTTTATTGTTGATTCCTTCTAACTAACCATTTAAACACACTAAACTTTAACTAAAACAATAGAATCAACCAACTAAAGTTTCAAAAAACAACAAAACAACTAAAATTTCAAACTTTTTTAACAATTGTATTTCTCCTAAAAATCCAAATAAAACAAGAAAACAAAAAAAAAATAAACGAACCATACCCGAAAATAGTGATGAGATGTTGTTTTTCGTGAGTTTAGTGACCGAAATTGCGGTGGGTTGGGTTATTATATTTTAGTTCAAAATAGATTATTAGATTGGGTTGGCCTTAAGTTATGGTGTGTTTATTGGGTTAAAGGTTAAGAGAAAGTTAATTGGGTTAAGTGAAAGTTAATTAGTTAAGTGGAATGTTAATTAGATTGTATTTTAAAAAAAAGTCAGTGTTTATGTAAATTTTTTACAAATTCATAAGATTTTTTTTCCTAAGGGGTCGGTCGAAAATTTCCAAAGGGTGCGAACAAAAATTTTCAGGGGTGCGGTCGTGATTTTACCGGAAATTTAGCACTAAATTTTATTTTTTCAAGGGGTGCGTCCGCCCACCTAAAAATACATGTGGGTACACCCCTGACTCCATATGTATTCAAAGTTTTCATATAAAGTTAATTCATTTTTAATTGATAATGAGATCTCAATATAAGAATGTTTTCTAAACCCATACAAGTTATTTTATTGATTTATGTTTTTTTAAATTATATTAAAATATGTTGTTACTTGAATTTGCAACGAATAACATTAATAAAGAAATTATAATCAAAGACTTTGATGAAACCACCACTCCAGCAATCTCAGTAATCCTCTTTAAATCAAGAGTTTTAATCGCTGCACGTGTAACCGTTTAAGCAGACGTTCTATTTTGTGAATCCAAGATTAGTATCATTATCATCATCAACTTTTTGTAGATGCCGGTTTTCCATACATATGCATTTGATCATCCAACTCTGCTTCACAACTCCTTGCCTACAAAGATATCCAAAAATTTCACCATAAGACTTTGCAGTGCATTGGAAAGAGATGTAAAAGTGCAAACATTTAAAGCTTTCTTAGAATCATCACCATATTCAATTAAAAGCACATCGAGAGATCTTGCAACAATTTGTTGGACTAAATGAATGTCATGAAGTGGGCAATCATTTATCACTATGGGTCAAATAAAAAATAAATTAAGAGAGAAACAGGTCAAATGGGTCGATATTCACCTAAGGGTAAATCTAATGCGTGAAACCTTATAAATCATTTTATTCAAACAATATTTAGATGACAAAGATTTGGTATCACCCCACGTTCCACAAGGTGAGGGGCAGTCAAAATGTGAAGCTTGGAGCAAAACTGCAGAAAACGATCAGGTTGAAGACCTTTGGTGAGAACATTGGATGTTTCGGGTCAATGCATCCTGGATCCGGTCAGAACCAATAACTACTCGTTTGACCCATTTCTCAAACTTAGCTTTCAATTTACCTCATATATATTTTGAGCTTTCGTCTTTACCCTCAATCTCATGATCAAGAACTTTAAATATAGGGCAAAGGTCAATACGATGATTTACGTGAGTCTGAGTCTTAAAACTATTAACGTGACAATAAGTCAATCTACTACGAATATTATCATTAAAATTATCATTTTCTACAAGTTTTATAACCATTAAAAATTGTGAATTTCGTTAGATATTCTTTTAAAAATTAAGGATGAGCACGGTACTCGTTCAGTACCGAACCAATACCAGTAACAAAAAACAAAAAAAATGGGTACCGGTATTTACCGGTGTTTTACTTGTAAATACCGGTACCTGTACCGAAAAAACAGGAAAAGTGGGTACCGGCATCGGTACCGAATATACATGGTACGGTACCGGTACCCGACCCCAAAAACTCATCGCTGTTAAAAATTGTTGTACATAGTATAAAATTTAAACAAAAATCTAAAAGTTAAAAAGAAGTGATGGAAGCTTACTGATAAAACTCGCCGGGGTTATGGTAGATATCACCGGACAAAACCTCACCGTTTTGCAAAAGCTGAGAAAGGTTACGAACAGTAGCCGCTCGCTAAATCGATCGTCTATCTCTAGCAAGTTCCAACTCCGGCAAACTCCGTCCCTTTGTTCAACAGATCGCAATGTTAATCTTCAAATTAAACACACTAACATGCATAATCAAAATTCAGTTAACACAAATGATTATCATTTTAAACTTGAATTGGTCTAATTATTCTATCAATAGTTTCGATTTCAAAACAAATTATTATATAAACATGATGTTAATTTTCAAAAGTAAACACACTTACATGCATTATCAAAGCTTAATTTCATGATTAACACAAATCATTCTCATTCAAACTTGAATCGATATCAACAGTTTCAATTTCAAAAATTGATATTATAATTTTGATATTATGTTATTTTTTCTATAACGAATCATGTTATAAAGATTGAAGAAGCGAACATCATTATGCTAATTCTTGAAATACATAATATACCATCTTCGCTTATTGTGACATTTCCAAGATCCCCAGTATGGTGAATCTCATTATCATAATGTGAATTATATATTTGCCCAATCTCATACCTTAGAACATTGAATGCCTGAAAAATAACGACATTCTTACATCAAACATGTAGTAGATGAGTCATACGACTAATCTACATATCCGGATGTAAACAGAAACAGAAAGATAATCCTAACGTCCTGAACGGAAACCCCCTTTTTTTGTAAATACAAAGATTAAACCCTACCGTTTTTTGTTACCATGGGAACCCGCAAGGGCCACTGGTGCTTCTAAACAAAAAACTTCATGGGCCCCACCAACACCCACCTGATAGTACCAGGTAAAGCATAAGGTGGAAACCAGTGGTTACCGCCATGCCACGTCCTTGAAGATTAAACTAAATTCAACTTGCAAGTTATTGAGATGGTAATGAAAGAATACCTCTCCGTGACTTCTTGGGATCATTGTAGCCCGTTCTATTTTCTTCTCAATTTGATCCAAGATCCCCGTTTTGTCCTCAGATGCACTTATGAACATGCCCGAACTGGTTTATTTAAAAAACAAAAAATAAGAAAGACGAATGTACATCACATCTAAAATAAAAATACCATCTCTGATTACTTTTTAATTTAGCTTTTCTCATACACTGTAACGCTATATCAATACGTTGCCTTGGTATTTTCAGTCGTTTCTCCCTTTCGTAAAGCTAAAGTTGAAGGCGCAAGTTTTACTTTCGCCGTCTTGATTATAGTTTCACTCTGTTCCGCTGTGGCACAACAAGATTTGAACATGTTCGCTCTACGTAAGGAGTACACACATCATAACCTACAAGCGGACTTGGTGGAGTACATTTGGAACAACGCTCAAAACGAACCAGACGACCACATGGAAGACGAAGACTAGTAGCTTTTTTTAATATATTAGGATTTTTTTAAGTTTATGTTTTTTTTTAAGTTTATGTTTTTTTAGTCTATGTTTTTTTTAAGTTTATGTAATTATTTTTAATATTAATGAAAATATTTTGTTAATTTATTTGTTAAATGTTAAAAAAAGTAGAAGATTAAAAAAATAAAAACATAAAAGTGGTTGGGTAGGATCATCTAGGACCATCCTCCCATTTTCACTAGTTTTGTGGGATGGACCATCCTTGGGAAGACTATGATGTGGCGCCTACGTGGCGGATAGGGAGGATGGACACCATACCCTCTAGCCTAATAGACATTTTATGTATATTTAACTGAGAAATCTAACAAAGGTTAGTAATAAGGACCAACCGTGCTTAAAAATTGCAACTACTAGGACCAACTTTGTAATTAGTAAACCCTTGGGACCAAGTCTGCAAAAAATGAAAAACCACAAGGACTAACAAGACATTTAACTCATTCTTACCAGACTAGTATTTTAACCCATCGCGGTTGCGGCGACGTTAAACTTAAAGTAACTCGAACTTATACCGTCAAATATTTGACTCGGTCTGTTTTCAAACAAAATTTACGTCAAAATGTAGAGTATCTGAAAATGCACATGAAAATAAGCAAGAAAACTTATTATATTTGACATGACTCATTACCGAAAATTTACATCAAAACATAAACCAATTGGGATAGACATTTTACAAAGTCTTTAGAAAATTGAGTGAGTGTAAAGTCAATGCAAAAAATTGAAGGGTTAAATAAACAAAAAAAAAAAAACCATGGGTTAGATGACGTTGTTGTAAATTTGACAAAAAAAATAAGAAAGCAAATAGAGGTTGTGTCTTAGGTACTATTCCTAAGACACCATCTTTTGTTATATTAATTAATAGTAATACAAGATATAGATTTTGATAGTCGTGTTGGTGTAATACACGCGTTTATTCAACTCAAGCTAAACATAAGGTTTTGATAACGTTCACTCAGACTGTGTAATACACAGGATTATAACTTACTAAATAATATAACAAATCGTAAACTTTGCTTATAAATATAAAAATGTTTTACCGGATAAAGTAATAACAAATATTTTCTTTCTTCTTCATCTTTTTTATATTTTATTTACTAAAGTATGATAATTGTAAGTGGTAGATTAAATACGAAGTCCAAATTATATGAAAAATGCGCAATAAATCTAAAATTGGTAAAGGTTAGGATGCAATTTATTTTATTATTATTAAATAGATAAAATGCATTATTAAATATTATTCTAAAATACATTTTTTAAAATCACTTTTATATTAATTTATTATAGTTAAGGAAATATAAGAAATTGCCATGTGGCGTTTAGTGGAGTCTTTTATTATAATTTAGATTCAAATTTCGAATAACTGAATAAGGTCCTTATTTGAGCCCGACATTATACATGTATATAAAATTATAAATAACATGTGTGTTCGCATATAACATAAATTATCAAGTGAAGTTACAATTTATAGCTTTGATTTATAATTGTTTTATGGTACTGAACTCAAATGAAAAGGATCTGATGCATCAGAAACTATGAACCAAAGCTATAAATTTAGTGAGTCAAAAGTATTCTCAAGTTTCTCATGTGTAGAAATTATAAAACAAGGCTATAAACTTAGTGAGTCAAAAGTTTTCTTAACTTTCTCATGAATATTTAGCTTTCCAATTAATGTTGATTACACATTTATACGGATGTGTATATGTAGTGCCGGGATCTAATCCCATCGTCACTCTTTTAACTCTCATTATAAGGGTGTGTTTTGTTCTTTCTTAGGGAATTGAAATTTGCCATAGGATTTGAAATTCAAAGGAATTGGATTTGTAATTAAACATATCAATAGGAGTTGGATTTTTGTTGGAATTGAATTCTCAATTGCATTCTTGATGTGTTTTGTTGGCAAACGAATTGGAATATATCACCCCGACCACCACCATCACCCTAGACCATCGCCACCTCCTCCCCGAGCGTCACCCCCGCCCTGACCGACTTTGTCGTCTTGTCACACCCCGATTTCCGGTGGGCCCGGATGGGTCGTGACGATTGGATAACAGTATCACAATTTAACAATATGCAGCAGAAATATTTAGAGTAAAAATATTCATAACAAAGTGTCTGAATATACAAAATACAAGTTGTTCAAATGTTGAAATAAAAGCCCACAGGCGGGATCGAAGTAAAAAGAAGCTTAGACATCATAGGCCTTAAGCTAGGAGTTGCAAATTCCATAGCCTTTATCATAGCCGGCCCGGATTCCCAGCCTAATATCAAGGTTTGGCACCTACAGTTCAATCTTTTGAAAATGAGTCAGTTTTCGTTGGTAATACAATTAACTGACTCATTTTGAAAATAGTTTTTCTAAAATGATTTTATACATAGAGAAAACCCGTAGGTAATCATTTAATATTTCTTGCGCTTTAATCTTGTCACCAGATTTACATATTTGTCATACAATGGGAACCAGATATCAAAGCCAGTCATTTTCAGTGCTATAATGATTAAGGTACACACCAAAGTTGAATAACGTGTCTTACAGTCAGTATGTCTACCCCGGCACATTATTCTGTGTGGCCATAATAGTTCATGAGTCGGGCGTGCGGACACGGTACCAATAACCCCCAATTGTTTCAGTTATCAAATAAAACGGATTAAACTGAGTTCTTACATTTATGAGCAGTCATAGTCGACTCATTTATGTAATACCCGCTCCAAGTGGCGTATTCGCCATACCCCAAGTTTAAAAACAAAATTAGTTAAGAGTATTTACCTTTTTACTAGCTTCCAACCGATAACGGTTTTAGTATAGTAAAAGTCGTAAAGACAAAGTAATTAAATTCAAGTCCGAATATCTGGGGGGTTCTATAGTCCGGAGTGAACAAATTCAGTTATCTGTTAGAATGTATACGGGTCATAGGTTAGTTACTTAGACACGACCCGTTACTTAAGAATAAGATCGGTTCGCTAGATTAAGCGTAAATTGATTAGAATGTGGTTTATGCGTATCCGAGTGTAAGGACTCATTGGATAGAGGTTAAGTAAACCAACATTCTAATTTGGAAATGTTTTAAAAGGTTTTGACCCGTTATGCCTAGTTTATCCGAACTAGGTTCGCATAACTAGTTATGCGCATAAAAACGGGTTTTGAAGGTCGGATGGACGTACGAGGTGTTATAGGCACCACCTCCAGTTGTAACTTGGGAACACTAAAGGGTTGTTGCGTTTGAGCTTGTGATTGAAAACCTATAACGGTTTGTTGGAAACCGAAATCATTCATCGACATATTTTGTATCATGCTAAAAAGATTATAATTTGGAATGTTAGCATTCTAAAAATATCCAGATTAATCAGATATTTAAGCGACATTTGGGTGTTCGGCGCGTTGGTGGTGCTTGGATGATTCGAGGCATGTCGGGGTGATCGAATGTTGGGGTTGAAGGTGTGAAAAACAGTCTTTCTTTTATAAACTAAATCAAGGGGTACAAGTTTTATGCAAACAGGAAATGAACCACGGTAAAACTACCGTTTACAAACAGCTAAAAACAGAGCCATCAACTGATGATTCTGCTTTAATAAGATCAGCAGCAGCAACACAAGGGCACTCGAACAGAAGGAATGATCCAATGCCTGAGACAGTGTTCTAGAGAGCAAGTGAAGAGGGGCTGTGACTTTTGGTTTTTTTGGATGATCGAGAAGGAGAGAAGCGGAGGAACTTTAAAGGGGCGAACCCTAGAAGACGAGCCCAAAAGCAGACCAGCCGAGAGCCCAAACGAACAGCCCAAGAACCTCACAAAAAAGGACAAAGAAAAAAGGAAAGAATATTAGAGAATATTAGAGAATTGAATTAAAGGAAAAATATAAGAGTTCTATATATTTTAACACCCCCTCTCAATTCAATACTTGAAACAATCAAACATGTTAAGGAGAGAACAAACCTTTTCATGCAGACCTTTAGATAAGCCTTTTGTGAGAATATCGGCAGCTTGATCCTCTGTTTTGATTCCCACCGTTTGAATGATGCCTTTAGAAATTTTCTTTCTTAAAAAATAAAGATCTATTTCGAAATGTTTCGTACGTTCATGAAACACGGGGTTGGCTGTTATGGATATAGCAGCCGTGTTATCACAAAATAATTGAATGGGCAGATTAACATCAACTTTCAATTCCTTTAATAAATTGGAAATCCACATAACTTCACACGTTGCAACACACATCGAACGATACTCTGCTTTGGCGGAGGATCGAGAGATGGTGGACTGCTTTTTACTTTTCCATGAAACTAAATTATTTCCTAAGAAAACACATAACCCAATAATAGACCTTTGGGTTCCCAAGCATTTAGCCCAATCTGAGTCAGAGAAGGCCTTCATTCCCAAAGAGTCCCCTTTTGCAAAAAGAATTCCTTTGCCAAGGGCACCCTTTAGATATCTTAACAGCCTTATCGCAATTTGAAAATGAGCTTGAGTGGGAGAATGCATGAACTGACTTAGAAAATGTACAGGGTATGCAATATCCGGTCTAGTGTGAGAAATGTAAATTAATTTTCCAACCAATTTTTGATAAACAGTTATGTTTGTTAAAGGCTGATTATCCTTTTCACACAAATGGTTTAAAACATGATTGGGTTCCATGGGGTAATTAACTGGTTTACAACCAGTCATACCAAATTCAGCAAGTAAGTCCAAGCAATATTTTCTTTGAGTTAGGCGTATGCCAGCAGTGTTTTTAACAACTTCAAGACCCAAAAAATATTATAGTTTTCCCAAGTCCTTTATTGAAAATTTGGACTTTAGTAACAATTTAATTTCATTAACCTGTTTAGGACAATTCCAGTTATAATAATATCATCTACATAGACAAGAAGAATAATAAAACTAGATTCTTTTGTCATAGTAAACATGGAATGATCACACTTACTTTGTTCAAAACCTAGATTAAGGAGAACAGAAATGAGTTTTTCGTTCCACATCCTAGGCGCTTGTTTTAAGCCATAAAAGGGACTTTTTTAATTTACAAACCTTAGTCCCATTAGATTGATCATAACCATCGGGCAAACACATATAAACTTCTTCATTGAGCTCACCATAAAGGAAAGCATTATTAATATCAAGTTGGAATATTTCCCAGTCAAAGTGGACAACTATGGACAAAACACATCTAATAGTGACCATTTTTACGACTGGTGAGAAGGTGTCAAAGAAGTCAATGCCTTCTTTTTGGCTAAAACCTTTAGCGACAAGTCTAGCTTTATATCTTTCTATTTCACCATTAGATTTGTACTTTATTTTATATACCCACTTGCATCCAATAGCTTTTCTATTAGGAGGTAAGTCAACAATTTCCCATTTGTTATTTTTATGTAACGCTTCTATCTCTAAGTTCATAGCATCAACCCATTTACTATCAGTTTTAGCTTCAAAATAGTTTTTTTGGTTCACAGCTTTTGTTAAGGATAGTAGCAAAACACATCCCTTCAGGTGATAAGTTAGCATAATTTAGGACCCTTTCTAGACCATATTTAACCTTCCCATCTACCACAAAATCATCTAGTTTGGAAGGGAATTTGATATTTCTAGAAGATCTCCTAAGAGTAGTGCTTGGTTGATCTTGTATTCCTCCCTCAGAATTGTTGTTGTCCTCATATTCAGTGTCATGCTCAGCCCTGTCTTGTCCTGATTCTTCACTACTGGGTTGCTGATTATCAGTCATCCCTAAAGTAGCACTTGAATCAGTCGACTGCTCAGACCCATGTCCTCATGAGGTGCTTGTTTGAATATTTTCATCATTGGGAGTTTGGTCAACGTTAGGGGTTTGGGTGTAGTTTAAATCGGATAAATCAAAAAAAATTAGGGTATTAGCCTCAGAAAAAGTAACAAGATCAATAGATATTTTCTTTTCTTTAAAAAGAAAAACGGTTTCATAGAACCTAACATCCCTAGAATAAAACATCAATTTTTGATCAAGACTCCAAAGTTTATACCCCTTTTTCTCATTTGAATATCCAATCATGACACATTTTTCAGCATGTATGTCAAATTTATCAGAGTTATTTAACACAGTGCACAAAGACACCCTACTACCCTAAGTTGACTTAAAACAGGGGCAAAACCAAACACTAGATTATACGGAGACTTCCCATTTAAAACAGACGAAGGGATCCTGTTAATCAGATAAGCAGCAGTTAGAACACATTCAGACCAGAATTTGAGAGGAAAACCTCCTTGAAACAGTAATGTTCTAGCTACATTTAATAGACGTCTATGTTTTCTTTCAACGACCCCATTTTGCTGTGGGGTATGAACACATGAAGTCTGATGTAGGATACCATTTTCATATCAAAAGTTATTCATTTGTTTATTAATGAATTCTGTTCCATTGTCACTCCTGAATATTTTAACAAGTTTACTAAACTGAGTTTTTAGCATATGATAAAAACCTTTAATATGGTAAAAAACTTCATCCTTTGACTTCAGGAGATATACCCACACTGCTCTAGTGAAGTCATCCACAATAGTAAGAAAATATCTAAAACCGTCCCTACTTGGAACTCTATAGGGACCCCAAACGTCTAGATGAACAAGATCACCTAAAGATTTTGACTTGTGGTCACTTAAGGGAAATGGTTCCCTATGTTGTTTAGCCCTATGACAGGTTTCACAAGGTGCTAACTTAGAGCTAGTTTTAATATTTAATTTATTCCTTAAAACATGCAGAACAGGTTGAGCAGGATGTCCTAACCTAGCATGCCATAGATTAACATCACAATTAGCATTACACACCTTATTCGAAACAGAAGAACTACCACAGAAGTAAAGACCATCAAATTGATTACCAGTCACCAGGACTTTCTTTAGATGAGAATCCTGAATATAACAGTTATGTTCAAAAGAAACAGTAAGCTTACAATCTCTAGCAAGTTTATAAACAGAGATTAAGTTAACACAATAATTGGGAACAACGAACACATCATAGAGAATGACCTTGTCACTCAATTTTATATCACCAATTTTAGTTACTAAAGCACTTATGCCATTAGGGTGTTTGACTTTTATATTGAATTCATTGACATCCTTTTGATTTATAAGACACTCATCAGTCATAACCATATGCTGATTAGCACCAGAGTCTATTAGCCACCCAACCTTTTCCCCGTTGTTTAATAAAGTTTGAAAAACAAGAGATAGGTTTAAAGTCACAAGTGGGTTTGGATGTAATAAAGCTATTCAGACATATAGAATTTGCACACATACCAGCAAAGTTGCTATTCTGAGTGTCACCCTTAGGTTTATCATTCAAGAGACTAAGCAATTGAGCTACCTGATCATTGGTTAGAGAGCTCATAACAGAAGATGGATCAGTAGTATCAATAGTGACAATATTACTAACCCTGTTACCCTTGTTCCCACCAGGTTTTGACTTCATCCAAGAGGGATACCCAACAAGTTCAAAACACTTCTCAATAGTGTGTCCAGTCTTATTACAATGAGAACATTTGAGATTAGGTTTAGGAGTTCTATTATTCTTTTTTCTTGAATCAATAACTTGACCAGTTTTAATAGAAAAACCAACAGGGTTATTAGGAGTTTTATCAAAAATATTTTTAGAGTGAAGGTGAGATTCTTCTCTAGAGATGACTGAAAAAACATCCTTCACAGAAGGAAGAGTTTCTCTAGTTAATAAATTTGTTCTCACAGACTGGTAGGAACTATCAAGACCCATTAGGAACTGCATAAGCTTAATAAGATGATTAAAGTCGTTAAATTGTTTTGATGCATTACAAGAACAAGCAGGCAAAGCAAGTAACTGATCTAATTGTTTCCACATACAATTTAACTTATGATAATATTCAGAAACAGGCATGCCATTTTGACTAAAGGAGTTAATCTTTTGATACAGATTAAACACAACAGACCCATCTATCTTATCATAAGTATCCTTTAAATCTTTCCATACATCTGAAGCAATTTTAGAATAAATAAGACCAAGATATAGTTCCCCAGATACGGAGTTAAGAATCCAAGTAAGCACAATAGAATTGCACTTATCCCATTGTCTACCCAAAACCTCATCAGTTTTAGACCTAAGGCAAGAACCATCAACAAACCCTATCTTATTTTTTACTTGTAAGGCAAGATACATGGCATTAGACCAGATGCTATAGTTTTCTGACCCTTTGAGTTTTACACTGATTATAGATAAATTGGCAGAGTCACTAGGGTGAAGAAACAGAGGATCACCAGCATCTATTTTGCTAACCAAGGTAGCACTAGGAGATGTTATAACAGAGTCATCATCACTAGTCATATTGGTAACACAGAAAAAAAAACAGTTACCTAAAAAAAAACCAGGCAAAGCAAGAACAGATAGTGTAAATAAAAACACAGAGGCCAACGAAGCCTGAACAAAGGTCCGATCAGAGGTTCGTCACTCAATGGTGCCTCCGCAGACGATATTCAGGGAGCTTTGACACACAAACTAAACAAATGCAACAGATAAGCAAATAAGACTCGATCAAGTGCCGGCCCGACTAGTCCGGTAAATAGGGGATGCCTAGACACACTGACTCTGTGATGCAGAAAAAAAAATAAAAAAGATAGAGATAGAACAATCTCACAGTGGGTGCGCTTAACTCCAAAAAATCACACTTGTAACCTTCACTTAGGGTTATAAGTCCGATTTCAAGCAAAGAGGACCAGTGACAAAACTCTGTTGGTTTTCTCTGTAACAGAGACCAACAAGAGCCCTTTCAGAAGCACGAACAGAAACCCTAGAAAGAGTTTCAATCTTTCAGCCGGTCACAACCCAAACAGCGAACCAGAGAACTCCCAACCACAACTGTTCCCAAACCCTAGATTTAGGGTTTCAGCCTTTAATCAGATGTATCTTCAGCCGTATGATCAGGAATCGGCGGATTCGAAGTACCACCAAGATTCTTTAGACCTTTAACCACAACCCTAGATCCGAACGGATCTGTTCGTTCAATAGTAGCAGCAGCGGAAAGCGACGAGTACCAGAGAGCCGATTGGCTCTGATACCATGTGAAAAACAGTCTTTCTTTTATAAATTGAATCAAGAGGTACAAGTTTTATGCAAACAGGAAATGAACCACGGTAAAACTACCGTTTACAAACAGCTAAAAACAGAGCAGATCATCAACTGATGATTATGCTTTAATAAGATCAGCAACAGCAACACAAGGGCACTCGAACAGCAGGAAAGATCCAATGCTTGAGACAGTGTTCTAGTGAGCAAGTGAAGAGAGGCTGTGACTTTTGGTTTTTTTGGATGATCGAGAAAGAGAGAAGTGGAAGAACTTTAAAAGGGCGAACCCTAGAAGACGAGCCCAAAAGCAGACCAGCCGAGAGCCCAAACGAACAACCCAAGAACCTCACAAAAAAGGACAAAGAAAAAAGGAAAGAATATTAGAGAATATTAGAGAATTGAATTGAAGGAAAAATATAAGAGTTCTATATATTTTAACAGAAGGAGTTTTCATAGGATTACATCTTGTATTTTTTAGAGAGAATGTATAAAGAAGTATGTGAATTGTGTGTGTAAAAATAGTTTATAAAATGAGTTTATATAGATTGTAAAACATAGTAAATAAGGTATTTTTTTAAATAAACATGTCCGTTGGCCAACAGTCGGCCAACCGCCATATTCTTAATTTTCACATTTTTCACCCGTTATGTGTTTCACGAACCCACTCACCGACACTCCTATAGCACCCTGCAACGAGATTGAGAGGCGTGATAATACTGATTTGGATAATAGCGTGAGCCACACCACCTCATGACCTAAAAAAAGAAAACTAAAAAACAAAAGTTGATAACTGGTCCAAAACAAAAACAACAAAAAAAGATGATATAAAAAACACAACTAGTGGCCGACTTCAGTCTTTCTATTTGATTGAAACCACCTGTAAAGGCAAACCAAATTCGATACCAACAAAAACTCCCCCAAATCGCTCTCCTCCCCATTCAATTCCCCAATTTTCAAAGCTTCCTTTTCGATTTCCATCTCAATTCCAATTCCAATTCCAATTTCTCCAATACTCGTAAACCCTAAATCACTTCAATCTCAATCTCAATCTCATCTTCAACTCCCAAACATGGACGCCGACTCTTGGGCCGCTCGTCTTTCTTCCACAACAAAACGTTACCAATACGCTCTTCAATCCCGATCATCTGGTAACCATTCAAGATTCAATTTAGGGTTTTTATTTTCACGTTTTGTTGTTACCCTTTATGTGTTTTATGATTGTTTGAAAAAAAAAACCGTAATTTTGATTTAAAGTTTTAATTTTTATTGTTACCCTTTATGTGTTTTATTATTGTTCGAAAAAAAAAACCCTAGCTTTAATTAAAAGTTTTAATTTTGATGCAGAGATGTTTATGGGATTTGAAGATATTGAGGTGGATGATGATATGAGAGAGGAGTTTCCTTGCCCCTTTTGCACTGGGTATTTTGATATAGTAGGGTTGTGTTGTCATATTGATGATGAGCATCATTTGGAGTCTAAGAATGGGGTATTGTTTTTGTTCAAAGCTTTATTAATGATTTAATTATCTGATGATTGTTGGGTACCCTTGAATGTAATAAAGTTTATGGTTTTGCAGGTGTGTCCGGTTTGTGCGGTGAGGGTCGGGGTGGATATGGTAGCACATATAACGTTACAACATGGGAATATATTTAAGATATCCTTTTATGTATACATGATGTTAATGTATGATATAATTTATGTGTTGGTTTAGAGTTGTGATTAGCTATGATGGTAATATAATATATTGTTGTGTTGAGGTTTTGATGTCTTTTAGGAAGTGTTACTTAACTCATATGATTCTTGTCTTCTATGTTATGGAGGGTATAGATTTGTCTTAGGCATAGTTGTTAATGGCGAATAGCGACGAATAGCGATAAGGTACCTATATGCTACATAGCGAATAGCGATAAACAGCGGGCGGCTATTTTATAAATAGCGATACACTAGAATTTTTTTTTAAATTTTTTATGTATATTATATCAAAATACCCTGGTATATATGCTATTATACATGTATATTTTACAAAAACCTAAATTCTAACTATTTTATAGCTATAGTTAATTGTTATTTATATTAAAAAAAATTGTCGCTATCATCGCTATCTACTGTTTCAACCCTAATAACGAGCCTAGACCTATACGCTCGCTAATGACAACTATGGTCTTAGGGACGTAATTTTGCCTATACTTTTAGTGGCTTTTGCATGTAGTATTCTTCTTGTCTCTATTATGACCGCCTTTGTTGTTGCTATGCGTACATGTAATGAAAAACAATCTTTATTCGTAGTATAATTTTCATGTCCATATATGGTTTTGGAGTCAGGGGCTTCATTGGAAGCAACCGCTCTATCCTCTAGGATAGAGGTATGGTTGTTGTTATTGTTGATTTTCGTCTTCTCTGTACACATGTGTAAGCACACACTAACTATAAAAAGTTCCGTTCAAACTAGCATTGTTCATGTAAGATTGTTTTCAGTATGAGTTTTTTTATGTGGATGTTAACTTGTGAATTCCTTAACTAAAACTTACATGCAACAAAAGAGGAAAAGTCGCAAAGGTAGCTCTCTATCGACACTTTCGTTGTTGAGGAGGGAACTAAGGGAAGGAAATTTGCAGTCTCTGTTTGGGGGATCATCGTACCTAGCTCAGTCAGCCAACGTAGCACCGGATCCTTTGTTGTCGTCATTTATTTTGCCGGTTGGTGATGACTTGGGGGGCACTCATTCCAATTCATCGTTTGACGCAGTCGCTGTAACCAAAAGTACAAGTGAAAAAGCATCTGAAAGGTATGATACTGAATATTTTTCTTTTTTCATAATTGCTACATGTATACAAATTGTAGTATGTAGCTTCACATAACAGATTATGTATGGTCAGTTGATAACATGATCAAAACAACAGATGAACCTTGAGGAAACTGGAATCCTATAGAAAGTTTCGCTTAGATTTCTATGATTTTTGGGGACACGGGCTTTTAAAGTTATCTAGTATTAAAAGATAATGGCTCGTTTATTCCATTAAAAACACATGGTTTATAATAATGGGAAGAAAGCAGTTCAGTACATTAGGTGGCATGACGCCCAAAGAACTCGTTGAAAAGCCCTAAAAGGGTCATTATGTTATGTGCGTTTCTTAAAAGCCAAGTGCTTAGAAATAAGAAGAATTTGATCAATGTGTTCAAAGTTTAGCCTTTGTTTTACCACAAGGCGATCACTGTGGTTTCATTGATCAATACATGCTGTTGTTTTCTGGACCTTTCTGTTTCTAAGTGTAGGCATTTTGGATTAAGACCTAGGTGTTACTGTCATTTCAATTTTTTTATCGGTAACGAGTTGGATTGATTTGTCATATGCATATCTATATAAAATAAACATTTACATACATATGTGTATTAGATATATACATATAAACACACATGTTTACATTTATACGTACATGTGTTTATGTATGTTTGTATTTATACACGCATTTGTGTTAGTTAGTTTATATGGTATTTATGTAACGTAAGTGTGTATATATGAGTGTATGCACATGGCATTTGTGTGTTGCTTGCAAGGGGACCTTTGTGCTTTAAGTATCACTGGTTCTGTAGAATTAGTACTTACCATAGTTGTCAATAGCGGTCGCTATAGCGAATAGCGTAGCGTATAGGTCGAAGGTCGCTCGCTACAGGGTATGCAGCCATAAATAGCGGGATTTCAGTTTTTTTTTTTTTTAAATATAAATAGCGATCAATTATAGCTATAAAATAGCTGGATTTTAGGTTTTTGTTAAATATACATGTAAAATAGCATTTATATACCAGGGTGTTTTGATATGATATACATATATTTTTAATTTTTTTTCTAGTGTATCGCTATTTATAAATTAGCACTCGTTTATTGCTACTCTCTATGTAGCAGGCTGGTACCTTATCGCTATTTGTCGCTATTCGCCATTAACAACTATGGTACTTACATTAGTTCATTTTGAAACAAGTCTGTTTCGTGCTTTAAAATAGTACTAGTTTATCCGAAACTAGTATTTCATTTAGAGACAAATCTATTTGATGTCTTGTGGCTTAATTACCATGGATTCTTTAGAAGTTAGTACTTCATTTAGAGACAAATTTACTTTGCATAACTAGAAGTTTAAGGACTTGTAGAAATCATGCAACTGGTAGAAATCATGCAACTGAGGGAACTTTAAATTGTTTGTGGTGTGTATACGTTGTGTTGAATTTATATACACATATAAATTCCGCACAATATTAAAATTACCGATATCCCACCGCGATAACCGATATCTCAAATATCAGTCATTGACTGATATTCGATATTTGACCGCATTAACTGCACCAAATGGGATCAGGTAATAAAACGCAACTAGCGCAAAGGGGTTATGCTTTATCGGTTTTTTTTTTTTTTTTTTTTTTTATTGGTGTTATGCTTTACCACTTGATGTTTTATGTTGGCTTTTTATATCTAATCTGAAACAAACATGAATTATGTGTTGCAGAAAACCTGAATCACCTCCGATGTCGATTGAAGACAAGGAAGAAAAGAGTAGAAGATCTGAATTTGTGCAAGGAATGCTGCTGTCGACGATTCTTGGTGATGACTACTTGTAAAAAGAGCTACATTTGCTGGTGATGGGGGGAGTTGTATTTGTTATGTAAGCGGGATCGCGAGAGTGAAATGTAGTAATAAATTGTAATTTATGTTTGATGATTGTAGTCATATCAATTCCCGTTTATGGTTTTATTAAAAAAGGAAGAAGAAAAGAAATAAGGTAGGTTCGATGTTTTTTAAGTCGATACATATACGCATATGCTTTAGATGTGTTTCATTTTATAAATGTGAACGAAATTATGTTCTGATTGTTTCTTATATTTCCATACCGGTTACTTTCACTTATGTCATTTTAATGCTTTTATCAAGTAGTATTAACATAAGGAATGGGTCTTTTTATCAAAGCTTAGTAACCCAATTGTAATGTATTTATTCTAAAACTACATTTAGTTGCTAGTTTTAATCCGAATCTGTTTTAGCGTTGCTTAATCCGTTTGTTTTGCTAGACTTGAAAGTTAACATTTTAAAATCGATTTGAGATCAGGTAGTGTTGGGTTTATTTCAAGTAAACTTGGCGTAATCTCCTTCGTCCATGATGTTTTTTTGGTTTGCAGCCTAGCATCAGGGGCATGCGTACGCGAGAGAATTAAGCTCATTCGGCTCTCGAGATAGTTATAGTTTTTGCGTAGACTGAAGTACCATAAATAGGTTGAGAAGCGCGAGCCTAAAGACATAATATGCATAGGTGTATGAAATACAAAACAACTTTCACAATAAATATACAAGAAAACCATTACAAGAAATAAAATACAAATCTTCCTATGACCATAAGCAGGTCCAGTGAATGATTAGGTGGTGGAATGTGGTGAGGAAGACGCCCTGTTATGTGGTCACGGAGTGTCTGTGAAGGGAGAACGCTGGTTTTGTGAGAGGGGAAGAGAGCAAAGTCCAGTCATCCGTGGAGAAGAAGCGTTGTCCGTGGGGCAGTCGTGTTGCTAGAGATATGATGGAAATATTGTTGGTTCAACTCGCATTTTGTTGCTTGGTTGTTCCATTAACTGGTGGTGGCATAATGTTTTGTTGCCGATCGTTCTTAGAAGTGGGTAGAAAAAAATGAAAGACTACATAGAAATATGGGGTAGAATCGTAGATATTGTTTTAAATGTGATATATAGGACGGTTATGTAAACAACACAAGTCTCTCCTCCTCTCTTTCACTACTAATCAACACTAGATACAAGTGCTTGTCACAATTCTCATTGGTACTCTACCGAACAACCCTCTCATATCCGTTTATGTCTTCATGGTTTTTCATTTGTTCGGATAAAGTTAAAAAAAGAGAAGCGTTCTTGTTATGACATCGTGAAGTGGAATATGATAAGAAATAGAAAAACGTCCTCCGATTATCTTATAACCATTGGTCAATCCTATGACACATAATAAGATGCAAAATGTCAAGAACATGACTACACAAGACTCACCAATCATTGTCCCACTACTATTCAACTCCAACCAACCAAGCACAAGATTATAACAAAGGTTGACCTGTATAAAGGTTACAACTTTTATTGCACGACTTACACGTCACAAGATTATAACAATGGTTGACCTGTATAAAGGTTGTTAAATGATAAATATAAGAATGAATTTGAGGGGTTGGAGTGGGTGATCCAACTGCATCACTACCAACCAAACACCTGAACCTTAACCACACCAATTGATGGTATTCCGGATTCATGATTGAAAAAAAATTCCACAGTCGTCTAACAGCCTGTCGGTGGTTAGTATGGTGTATGAAGACCGCCTTGTGTTGTCCTCGAGGGTACTATAACCTGCAGCAAGATGCCAATTTGATGTTCAACAAAGCTTTATATACAAGTCATAAAACAATACTCGTAAATTTAAAATTTCTAAATAAACAATACTAGCCTCTCTGCATGCATCTACCATCATGTTTGATCTGTTGGTGCATGGGTGGTGGAGCTGTGCATATTCCAATCTTGAATCGAACCCCATACCCATACCCATACCCATACCCATACCAAACCCACCATGTTCATCTTGCAATGACACATCAACAGGTGCCAAATCTGAATTCTGTGAAGGAAATATATGATCATTTTGATCAAGCTGCGTGCCAAATAATCTAATTCCTGACGAAGATGTCGATGTTACACTAGATCTACCAACCAAATCACTCACTCTATTATTATTATTCAAAAAATGATGATGTATTTGACGATGTGTTCTACGTCTATCCCTTAGTGTAGTTGCTACATTTCCAATAGTCGCAGACACAGGTTCAGGTCGAACAAGCGTTTGTTGTGTCAATGGCGTTTCGGGTACATACAGCTCGTTTAGATCAAAGCCTCCAACAACCGGAGACAATAAATCTGATGCATTGCTGCTTAATCCTGTATTTGAATTAGGAGTTGGGCGTTGCGAGTTTACGGTTCCAATTACAGTAGGTCTACATCCCTCGCAGTACCAGTTTCCTTCTGGTACCTCGCGTCCGAGACCGACGCAAAAAGTATGTGCAGATGAATCACATATATCGCATAATAACATCAAAGCATCATCGCCACCATTATGACATTCGCTACAGATGACACTTTCATACGGATCAAGGTAACCCCTCAGTTCTTCCTCGGACGGTTCGTAAACCTGCAGAAAGCATAGAATTAACGAGATTAAAACTTACACTTTCTCGAAATGTAAGAAATAGTTCAGCTTACAAACCTGATCACATTCAGGAACATGTATAACCGCGGATCTCGAATCAAATCCTGTGTCTGATTTTGCAGCTTTTGTTATTGTTGCAAATCTTTGCTTGCAAAGTGGGCAACGGGATTCGACCTTTGACCATTCCATAATACACGAGAAGCAAAAATAATGTTGGCAACAATTTAGGACCCCTCTCACGGTTCTCTTCCGTTCTTCCGATAAACAAATTCCACAAACTTGATTGCCTACATCTTTCTTATCTGCTATCTTTTCTTTACCTTTTTGAAGTGGATATTTTCTTTGTTCGTACGTGGGATGATGTTCTTGATTTCCACATGAAGATCTTCTCAGCGTATTTCTAAAACCGGCACAGTATACCCTGGCTTCTCTTATCTGTTCTCTTTCTTCCTCTGAAATAGTGTATTCATGATCAGAGGATGCAGAATTAACGAAATCAGAATCAGATTCTACCATTTCCCTTTGCTTTCGTCTCGAGATCTTCTTCTTTCGGTTTTTGATCTGGGTTTTGTTTGTTACTGGCCTCTCTTTAGAAGAACCTAACTTCTGGCTAGATCTATGATCTGTTTGATTCCGCCTTACGGACTTCAAGTTTTTGCACTTTTTATGTCCTTCCCGATCACTCTTCTTCTGTGGATAATACCTGCTTACCTTGTCGTTTTTCTTCATCTTTGGAGTTTCCTCTTCTTCATCAACGAAATCACGTTCGCTAAGCTCGAATTCTGCATCGTTTTCATCTTCCTCCTCTTCTTTATATGAATCTGTCCTCTTTCTTCTACCCTTTATCTCGTTTCCTGTTCTACTTGGATACATACACCCGGAATCATCATCATCGTCATCTTCTGTGTATGAAACTTTTCGCTTCTCCCGAAGGGTCTTTTTGTGGTTTACCTTCCTACCTGAATACATAAATTCACCATCATCATCATCCTCGTCATCTGTATATACAAGAGGTTTCCTTCTCTGGTTTCTCTTTCTACCTGAAGACACAAATTCAGCATAGTCCTCTTCATCCACATAATCACCATCACCGTCATTATCGTTTGTATATGAAACCCTCTCCTTCGCTGTCGGGTTCTTCTTCTGGTCAACTTGCCTGCCCAAAGACATAAATTCTGCAGCCTTTTCATCAACAACCTCATCATCATCGTTTTCTGTATAAACAACTTTTCTCCTTTTCCGAGGCTTCATTATCCCATTTACCTTTTTACTTGAAGAAGTTCTCCGGATGTTTCTTGATCTAGAAACTCTCCTCGACTCTCCAAAATCAGCAAGAATCTCTTCTGATTCCTCACCATCTAAAGTATAGAACTCATCTGACTCGTCACAATCTTCCTCTTCAGTCGCCCTATATTCCTCATCCGAGTCATTTTCTCTTTTTTGAACCCTTCTTCGACCACTTCCCTTGACCCCAATCCCGTTTCCTCGAGCCATTTGTTCTCGCACCCCGGATAAAGTACCAAGACCACTCTCACTCT
This sequence comes from Helianthus annuus, assembly GCF_002127325.2. Lineage (NCBI taxonomy): Eukaryota > Viridiplantae > Streptophyta > Magnoliopsida > Asterales > Asteraceae > Helianthus > Helianthus annuus. The sequence goes on along the minus strand of NC_035438.2, from coordinate 95,409,241 downwards.
ATATTAATAAGAGTAGATACATCATAATATGTGGAACAATTTGGTATACACCATAACCGTCAAAGATCTCCAAATCTGAGGAATATTAGCATAACAATCTTCGAAAACGGAAATCAAATATCGCATTTAAACTTTTAAAAATGTTACAGCTTACTATAAACCCTAATCAAATCAGATTTTCACATCATAATCCAACCAATATCAGTTTCACATTTCATCAAAATTCAAAACTACAAATTCCTATTAGTAACACTAGAAATAATTCCAGTAAAATTAGTTCCAAAATTCATATATCACAGATAAATAAGTCAAACACAAAAGATCCATTGCTATTTATGCCTAATTAAAACCCTAGATCATCAAAACTATCTTACATACAAATTTTCAAATATAAGGAAAATTACAATTCAATCAACCAACATATTATTAATGAATTCAACTATATTAACAAAATTCACACATCTAACATCCATTTATCTAAAAAATTTCTGCATTAATGGAATAAAAACGAGAATAAAGGCCTAAAAAACAGTAATTACTAATGAAAAAGGGGGAAACAAAGGCAGAAACACAATATTTAAGCAATAATCACTAATCAGTAGATGATAATGATGGAAGTTAATAAAATAATATGAAGAATTGCAGAGAAAAGGGAGAATTTGGATACCTGCAACAAGTATGAGAGGAAGAAGATGAAGCAAAAATGAGTAAACCGTCGTGTTGCTTATATAGTAGGTGCACGCGATGTAGTAAATACACATTTAATTCTGAATATAAACGTTTGATACACCAAATAACAACTTTCTATTTCAAGAAACTGTATTTTATTCATTCTATAGAAATAAAAATATATTTGAGATTTAATTATTGGAATATTTAATATGTAGCAAATATAAAATATTAAAATGAATAACAATACATCTTTAAAATGAACTACTGAGATATACTGCTTGTTGCAACGGCGACTCGGTACTGAACAAGAAATATGATTAAAAAAATTACTACGCAACGATGTATTCATAAATCAAAGCCACGTGGTTGTAAAAATCAACGTTAAGAAACATGAATATGCATCTAATAACAAACAAGCAAAAATAGATGATATTTGACCCTACTCAGTTTTAAATAGAATTTACGTTGAAACGTAGATATGCTCGGTTTTAAACAAATTTATAATCAAACATAGATAAAAAAAATGGGCACATCGCTACGGTTTATTCAGGGTGTTTTAAAAGATGAAGGGTAAAACAAAAATTTGTATAAGAATTAACTACAAATATTAAAATAAGAAAAAAAAATAACCAAAAAGAATTTATGAATTGTGTGTACTTGTAAGCATGTAAAAAAGTCCGTCCTAAAAAAAGTAGGTTGTTTCAAAGGCTATATGGTGTGGAATAAAGCCTCTACGAACTTTATCACCCCACATCAGTAACACATAAACGGAAGGCTTTATTATTAACTGCCATGTAGTGGGATAAAACCCCATAAAGTTCATGTCATCATTACTCACTCGTAAATTTTATTTTAATTTCAGTTTAAATTTAAATCAGTATTTTTTAAATTTATAATTAAAATTAAACAACAAATAAAATAAGTATATAAATATCTAAATTCAAACACGGCATATTATAACAAAATACTAAAAAAAAAGATTATTGTTTCTACCCGTCTTCGATGTCATCGTCGTTGTAACGTTCCGTATTTTCATGCTTCTATTTTTAGAAAGCTTGTATTCTTATTTCATTTCAATCCTTGTAATCTCGAGACTATGATCATAATGGAAATCGTATTTATATCAACCTTGTTTAATCAAACATGCTTAATACATAATCAGTCACGAAATACATGTTTTAATTAGAAACCGAGACATACATCGAGATTATATTTTCTCAGAATCACATTCATACGTGTTTCATACTTATAAAATACTTGCATACACCTTTATAACATAAAATAACCAACAATACAAGTGCAGTGACTAAAAATGAAAATTTCTATCTCCCCAACCACCTTCTTTAATGTCCGAACTCCCAACCATCTTCATTAACTCTCAAACCCTAATCCCCACTTATAATACAAGACTCCGCAAACACTTTCCACACTCTCTAATCACTCCCAAACTCTCTCAAATCATCAAGAAATCTTTCACTTTTGGGTAGAAAACTCTAAGTCCAAAAAGCGAGTTTGAGCTTGTTTCTTCATATATTTCTTCTTGTTTCTTACTTTCCACCTACTTGGACAACCTCTAGGAGTGTTACCACATGTTTACCAAGGTAAACAATATTGGTACATCACCATTTTGAGGTCTAAAGTTAGGATTATTTTCTTAAGTTTTGTTAAAACTTTCATACTTACTACTTGGTTTTCTTGGGATATTCTGTACCAAATTCAGTTCCCAACTAATCTTCATGTTGAGGGACTTTAGTTAAGGTTTATTCCAACAAACATGAGGTTCATATGCCTCCTTTTTAATGCTCTAAAGACCCTAAGTAATCTCCACAATACAACAAAGTGAGAGGAACCGAACCAAGTCTTCAACTTGCAATATTGAAAGATTTGAGTTATGGTAATAGTGTGAACAATAGAACCTTGGTTCTATAACTTGGATTCCACCTACCTTACTAGATTACTTAGTTAATTAGCTTACTTTCATACCATACAAGTCACCAAAAAACTTTCAAGTAAACAAAGTGAACAAACTACACCAAGTCTTCAAACATTATCGATGTTTGAAATGCACTCATCTAGTTTACTCACTTGGTTGTCTTGGTGAATTAGGAGATTTTATACTTATTCTTAGATTCATGACCATCCGAAATCATCCTTGTGATGATTTTGTGCATTTATGAATTTACAAGGTCAAGGTATTTTAATCCTACCTTTACATGACTAACCTAACAATGGACCATTAACAATATATATACATATATATATATATATATATAAAGGGTGGTTCATAACGGATCCTTCTCCTATATATATATATATATATATATATATATATATATACCAACCAAATCATGGTTGAATGTTATAAGTTATGGTAGATGCCATTCTTGTTCTTGATTCCTCAAATTGGATTCTAATGGGTGATTTGGAACCCATGAAAATACACTAAAACATAGTGTCCAAATTTAGTGTCTAGACAAGATGTAATTCTCTTGCATACATATTTTCTACCAACTAACATCCGGAATCCAAATCCATCATCAATCCAATAAACTCACATACCTTCATTTCCTCATTGTAGGGTAATTTCTGTCACACCCCAAACGTGGCGGTAGCAGAGGTTGACACCCATAAGTATCTTAGTGGACGATGAAATATTTATTTTGGACATTTACCTTAAATAAAATGTAAAGTTTAAAGTTTAAACACAAACCACAACCACAACATAGTTGTTCGATCCTTATGGATCTTAGTACACACGGTCTCAAATAGTTTTAAAAGTTGTCCAAAACATTATTTAACACGACATGCATCAACAACCACAAGATATGCCAAAATCCCGAAGCCGAACTCAAGTACTTGAAGAACACGTAAAAATCAAGTGTCAACACAAAATGGCTGGCGAGTTCACTTATTCAAATTATAAACAATTTGTTTAAGGAAAACTTTTTATTATGAATTTTATATCAAAACATCCATATATAATTAAGAAAGTCAATTTTATTTTCTTATTAAAAATCCAAGGGTCGGTTCTCTGATCGCAAGCGTTTTCTTTAAAGACCTTCAACACAAATCATCTTCCCAAGATTTAATTATATTAAAGTCTAGCATCAAGTTTTCAGATTCATAGATTTGCATGGCCTACGAGCTAGACAATCACAGAATATCAATTCGTCGTTTGACTTGACACGAAACTACCGGTCACGACGGGGTGGTCAACCCGATATATCTATCAACAATTCTACGCATACCGATATTAATGATTAAACGGCTAATTCGCCTAAGTGACACATATTGTGTCACTTATGGTGCCTGCCTCATGAATATATATATATCTCCTACTAAAATGATAAATTTAATATTTTGCGTTGTACGAAATCCCCGAAGTCCCCACCGAGACATAGGCCTATTCCGATACCTACTATCTTGAGATTAAGCAAATTCGACACAACTTAGATTTAAATATTTTTCAATCTATACAGTCGTTTTACCCCAAACACTATAATTCCTCCCCTTTTCTCCCCGAAACATATTTATATTCAATCAATTCTCGTTTCTCCCCGAAACATATTTATATCAATCAATTCTCGTTTTCCTCGAAAACAATTTTATATCATTCACATCTCAAAAACCATGTTTTTCCTCAAAAACATAACATATAATTTCCAAACCATATTTTCCACGAAAGTATATTTATAATTTATTCAAAGGCATGTTTTATACAAAAAACATATTATATCCTTTTTAAGGCGTGTTCTTCCCCCAAAACGTTATATAAAATACTAAAAAGAGGGGTAGTGACACTCACCTTTGGGTGCGTTTTTCTAATAGCACAAATCCACAATATTGGTTTACACGTCCTAATTCCAAGTAGAAATGATCTAATAACCAATTATTCTATAAATCACTAAGTTTCTCCAATACTTAGGATTTTCACACAACTTTGAGATTTTCTCGAAAAGTCTTTATTTTGGTTATGTTCGTGTTATATATATATGTGTTCATATATATATATATATATATATATATATATATATATATATATATATATTAAAAGTATTGCTACTTGAACGATTTTATTGGTGACCCTCATTATCTTATATCCGTTATCACACCCGTTTATGCACAATATATCTACGATTTGCGCTTCATAATATATTTACACAAACATGAACATATAATCAAATATCGTAATACACGTATTCCGTCAACTTATATATTTCTGTAGGATCGCGAGACGACCTAACGAGTCGACCAGAAGAGTGCTCAGACAGAATCAGAGGCGGAATTCATTGATTCTGTCTTTGTTTAGCTTGTTAAACACTGAAAATACTATTTACTGTCTCTTGTATTGATCTGGAAGCAATTACAGACGCGGAGACACTTCGAAGGAGCTTCGTCGTTGGAAATCACAACTGAACTACTACTCTATGATTCCGCTCATGATTGCCTTTATATAGGCTTGGGATTTCGCTCGTAATGACACAGAATCAACAGGAGCGAAATCAAACATTACACGTAGGAGCGAAATCAGAGTTTAAACAACAGGAGCGAAATCAGGATATATGGTGATTTCGCTCCAAATGACACAAAGTCATTTCGAGCGAAATCAACCTAGATACAAGTATCCTCGATTTCCGTGCACTGTACAATTAGCTCTAAACTAAGACTCGAACGAAGATGTAGTCGACAGAAAACTGCACCAACAGACTCCCCCTTGAATGTTGACAGAATCTTCAGTGAGAGTCTTCAACATGTCAACTCTTCAATCTTTATCGGTCTTCTTCAGGAACTCTTCCTGGAATCATGTACCCAGATCTTTCTCTAGCTCTAACTCTCATCAGACTCCCCCTTGCATCAAGCTGGGATTGTTGTCTGGAATTTGTTATCACCTTTGAAATAAAATCCTGGCTTTTTCAGTTTAAGCTCTTCTCAGGTTCTGATGCATCTCCTGGCCTTCCGTAGCAATAGGATTAGAATCCTACACAGCTCAAACACTCTATTACAATAAACAATGTTGTGATTCAAATTAATGAATCATCTAAACATTTGAAGATTTATCATTAAAGAACTTTCCAAAATTTGAAATATTCTAAATTCTGATTCAAATTAAAGAATCATTTTAAACATTTCAAATCAATTAACCAAACCATCTGTTCATCATGTTTAGCCTTTGAGATTTTGAATATCAGTTTTTCAACATCAGTTGTCGAAAATCTTTTTGAATTTTTTTAAAAATATGAAACATAAATGCAATAACAGAAATTAAATGCAGAAAAGAAATATGTACAAACATATTTTTGTGAGTTTGCGAAAAAAGGATCATATCAGTTTTGAGACATATCACAAGCATCGTTAAGCTTTTAATCGTTTTAAGTTTTAAACAATTCACCTAGATTGTCAGTATATTTGTCCACTTAAATTTTTACACAAAGTTCAACTGCTTCGAGATATGATATTAATGTCTTAAGCACTTGAACTTATCCGTGTGTCCCATTACTTGAATATACTCCCGTATCCAGATCCCAATATTCAGTCTTACAGGTGAGTATACCACAGATGATATCTGTCAAGGGATTAATTGCGAGGGCCGTGAGAGCTCAGGTCGATACTTCCGTATACGCAAAGAGATGACGGCTTCGACTTTTCGATGTGTCCCCTTTAGAGGATCTTTTTGTTTCAACAGCAGCGACTATCAATTTTATTGTTTCATCAGCTTGCTGAGGGCGAGCTTATATTTCAAAGCATTTGCAGAAAGCATTATCCGGGACTAGGTCAGTATTTCCATACAGCAGAAGTCCCGGGATAATACCCCAGATATCACTGAGCATAAAGACCTAGTATCTCAGAATAAGGGACCTTTCAAACAAGATTTCAGGGGTTACCTATATATTCAAGAAGTTGTTACCCACAGAATAAGCAAGTTTGATGTGACACTCTAGGTTTTTCCGAACGAACACCTTGTAATATTTTTGTGTATATATATGATATTAAATGAAAACGTGATTTTTTTTACATGATATGTGTGTTGTGTATGTATTATGTATATATAAGTATACGTGTATAAACTAGTGAGTCGAGACCGTGACTCGCAACCACTTGGTTGCGAGTGGGCCACTCGGTTTCGAGTGGGCCTCTTGGGCCGTAACCGGTTTGGGCCGAAACCCCCTTAGTCTTGTTGATACTTGGTATATAATCCCAACCTTTCCCCCACTTCCTTCATTTTACACACACAAACACTTCTATTCTCTCTCAACTAGAAAACCCCAAACAACAATCCTTTCTCTCCCAACTTTCGGTTCACACACTCAAGGATCTCGGACAAGAAACTCGGTCAAGATCATCACTCGGACACTCCATCTTCTCGGTTCCTTTCTCTTTGTTTTCGGCTCCTTCTTCACAACCGGTTAGTGATTATTATGTGCATAGGATTTATGTTGTGTTGAATGAACTAAGAAATGCTTGGTTAGTAGTTTTATGCATGATTTTTAGGATGGTTTGTGAAGCTTGACTATATGTGTATACCTCTATATATGAAAGCTTGATAACTTGCTTAAATGGCTAAAGAATAGTGGTTTAAGGATGATTAGGGCCAACCGAGTTATGGTTAATGTCACAAAATGTATGTTTTCTTGTTCTTGCACCATGATCTTGTTAAAATATGTAAGTTTTGGTTCATAGAAATGTATGGTTATGTTGACATGAAAACCCTAGAAAACTATGAACTTGTTTGAATATGGTTTGAAGATTTCAAAAAGGCAATGTTTGATCCATATTTTATTAATGACAGTTTAGGAAAACTTGTTAGTGAAACCTTATTGGTTGTTTCCTGATTTGGGCCTGATTTCATAGTACATATTGGACTGATGTATCTGAATCTACACGTGAACATGAAAGGGACAGCATTGCGACTCGCAACCGCACCGTTGCGACTCGCAACCATGGCAAGACAACTCGAGACCACACGGTTGCGACTCGCAACCATAGCATGACAACTCGAAACCGTGACGGTTGCGACTCGAGACTACGACGGTTGCGACTCGCAACCACAGCATGACAAGCCGAGACCTCATGGTTGCGACTCGAGACCACCTGGTTGCGACTGGGCTATCCACTTTGGTTATTGGGCCATAGTATGTTTAATATGGGCTACCTGTTGACTGATCTGCGTGTTACTGTTTGACTGTGTAAATGCTAGGGCCGGCCCAATAACCCACTGTCTACATTTTTATGCATGCAACGTGTTAGTTATGTGTAAGTTTTTACGTGATTGCTTGTACGCCAAACCTGACCTATACCGGTAACCATGTTAGGACGTGGTGACCAGCGTGTTTGACCAAGTAACCTAATCTGCCGAGCAACCCAAGGTGAGTTCACACACTAAAAGCATGCGTCCCGCGGAGGGACACGAACAAACTACCAACTTTGGGAAAATACTTTCGACCCATTACTCCGGGGGAAAACAGAATGGGTAATTACTATCTCCGGGGGAGATAGGTTTGGATACTATTTATAAATCACAACTAGCCATGCTAAACGAAACTCTATCACCTTAAGTCCCTGCTTACAGTACCGATTAATCGCCGGGGGCGAACGGGTTATTAGTTGATAGCGCTATTAGGTTTGACAACCTCACACCGTGACCGGGGGAGATCGGGCGTGAACTAGTAGACCTTGCAACATGGTCAATGACGATAGACATTGACTCGGGGCACGAATATATATTCCGTCAACAGTTTCGGTATCTACAGTTTAGTGAGCTTACAGATGGGGTAGCTCCCCACAACGTGATTATAAATGCTTTATCTAAACAACTTAAGTTTTTGGTAAACTAAAACTGGACAACTAGTGAACTCACTCAGCATTATTGTTGACCCCCTTACTGCATGCTTTGCAGGTAACCATTGACGAAGGAGCTTGCTGCTTGGGAACGAGTAGTGTCTGTCCACCCTTGTGTTGGGTGTTACCTTATTTTGAACTATGAACTTGTTTAAAACTGCCTTACTTATGCTTCCGCTACTTATTACTGTTTGAACTTGAAACCTTAAACTCTGAACTTGATATTTGCTAATCTTATGGTTAGTAAGTATTACTTTTGTTATCAATATTAATTATTCAGTATAATTGGTGGCTGGATCCTGGTCAGTCACGCCCTCAAAGCGGGTGTTATCCGCAGGTGGATTTTGGGGGTGTGACAGATTGGTATCAGAGCCATTGGTTATAGTGAACTTGGTTTTAAAAAGGGGAAAAATCTTTTTGAGAAAAACCACACTATAACCTGTGACTCGCGACGACACTACACTCCAAGTGCAAGGCTCAACACTTTTGACCTCATAGCTCGGACCAGTGTTTACTTGTTTGCTTACCTTATATTTCCTGTTTTACTATACGTACTGGTGTGCCTAAATTAGATAGATACACCTCTCTCTTCTATCTCATTCTCGCTACATTACGACATCACACTCATACTGTGTTTTCTGGTTATGAAGACAATGAGTGGACGTGGAAGAGGAAACATCAACATGACTCAGGCTCAGTTCACTAACCTGCTCAACACAGTGGCTGCAGCTTTCGCAGCTCACCCTATAGGTCAGCATGCACCTGCGCAACCACCCGTGTGTACTTTCAAAACTTTCATGGATTGCAAGCCTCTCCCTTTCAACGGCACTGAGGGTGCCATAGGTCTTCTGCATTGGATTGAGAAAGTTGAAGCTGTCTTTGCTGTCTGTGAGTGTCCCCCTGCAAATTGGGTGAAGTTTGCTACTGCTACGCTTGAAGGAAACGCGCTTTCATGGTGGAAGGCGCAAATTCAGATGTTCGGGTTAGAAACTGCTAATGCTACTGCGTGGGAGGATTTCAAGGACATGATTAAGGAGGAGTACTGTCACCGGGATGACATCCACAAACTTGAGAACGAGTACTATGCGCTTAAGATGGTTGGGTCAGAGATTGAAACCTACACCAAGCTGTCCAATGACTATGCCGCTCTTTGCCCGAATATGTCTCGACCCATGTATCGAAGAATCGAGTTGTACGTCAAGGGTTTGGCTCCAGAAATTCGAAGCCATGTAACTTCAGCCAACCTCACTGCCATTCAGCCAATCGTTCGACTTGCTCACAAACTCACTGATCAGGCCGTAGAAGAGGGCAGGTTGCCCAAAAGGATCAGTGCTACTGTCGGGAGTTCTAGTGACAACAAGCGTAAGTGGGAAGGAAATCAAAGCAAGGATGCTAACCCCACTCAGGCCCCAGCACAGCAAAGGAAAACTGAAAACAACAAGGGCACTCAACAACAGGGTGGCTATCGCGGTAACCACCCCAAGTGCAACAAGTGCAATCGACATCACAGCGGGCCGTGTGGGAAAGGTCAGTGTCAGCGATGTAACAAGATGGGGCATGAGGCCAAGGACTGTAGGAGTCCACGTCCCGTAGGGCAGAACCAGCAGCAACAACATCTCGGGAATGCTAAGGGTTGTTTCCAATGTGGAGCTGAGGGGCACTATAAGAAGAATTGCCCTGAACTGAACCAGAACCGCAACAACAATCAGGGAGCTGGAAACAACGATCAGAACAACAATGCTGGGAATGGTGCTAGAGGAAGGGCTTTTGTGATTGGAGCTGGAGAAGCAAGGAATGACCCCAATGTCGTGGCGGGTAAGTTCCTACTCGATGATCGTTATGTTTCTGTATTATTTGATTCTGGAGCCGATGCTAGTTATGTGTCCCTACGTATTAGTAAGAAGCTTAAGCATCCGCTTTCGTTACTAAGTTCTCCTCATATCGTCGAGTTAGCTAATGGTAGAAACATCGAGGCCTCACATGTTGTCAAAGGCTGCAAACTAGAATTGTCTGGTCAGACGTTTAGCATCGATCTTTTCCCTGTTACCCTTGGAAGCTTCGACGTCGTTATCGGCATGGATTGGTTATCCAAACATCGCGCTGAGATCCTCTGTCAAGAGAAAGCAGTTCGTATTCCCCGTCGTTCTGGCAAACCCCTCATTGTACAAGGTGGCAAAGGCGGAGAAATCTCCGGCGTTATCTCTTTCTTGAAGGCCCAGAAGTGTTTACGAAAAGGGCACACCGCTATCTTAGCACTTGTCACCAACACGCAGGAAAAGGAAAAGAGGATTGAAGATTTTCCGGTAGTGCGTGACTACCCCGAGGTATTTCCTGAGGAATTACCTGGACTCCCTCCTCACCGTCAGGTCGAATTCCAAATCGAGCTAGCTCCCGGAGCAGCGCCTATAGCTCGTGCACCTTATCGGCTAGCCCCCGCAGAACTGAAGGAACTCTCTACTCAACTACAGGAACTATTGGATAAAGGGTTTATCCGCCCTAGCTCATCACCCTGGGGAGCACCGGTACTCTTTGTTAAGAAGAAGGATGGCACGTTCCGAATGTGCATCGACTATCGTGAACTGAACAAGGTTACCATCAAGAATCGTTACCCTCTCCCGCGAATCGACGACCTATTCGATCAGTTGCAAGGATCGAGCTACTATTCTAAGATTGACCTGCGATCAGGTTATCATCAGCTAAGGGTCCGTAATGAAGACATCTCCAAAACTGCATTCAGAACTCGTTATGGTCATTATGAATTCCTTGTTATGCCCTTTGGAATGACCAACGCGCCTGCGGTATTCATGGATCTCATGAACCGAGTATGCAAACCTTACCTCGACAAATTCGTGATTGTGTTTATAGACGACATCCTGATCTACTCGAAAAGTCAAGAAGAGCATGAACAGCACCTACGCCTTATCCTTGAACTCCTTCGCAATGAGCAACTGTATGCCAAGTTCTCGAAATGCGACTTCTGGCTTCGAGAAGTCCATTTCCTTGGGCACGTGGTTAACAAGGATGGAATTCACGTCGACCCAGCTAAGATCGACTCTATAAAGAATTGGCCTACCCCTAAGACTCCGACCGAAGTCCGCCAATTCTTGGGACTAGCAGGGTACTATCGAAGATTTATCATGGGATTCTCCAAGATCGCTCAGCCTCTCACGGCTCTTACTCAGAAGGGTATGGTTTATAAATGGGGTGAAGCTCAGGAAACCGCGTTTCAGACACTAAAGGATAACCTCTGTAGCGCTCCTATTCTCTCGTTACCTGAAGGAACGGACGACTTTGTGGTCTACTGTGATGCATCCATCCATGGGCTCGGTTGTGTGTTAATGCAACGCGACAAAGTTATTGCTTACGCCTCTCGACAACTTAAGACGCACGAAAGGAACTACACTACGCACGACTTGGAACTAGGAGCAGTGGTCTTTGCGCTTAAGATATGGAGACATTACCTGTACGGTACCAAGTGCACCATTTACACCGATCACAGGAGTCTCGAGCATATCTTCAAGCAAAAGGAATTAAGCATGCGACAACGTAGATGGGTCGAACTCCTAAATGATTATGAATGCGCCATCAAGTACCATCCGGGCAAGGCCAATGTCGTGGCAGACGCCCTCAGCCGAAAGGACACTACGCCCAAGCGCGTGCGAGCGTTACAACTTACTATCCAGTCTAATCTCCCTACCCAGATTCGAAATGCTCAGACTGAAGCTCTGAAACCGGAGAACATCAGGGCTGAGTCCCTGCGAGGATCGAGACAACGACTAGAGCAAAAAGAAGACGGCGCCTACTATGTGGTAGGACGCATTTGGGTCCCACTTTACGGAGATCTACGAGAGCTTGTGATGGACGAAGCCCATAAGTCCCGTTATTCAGTGCATCCTGGTTCAGATAAGATGTACCACGACTTAAGGACCACTTACTGGTGGCCTGGCATGAAAGCCCACATAGCAGCATACGTTAGCAAATGTTTGACCTGCGCAAGAGTCAAGACTGAGTATCAGAAACCAGCAGGCCTACTCCAGCAACCCGAAATCCCGAAGTGGAAATGGGAACAAATTTCCATGGATTTTGTTACGGGGCTACCTAGATCCCAACGTGGGAATGACACTATTTGGGTGATAGTAGATCGATTGACTAAGTCTGCACACTTTCTGGCCATTAAGGAAACAGACAAGTTTTCTACCTTGGCAGAAATCTATTTAAAGGAAGTAGCCTCGAGGCACGGGGTGCCAACTTCTATTATTTCCGACCGAGACGCTCGTTTTACTTCCGAGTTGTGGCAAGCTATGCACAAATCCTTTGGCTCACGTTTGGACATGAGCACCGCTTACCACCCGCAAACGGATGGGCAGTCTGAACGCACCATCCAAACCCTGGAAGACATGCTTAGAGCATGTGTGATCGATTTTGGCAGGAACTGGGAGAAGCATCTACCGCTGGTGGAATTCTCCTACAATAACAGCTACCACACTAGCATTCAGGCGGCACCTTTTGAGGCATTGTACGGTCGTAAATGCCGATCACCTCTCTGCTGGGCGGAAGTCGGTGATAGTCAACTCACAGGCCCAGAACTGGTGGTAGACACAACGGAAAAGATTGCCCAGATCAGGCAACGCATGGCGGCAGCTCGTGACGTCAGAAAAGCTACGCTGATAAGCGTAGGAAACCGCTAGAATTCCAGGTCGGGGACCGGGTTCTACTTAAAGTCTCACCCTGGAAGGGTGTGGTTCGTTTCGGTAAACGAGGCAAGCTGAATCCACGATATGTTGGACCATTCGAAATTACCGAGAAAATCGGTAAGGTTGCTTATAGATTGAACCTGCCTGCAGAGCTGAGTGCAGTGCACAATGTTTTTCATGTGTCTAATCTGAAGAAGTGTCTGTCAGATGAAACACTCATAATTCCTTTCAAGGAACTCACTATTGATGAACAGCTACACTTCACTGAGGAACTGATTGAGATCACGGATCGAGAGATCAAAACCCTCAAACGTAGCCAAATACCTCTCGTGCGAGTTCGTTGGAACTCACGGCGTGGCCCAGAGTTTACCTGGGAGCGGGAAGACCAGATGAAGTCCAAGTATCCCCAGTTGTTCCCAAACGAAACCCCCAGCACTGAAGCTACAACTGAATTTCGGGACGAAATTCCAAACTAACGGGGGGATGATGTGACACCCCGTTGAAACACGCTAGCTTGGCAGTGGCTGCCTTAACTTTCGGGACGAAAGTTCTTAAAACTTGGGGATAATGTGACACTCTAGGTTTTTCCGAACGAACACCTTGTAATATTTTTGTGTATATATATGATATTAAATGAAAACGTGATTTTTTTTTACATGATATGTGTGTTGTGTATGTATTATGTATATATAAGTATACGTGTATAAACTAGTGAGTCGAGACCGTGACTCGCAACCACTCGGTTGCGAGTGGGCCACTCGGTTTCGAGTGGGCCTCTTGGGCCGTAACCGGTTTGGGCCGAAACCCCCTTAGTCTTGTTGATACTTGGTATATAATCCCAACCTTTCCCCCACTTCCTTCATTTTACACACACAAACACTTCTATTCTCTCTCAACTAGAAAACCCCAAACAACAATCCTTTCTCTCCCAACTTTCGGTTCACACACTCAAGGATCTCGGACAAGAAACTCGGTCAAGATCATCACTCGGACACTCCATCTTCTCGGTTCCTTTCTCTTTGTTTTCGGCTCCTTCTTCACAACCGGTTAGTGATTATTATGTGCATAGGATTTATGTTGTGTTGAATGAACTAAGAAATGCTTGGTTAGTAGTTTTATGCATGATTTTTAGGATGGTTTGTGAAGCTTGACTATATGTGTAAACCTCTATATATGAAAGCTTGATAACTTGCTTAAATGGCTAAAGAATAGTGGTTTAAGGATGATTAGGGCCAACCGAGTTATGGTTAATGTCACAAAATGTATGTTTTCTTGTTCTTGCACCATGATCTTGTTAAAATATGTAAGTTTTGGTTCATAGAAATGTATGGTTATGTTGACATGAAAACCCTAGAAAACTATGAACTTGTTTGAATATGGTTTGAAGATTTCAAAAAGGCAATGTTTGATCCATATTTTATTAATGACAGTTTAGGAAAACTTGTTAGTGAAACCTTATTGGTTGTTTCCTGATTTGGGCCTGATTTCATAGTACATATTGGACTGATGTATCTGAATCTACACGTGAACATGAAAGGGACAGCATTGCGACTCGCAACCGCACCGTTGCGACTCGCAACCATGGCAAGACAACTCGAGACCACACGGTTGCGACTCGCAACCATAGCATGACAACTCGAAACCGTGACGGTTGCGACTCGAGACTACGACGGTTGCGACTCGCAACCACAGCATGACAAGCCGAGACCTCATGGTTGCGACTCGAGACCACCTGGTTGCGACTGGGCTGTCCACTTTGGTTATGGGGCCATAGTATGTTTAATATGGGCTACCTGTTGACTGATCTGCGTGTTACTGTTTGACTGTGTAAATGCTAGGGCCGGCCCAATAACCCACTGTCTACATTTTTATGCATGCAACGTGTTAGTTATGTGTAAGTTTTTACGTGATTGCTTGTACGCCAAACCTGACCTATACCGGTAACCATGTTAGGACGTGGTGACCAGCGTGTTTGACCAAGTAACCTAATCTGCCGAGCAACCCAAGGTGAGTTCACACACTAAAAGCATGCGTCCCGCGGAGGGACACGAACAAACTACCAACTTTTGGGAAAATACTTTCGACCCATTACTCCGGGGGAAAACAGAATGGGTAATTACTATCTCCGGGGGAGATAGGTTTGGATACTATTTATAAATCACAACTAGCCATGCTAAACGAAACTCTATCACCTTAAGTCCCTGCTTACAGTACCGATTAATCGCCGGGGGCGAACGGGTTATTAGTTGATAGCGCTATTAGGTTTGACAACCTCACACCGTGACCGGGGGAGATCGGGCGTGAACTAGTAGACCTTGCAACATGGTCAATGACGATAGACATTTACTCGGGGCACGAATATATATTCCGTCAACAGTTTCGGTATCTACAGTTTAGTGAGCTTACAGATGGGGTAGCTCCCCACAACGTGATTATAAATGCTTTATCTAAACAACTTAAGTTTTTGGTAAACTAAAACTGGACAACTAGTGAACTCACTCAGCATTATTGTTGACCCCCTTACTGCATGCTTTGCAGGTAACCATTGACGAAGGAGCTTGCTGCTTGGGAACGAGTAGTGTCTGTCCACCCTTGTGTTGGGTGTTACCTTATTTTGAACTATGAACTTGTTTAAAACTGCCTTACTTATGCTTCCGCTACTTATTACTGTTTGAACTTGAAACCTTAAACTCTGAACTTGATATTTGCTAATCTTATGGTTAGTAAGTATTACTTTTGTTATCAATATTAATTATTCAGTATAATTGGTGGCTGGATCCTGGTCAGTCACGCCCTCAAAGCGGGTGTTATCCGCAGGTGGATTTTGGGGGTGTGACATTTGAAATTTAGGTTTATATCTCGTCCCAATTTACTAGATGTGCAAAAACCTACTGACACATCCGTAGTGAGATTGTTTATCACATTTTACATTCCAATTCTTTAGCATGTTGTGATAGACCAGTGATTTTCTATCATTTCCTTTTGTTTCAGCAAAACTCATTTTTAGGTTTTTCATTTTTAACATTTTCAAATTTTCAAATTTTTTTAAATTTTTACTCCCCCTAAAATCAAAATATGTTTCAATTTGATTTTCTGGGAAAATTTGAAACAAACTGTACAAACTTGACAACTTGATGAGAATCACTTCAATTCTCCATCCACGTGGCATAAACAATCAGAACTTCCCCTTACAATAAACTATTTTCCCATTATGATTTCAAAACACTTAAGTTTGTTTTAATCAAAATGGTTTTTCAGGAAAAATTAGTTTGTTTACCAATCATTTGTAGGTTCGGGGTCACTTCATCACTTTGTTTTTCTCAATCACATGAAAGATTTATCATTTCCGGATTTTACCATAAAAACCACTTGTAGAAAATCAAGTACAACTTAATGTCCCTGATTACCACATGTAATACGAAAAATCACCAGAGTAAAATTTCTCAAGAAATGTGCCGATTCATGTTCCACACTTACCAACCTGGGAACTCCGGCAAGTCAGGTTTTTCTATTTGAAAAGATTCACCCAAGCTTGACGGTCCTTGGGTGATATTGAAATCTTGTTCAACAATGGTGGAAAATTTGCATCATCCATTGTTAAACCAGACTTCTCCAATTTTACCTCAACACCAGGCTCCTCTGGCTTTGACGAACCAGAATCATTGCCTGTACATGGCTTGTCTGAATTTGATCTGTCAGATTCATTGCCTGAAGGTTGCTTGTCTGACTTCGACACGTCAGATTCATCGCCGACCATTTTCTTCTTCTTCTTTCTGTCCTCAGATTTGTATCTGATGAATTCGTTTTGCTAGACTTGTCATCCTTTGGAGAGCAAGACGATTTATCAGAACTGCAGTTTGGTTTTCCTGATGTACCCGAGGACAAAATCTTCTCCAAATACTCTCTCGCCTTCTTCCTCTTCTTTAGCAGTCTGTCTTTCTGCCCCTGAGAAAGCTTCACTTTCTTTTCTTGAACTTTAGGTTCTTGAACCTTCTGTTCTTTGGGCTTGACATTGACTGTTTTCTTTGCCAATTTCTGAGAATTAACCCTCAATCTTTCATTTGATCTCCTTGGGCAATCTCTGGCAATGTGACCTCTGATTTGGCAGTTATAGCATCTTCTCGTCTCATCACTCCAACTTTGGCAGTTAACAGCAATGTGACCTTGATAACCGCAACGGTAGCACACTCTGTTATTATACCAATCACCATTTTTAGTCCAAACACTCAGATCATAACACTGTTTGGCTTGGTGATAGTCATTTCTTCTCCTGAAAACTGGATTTGGCTTTTGAGCACTGTGGTCCGACCTGCACCACTTATTACCAACAATTTTTGAATTTTCATTTTTCAATTTTTGTGGTTTTTGATTTTGATTGGATGATCGATCTGATGAGCTTTTATTATCTTTTTGAATATTTTTCAAAATTTTCTCCTTTTGTTTTTGTTCCACATTCTTCTTCAAAGGTTTTTGCTTAGAGCATTCTCCCTTTTCAGTCGATTGCAGCACAATTTTCTGAAATTTTTCTTTTAATTTAAAAAATAATTTTTGTTTTTCAGTTTTTTCTTTTTCATCATCAGATTTCTCATCACAATCTTCAACTACGACTTTGTCATAGTTTGTGACATCGTCACTTATTGGAACATAATTGATCGGTTTTGGACAAGGGAAACCTAAAGAAGTCACAAAACCTTTCAATTTCTTTTCAAGTTCATCTATTTTGTTTCTTGAACTCTCAGCTTCATTTTCAAGCTGAGATATTCTTTCAAGATAAGACATGATAATTTTTTCATTTTCAATTTTGATGTTTTCAAGAACAGACTTTCCATTTTTCAAAATTTCTATCTGTTCTTGAAATTTTGATTCATTTGTTTCCAGGTTCTTGTTTTCCAACTTTATCCAGAAATCTTCATTATCTGAGGATTTCTTTCTGCTTTCAAAGTCTTTTTCTTTTTCTTTCAAACTTTTGTTTTCTGATGTTAAACTGTTTAAGTCACTTAACAGTTTAAGATTCTCAGATTTCAACTTCTCACAATTTCCCTGTAAATCCAGAGTCTGTTTTACATCAGTTTGCTTCTCATCTTTCAACTTCTTGACTTCCGATGTCAAACTTTCCGCATCCTTCACAAGTTTGTCATTGTCAGTCTTAAAGTTGTCACATTTGGAGCACACTGATTCAGAATTTGAAGATTCATTCTTCACAGATTCTTCATTCTTTGGAGTTTGCTCTTTCTCTATCTTATATGCTCCTGCACCAAAGATTTTAACGAAATCAAGAGGATTTCCATTTTATCAATATAACAACCCCTTTTCATATCGTATTTCAAATTTCTTTTTGCTGCCCAACAAACATTGATTCTTTTGTTTATTTCATCTATCACGTCTAAATTCATATCATCTAAATTTATTTTTACTATATCCATCAAATCTCTCTTCTTTTTATAAATTTCGTAATTGTGATTTTTAAGTTTAGTGATGAATTTACTTAAAGATAATTTTGAAAAATTAGAATTTTCTCTCAGATTTTTCAAAAAATCATCCCATTCAGCTGGTAATCCATTAGCAAACTTTGATACCATTTTAGCTTCTGATATTATTATCTGATTTTCTTTCAAATAGTCAATCAAACGATCAAATCGCTTCTCCAAATCATCCAATTTTTCATCTTTCTTACACAGAAAACATTCAAACCGGATACTCCAAACATTTTTGGGCAAACCTTGATAATGACTACTGAAATATCCTCGTTACCAATCATTTAACCTTTCAAGATCATTGTTTTCCTTTTCATCAAATACCTTTGCCATCTTTAAACTGTCCCGACAAAATTTTTACACAAATGATATTTCAAGCGAAATAAGGTCTTTGAAGCGAAATCACAAGTTTACAATCTCGGGCGAAATCACAATTTTAATTTCGGGCGAAATCAGAATTTAACACTTGAGCGGAATCAGTAAGTAACCCTCGAGCGAAATCAGAACCTAATCTCGAGCGGAATCAATAACAGATCTTTTGGAGCGAAATCAATACAGTAGTTTGGAGCGAAATCACCAAAAATGATATCCTGGAGCGAAATCAGATGCAATTACGAGCGAAATCAGATATAGTCTGTTCGAGCGAAATCAGATCGCACGTCCATTTTGTCCATTTTTTAGTGTGAATTTTGGTCCCAAACTTTCAAGGATTTGTTAATGTTCACTTATACACAGTCTGTAAAAAAATTTATCCGATTTTAACCGTGAAAACTTGAAAATCTGTGAAAAGAAGGTGTAGAAATCAGAATTTTTCAACGAAAATGAGCTAAACGGTAAGAACTCTTCCTCCTGAGCTCTGATACCACATGTAGGATCGCGAGACGACCTAACAAGTCGATCAGAAGGGTGCTCAGACAGAATCAGAGGCGGAATTCATTGATTCTATCTTTGTTAAGCTTGTTAAACACTGAAAATACTATTTACTGTCTCTTGTATTGATCTGGAAGCAATTACAGACGCGGAGACACTTCGACGGAGCTTCGTCGTCGGAAATCACAACTGAACTACTACTCTATGATTTCGCTCATGATTGCCTTTATATAGGCTTGGGATTTCGCTCGTAATGACACAGAATCAACAGGAGCGAAATCAAACATTACACATAGGAGCGAAATCAGAGTAAACAACAGGAGCGAAATCAGGATATATGGTGATTTCGCTCCAAATGACACAAAGTCATTTCGAGCGAAATCAACCTAGATACAAGTATCCTCGATTTCCGTGCACTGTACAATTAGCTCTAAACTAAGACTCGAACGAAGATGTAGTCGACAGACAACTGCACCAACAATTTCATCATTTTTATAGCATTTATACATGAAATAACTTAACAAGTTAACCTATGTATTATTTTCATGCTCGACAAATAAGTTGCATATTAACGTGACTTTTAACGAAATTACCTTTTTAACCTTACAAGTGCACATGCATACTCCTAACTCCTACTATCATGTCAACACTTATCATTTCTAATTATACATACTCATATCCACATATCATATCACAACATGCAAAGTTCACCCTTGAACAACCCGTTTTCGCGTACATCAAAATATGCGTATTATAAATGTTTCGGTAACGTTTTCGGGCGTCGGAAGTCACGTATGACTAGCCAAACACCATGGATACTTAATATAAGTTAAAATAATTATTTTTATAAAAAAAAATATCAGTTTATAACCTAATCTAAAATAGTTTTGCAAAAATCACCTGAAAAGCCGATTTTTACCGCTTTAACGCATAATCTTGTACAGAACTTTACTATAATCATCCCAAATCGTCACGACTTTATACTTTAACATAACACATTTTATTTACTGAATAAAATGGTACTAATATCCATGTTAGTGCAGATTTCATGTAATCCACATAAATCATGCAATTTCACCCATTTTACCACTTTTTAAGCTTGATGTACAACATACAAAGCTACTAGATTTATGACATAGCTTTATATCATCATAACACATTATTTAGCATCATTTTAGCATGCTTATAATCTGATTTAATCCACTTTTATCATAACATTTCATGTTAATCATCATATGATCATTTAATCATCATCTACACTTATGTACAAGTACCTAATGCATGATTATCAAATCATCATCATTATCCAAGAACTTAAATGCATCTAACACACATTTATTTCATTTTCATATAATCCAAACATCATCTTCATCTAATTATCATTAAATCATTGCATGCATTTCTCCTTCACATTTATGAACATCCAAACAAAACCCCATATGTAAATGCATATATATATATATATATATATATATATATATATATATATATATATATATACACGGCACACACATATATACTTTTAAAAAACAACTTTTCATATATTCATCTTCAATCATAAGAACTTTTTATAAAATCTTTTTTGATCATGCATGCAACCATCTTTATAAAATCACATCAATCAAGAATCATCCAACAATCAAAACACAAACTCTAACACGCATATACACACACACCTACGGCTATGTATACACACATATGAACTTCCATTTTTCATTTTGATTAAAAACCATTTGTTATTAGATTTCAAGTTTGTGAAGAATTCCAAGTTTTTGAGAAAATTTCCATCATCATCATCAAGAAACAAGAATATAAATTAAAGTTTATACCTTACAAGAATTTTAGTGGGTTTTGATGAGATTTTTGGTAATATGGAGCTTGTTCTTCTTTGGCATCACTTGGAAACACCTTCAAATCACCAAACTCTTGGAAACACCTTGGAATAACCTTGATTCTTCAAGAAAGTTCAAAATTTTGAAAATGGAAGATGGTGGAGGTGGGTTACGGTTTTAAGAGAGAGAAAGGGGAAGATTTGAAAAGTTCATTGCATATTCATCTAGCTCCAACACTTGTCAAAAAGAAAGATTGGTGGGAACCCCATGTGCTGCCACCTACACACACACACACTTCATACATACATACATACATACATACATACATACATACATACATACATACATACATACATACATACATACATACATACATACATACATACATACATACATACATACATACATACATACATACATACATACATACATACATACATACATACATACATACATACATACATACATACATACATACATACATACATACATACATACATACATACATACATACATACATACATACATACATACATACATACATACATACATACATACATACATACATACATACATACATACATACATACATACATACATACATACATACATACATACATACATACATACATACATACATACATACATACATACATACATACATACATACATACATACATACATACATACATACATACATACATACATACACACACACACACACACACACACACACACACACACATACATACATACATACATACATACATACATACATACATACATACATACATACATACATACAATATTAGGCAAAAACATGTGTTTAACTGACTACCGTTATCTCGCGTTTTAATCGTATTTTAAGGTGTTTTGAATTATTTTTATTATTCTATAAAAATGAACTCGTCATAATATTGCTGAACAATATTATTTGTCTTGACTAGCTTCGTCATTTATATTTTGTAAGATACGCGTGTTATCGTACAGTAGGCGCTTAAATTCGCAAAACAGTATTGTTAAGCGTTTTACTTAATTTTCCTTTTTACTTGATCTGGATTCTCTCTCTCTCTCTCTCTCTCTCTATATATATATATATATATATATATATATATATATATATATATAGTGTGAGGTTCATTGGAGAACACTAAAAAAGTGAGGAACCGGGGAACACTCTTAACAATTTAATAGAGCATGTTAAAAATCAATTTTTTAAATAACTTTCGGCACTTTTCTTTATAAATACTTGTAGAAGCATTTTTAATAAAAAAATCAAAAACTAAAAATATAACAAAAACATATAAAAAAAGGCTTAATTTTTTTTTTTCAAAAATGATTTTTTATTGAAATAGTTTCTACCCATTTTTACAAGGAAAAATGTTGAATTTTTTTTTTTTAAAAAAAAAATTGATTCTTAACAATTTAAGTTAATTTTGTAAGATATATTTTCTAACTGTTTTTAAACATTTTTTTTTAATTTTTGAGTTTTTTATTAAAAATGTTTCTACATGTATTTATAAAGAAAAGCGCCAAAAAAATTTTGAAAAAGTTGATTTTTAACATGTTAAGTTGAATTTTTAAAAGTGTTCCTCAGTTTCCCACTTTTTAGTGTTCCCCAATGAACTCTCCCCTATATTATATATATATATATATATATATATATATATATATATATATATATATATATATATATATATATATATATATATATATATATAGGCTAATTATAAGGAGAAAACCCACTCCAGTTAACTAAACCCTGAAAACTCACACATGTGGCTAGGATTGATCCACGTTTTATATTAGTTTGAGAATAGAGAAGGGCATAATTGTCCATTTGTTTTAATCTTTTCTTCCTTCACATGTGTAAGTCTGCGTGTGCAGACTTTTCTTCTTTTCAACTTTGTCACATTTAATACTTGTACTTGTACAATCTCTCTCCTCTTTCCCATATCTTCTTTATTACATATCCATCTCCATATCACATATCATTTATTCCAACCAGAAATTAGAGAGAAAGAAATAACCATACTCACCACCATTGAAGACTTTTTGCATTTAACATGGCTGATTTGAACAGCCAACAACCTTCGATTGTTGCCGGTGGCACGGGGACACTCAATGGTTATCCGGGTTCACCCTTAAATGTTGTCCCACATAATCTTTTACCTGATTTTGCATTTAATGAAGATGAAGATGCATTGGGTGATACTAGAGTTGTTGAAGATCCTGAACCCATTTCTTCAGAGTTTGCAAGTGAGTGATAACTTTTTTTTTCAGTTTTATTAAATGTACAGCTTTAAGTGCATAGAGTAGTTTTGTAAATTAAACTTATCTTGTTTAGTTTTTCACTGGATTCTTCTTGATTTTTTTTTTTGTATTTTTTTATGTGTAGCATCAGTTCTGAATCAAAATGGCACAAATGATGATGAGGATGGTGTTCAGAATTGTACTTTTACACAGCTGCTATGCACAGGTCATTGTTTATGTGAAACCATGAATTTTTATCTATAGGGTTTTTGTAACATCCCTAGTTTTAATGTTTGTAGTTTGTTATTATTATTATTATTATTATTATTATTATTATTATTATTATTATTATTATTATTATTTGTTTTTTTTTGTTGGTAGAGGAGGAAAAAAAAACAGATGATGTTTTGGTTAGTTTGGTTGAAAATGTGGTAAACTTGTACAAGGTAAAAACAAGTGTAACCATTTTTATTTTTTATTTTTATGAAACAAGCTTTTATATTTTGTAGAAGCTAAAAACATGTGGTTACACTTGTATTAAGTTTTTATATTTTTTGGAAGGGGAAAACATTCGAGATTACATTTTTGGATTACATAAAAAAATGCACCAACATCTACACTTTTTGGTGACATCAAAAAAATATACCACCATGTTTTCTTTGCATTTTAGGAAAAGGTGTTAAAGTTGTATTTGAGAATACAGTAAAATGCATCAGTTTGTTAGGTTTCATGTTACACGTAATTTTTTTTAACCTATATGTGTTAAAATTTATTAAACAATACCTTTTTTGTAGGTGTTAATGCGGACGAGGAATTTTATGTTCACCACACATCCAATGGCACTAGAATGTGGTGTCCTAATGTTCCCATTGTTTTAAAGCCTGTTGTTGGTTGTGTATATGAAATGTGGAAGGACGTGTTCAGTATGTACAAGGACTATGTTGTGTGTTCTGGGGATTCATATGAGTGTAACAACTGGGTCTTAACAGTGTAATATTTTTATGTAACAGAAAGTAAATTGGTTATGGTTGTGTTACAATTGTTACACATGGTATGTTTTCATATTTATGTAACGTATTACATGTTACATTTTTGTGTATAACATTTCTATGTTACATTTTCATGTTTATGTAACATTTACATGTTTACGTTTTTTTTATAGAGTTGCAAGAAAGAGACTGTTACATTTTTTTAATACCTAAAAAGATGTAACATACAGTCAATGTTACACAACCAAATAAAAATATTTTTAATATACAAAATAATGAAAGATGAGAGAGAAAATGAAGAAAGAGAATGGATTTGATAAATTTTTTTGCAGGTCACATGTTTCCAAGTGAGAGCATGTTTTTACTTTTTAGCTCTATAGGTAGGTTGACTTTTTAGATTAAAAAGTGTTGTACTTTTTACCTTTGTTCAAGTACACCCAACTTATATAATATTTATTTACATAAAACTAATGAGTGAAATTTAGTTCTTACTAAATTATACAGTAACAATCAAAACAATAAATCAAAAAACATTAATTAACAAATATGTTACAAGGACCCCATGTTACATATCTTAGTTATTTACAATAAAGAATATTTCCAAGAAAATGTCACATACCATACCATAGAATTTATAGATTTAGGTATTAGTTTTTTTTTTTACCTCTTTGTATGTTGACTTTTTTTTATGTAAAAATGTGTAAACTTTTACCCAAAGCCTTTTAAAAGACTATACAACATCCATTTATCTAACGTTTTTTAAATTATATCCACAAAAATCATTTTTTTCATATGTTACACAAACCGAGTCATATCAACATTAGTTAATTAGGCTTCAATCATTTTTTCATATACTACCCAAACCGATTCATATGTTACAAAAATCATTTTTTTTTTTCATATTTTATCCTACATAGAAATACACATTAATGCTACAACGTACACATTTTTTTGTCTCATTTCACATTTGTACATATAAATAAAAATAAAGCCCAAAAGTTTTTTTTATATAACCAGGTAATAAGATATATAATCATAGCACCATACATAAAACAAAACATTTCCCCAATGTTACAAAGAAATCCGTAAACACAAACTATACAAAGTAATATAATAATAATTTGAGATTAAATACTTATTAGTTTCCCTTAAACACTTTTTTCCAGTTTGGTGGTAGATGCCTTTCCCCCTGCATTTCAATTAAAAAAAACATCAACATTCCTCGCAATACGAAACGTTTTTGAAGATTGGGAACACCCAAGCAAAAAAAAAAAAATGTTTGAATGTTTAAACACATGTGGTCATTTTTATCTGTTTTCTTGCTTAATTTCACTATCTACAAGCACGAAGATTAATAAAATGTTACACTTTTTTCCAGGGATCCAACAATGTAAAGTATTCATGTACAATGTACATTTTTTTGGATTATCTCAAAATGCAACACACGTGTACATTTTTTTTATACGAATCAAATATGAATGTAACTTTTTTATGTAAAAAGGAATTCAGCTAAAAAACCAAAGAACAAAAAATGTAATTTTTGTTTTGTTTTAAAATCAACATGTAACCCTTTTTTTTACATTTTCCCCTAAATGTAATTTCTTTATTATACACTTTATTGAAATATGCGACATAAAAAAAGTAACATTTTTTTTTCCAATAACACAAATGAACCAACCATGTAACATTATTAAAAACCAAAACCCCTAAAAACAAAACCAAAAGACATTTGTTCATCATAATTATTTGTATAAACAAAACAAAACCAACCTACAACCTTTCTGATTAAATTTGTTTAAAATATAAAGTTTTCTTAGTTGGAAAGTTTTTTTGGGTAACAAGTATTGTTTTTACAAGAATATAGATAACACCTTTAAATCCTAAAAACATCTGTTATTCAACTTTAATAAGTATAAAAAAAACCCCTTACATATTTGTTATTCAACTGTAATAACTATAAAAAACCCCAAAAAATCACAAAACCCCATTTTCTCCCCCTACCGAACTTATATAGCTAAAAGAAAGTTGATAATTTTTGTCAAATAAGATCCGACGCACCTGAGATTCTCTCGTTTTAGGCGGTATATCTCCAGCGGGTTTTAGGAGGTATATCTCCGGCGTTGATGGTTGAAATTCCTCGGTGATTGTTCTCCGGCGGTATATCTCCGTCGTCTAGTGATCGTTGATTTTCTCCGGTGATTTTGAATATATTAGGCGATTTTTCTCCGGTGATTTTGGGTATACATGAACAAGTCTGGTTATTTAGGTTAGATGAAGAAGGGTTGATGAAGACTTTGGAAGAGAGAGAATGTATATTTTGTTTTTGAAGTTTTGAAAATAATGAAGAGTGATGTGTAGCAAGTGTAATGATGGCCCCATGTGATTGTTCTTACACCATGCAGACTTTTGTCTCTTTGTAAGAGATTGTATTGATTTTTCCTATATTACCCTTTAACGTACATCAAATGAAATAAAAAATAGAGAAAAAGGGAAACAAAAGCAACTAAATGCTCAAAATCAATCTCAGCCATCTATTAACTATGATCAATGGTTATTAATGGGTTTTCAGGGTTTATTCAACTCAAGTGGGTTTTCAATTTATCCTTGCCCTATATATATATATATATATATATATATATATATAGAGTAGCCATTTACCCGCGCGATGCGGCGGGAGTGACGATTTACAATAGAATACTCGTTTACCGTTAGTTTATCACCTATAGGTTTGGCGGGAGTGACGATTTACAATAGGATACTCGTTTACCGTTAGTTTATCACCTATAGGTTTGTTGTTCTTCGATTTCAATATGGCGCGATAAATTGTAGCAAGTGAATTTAGAGAGAAAAATGGCTCAAGATTTTAGGGTTTCATTGTTTAGAGATGTAATCCGGGTCAAGTAGGATCTATTAGTACCTTATGTAATTTAAATTGTAATCCGGGTCAAGATTTTAGGTTCCTTTGTCCAACTATTTATACTTGTATTAAACATAACTACAAAAACAACATTAAAATGTTAAGTGTTGAAAAGGTAACGCTGTCTGATTACTTACTGCACGTTGGCA
This sequence comes from Helianthus annuus, assembly GCF_002127325.2. Lineage (NCBI taxonomy): Eukaryota > Viridiplantae > Streptophyta > Magnoliopsida > Asterales > Asteraceae > Helianthus > Helianthus annuus. The sequence continues at coordinate 95,381,555 of NC_035438.2, read as the reverse complement.
GATATTTACCAATACATATGCTCTAAAGGTCAAGTCAAGATTTGAAACCTGCCAACCGATGGGTCAATATTATGTTTTATAACAGATGAAGTGATGGCATATCTAGTAAAGTTAACCACATAACCCAACCAACCATTTTCTTGCTACAACTAACTGATTCCGAAGATCCATTTTTAGAGTTCGAAAGCCTATTTTGACCCGTTAGTTGACCCAAACAATGAACTTGAGTGGCAATGCACACAAAGAATAACTATACCTTTTGCTGTGCATGACACTTCGTACAAGTGTATACAAGATAATCAATAATGAATACATATTGGTAGCTAGCATCATAAATATGAAATTATCTTGTTTTTGTTGGTCCAATAGTCGTTCCCATTCAAGCATCAGAAATATGTAGGTGGTTTCTAATATATAATCAGAACATGCATACATACATACATATGTTTTTTTTTAAAAAAGTAGTTCACTACAGCATGATTGCTTTTTATTATAAACTTGAATGGCTATCATTTCAAATCCAGAAAACTGATTTGGGCTCGATTCAAGCCGACCGGTGTCACTGCAGTAGTCATAGAATAGAGTAAGTACGGAAGTTCTTTGTTGCGTCAAACCACAGGTTCAACCTCTGTTCCCTATTACCCTGCATATACCAAACAAACTTGCGATTAGTTTATGCACAGCTATTCATAATCATTTTATCATGAAATAAGGACACCTGAACAAATGTCTCGCTCGACCAATAGTTTCCCTTGACGCATTATGCAAGGTTCGCTCGGTCCAACAACTCAAGCAAATGTTTTCTATGTTTTTTAGGGGGAAGATGGGTGCATCTCTCCACAGGGCATACAAGACACAGGTCATTGGCGGAAGCCCGCCAAATTTAACATATAAAGTTTTTTTATATGTTAAATATGGCGAGCTGCCGCCAATAACCTATGTTTTGTATGCCCTGGGAGAGAAGCACCCATGTTCCCCCTAAAATGCAAAGAAAACATTTGCTTGAGTTGTTGGATAGATTACACAGGCTCAGTTTTTGCATCACAGCCTCAAACACTTTCAGTTCAGATAGATTACACAGGCTCAGTTTTTGCATCACAGCCTCAAAACACTTTTAGTTCAGACAGATTAAGAACACAAGGTCAGCTTATGCATCATAGACTCAACACTTTTAGTTCAGACAGATTAAGAACACAAGCTCAGCTTTCGCATCACAGCCTCAAACACTTTCAGTTCAGACAGATTAAGAACATTTGGACGGAAGATGTATAACCTTGTAAAGGGTAAAAGGGTTTGTGTTTTCTTGTTCCTTAACAGTTGTACATTGTGCATTAAGTGTTTTTTCAACACCTTGTTCAATTACCATCTTGTCCTTCACATATGTTTATTAAGAACACAAGCTCAGCTTTCGCATCACAGCCTCAAACACTTTCAGTTCAGACAGATTAAGAACACAAAATCCGGAGTACACAACAAGAGTAATTTGCCACGAAACTTAAACAACCTTTAAAGCATGAAGTACACGTGTTTTAAGCACAAGAAACAAATATGTAACCTGACAGAGTCAGCTTATGCATCATAGCCTCAAACACTTTCAGTTCAGACATATTAAGAACACAAGCTCCGTTAGTTCTCGCAAAGTCAACCATGATAAAAAGAAATCAAGTATTAGTAAAGATTTGATATTAGTTATAACCAGTACACTATTAACTTAAAATAAATTTAATATAAATGACATTTTGTCAAGTTGCAAATATAAAAACCTTTATTCTAAAAAAAAAAAGAAAAGAAAATTGATGAATGATGATAAACTTTACTTTACCTCTGCTTGAGTGAGCATGAGACCACTAAGTGACGGAACATTCTGCATATGAAGCCCCCATCGATTCGAATGAAGCAGCGTTCAGCGTCACTAAAGCCGATTCCGAGACTCTCCAAGCAGATACACTTTCTCCGGCAGCCAGAAGATCGGAGTGAGCTTGTTCTGTAAAAATAGTGATCGTGACAGTCGTTAACCAAAGGTATAACTAATTAAATTCAGATCCTAAAAAAAGGTTTCCTTGCGAGTTGCGAGTGACATACCTGAACTGTTCTTGAATCTGACATGGGATGGTGAGACCGCATCTATGGTCAAGCCTGAACTGTTCTTCGACCTTTTAAAAGGAAGACCTTTAACACTGGGTTGCTAAGATAGCTCGTTGGAATGATGACCTGTCATAGCTTGGGTGTTACGTAAACCGTCCATTTGACTTCACACGGATCACCATATGCTTTCTCTCTCAATGCTCACACATCTCACAAAACAACATCACATCTTCCAAAAAGGGATGCCAAAAGCAGGGAAGTACAATCAACAGGAAAAAGCAACACTTTACTTTTGTGTGAAAGACAGCTTGCTTGCTGCAGTCTCTATAATATATCAACACTCTTCCATACACTGTTTGAAAGACAGCATGCTTGAAAGACAGCATGCTTGCTTCAGTCTCTATAAATAATTCAGAGATATCTACACTCTACTCACACTTTACAAACTCTCAACTACACTCAACTGGAAGACTCAGACATGTAATTGAGAGATGAACACAACTACGGGTAAAGCCATGGCTGCAACACACGGTTGCAAAGTGAGAACTATGCAACCTGGATATTGCCCCGCCAAGATGCTACTCGGATCTTCTATGTACCCTCAAAATACAATCATCATCACAGTCTATTGTGTTATGTAACCCCGCTTTAAAGCATGATGTACAAGAGTAATTTTCCACTAAACTTAAACAACCTTTAAAGCATGATGTACAGCTGTTTTAAGCACAAGAAACACATATGTAACCTCACAGGCTCAGCTTATGCATCATAGCCTTAACAGTTTCAGTTCAGACATATTAAGAACAAAGCTCAGCTTATGCATCATAGAGTCGACAGGCTCAGCTTATGCATCATAGAGTCGACAGGCTCAGCTTATGCATCATAGAGTCGACAGGCTCAGCTTATGCATCATAGCCTCACAGGCTCAGCTTATGCATCATAGCCTCACAGGCTCAGCTACAACACTTATCATCCCCAAAAATGACCTAAATATCATAATTATCACAAAACCATGACACTTATCAGTCCCAAAAATGAAGGAAAAGATCAAAATATAACAGAACACAGTAAAATCAAAACTACAAAAACAATTTATCCTTTCACTATGTCATATCTGAAATTAACCTAACTATCATCACCAAAAATACAAATTCAAATATCACAAAACTTTCAACCTAATTTGAAATAACCGCATCTACTAACAAATCCACATCAAGATTAAAGATAAATCAACATTTAGAACCTAACCTGAGTCGATTCATCACAAAACACATGCGAAAATCCTTCGTAAACCTTAGATTTCGTCCTTCGAACATCCGTCAAGCTCTTCCTATCACTTTAATAAACATATATCAAAGACAAGATGGTAATTGAACAAGGTGTTGAAAAAACACTTATAATGCACAATGTACAACTGTTAAGGCACAAGAAAACACAAAACCATTTACCCTTTACACGGATCTACATCTGCCGTCCATTTTTTTTAACTTTATCACACGGATCTAGATCTGGACCGTCCATTTCACTTCACAGTCTATTATGCATCATAGCCTCACAGGCTCAGCTTATGCATCATAGCCTCACAGGCTCAGCTTATGCATCATAGAACACTTGGGAAACATCCAAGTGATATATCGTATAGTACTTTATAGAGACTGCAGCAAGCAAGCTGTCTTTCAGACATGTACTTTTAGATCTGTGAATCTGTGATAATACTTTTACAACTGGAAGACTCAGACATGTAATTGAGAGATGAACACAACTACGGGTAAAGCCATGGCTGCAACACACGGTTGCAAAGTGAGAACTATGCAACCTGGATATTGCCCCGCCAAGATGCTACTCGGATCTTCTATGTACCCTCAAAATACAATCATCATCACAGTCTATTGTGTTATGTAACCCCGCTTTAAAGCATGATGTACAAGAGTAATTTTCCACTAAACTTAAACAACCTTTAAAGCATGATGTACAGCTGTTTTAAGCACAAGAAACACATATGTAACCTCACAGGCTCAGCTTATGCATCATAGCCTTAACAGTTTCAGTTCAGACATATTAAGAACACAAGCTCAGCTTATGCATCATAGAGTCGACAGGCTCAGCTTATGCATCATAGCCTCACAGGCTCAGCTTATGCATCATACCCTCACAGGCTCAGCTTATGCATCATAGAACACTTGGGAAACATCCAAGCCATCTAGGTCGTATAACTTAGGACCTTAGTCCGACAACCATCAAACTCTGCCATCTGTCCGGCCCTTAGAAACACCTTTGTCTTACTAATCTGCATGTGACATATAAACAAACAAGTAAACATAAAAAAAATTAAAAAGGTAAATCCTAACTAAAACATCGGATGTAGGAAATAACCGCATCTACTAACAAATCCACATCAAGATTAAAGATAAATCAACATTTAGAACCTAACCTGAGTCGATTCATCACAAAACACATGCGAAAATCCTTCGTAAACCTCAGATTTTCACAAAACCATGACACTTATCAGTCCCAAAAATGAAGGAAAAGATCAAAATATAACAGAATAAAGTAAAATCAAAACTACAAAAATCATCACCAAAAATACAAATTCAAATATCACAAAACTTTCAACCTAATTTGAAATAACCGCATCTATCTACTAACAAATCCACATCAAGATTAAAGATAAATCAACATTTAGAACCTAACCTGAGTCGATTCATCACAAAACACATGCGAAAATCCTTCGTAAACCTCAGATTTTCACAAAACCATGACACTTATCAGTCCCAAAAATGAAGGAAAAGATCAAAATATAACAGAATAAAGTAAAATCAAAACTACAAAAACAATTTATCCTTTCACTATGTCATATCTGAAATTAACCTAACTATCATCACCAAAAATACAAATTCAAATATCACAAAACTTTCAACCTAATTTGAAATAACCGCATCTATACTAACAAATCCACATCAAGATTAAAGATAAATCAACATTTAGAACCTAACCTGTCACACCCCCAAAATCCACCTGCGGATAACACCCGCTTCGAGGGCGTGACTAACCAGGATCCAGCCACCAATTATACTGAGCATTGAATTAATAGTAGAAATATTTAATATCCAAAATAGTTAACAACATCGGAGTTTAAGTTTGATAATTAGTTTAACAAAACAGCGGAAGCATAACCAAAGTAGTTTTAAAGATAGTTCTGAGTTCAAAATAATTCACCCAATACACGGGTTTGACGAACACTACACATCCCCAAGCAGCAGCTCCTGAGTCACTGGTTACCTGCAAAGCATGCAATAAGGGGTCAACAATAATGCTGAGTGAGTTCACTAGTTGTCCAGTTTTAGTTTACCAAAAACTTAAGTTGTTTAGATAAAGCATTTATAATCACGTTGTGGGGAGCTACCCCATCTGTAAGCTCACTAAACTGTAGATACCGAAACTGTTGACGGAATATAAATATTCGTGCCCCGAGTCAATGTCTATCGTCATTGACCATGTTGCAAGGTCTACTAGTTCACGCCCGATCTCCCCCGGTCACGGTGTGAGGTTGTCAAACCTAATAGCGCTATCAACTAATAACCCGTTCGCCCCCGGCGATTAATCGGTACTGTAAGCAAGGACTTAAAGTGATAGAGTTTCGTTTAGTCTGGCTAGTTGTGATTTATAAATAGTATCCAAACGTATCTCCCCCGGAGATAGTAATTACCCATTCTGTTTTCCCCCGGAGTAATGGGTCGAAAGTATTTTCCCAAAGTTGGTAGTTTGTTCGTGTCCCTCCGCGGGACGCATGCTTTTAGTGTGTGAACTCACCTTGGGTTGCTCGGCAGATTAGGTTACTTGGTCAAACACGCTGGTCACCACGTCCTAACATGGTTACCGGTATAGGTCAGGTTTATTGTACAAGCAATCACGCAATACTTACAAACAACTAGCACGTATCATGCATAAAATTAGACAGTGGGTTATTGGGCCGGCCCTAACACTTTGCACAAGCAAACAGTAGCACGTAGTCCAGTTAACAGGTAGCCCATATTACACATAATGGCCCAATAACCAAAGTGGACAGCCCAGTCGCAACCAGATGGTCTCGAGTCGCAACCAGGTGGTTTCGGCTTGTCACGCTGTGGTTGCGAGTCGCAACCGTCGTAGTCTCGAGTCGCAATCGTGAGGTTTCGAGTCGTCATGCTATGGTTGCGAGTCGCAACTGCGTGGTCTCGAGTTGTCATGCCATGGTTGCGAGTCGCAACTGCGTGGTCTCGAGTTGTCATGCCATGGTTGCGAGTCGCAACGGTGCGGTTGCGAGTCGTAATGCTGTCTCTTTCATGTACACGTGATGATGCAGATGCATCAGTCCAATATGTACTATGCAATCAGGCCCAAATCAGGAAACAACCAATAAGGTTTCCACTAACACTTTGCCTAATCTGACTATTAGTAAACTTAGATCAAACTTTGCCCTTTTTGAAATCTTCAAACCACATTCAACAAGTTCATCCTATATTCATAAATTTCTAGGGTTTTCATGTCAAACATAACCATACATTTTAGACCAAAATCACATATTTCGTCAAGATCAACATGTAAGAATAAAGAAACATACAATATATATCCGAAATCCTAAGTTTAACATCATCATTTTGCAAGAAACAATGAAGCATAGTATGTTTAGCCATAATCATTCTTAGACTACCATTTGTTAGTCATTTTAAACATGTCACCAAGCATTCAAACCTAAGGGTTTACACATATAGTCAATCTTCACAACCATTCATAAAAATCATGCATAAAACTACTAACCAAGCATTTCTTAGTTTATTCAACACAACATAAATCCTTATGCACATAATAATTAGCACTAACCGGTTGTGAAGAAGAAGAAGGAGCCGAAAACAAAGAGAAGGGAACCGAGAAGATGGAGTGTCCGAGTGATGATCTTGACCGAGATTCCTTGTCCGAGATCCTTGAGCTTGAACCGAAAGTTGGGGAAGAAAATGGTGTTGTTGTTTGGGGTTTCTAGTTGAGAGAGAATAGGAGTGTATGTGTAGATATGTTTGTGTAGCAAATGAGGGAAAGTGGGGGAAAGTGGGGATCTATATACAAGGTTCGAAGTAGGCTAAGGGATTTCGGCCCAAACCGGTTACGGCCCAAGAGGCCCACTCGAGACCGAGTGGCCCACTCGCAACCGGGTGGTTGCGAGTCATGGTCTCGAGTCGTGGTCTCGACTCACATACATATATATATATACATACACAACACACATATCATGTAAAAAGTCACGTTTCCATTTAATAATATTTATATATACACGAAATATTACAAGGTGTTCGTTCGGAAAAACCTAGAGTGTCACATTATCCCCAAGTTTTAAGAACTTTCGTCCCGAAAGTTAAGGCAGCCACTGCCAAGCTAGCGTGTTTCAACGGGGTGTCACATCATCCCCCCGTTAGTTTGGAATTTCGTCCCGAAATTCAGTTGTAGCTTCAGTGCTGGGGGTTTCGTTTGGGAACAACTGGGGATACTTAGACTTCATCTGGTCTTCCCGCTCCCAGGTAAACTCTGGGCCACGCCGTGAGTTCCAACGAACTCGCACGAGAGGTATCTGGCTACGTTTGAGGGTTTTGATCTCTCGATCCGTGATCTCAATCGGTTCCTCAGTAAAGTGTAGCTGTTCATCAATAGTGAGTTCCTTGAAAGGAATTATAAGTGTTTCATCTGACAGGCACTTCTTCAGATTAGACACGTGAAAGACATTGTGCACTGCACTCAGCTCTGCAGGCAGGTTCAATCTATAAGCAACCTTACCGATTTTCTCGGTAATTTCGAATGGTCCAACATATCGCGGATTCAGCTTGCCTCGTTTACCGAAACGGACCACACCCTTCCAGGGTGAGACTTTAAGTAGAACCCGGTCCCCGACCTGGAATTCTAGTGGTTTCCTACGCTTGTCAGCGTAGCTTTTCTGACGGTCACGAGCTGCCGCCATGCGTTGCCTGATCTGGGAAATCTTTTCCGTTGTATCTACCACCAGTTCTGGGCCTGTGAGTTGACTGTCACCTATCTCCGCCCAGCAAAGGGGTGATCGGCATTTACGACCGTACAGTGCCTCAAAAGGTGCCGCCTGAATACTAGTGTGGTAGCTGTTATTGTAGGAGAATTCCACCAGCGGTAGATGCTTCTCCCAGTTCTTGCCAAAATCGATCACACATGCTCTAAGCATGTCTTCCAGGGTTTGGATGGTGCGTTCAGACTGCCCATCCGTTTGTGGGTGGTAAGCGGTGCTCATGTCCAAACGTGAGCCAAAGGATTTGTGCATAGCTTGCCACAACTCGGAAGTAAAACGAGCGTCTCGGTCGGAAATAATAGAAGTTGGCACCCCGTGCCTCGAAACTACTTCCTTTAAGTAAATTTCCGCCAAGGTAGAAAACTTGTCTGTTTCCTTAATGGCCAGAAAGTGTGCGGACTTAGTCAATCGATCTACTATCACCCAAATAGTATCATTCCCGCGTTGAGATCTAGGTAGCCCCGTAACAAAATCCATGGAAATTTGCTCCCATTTCCACTTCGGGATTTCGGGTTGCTGGAGTAGGCCTGCTGGTTTCTGATACTCAGTCTTGACTCTTGCGCAGGTCAAACATTTGCTAACGTATGCTGCTATGTGGGCTTTCATGCCAGGCCACCAGTAAGTGGTCCTTAAGTCGTGGTACATCTTATCTGAACCAGGATGTACTGAATAACGGGACTTATGGGCTTCGTCCATCACCAGTTCTCGTAGATCTCCGTAAAGTGGGACCCAAATGCGCCCTGCCACATAGTAGGCGCCGTCTTCTTTTTGTTCTAGTCGTTGTCTCGATCCTCGCAGGGACTCAGCCCTGATGTTTTCTGGTTTCAGAGCTTTGGTCTGAGCATTTCGGATCTGGGTAGGGAGGTTAGACTGGATGGTGAGTTGTAACGCTCGCACGCGCTTGGGAGTAGTGTCTTTTCGGCTGAGGGCGTCTGCCACGACATTGGCCTTGCCCGGATGGTACTTGATGGCGCATTCATAATCATTCAGAAGTTCGACCCATCGACGTTGTCGCATGTTTAATTCCTTTTGTTTGAAGATATGCTCGAGACTCCTGTGATCGGTGTAAATGGTGCACTTGGTACCGTACAGGTAATGTCTCCATATCTTAAGCGCAAAGATCACTGCTCCTAGTTCCAAGTCATGCGTAGTGTAGTTCCTTTCGTGTGTCTTGAGTTGTCGAGAGGCGTAAGCAATAACTTTGTCGCGTTGCATTAACACACAACCGAGCCCATGGATGGATGCATCGCAGTAAACCACAAAGTCGTCAGTGCCTTCAGGCAACGAGAGAATAGGAGCACTACAGAGATTATCCTTAAGTCTCTGAAAAGCAGATTCCTGTGCTTCATTCCACTTGTAGGTGACGCCTTTCTGAGTGAGCGTAGTGAGGGGTTGTGCAATCTTTGAGAATCCCTGAATGAATCTGCGGTAGTAACCTGCCAATCCCAAGAATTGGCGAACTTCAGTGGGAGTCCTAGGTGTAGGCCAGTTCTTTATCGAGTCGATCTTTGCAGGGTCGACGTGGATTCCATCCTTGTTAACCACGTGCCCAAGGAAATGGACTTCTCGAAGCCAGAAGTCGCATTTCGAGAACTTGGCATACAATTGCTCATTGCGAAGGAGTTCGAGGATAAGGCGCAGGTGCTGTTCATGCTCTTCCTGACTTTTCGAGTAGATCAGGATGTCGTCTATAAACACGATCACAAACTTGTCGAGGTAGGGTTTGCATACTCGGTTCATGAGATCCATGAATACCGCAGGCGCGTTGGTCATCCCAAAGGGCATAACGAGGAATTCATAATGACCATAACGAGTTCTGAATGCAGTTTTGGAGATGTCTTCATTACGGACCCTTAGCTGATGATAGCCTGATCGCAGGTCAATCTTAGAATAGTAGCTCGATCCTTGCAACTGATCGAATAGGTCGTCGATTCGCGGGAGAGGGTAACGATTCTTGATGGTAACCTTGTTCAGCTCACGATAGTCAATGCACATTCGGAACGTGCCATCCTTCTTCTTAACAAAGAGTACCGGTGCTCCCCAGGGTGATGAACTAGGGCGAATAAACCCTTTATCCAATAGTTCCTGTAGTTGAGTAGAGAGTTCCTTCAATTCTGCGGGGGCTAGTCGATAAGGCGCACGAGCTATGGGCGCTGCTCCGGGAGCTAGCTCGATTTGGAATTCGACCTGACGGTGGGGAGGGAGTCCAGGTAATTCCTCAGGAAATACCTCGGGATAGTCACGTACTACCGGAAAATCTTCAATCCTCTTTTCCTTTTCGTGGGTGTTGGTGACGAGTGCTAAGATAGCGGTGTGCCCTTTTCGTAAACACTTCTGGGCCTTCAAGAAAGAGATAACGCCGGAGATTTCTCCGCTTTTGCCACCTTGTACAATGAGGGGTTTGCCAGAACGACGGGGAATACGAACTGCTTTCTCTTGACAGAGGATCTCAGCGCGATGCTTGGATAACCAATCCATACCAATAACGACGTCGAAGCTTCCAAGAGTAACAGGGAAAAGATCGATACTAAATGTCTGACCAGACAACTCTAGTTTGCAGCCTTTGATAACATGTGAGGCCTCGATGTTTCTACCATTAGCTAACTCGACAATATGAGGAGAACTTAGTAACGAAAGCGGACGCTTAAGCTTCTTACTAATACGTAGGGACACATAACTAGCATCGGCACCGGAATCAAATAATACAGAAACATAACGATCATCGAGTAGGAACTTACCCGCCACGACATTGGGGTCATTCCTTGCTTCTCCAGCTCCAATCACAAAAGCCCTTCCTCTAGCACCATTCCCAGCATTGTTGTTCTGATCGTTGTTTCCAGCTCCCTGATTGTTGTTGCGGTTCTGGTTCAGTTCAGGGCAATTCTTCTTGTAGTGCCCCTCAGCTCCACACTGGAAACAACCCTTGGCATTCCCGTGATGATGTTGCTGCTGGTTCTGCCCCACGGGACGTGGACTCCTACAGTCCTTGGCCTCATGCCCCATTTTGTTACATCGCTGACACTGGCTTTTCCCACAAGGCCCGCTGTGGTGTCGATTGCACTTGTTGCACTTGGGGTGGTTACCGCGATAGCCACCCTGTTGTTGAGTGCCCTTGTTATTTTCAGTTTTCCTTTGCTGTGCTGGGGCCTGAGTGGGGTTAGCATCCTTGCTTTGATTTCCTTCCCACTTACGCTTGTTGTCACTAGAAGTTCCGACAGTAGCACTGATCCTTTTGGGCAACCTGCCCTCTTCTACGGCCTGATCAGTGAGTTTGTGAGCAAGTCGAACGATCGGCTGAATGGTAGTGTGGTTGGCTGAAGTTACATGGCTTCGAATTTCTGGAGCCAAACCCTTGATGTACAGTTCGATTCTTCGATACATAGGTCGAGACATGTTTGGGCAAAGAGCAGCATAGTCATTGGACAACTTGGTGTAGGTTTCAATCTCTGACCCAACCATCTTAAGCGCATAGTACTCATTCTCAAGCTTGTGGATGTCATCCCGGTGACAGTATTCCTCCTTAATCATGTCCTTGAAATCCTCCCACGCAGTAGCATTAGCAGTTTCCAAACCAAACATCTGAATTTGCGCCTTCCACCAAGAAAGCGCGTTTCCTTCAAGCGTAGCAGTAGCAAACTTCACCCAATTCGCAGGGGGACACTCACAGACAGCAAAGACAGCTTCAACTTTCTCAATCCAATGTAGAAGACCTATGGCACCCTCAGTGCCGTTGAAAGGGAGAGGCTTGCAATCCATGAAGGTTTTGAAAGTACACACGGGTGGTTGCGCAGGTGCATGCTGACCTGTTCGTGAGAAGCGAAGCGTATAGGTTTAGAGGCGAAAAGACGTTGTGACGGTAGGATCTAAACATCCTAAAACAACGAGCTTACCTATAGGGTGAGCTGCGAAAGCCGCAGCCACTGTGTTGAGCAGGTTAGTGAACTGAGCCTGAGTCATGTTGATGTTTCCCCTTCCACGTCCACTCATTGTCTTCATAATCAGAAAACACAGTATGAGTGTGATGTAGCGAGAATGAGATAGAAGAGAGAGGTGTATCTATCTAACTAGGCACACTAGTACGTATAGCAAAACAGGAAACATAAAGTAAGCAAACAAGTAAACACTGGTCCGAGCTATGAGGTCGAAAGTGTTGAGCCTTGCACTTGGAGTGTAGTGTCGTCGCGAGTCACAGGTTATAGTCTGGTTTTTCTCAAAAAGATTTTCCCCTTTTTAAAACCAAGTTCACTATAACCAATGGCTCTGATACCAATCTGTCACACCCCCAAAATCCACCTGCGGATAACACCCGCTTCGAGGGCGTGACTAACCAGGATCCAGCCACCAATTATACTGAGCATTGAATTAATAGTAGAAATATTTAATATCCAAAATAGTTAACAACATCGGAGTTTAAGTTTGATAATTAGTTTAACAAAACAGCGGAAGCATAACCAAAGTAGTTTTAAAGATAGTTCTGAGTTCAAAATAATTCACCCAATACACGGGTTTGACGAACACTACACATCCCCAAGCAGCAGCTCCTGAGTCACTGGTTACCTGCAAAGCATGCAATAAGGGGTCAACAATAATGCTGAGTGAGTTCACTAGTTGTCCAGTTTTAGTTTACCAAAAACTTAAGTTGTTTAGATAAAGCATTTATAATCACGTTGTGGGGAGCTACCCCATCTGTAAGCTCACTAAACTGTAGATACCGAAACTGTTGACGGAATATAAATATTCGTGCCCCGAGTCAATGTCTATCGTCATTGACCATGTTGCAAGGTCTACTAGTTCACGCCCGATCTCCCCCGGTCACGGTGTGAGGTTGTCAAACCTAATAGCGCTATCAACTAATAACCCGTTCGCCCCCGGCGATTAATCGGTACTGTAAGCAAGGACTTAAAGTGATAGAGTTTCGTTTAGTCTGGCTAGTTGTGATTTATAAATAGTATCCAAACGTATCTCCCCCGGAGATAGTAATTACCCATTCTGTTTTCCCCCGGAGTAATGGGTCGAAAGTATTTTCCCAAAGTTGGTAGTTTGTTCGTGTCCCTCCGCGGGACGCATGCTTTTAGTGTGTGAACTCACCTTGGGTTGCTCGGCAGATTAGGTTACTTGGTCAAACACGCTGGTCACCACGTCCTAACATGGTTACCGGTATAGGTCAGGTTTATTGTACAAGCAATCACGCAATACTTACAAACAACTAGCACGTATCATGCATAAAATTAGACAGTGGGTTATTGGGCCGGCCCTAACACTTTGCACAAGCAAACAGTAGCACGTAGTCCAGTTAACAGGTAGCCCATATTACACATAATGGCCCAATAACCAAAGTGGACAGCCCAGTCGCAACCAGATGGTCTCGAGTCGCAACCAGGTGGTTTCGGCTTGTCACGCTGTGGTTGCGAGTCGCAACCGTCGTAGTCTCGAGTCGCAATCGTGAGGTTTCGAGTCGTCATGCTATGGTTGCGAGTCGCAACTGCGTGGTCTCGAGTTGTCATGCCATGGTTGCGAGTCGCAACTGCGTGGTCTCGAGTTGTCATGCCATGGTTGCGAGTCGCAACGGTGCGGTTGCGAGTCGTAATGCTGTCTCTTTCATGTACACGTGATGATGCAGATGCATCAGTCCAATATGTACTATGCAATCAGGCCCAAATCAGGAAACAACCAATAAGGTTTCCACTAACACTTTGCCTAATCTGACTATTAGTAAACTTAGATCAAACTTTGCCCTTTTTGAAATCTTCAAACCACATTCAACAAGTTCATCCTATATTCATAAATTTCTAGGGTTTTCATGTCAAACATAACCATACATTTTAGACCAAAATCACATATTTCGTCAAGATCAACATGTAAGAATAAAGAAACATACAATATATATCCGAAATCCTAAGTTTAACATCATCATTTTGCAAGAAACAATGAAGCATAGTATGTTTAGCCATAATCATTCTTAGACTACCATTTGTTAGTCATTTTAAACATGTCACCAAGCATTCAAACCTAAGGGTTTACACATATAGTCAATCTTCACAACCATTCATAAAAATCATGCATAAAACTACTAACCAAGCATTTCTTAGTTTATTCAACACAACATAAATCCTTATGCACATAATAATTAGCACTAACCGGTTGTGAAGAAGAAGAAGGAGCCGAAAACAAAGAGAAGGGAACCGAGAAGATGGAGTGTCCGAGTGATGATCTTGACCGAGATTCCTTGTCCGAGATCCTTGAGCTTGAACCGAAAGTTGGGGAAGAAAATGGTGTTGTTGTTTGGGGTTTCTAGTTGAGAGAGAATAGGAGTGTATGTGTAGATATGTTTGTGTAGCAAATGAGGGAAAGTGGGGGAAAGTGGGGATCTATATACAAGGTTCGAAGTAGGCTAAGGGATTTCGGCCCAAACCGGTTACGGCCCAAGAGGCCCACTCGAGACCGAGTGGCCCACTCGCAACCGGGTGGTTGCGAGTCATGGTCTCGAGTCGTGGTCTCGACTCACATACATATATATATATACATACACAACACACATATCATGTAAAAAGTCACGTTTCCATTTAATAATATTTATATATACACGAAATATTACAAGGTGTTCGTTCGGAAAAACCTAGAGTGTCACATTATCCCCAAGTTTTAAGAACTTTCGTCCCGAAAGTTAAGGCAGCCACTGCCAAGCTAGCGTGTTTCAACGGGGTGTCACATCATCCCCCCGTTAGTTTGGAATTTCGTCCCGAAATTCAGTTGTAGCTTCAGTGCTGGGGGTTTCGTTTGGGAACAACTGGGGATACTTAGACTTCATCTGGTCTTCCCGCTCCCAGGTAAACTCTGGGCCACGCCGTGAGTTCCAACGAACTCGCACGAGAGGTATCTGGCTACGTTTGAGGGTTTTGATCTCTCGATCCGTGATCTCAATCGGTTCCTCAGTAAAGTGTAGCTGTTCATCAATAGTGAGTTCCTTGAAAGGAATTATAAGTGTTTCATCTGACAGGCACTTCTTCAGATTAGACACGTGAAAGACATTGTGCACTGCACTCAGCTCTGCAGGCAGGTTCAATCTATAAGCAACCTTACCGATTTTCTCGGTAATTTCGAATGGTCCAACATATCGCGGATTCAGCTTGCCTCGTTTACCGAAACGGACCACACCCTTCCAGGGTGAGACTTTAAGTAGAACCCGGTCCCCGACCTGGAATTCTAGTGGTTTCCTACGCTTGTCAGCGTAGCTTTTCTGACGGTCACGAGCTGCCGCCATGCGTTGCCTGATCTGGGAAATCTTTTCCGTTGTATCTACCACCAGTTCTGGGCCTGTGAGTTGACTGTCACCTATCTCCGCCCAGCAAAGGGGTGATCGGCATTTACGACCGTACAGTGCCTCAAAAGGTGCCGCCTGAATACTAGTGTGGTAGCTGTTATTGTAGGAGAATTCCACCAGCGGTAGATGCTTCTCCCAGTTCTTGCCAAAATCGATCACACATGCTCTAAGCATGTCTTCCAGGGTTTGGATGGTGCGTTCAGACTGCCCATCCGTTTGTGGGTGGTAAGCGGTGCTCATGTCCAAACGTGAGCCAAAGGATTTGTGCATAGCTTGCCACAACTCGGAAGTAAAACGAGCGTCTCGGTCGGAAATAATAGAAGTTGGCACCCCGTGCCTCGAAACTACTTCCTTTAAGTAAATTTCCGCCAAGGTAGAAAACTTGTCTGTTTCCTTAATGGCCAGAAAGTGTGCGGACTTAGTCAATCGATCTACTATCACCCAAATAGTGTGTTAATTTTCTATCAAATGTCAAGTGGTGCATTTATTGTCTTGTCTAGTGCAAATCTGTCAGTTCCTTTCTTTGAAAACCAAGGATGAAGCTAGAATGTACATTTTGAAAAGGTGAATTTAGGATGTTTAAAGTTTTATATTCCAGGTTTTTCTCCCAATACGCCCTCAAGCCAATCTCTTACAAAAAACACGTGGCTACTTCCTATCCACACAATTGGGTTTCTTGGGTTTAGTCAACTGGAGTGGGTTTTCTCCTTATAATTAGCCTATATATATATGGGACAAAACAAAGATCCGTTAGGAACCACCCTTTATTGCGAGAACCAATGTGAACACAACCAAAAATACTTAAAAATAGCTAAAAAACACACAATTTTTTTTTTAATATTTTTTTATAACAAAATCGCTACTTTTAGTAGCCAATTTTTTTTTTAAATTTAAAAAAAAATGTTTTTAATTTTTTTTAAATTTGTAAAAAAAAAATTTTGGCTACTAAAAGTAGCGATTTTAACTTAAAAAATATTAAAAAAAATTGTGTGTTTTTTTTTGATTTTTTTTATGTTTTTTGAGGATTTAGTTTTTAGCATTTTAGCTTGGGGGGGGGGGGGTTAGGTCTTTGGGGG
Organism: Helianthus annuus; assembly: GCF_002127325.2. Classification (NCBI taxonomy): domain Eukaryota; kingdom Viridiplantae; phylum Streptophyta; class Magnoliopsida; order Asterales; family Asteraceae; genus Helianthus; species Helianthus annuus. The sequence goes on along the minus strand of NC_035438.2, from coordinate 95,365,012 downwards.
TGGGGGAGGGGGGTTTAGATTTTTTTTTTTTTTTTTGGGGGGGGGGGTTAGGTTTTTTTAGGTTTTTTGGGGGTTTTAGGTTTTAGCATTTAGCTTGGGGGGAGGGGGGGTTAGGTTTTTTTAGCTATTTTAGGTTGTGTTCACATTGGTTCTCGCGGTTCTCGCAATAAAGATGGTTCTCGCATGAACCTTACCCTATATATATATATATATCATAATTATATATGTTTGTGTATTCATTGTAGGTTGGGAAAAGATTTACCTATAAACTCAGGAATCTTTTGATGTGCGGTTTGTCAAGGAGAGTAATTGTATAAATACTCTAGATAGAGATTGTATGCTTCTTTTGATGGTTGTTTAAAATGTTGAGGTGTTTAGAATTTAGAGGGTTTGCTACAATCTTTTGAGTGTTAGATTCATATATGGAGTAACTAGGTTATAAACCCGTGTATTATACGGATTAAATAAATAAATTTTATATATTAAATAATAAAACAATATATCTTTAAAAACCTCACAGGTATAATAAATGTAATTTCATATATTAAATAATAAAAAGTTATATCTGTAAGAACCATATTGTACGGGTTGAATAAATGTAATTTTATATACCAAATAATAAAAAAGTTATATCTTTAAAACCACGTGTATTACACAAGTTGAACAAATATAATATTGCTTACCGAATAATAAAAAAAGTTATATCTTTAAAAACCCTTGTGTATTACACAGCTTGAATAAATATGATTTTATATACCAAATAATAAGAAAATTATATTTAAAAAATAATAGATATACTCCATACACGATAGATATGGTGATTGCGGAGATGATTATTGAAAAAAAAGATATCGTGGTCAAACATGTTATTCAAGAAGCAAATAAACAGCTATTTGAGTGATAAAATATAAATTGTATTTAAAAAACCCTGTAATAAATCTAATTTTATATATAAAGTAATACTGAAAGTTATATACAATTTGTTAAAAAAATATGTAATAAAATTGATATAATAATTTTTTAATGAAAATAAAAATAAATAATATATTAATACAAAGTTTGGTTTTGGTGATAAATAATTTGGTTATTTAAAAATTTCTTAAATTAACAATTTAAATTTAAGGATAATATTTTATCAGAAAAATAGAAGTATTCTATTCGACATTTAAAGTAGGATAAGATTTAATATTAATTTTTATATATTTAGTAATATAAGATGGAAAAAAAATATGATTGAATAGTTGTGAGGTTGTATGATGATAAACGGGTTAACTGTATTATAATGTCATATGTTTTTAGTTATATATTTTTTGAATTATTTTAAAAAATGAAGACTTTGTTATTATTAGTAAAATCAATGATTTTATATTTGTAATTTTGTTTGGTATTATTTTATTCCAAGAAGCAAATAAGTAGCTATTTGAGTGATAAAATATAAATTATATTTAAAAACCCCGTAATAAAATGTAATAAAATTGATATAATAGTTTTTTAATAATGAAAATAAAAAGAAATAATATATTAATACAAAGTTTGGTTTTGGTGATAAATAATTTGGTTACTTAAAAATATCTTAAATTAACAATTTAAATTTAAGGATAATATTTTATTAGGAAAACAAGTGTATTCTATTCGACATTTAAAGCAGGATAAGATTTAACATTAATTTTTATTCATTTATTAATAAAAGATAGAAAAAAATATGATTGAATAGTTGTGAGGATGTATGATGATAAACAGGTTAATTGTATTATAATGTCATATGTTTTTAGTTATATATTTTTTGAATTATTTAAAAAAAATTAAGAAGTTGTTATTATTAGTAAAATCAATGATTTTATATTTGTAATTTTGTTTGATATTATTTTATTAAAAAGTGCATGTTATATATATAATTATATTATGTCTTAAGTTATTGATGTCATCCAAAATGTTTTTCGATTTTATGTCTAGTAGGTGTCTGTCATATGATATAGAAAATCAAATAAATAATATTATAAATGCGAAGTATAGATTAAATTTAAACTAAATAATAATTACGTACATTTAAGAAGAAGAGATTAAACAAAAAAGATATTTAGTAGGAGAGTTATCAAAAGAGATTAAACTAAATAATAATTATTCATAAGATATTAAACTAAATAATATTTAGTAGGAGGGTTATCTATAATTAATTAGAAGAGATTAAACTAAAATAATAATTATCCATAAGACATGGCCTAATATGATGACAAGTGTCCCTCAAATGGTTTCTTTTATTACAGAGTACTAGTAGTAAGACCCGTGTGCAAACACGGGTGGTTTTTATAAAACCATGCATAACACATTTTAATAGAAAGTATAGATAGGTATATAGATATTGTATCAAAACGTGTTATCTATTATAGCTAAAAGACAACTATAAACATAGATCATCGGTTAGTATATAAGTTACATACGATTATTTCCATTCTCCTATCCAAAAAAGGGAGTATCCACCCATTAACAATGTAAACTGTTTATAGACATAAGTACATATAAAAGATGTCTAATAAACTTAATAGAATTTGAATACAAATTAAGTTTCAACAAACATTAACTACGAACACACGATCACCTACCTCAACAACTTTCACCAAAGCTAAATCAAGGTTGATCAGGCCTTTGACTTCCAGCAGCTCTTTGACTTCAACAGATAATAGGTCTTCAACAGACTTTAGACTTCAGCAGATTTTTGTGTATAACAACCTTTATAAATCAGCAGACTTTAGAAATCAGCATATCTTTATTCTCTCATCAATCTTTCCCAGATTTTCCCTTTGAATTGGAGCTCAAAATCCAAGGAATCAGTATCATCTTCATCCCTATCAAGCTGAAGGTTAAAAAGATCTTGGAGGTCAACTGGATTCAGACCAAGTGCATTCTCCCTTGATATCTTTTCAACACTACCATCATACTTGAGCAAAGTCAATACATGGGTCTGTTTGTCAGACTTCCACTTTAGTATTTTTGGGTCTGATGGGTTTCTTGGGAGAAGTTTTATTCGAGAGGAGTTTGGCGATTGAGGCCTGCTTGCTAACCTTTGAAGTGTTTGAGCAACTTGAGCTTGTAGTTGCAACGAAGCATCATCCAATCCATATCGTAACTGATTTCTGATAGCCTCTTTTCTGATTTCAGCTTCTCTCTTTTCATCTTCCTCATCAATCAATTGTTGTCTTTTTCTTTGGTTCAAGACAGTGATAGATACATCTGCTGATGAGAACAACTTTTTAGAGCGAAGGGTCTGCCAAGGTCTAACAGTGGTTTCATCTTTGTATACTGGCTTTTCAGGAAGGGATGGATTTGTCTTTCTTCGCTATTCTAGCTTATTGTAAGCTTGATCAATATACTGCCTAGGCCATCTTCCAATAGCTCTAGCAGTCCCATACTTAGCTGCTACAAGTTCTGCCCTCATTCTCTTGTACTTCAATGCTTCATCCACTTCAACCTTCTTGTATTGTTTCCAGTTGGGAGCAGATTTTTGCATTTGAGGATCTTTATTCATCATTTTAATTCTATTAACTTCCTCTTTAAGAGCTTCAAGGGGTCAGTCTTTGAAATCAGACTTGTAGGCTTTGTAGGGCTTGGTATCCATGATAATGTTCAAGAAATCATCCCTTAATGTCTTTTGTAGCTCAACATTTGGTGACAGATTTGACATTTTCTTACTCAGGTCTGTAGAAAAGTCTTCTAACTTTTAGACTTTACTAAGCCCATATTGCATGCGACCTGATAAGTTGCTGTCTCCTAGCCCTTTACTCTCTTCTTTTGCCTGATATTCTGCTTGCTTGGCCTTTAGCTTCAGATATTCATCAATATTATTTGGAGTTCTGAATCCATGAAGAGATGAGAAGGTTCTTTTGGATGGATCATCCTCTGTGTAAAATTGAATCATTTCATCTTGAACTGCAAGCAGTTCCAAAGGGAAATTTACTGCCAATGGAATGTCTCGTGGAGTATAACCAGTGGGTGGATGTTTGATTAGGTTGATTTTTGGTGATGGAGATAGAATGAATGGTTTGGGTGAAGTTTGAATGAATGGAGCAGATGATAATGGAATTGGCACAGGTATATCTTTTTCTTCCTTCTCTTATTCATGCACCATGAATTTTCTTTTTCTTGTGTAAATAGATTTTGGAGGAGGATGAGTTTGTGAAGAAGAACGTGCTATGGGTGTAAGGGTTGATTGTGATGGGAATTGAAATTAGATAGAATCAGTAGATTGACTAACAACTGTTGAAACAACTGGTGTCTCACCCGTTGTTGTCTTAACATCTGTTGAAGCATTTGTTGCATCAACAATTGTTTCAGTGGAGGTTGGCAGTGGTGATGAGGGTTTTGTATTCTTCTTTTTGAGAGGTGGTTTTTGTGGTGAGAGTTTTGGTTTAGGTGTATCAAAGTTTTGCTTTTTAGGTTCAGCAGTGGTTTTAGGTTTGGCAGCAATGGTTGGTTTTTCTGGTGGTGATTCTGGTTTAGGAAATATGACAATAGGAGGTTTGTTGTGTTTGTGTGATTTTCTTCTATTTAAGGTTCCAATGTTCAACACTTTGTTTTCTTTCTTCACTTTTTTCACTAACCCTTGCCTCAACACATCTGTATAACTTTCTTTTCTATCCTTTCTCTTTTGCTTTGCTTCAATCTCCTTATCTGTCTATTTGTTAAAGGTATCATCAACTACCTTTTTCTTACGAGTGTCAGATTTTCCAGAAGAGTTTTCTTGGCAGGCTTTGGATTTTGTTTTGGCTGATTTCTTGGTGTTGGTTTGCCAAAGTTTTTCATGGAATCCTTCTCCCCCTTTTTGGCATCATCTTCATCATCTTTTTCAAACACAGGTGCAGGGGTAGTGCCAGTTAACTTTGCAATGGATTCTTTTATGCACTTGATGTCAGCTTGTGTGTCTTTGTATCTTGCTTCAACCATAACTCTAATTAGCTTCATGTGGGAATTATGTTGAAGCACAGCCAGTTCCATTTGAGCTGCAAGAATGGGTTGTACTTGGGGATGAGCTCAGTACCGGTACCGAATATACCCGGTTCGGTACGGTTCGGTACCGATATTTAAGGGCAAAAACCGATAAATACCGGTACCGCACCAGTACCGTACCAGACCGGTACTGAAAATGCTAAAAATCGGTACCGAATCGGTACCGAAAAAGTACTCGGTTCGGTAAATTCGGTACCGGTACCGGGAACGAATTGCTCATCCCTAGTTGTACTGAGTTCCAAAGCTCTTGGGATAACTACTGATGAGAAGGTTGACTTTTGAAAGCATCCACCAACTGCTTCAATTGATCTTTCATATCAGCAACAGTTGTTTCCATGTTGGATATCCTCTCCCTCAAATCCTGGTATTTTAATCCATCACCTAACTTAATAGGATCATCTGAATTCCCACCAGAGGTGGTTGTATCTGCTTTTGAAACAGGAAGTATCTCTAAATTTTCATTAGCAGATGCCCTTTGTTCTTGGTTCTGGGGGCTTCCCTCTGCATCAGTGGGTACCTCAGTGATCACACCAGTGGTTAACTTGAACTCACCAGTGGATAACTTGGTAGACACAGTAGTGGTTGCCTTTAAGGGAGTCTGACTGATGAAACTACTGTCCAAATGTAGATCAGTGGATTTGACATTTGTAGTAGCTGCTCCACTTGAAATACCATCAAGAATTTCATGAAATTCAAGAGGTGTAGCCTCATCAACTGTTTCTGGGTTAGCTAATTGAACAGGTTCAGACACAGCTATTGTTGAAGTTAAACTCTCAGTAATGTGTTCGTGGGAGGGGCTGCTATGAGTCTGAATGTCAATACTTGAAGCAGTGTTACAAACTTTGGTGGAATAGAAGATGAAGGGATTGCTGTGGAAAGAGACATTGCCCCGGGAGAAGGGCTTTTAAGCATACTCTCAAATGAGGGTATGACATCATATTGTGGTGTCCCTATGAATACAACATGTTCCTTTTGTGAGGAATCATGAGGAGTTTGGTTTAAGGGTTGAGATCTTTCCACATGTTGTGAGGAAGTAGCAATAGTGGTTTCTAGTGACATTTGTGTTGTCACAGGGTTCACCTCTGGGATCTCATCTTCCAGAAGACCCGTTTTTGTGGTTTCGGCGGGCTTTTTGGATTTTGTTTTGGTCTTTTTGGGTTTTGTTGGTGGGGGTTTCACAACAGTGGTTGTAGTGCTGTGATCACCAAGAACAGTGGGCTCAGCAACAGAGGTTTGAGTAGCAGTTGTGGACTCATCTGACTCTTTAGCCATAAGGTGAGTAAAAGTTTCAGATGTTAGATTATTCATTTTAAAAGCTGTACCTTATTCAAAAGCTTTTCGAGAAACATGTTTTTGCAGGTAGTAGCTTAATAGTCTAGGAAACATAAGAAAAGCAGCGGTTTTCCCGCTTTAATATTTTTCAAATTTGTAAGGGGAGGAGGGGTGGTCACTAGTGATAGATTTTTATCACTCCCACTATCCAATCAAATCATGCCACGTCATCACCCAATATTCTATCACTAGTGATAGAAATGTAGCGGGGGTGGTATCACTAGTGATGAGATTCCAATGTACAAGTATTAATACCCAATGTACAAGTAATACACATTCATTTGATCAAGTTCAACGCGTTATACATTCAACGGGTTATTCCTATAACTCGTGATAAACATGGAGGCGGCGGTGTTCGTGGTCCTATAACTCGTAATGGGGAGTCCATAACGGACCGCCCCGTGTGGCCTAACCAAGTCAGCAAACAGTGCTTGGGAGTAGTTAAAATCAGTATTTTTCAAAATTGCGTACCCCAAGGACTGAATTTTCAAAGGTATTTCATTAAAAGAAGTACTTTTATTTGAGAGACAGGTTAAGATAGTATGGAACAGGAATTTCATTGATGGTGGAAAAGTTTCCTTAAACATAGTTGCCTTATTCAACTGTCCATCATATCCCCTCTCAATCAACTCTGTTTGAATCTCATTTTTCGGGAAAGATGTCTTACCTACCAAGTCGTTTACCCCAAATGTTGTTGATATGGTAGTGGGGGTAATAGCAACCGATTCACCTCCGACTTTTGAAGTTATACTGAATGGCTCATTGTTTTGTTCTTCAATATTCGCATTTTCCCAGAAATCGAGGAGTGTTTCTTGGTAAATGGGTGCATTGGGAGTAAGAATGGCCTTATATTTTGATGATGTAAGAACATCAATCATTGAATGATAGAGAGTATTTTTCTCGGTTTTCTCAAAAATAGCCAGGTAGTTATGGTGCTTTTTCATTGTCAGAGCCATGATCGGAATTGAAACTTGCGAGAGGTTGACGAAGAAGTGTTGAAGAAGAAGGTGGAAACCGCTTTGATGAATTTTAAATTCGAGACGACAGTAAAACCTCTGTTTGGGGATGAAACAGGGTTTTATAAAGTGAAAAAGTGAATGCTGACGTGTCAGAAATTACAAAGATCTGATGGCTAACATCTGTCCACGTCAGAACCTCTGTTGTGATAATGGATAATAGTTGTTTGGAAACCACTGTTGGGCAACAGTGGCAAGTCAACAATCGTTAGATTAAACAGAACCTATGAGAACAGACAATATCCTTCAGCAGTGGATGAATTTTAAGTCAAAAACAGAGGTTTGGGAAACAGTTGTTTTCAACTGACTTTTAATATAAACATATACATTCATATTAAAAAATATAAATTAAATATCAGCAGCCATTTAAAAACAGCAGCCATTTAATGCAAAACATTTCAAAAAATAAATTTTCATGGGAAAATTATAAAATTAAATATCAAGAAACCGAAAGGTCAAATTTTAAACCTCTAGCATAAAAAAAATAATAATAAAAACTTTTTCATTTAAACACCAACAATACTCTACATGGCAAACACATGCTTCTACCACTTCATAAAACACAGATATTGAAAACCTCTGTTGGGCAACAACAGATGTTGTGAACAGTGGTAAATCAACAGTCGCTAGGATAAACAGAACTTATGAAAACAAACAATACCTTTCAGCAGTGGATGGATTTTTATCCAAACAGAGGTGGATTCAAAACATCAACAAATACTATAAAAGACTGATGATTAGTTTGATTCTAAAAATAAACAAATGTCTTTTAAAAACCTGTCCTCTCAAAAAACAATGCTCAAAATCTACAACACCAGACAATACTCTAAAGACAAAATCTTATGCATGAATACATGTATATGGGAAGAGGTTTGATGTCAGTGTTTTAAATAGATTTTAAAGTGATATTATATATTAAGACTTTGATGCAATAATTACATAATAAAAACATTGTCGGACAGCCTCTATGGCTGCCACATCAGCTTTTCTTATGTCACTGGAATTTTTGAGAAACAGAGGTTTGAAAAACAGTTGTTTTCAACAAACTTTTAATGTTCTGAAGACATTTTACAAAGATCTGATAGCTAACATCTGCCCACTTCAGAACCTCTGTTGTGTTAATAGATGACAGTTGTTTGGAAACCTCTGTTAGGCAACAACAGATGTTGGCAACAGTAGCAAGTCAACAGTCGTTAGATAAAACAGAACTTATGAGAACAGACAATACCTTTCAGCAGTGGATGAATTTTTTAGCCAAACATATGTTTCAAAAACAGTTGTTTTCAACAGACTTTTAAGGATTTTTGACAAATTTTTTAAAAATAGCTATTTTTTAAGAATAGACTTTTGATGTTCTGAAGACATTATAATGCTTTCATCATCAGCAGACGATGATTTCAAGCAGTTGTTCTCTTTTGGCAAACTTTAACTTTAAGAGACCTTTACAATAGCAGATATCGACTCAAACAACTATTCATGCTAAAATTAGTAAAAATAAAATGCTCCACAAAGATTAATATAATTAAAATTTATTCATGACATTAAAAGATCAACCATTGCATCGAGTACTGAACAACGAAACTTTAAAATCTAACATATACACCAAGAAATTTAAGAATCTAACAGTAAGAATTAAGAAATTTTAGCTTCAACTCCATCGAGTACTGAACTTCTCTATGTATATCTTTGAGTATCGCCATGAACTCTAAGTCTCCATCACCGCACTCTATATTACTGGCAACACAAAGGTCACGTACGGTAGTTGAAGGCATCGCTATCAGGTTTCTGGACACCTGGTCTCTTGTGAACAGACCAAGATGCAGTCCATCAAAACACCTCTTCAGCTCTTGAAGAGTAGCCATATCCTCATATACTTGATCCTCAATGTGCTTGATAAAGCGCTGCTTTAAAACATCAGAGTCTGCAGAAGTGTATGATGACATTTTAAGTTATATATTTCTTGAAGTCTGATGTAAAAGAAGGATATGTTGGTAGTAAAACGTGATGAAAAATAGGTGAACTGACAATGATATTATATAGTGAAATAGCTAATAGCCCAAAGGTCAGACTTAATTTCATTGTACCCTTAAACTAATCTAGGAGGCAAAAACGTGTACATTTAATATAAGAGTTAATTGCCAAAATCATCCCTGAGGTTTGGGCACGTTTGCCATTTTCATCCAAAATGACCTTTTTGTACCATTTTGCCCCCACGTTTGGCATTTTTTGCCATTTTCATCCAAATGACTAACTTAGTTAAAAACACCATTTAACGAGGGGTATGTTTGAAATTTTACATTTATAAGTAAAGGTATTTTGGTCTTTTGGCTTTATCATTTTATATATTATATAAAAATGTATATCTGATTATTTATTTCCATTTATATATTATATTGAAAGGGATAAACGCATATGTGTGCAGTATAGTAGACGCATGGTACCTGAAGGGCCTGGCAATTACGCCTAACTTATGACTTAAATGTGACCCGGTCACTGACGGTTTGGCTCCACTTAACTGCATGAAGATTCAGAAGGCAACATTCAAAAGTAGTTTTTTAATTATTAAAGTACTACTAACACAGGGTCGCATAACGATAACAGGAAACCGTTGAATATCATTTCCCATTTTTGACACAACACATCTCAAATCCATATCACCATAATATCCATGTGATGCAACATACAATTGTAGCACTTGTATGATTTTTCATAACAGATGGTTTAACCGCAAACAAGTTACTTATCAGCACTTAACTAACTTTTTGCTCTGCATATCATACAAGTAGCAAATAGTGATCAGGAAAAAACACAATGTTACCTTTCAGTAAATCATCCAATAACAAAAACTCAAAATAACACTAAAATCATTGAAATAACCAGTAATCCTACAGTTAATTCACAATATCTTATAACAAGAAACCATCTCTACCCTGAATCAATATTTTCTCAAAAAACAAAAAAAAAAACAAATTTAGCTGTAATTAGCGCATCAAAACTGCAATAATTATCTTCTCTATTATAAGTAGGGGTATTTTTAACTAAGTTAGTCATTTGGATAAAAATGGCAAAAAATGCCAAACGTGGGGGGCAAAATGGTACAAAAAGGACATTTTGGACGAAAATGGTAAACGTGCCCAAACCTCAGGGACGATTTTGGCAATTAACTCTTAATATAAACATATAAATTCATATTTAAAAACAACAATTATTTAATGCAAAACCTTTAAAAAATAAGTTTTCATAGGAAAACTATAAAATTAAATATCAAGAAATCGAAAGGCCAAATTTTAAACCTCTGGCATCAAAAGAAAAAAAAAACATGTTATCATAATTACCATGAACCTCTTCATTTACCATAAAGATGGATTTTAAACACTATAAAAGACTGATGATTAGTTTGATTCAAAACATCAACAATTGTCTTTTAAAAACCTATCCTCTCAAAAAACAAATCAAAATCTGCAACACCAACAAAACTCTACATAGCAAACCCATGCTTCTACCACTGGTCGGACACAAACGATGTTGAAATGCAATTATCTAGACGGTCGCTAGAAGAAAACAGAGCTGATGAAGAACTAATATATAAAATCGGCATCATCAGTGATAATAATTACAAGAAAACCTGGAGCAGCATCGTATTGCTTCATAAAGTCCTCCACTCTCCTACATCATACTTCAAGAACAGTACAAAAGAATTTCCCACTGGTCGCTCGAAAAAAACAAAGCTGAAATATATCAACACTTTAAAATAAAAATTATCAACATTATCAACAGTTTAAAAGAATCCACAAACCTAAAATAACCCGCAACTGATTGTATGAATTTCAAACAACTCTGATTAGGCTGAAATATAAAGCGAGAATTAGAGTAGATCAGTTCAAAATTTAAAATTCAAAATTACAGAAAAAAACATACTCTCAACGATGTTGCAACAATGATGTTGGAAGAATTATGTGAAGTACAAAAAGTTGTAATCGGAGATGAACCGACTGAAAATGGAAATTCTGCATTTGAGAGAGAGAGAAAGATAGAGAGAGAGAGAGATTGCTTGCGGATATGAGTGAGAGAGATAAATTGAAATTTGAATGTGGAGTCAGAATTAGTTGTGTTATATATGTATACGTGTATGGTTTGAATTTTGAATATGGAGTCAGAATTTTGAATTTTGAATCTAGGCAGAGATTTTGATGACAGATGTTTCAATTTCTTATACATGAATACGTAGATATGAACAGAGGTTTGAGGTCAAAGTTTTAGATAGATTTTAAAGTGATTTTATATATTAGGCTTTATGATACAGTAATGACATAAGAAAAACATTGTTGGACAGCCTCTATAGCTGTCACATCAGCTTTTTTTATGTCATTGAGATTTCTTCTATTATAGAAAGTATAAAGAGATATAGATCAGTGCTAGTGACTAGAGGTGGTGAATGGTGTTTGTTAGAGATGGCAGAAAAGTAGGAACCCGGCTAAAAAATTGAAACCCAAAACGTTTGATGTTGGGTATGATATTAATTACAAAAAATTTCAAGGTTGACAGATGTACTATTAAGTGCCTTTGCAATTTCCTTAAACCAGTCTCATTATATTTAAAAACTAATAAAGAGGTTTCAAGCTATAAGCTTGAAATTATTCCCGATACGAAATTGTTAGAATTGTAATTCACATCACATTTAAATTCTTTTTATGATATGTTTGTTATTTGGTTTTAGGTAATGAGAATCTCAATAGGTCATATTTAACCACATAAATAGGAACCCTTATGGAAAAATACATTAACCCGGTGAATAATGAGAATTTTTATATACACTTCACAGATGAACTGTTTCGCGTGAAGTTAAGAGATGATATTCTTTGACGAAATGCAAGATCACCACGTGAAAGCTTACCTTCTTCTCTTCTTGAGAAAGGGCAGCTAGTTGTACAGCCCCGTTCTTTGGTGGCTTCCACGATTCTGGGGTTTTATTGGTATTGACATGGTAGGAGACTATATATTTGTTAGCCCCTAAATCTTATGGATAAAGTCAAGTATATATATGTGATAATTGGAATTCATCCCTAACAAAGTAATACAATAACAATCACTATAACTATATTTCACATGAAGTCATGTAAATATCAAATCAACCAAGAATATAAGGTACGCACGAATCACGATTATGATGTTTTGACTAGATTTCCATCACATGGCGCATGCGTACAACCAAATGGGCTGGGTCACAAGAACTATGTTTTAAAAGGCGTGACACTTTTAGACGCCGAGGCCCCAAGAGGGGTGATGCAGGAAGTGAAGACGCACACATCGTACAGGTTTATATTGAACTTATATCGTAGCCATTTCAAACCGGAGCTAACCAACATAAAAAAACAAAAGAAAAAAAAAACAAATAACAACTCAAATGCATAACTACACACTTTAATAATATAAAAAGCATGACCAACTTTATTCACAATTATACAAGCTCTATGTAGAACTATAAAAGACATTACCTACCTTTGTAACTTCTCTGTTTTCGTGTTAAATAAGGTTCTTCCCTTTAGGTTCTTGATTTGCTTGTAATCATCAAATGATGCCACAGAAGATTGCTGGGAATTTTTCTTGCATTGTTACTGTCAAAATAGTTTAACATACACGAAGCGCCAAAGCGAGTATCACTAGAAGCGACCTAGAGGTGCAAGGTTCACCTCGCCTTATGTAATCGTTGTGCATCAGTTGATCTAAGGCAATCTGCTCAGCGCCTCCTTGTCGCATGCTTCTTAAAGCCAACATGTCAAAACTTGTTTTAATTAATCAATTATAGGTTGCGACTTTTATGTATTTAACACTAAAAAATATATAGGTCATGTTTGAGTTCATCAATTTAACATTTTAACTTGTCAGGTTAACACTATTAGCAAAAAGATGAAGTTTGTGGTTCTTTCTGCCCGGGCTGCATCCCATTGTTAGTATTCTAATTTATTTATGAAGAGAAATGAGAAACAAACATTGTATTCTTGCTACCGAAGTGGGCCGAGAATTAAACAATTGTTTTGTTCTTTCTGCCCGGGCTGCATCCCATTGTGCTATCTTGTTTTGTGCTTTTTATTGGGCCGAAGCCCATTCACTGAAGAGAGAAGAAATTTAAGTCCACAGTCCAGTTGTCCATCAAATTATTTTTTTCTTTTGTATTCGTGGTGGTCAATTTTGGTATTATTTTATTTGATTAATAAATTAGTTATAGTTATTTCTTAATTAACACATTAATATTTGACTAGATGAATGTGAAATGATGGCCTATCAAGATTTGTTTGACAAAATTTAATTCAAACTAGAAAAAATGCCTTAAAACAAATGTCTATATTGGTGTTATTCAATATTTAAAAACAAGAGCCAGGCGTAAAACAAATTTCTACATTGGTGCATCCATGCCCATGTAAAAATACTTATTATTATGATAATTAAAAACAACAATATGCATTACATGCACATAAAGATACTCGTATGTACAAAATTTAATACCCTGAAAATTTGACAAACCAAAGTGATCAAAACATCCAACAGGACTCACGATGCCAAAATTGACCGCCCATCTTTAAACTAAAGAATTATAATAAACAAGGATTTGCGATCGTTCATCAACCATTCATAGAGCATAAAAAAAGAATCTTTTTTCAACTTCAAGATGGGTCCAAGTTAAAAACAAAAGACCCACGATCAATGGACAATGGCACAACTACATCATCCGTCAAGCCCTAGATAATTGTTTTTAGATTAAACCAAGATGAAGAACTCATGCCTTGACTAGTGACGGATCTCGAAAGTTCGTATAGACTATACATTTCAAAGAAAAGGGGTAACGAAATCGAAAAAAGTAAAATTTTTTTAAAATTTACACTACCGTCGGAGCGTTAAGGGGTAGCGGAGGCTACCCTATATTACATACAAGAATTTTTTCCTGGGGGTGCGGAATATTTTCAAAGATTTTAGACCCCTAGCTGTATAAAAATATCGGTTCATAGCGGGTCGGGTCGGATCATGCAAGACAAAAGAACATCAAACTAAAATTTATAAATCATCAAAAACACGTCAAACGTCATTACAAATTACAAGCGTATTTAAAATTGAACCCTATAGGTTTTTTTTGAAATATATCCAAAATATCATCTAAAGATACTAAACACGCCATAAGTTCATTACATTCTTACTCATTGTTCATAACACATATAATTTGCTCAATAAGTTCATAAAACAATACTAAACACTTATACAAAATAAACAATCATGTTCAACCATAGCCCATAACTTTCAATTATATTGTTAAACATTCAAGCCATAATATTAAATGTTGATTACTTGTAACTAATCATTTAAACAAATAAAGCTATAAATAAAACAACAAAATCATTTAACTACAAGTCTAGAACAACAAAAAAATATAAAAAATATTAAACGCTTACACATCTATATTTTCTCCTAATCATCACATAAAACAAAATAAACAAATAAATAAATAAATAAACCATACTAGTTCTATATTGGAATTCTGACGTAATATGGGTCGGTCCAACCGAATTTTGGTTTTTCCGGTAAAAAAACCACCAGGTCGTGAGTAGTGGCGTCAAGTCGCTGGGAGTTTTTTTTGGGGGCGGGATTTGGAAATGGAATGGGTGGATGGGTTTGGGTTATTTTATTTAGTTCAAATTTCTTTAGGTTGGGTTTGGGCTTGTGTTAATAAAAATTGATTGCAGATTAGGCTTTGATTGAATTAAATAAAAGCGAATAAGTGGTTAATAATTTTTTTCTAAGTGGGGCGGTTGAAAATTTTCAATGGGTGCGGGTGAAAAATTCCAAGGGGTGCGGTTGGGATTTCCGGCGAAAAATAACAATAAAAAATATTTTTTCATGAGGTGCGACCGCCCACCCTTGGCTTAAGATGGGTACGCCCCTGATTACATAGAGGTCCGGCTGGGGCCTTGACAAAGTTGGTATTTGTGGAAGACTAAGCACTTTTAAAAAAACCCAAATAGTTTTTATAAATAACCATCTTTTTTATACATCTAACGGTTTTTTTTAAATGTGTTGAAAAAAATATCTAGAATGAATTTTATTTAAGATTTTTTTTTTTCAAAACAAACAATTAGTAAAAATTTGTGGTTTGATAAAAAAAAAATATGCAAAACAGATTCTGACTTGTTGAAATGGATAAAGATTTATTGTGGTTTGATAAAAAATGCAAATGGTGCTACTTTCTACACCCCCTATTTACTTTTTTCACCCCCTCCTCTCACATACTTACAGATGGGGCCTGCGTGGGACCGACAGTTTTCCTCTCACAAGGGGGGGTGTAATCAGGAAGGAGGGGGGGTGTGTATAGAATGGGCCAATGCAAAACAGATTCTGACTTATTAAGATTTGGATATGACAAATACCAAATATTTTAAAGTGTGGGTCTACAAGACTTTAGGCCAAGTGTTAATTACTTAACGAATACAATTTCAAATTAATATGGCCATGTTACACATATTTGATGAAACTGAAAATTGCATCGAAGACTTTGGGCTAAGTGAAACTTGTACATATAATTGGATCATAATATGGGGGCCTGTGTTTCTGATTTTGGGTAAGCCGACACTCATGGAGCAAGCTAAGACCCATGTATCTACTTTCAGTTACTTATCCCCTAGTATGGTCTCACTACACGTCTACACCTAATTACAAACATATAGACACTATCTTTGGACATGAGTAAAAGTTGCAAAAATGGATGGGTCAAGTGGGTGGGAAAACAAATCCAATTGGGCACAGGTTGAACATGTAATACTTTTAGTATTGGTGGAAACATACCAGATTAAGTTGGTTGACCCATAAACATACTTTATTAATTTTATATCCAAATTGTTAATTGGAGGTGAAGGAATCTATACACTATCACCCTATTTCGTAGAACTGTAAATTTCTGACACGACACAAAAATTATAGGTTTGGGTTTAGTTTGAATGGATTTAGGTAAGTTCTCGTTGATCCGCGAACATGCTTAGCTAAACGAGTCATGTTCGTGTCAACCATGCAACTTATGTGCTTAATTTTTTTATTTTTTTTAAATGTGTTTATGTAATAACCTAAACTATTCAGGTACTTTTATGCAAACATTTAGTAATTTAAAAATACATTGGCATAGTTTAGACATGAATGATTCACAAAATATTGTATTATAGTTTTTAAATATTTATTACTAATGATATATTAATGCATTTATTCACCCTCATGTAGTGATATGATTAGGTTACGGTAGTAGATATTATATACACGTAGATGCAGGCCCACATTCATGATGCATCTACTTGCAGTATTCTAATCTTTTGTTCGCTCTTTGCTTGATGAAATCCATTGTAATATTATAAACAATTTAATTAAATTTCATTGGTATGTATAGCTTATATGAATGCGATAGGTGAAGACGTTAATCTTGAATTAAGAAGATAAATATGAAAACGAGTTACAGATAAATATGATGAATTATTTAATTTGTTTTGTATATTTAAATTAGTGGTTTTATTAGTTAGGCTAATCTAGTTGGTTACTTTATTTAATTAAAAGAGTTGAGCAGTTCGTTCAATCTCGTGTTTTTTGTTTTTGATCAAGGGCCTGATTTCCAACAATTGGTATCAGAGCACAAGGTGATTCTACATTTAATCGAAGATCTTGGTTGTGATTGAAGGCCTGTTTAGTTCCGGTAAAGACTTGGGGTGTTTAACCAAGTCACAAGTTGAATATAGTGGTTCTGGCGTCAACAACCAGATCACGCAAGGTTCAAGAAGTTGGGGTGAATAACCACTTCAGGAGTATTCTTTCGTGAACAAGAACCATGGCAGACGGGGCACCACAATAGATCATCGTCCATCAAAGGGAACCAAGTGCAGCAACCTTAACTTGTCGAAAATTAACGACTTTGAACTACAACATGTGGACCATAATGATGGACCAAACCTTGACGCTTAGGGTTTATGGGAAGCTATCGACCATGTTACCGGTGACGCGGTGGATGAAAAGAAAAACAAGATGGCGCGAGCGATAATCTATCAAGCGTCACCGGAGAACATTTTGATGCAAGTAGCCACGAGTCGGAGTGCTCGAGATATCTTGGAAACATTACGGGTTCGTTTTCTTGGAGCGGACCGAGTTCAACAAGCCCGTCTGTCATCACTTAGACGGGATTTCAATCTATTAAAGATGACCGAAAAAGAGACAGTGGAAGACTTTGCAGGAAAGATACCGGAGTATATGAGCAAGTTTAATGCACTAGGATCGACTTTAGAAGATGTTATGGTGGTAAGAAATCTGCTTGATAGTATGCCACCGAAATTCATAGCCATCGTAGCTTCTATTGAGCAGATTGTGGATCTAAACACAATGAGTTTTGAAGATTGCATAGCGCGCTTAAGGGTCTTCGAAGAACGAATAAAAGGGCATGAGGGCGCTGCTAAGAAAAAGGGTAACTTGTTGTTTGCTAAAGTCGAGAGTAGTAACAAAAATCATAACCCAACTCAAGAACGAAAAGGTTATGGAGGCCGAGGACGCAGTTTAGATCAACATGGACGTGGTCATGGTCGAGGACGAGGTAGTGGATGAGGCCAGAAAAATTGACCAGGTGACAACCAAAATGGAGACCAACAATGGAACAACAGGTGGTTGTTGTCTTTGTTGGTGGGTTGATATTTGCGGGGAGGCATATCAAGGAGGAATCTGACACGGTGAAAAAACTACGATCAAAGAAAAGTTCATATTGTTTTACTTATATTAAAGCTAGCAGTTGTTTCAGTCAGCGGGTGTCACGGGGAGTACGGTTGGGGTGACGGTAGTGACAGGTGTCAGTTCAGTTCGTTTCAGTGGTGATAAACTTCATAGCATTAGAAACTTTCAATCCTAGTAAGATCAAGACCTTATCCTTCCAGCCAAGGATAAGAACGGAAAAAATGGTGTAGGTTGATTCTTTTTGGCAGAAGTATCCGATCGGAATTTGTGGATAGGCGTACAGAAGAAGATTCGTCAAACGGGGAGGCTTTGAATCTTGTCGCGCCTAGCAAGGAAAGAAGAAAATGGTATAAGTGGGGAGCTTGTTATAACAACCCTTCAAAAAAATTATTTCCGACACCCCTAATATGTTTAGAGTACCTCTATACGTCCTAAAATACACCCGGTATACAAAATTTGGCCCTAAATACCTTTATTTTTATAAAAATTAATTAAAAACAAAATTTAATGGGACGTCGCGGGGCGCGACAGATCCCTTGAGGGACGTTGCGGGGCGCGAGCGCTGGCTACGGGGCCGCACCCGGAGCCGCCACATGTCCTCACGCGTGTTGAACCTACCCCATGACCGGACAAGGCTACGGCCTAGGTACCCTACGTCGCGGGGCGCAACGGCCCCATCTGTCTTCGTCGCGGGGCGCGAGGGACTGCCTAAGCAGCCCTATAAATTGGGAGCTCAGGCATTCATTTCCATCGTTCAGTCTTTCAATCTCTCTCTCAAATTATATAGTGTAGGCACTATACCCAGGCATTATACCCCCTAATTAACGAAGTTCTGCCTTGTTGTAAGTATCATAACCCCCGATTACATATTAGATACGCTGCCCGATTGATCTTGGGTTCCATAACGGCTGTCGAGGTTCTGCCCGACGTAGTCGTTGGAATTCTGTCTCGAGGAGGGTATTACTAATGTAAATATTGAGTTATTATACTAACGCGTGTGCATTGTTTAGTCAATAGATAATAACCAGGAAAATCACAGGAAAAACCCTAAAGTTGCAATGTAACTAATCTCCTTTTTGTAAACCTTTTTGTGAATTGTTTTTACAAAACCTTAATTATTATAAATTATAAATAGCAGTGATTGAGTCTTTGTAATTCTTCAATTACTGCCGATATGTTGGGGTTTTGTATACAAAATGTGGAACACGTTACCATTGGACAAAGAGTTAGCCAATGTGTAATATGACCCACCAGTCAGGATTGACAGTACTGAATGAGTAATTGTGTAGATATAAACAATGTAATCGCTCTCAATACTGTGAAATGATAAAACTCTTCTTGATTAAACTGGGATTCACTCACCAGTATTTCCCACTGACAAAATGTTCTTAAACGCGTTTCAGGTAACAAAATGTGAAAGCCAATTAGAAGCCAGCTGGACAACACTGAAAGCTTGGAAAAGTGGCTATAAAAGTTACCTAAATAAAGAAGATGTTTAATTTCAATAAAATAGGGTTTACCCCTATAAATCCGTTTGTAATAAAAACTTGGGTTTTATCCCAATATGTTTATTAATATAAAATGTGGTATTTTACTCTGATAAAATATTTCCTAACTACGGTCCTCATGTAATTTCCGCAGCCAAACTGATAAACACCGATACCACTAAATCTGATCTCTCGGCCGCCCGTTCCCGGGTAAATAGGGGACGGAGGTTGCGACAGAAGGTGGTATCAGAGCTAAGCCATTGATTCAGCCACAGAAGTGTTCTGCTGACACCAAAATTTATTCATTTTGTTAGGAAATAATCTACAGGATTACGTGCATATCTGTATATTATTGTTTTGTGTTATTTGACTATTTGTTAGTTTACAGTATGAGCGACCAAGGACCTTCACACGCTTACCGTCAGTTGTCCAGCTCACCTAGGGACGAAGGCACCTCTTCACAGCCTACCCTCTCAGGGTATTCGGCTGACAATAAAGATGGGATTTTCGTGTTCAAGGCACAATCTGAAGAGCCATTCCCTCCTAAGAAGAGAGGATGGTTCAGCAGAGGAGCTCATGAACGTAGGAAGAGGATGAAAAAGTTACAACAACAGCGTGCTTTAGCAACCGCTAAGAGAGAAACATATGCACATACTCAGGATATGCTTAATAAGAGTCTAGCAAATTTTCATATCTTAGCAACTACAACTGCAGACCTTAATCTAGAGCAACTCATAGCACCTCAGCCATTACCACTGTTTCCCACACAACCAATGGAAATTGAAGCCAACCCAGAAAACCAAATCCTAATGCCTGATTTTGACCCAGCTGAGATACCTAGAATACCAGCACCCCATTCCTCGGACCCAGACTATGACCCCTGGTTTGACGACCATAGGGATTACCAACAAGGCTACCCAATACCAGACGGACCCATGCCAAACCTAGCAGCTTACCCAGATCTGGACCCTCTAGACCCCTATTATGATAATGACCAATTCATCAGGGAAATTCTAGAGAACCCTTACCTTTACCAAGAACCGATGCCCCAGTTCCCAAACCCAATACCAGCACCCGCACCACCCATGAGCACTGAGAATGTGCAAGAACTCCGAACCTTTGGTGAGGAGATTTTAGAAGGAAGTGAAAGGATGAGGCAGATAGGGAACGACTCGTCTGTAAATATGACGAGCGTAATATGGACTTTTGGATGAACCCCTATCATTAGAAATAATAGTAATAATATATATATATATATATATATATATATATATATATATATATATATATATATATATATATATATATATATATATGTGTGTGTGTAATATCCAGATAACAGTTACGGATGCATACTAGTATTGTATTTTCAATTTCAGTTGTATTTGTAATAGATATAGATGCATAATATAAAATAGAGTAAAAGTCGCAATGTTCGACGATTTTGATCAATATGCTTGTTGTGTGATTGTTTGCATTAAATATTATCTTGTGATATTAATAACTAGGGGTGTACATGGGTCGGTTTGGGTCGGTTTTTGGTCATAACCATAACCATAACCGAGATGTCGGTTATTGAAAAGTCATAACCATAACCGCTCGGTTATGGCGGTTTCGGTTATGGCGGTTTTGGTGGTTATGGTGGTCGGTTAACCATGAACTTGGGTCTAGCTAAATTTAGCTGAAAGCAATATTATCTATAAATATTAATACTTTTAATCACCGAATAAAACGATATATAATAAATTCAAACAAATGTTCAACCAAAATGATATCCATAAATTCAAACGAATGTTCAACCAAAATGACAAAATCCATAAACTCAAACAAAGTTTTAACCAAAAACACCAAATACTACATGGTAGAAGTTTAATCCCAATCTTCACCTCCAATGAAAGAGTCTTCAATTGTTCTCTTTTCCGGTGACAAATCTAAAAAAACATATTTAATTATGCTTTAATATTAAGTAAAAATAAATAATAAAGTAAAAATAAGTGCATTATTACCTTGTTCTATTTTCTCTAAGTTGTCAACCAAGTCTTGCAATTGTACTCCATGAACTTGAGTGTTTTGTAAATCCTTTGGTAAACGTCGTATCCAATCTTGTGAACAAATTAAAGACTCGGCGGTTTTTGGCGTAAGAGAGCTTCTATAAGTATCTATGACACACCCACCGGTACTAAAAGCGGACTCGGATGCCACGGTTGAGATTAGCATCCCTAAAACATGTCTAGCAAGTTGAGAAAGAACTGGAAATTTCTTTGAATTTAACTTCCACCAACTTAACACATCAAACGTATCATCTCCTTTTACCATTTTCTCAGTTCCATCACGCAAATATATATCAAGTTCACTAGTATTAGCCCATCTTCCACATTTTTTCTCCAAATATTTCAAATAACCCTCCTCTAAATCAATAACCTTTTCACCATCAACCGGGCTAGAAGATGAAAATGTATTTTTTTTTCTCATTCGATTTATCCATTTTCATCTTATAAGCATTAAACAACTCTATTAATGCTTTGTCAACTTTATCCTCAATTTCCTTACCTTCCTTAGAGTCCTCACCATGTATGAGCTCTAAACAATAATTGAGATAATGCATTTTATTCCTAGGGTCTAAAACTAATGCCACATACAATAATAGATTCATATTGGCTAAATTTTCCCAATATTTTTCATATTTTGCTTTCATTGGTTCGGCCATCTTTTTCTCAACCTCATTACTACTTAAGGACATCTTTGCTATTGTGGCATGCATTGTACATAGCTCACCAAACAATAAGTTAGCTGTCACATACGTAGAACCCAAAATTTTTTTAGTCACATTAGAAAATATTCTCAAAAACTCCATAAATAACCTATTAAGAAAAAAAAAACATATCACTATTGAACGCAACATAGAAATAAAATAATCATTATAATACCTTGCTTTCTCCCAATCCGATGTATTGGGCGCCCCTATAACTTTTTCACTCTTCTTTCTCTTTCTCGTTCTCGTACTTCCCTCGTCATCTTCATCTTCTGAGCGGAAGTAGGATCTATAACTGAAATCAACATCTTGAAGTCTATGAAAAAATAAGCATATTAGACTAGTGGTAATAGATGGAAAAAATAAAAAGAAAATACATAATTATTAAAAGAATATAATACCTATCAAACGCTTTTTCATAAATAAGTGCCGTCTCCAACATTAAGAATGTCGAATTCCACCTCGTTTCAACATCTAAACACGGTTTCCTTTTGCATTTGATCTTTTCTTTCTCCACACTTTCTTGGAAATTTAGAAATCGTTGAGAAGAAGATCTCAAAAACCTTACAGCTTTACGAATCCTATTTATGGAATCAATTTGTTCTTCTAGACCATCCTTGACGACAAGATTAATTATATGGGCATTACATCTCAAATGCAAATATTTGCAATCTAAAATAGCATGGCGCCCCTTAAGCATTTTTTTCAGATATCTAATTGCTCCATCATTCGATGAAGCATTATCAACAGTGATCGTAAGAATTCTATCAATACCCCATTCTTGTAAACATTTATAAACAAACTTTCCAATGGTCTCACCCTTGTGATTTGGAACTTGGAAAAGTTTATTATTTTCTTCCTAGAACCCAATCATCATCAACCCAATGTGCAGTAAGGCACATATAACTAAAGTTTTGAACAGATGTCCATGTATCTGTAGTGAGTGATACAGTTTTATCCTTTAAAGTATCCTTAAGTTTATTCTTCTCCTCTCTAAATACTGACCAACAATCTCTAGCCACGGTCCATCTAGATGGAAACTTAAACATCGGGTTTAATCCCCATGAATATTCCCTAAATCCCTCATTTTCTACTATACTAAAGGGCTGGTTATCTTTGATGCACATTCGAGCAAGTAGAATTCTACACTCTTCCTGGCTAAATTTATAAGAAGCCAAGCTACTAGTACTTTCACCAGAATTTTTAGTCTTAAAACTCAAGATTGATTGTTTCTTATCTACTTTCTTGTACATCGGAGACTTTGAGCAAACAGACTTTAAATGATGACCTAAAGAACTCGTGCCATTCTTTTTAGAACCGGACGCTAGTAAGGAGTCACAATAACGACATTTGGATTTACCTGAATCCTTATCTTCAACAAAATGGTTCCATACCCAAGATTTTTTAGCTCTACCATCTTTATTTTGATCTACAGTTTCTTGACTGTCTTCAACATTAACAACCAGCGCGTTTGGGGAATCTTCATCAAGAGTAACAACTGGTGTTTCGCTACCAGTTGTTTCCATCTGCATTTGACAAAAATAACATTATCAGTGACAAAAAAGGTCAAATAATGAATGGTAACAGACTTCTAAATTAACATAAAAACAATCAGTTTATAGAAACAATTAGTTTATTAGATTTCTGTAATAGATCTGTAATATTATGCAGCCGATACGACTGCAGACAATACGACTAGATTATCACAAACAACCGATAAATAAACACTAAACAATATGTATCACAAACAGCCGATAAACAATCAGATATTATGCAGTTATTACATAAAGGCAAGATATTACATAAACTATCAGATATTATGCAGTTATTACATAAAGGCAAGATATTACATAAATAGCCGATAAATATATGATTATGAAGATGATTAAAGGCAAGAACATAAAACAGCCGATAAATAAACATAAACAATCTGATATTGCAGATATTACATAAACTATCAGATATAAAAGATTACGTATGATGTAAAACAGCCGATAAATAAACATAAACAATCTGATATAAAACAGCCGATAAATAAACATAAACAATCTGATATAAAACAGCCGAAAGTTAAACATTATGGATTGTTTCGGAACTTAAACATAATCAGTTCATCAACACATAATGATCAATACATAATAATCAGTTAAACATTACGTAAGAAACAAAACCTGGAAGCCTGGACGATGTTAGTTAAATCTCGTTTGAAGGACGACTGAAGGGATGACTGAAGTTGAACTCTGTTATCGACTAGAAGGAAAGATGAAAGGACGAACTTTGAACCCTAATATTAATAAGTAACCGCCCCCTACGTTGGATTTTGGAATAAGGCTTTTATTTTATTGGGTTTTATTCAATGTAGTCTTTTGGTATTCCTCAGGCTCCAGAATATAACATTGGATCAGTTATGTATATGGTTCGGTTATATGGGTCGGTTAACCACTACTTTACTAAATAGCGGGTCGGTTCGGTTATAGCGGTTATCAAAACATACAAAACCATAACCGACCCATGGGTATCGGTTTTCAAAAAATTAAAAACTGACCCATCGGTTTTCCATTCGGTTCGGTTTTTTCGGTTATTTCGGTTATGGGTCGGTTAATTTGGTTTTTTGCACACCCCTATTAATAACTGATAAATGTTTAAAATTCAGATGGACAACGAAGTGAACCAGGAAAACCAGAATAATGATAACCAGAATAACAATAATAATGGAAATCCAGTGGATAACAGTGCCATCCAACACATAGTGGCACAAGAGATTATAGACGCGATACCATATATTATCAAAACGGTTAAGGAAACGGATAATAAAAGTAACAATGGCAGTAAGCGATCTACTGAACCAGATCACAGCGTAAACAATGGACCAATACTTCAAGTGCCCATCCCCAAAAGAAGAAGAACCATGTCTTATGGTTGTTCTTATAAAGAATTCTGGTCTTGTAAACCAATAGAATTCTCGGGCAATGAAGGACCCATTGCAGTTCTACGCTGGATAGAAAAGACTGAGGCAGTCTTAAAAATAAGCAAGTGCGTAGAAGAGGATAAGATAATGTTTGCCTCCAATCTATTTAAGAACTCAGCTTTGGAATGGTGGAACACTATCCTCCAGTCTAGGGGAAGTGACAGGTTTATAATATAGAATGGTAGGAATTTAAGAACATGGTGGAAAGATTCTGCCCTCCCAATGAAAAGGAACAGATAGCAAATAAGTTCTTAAACCTTAGGATGACTGGAGTGGATAGTAAGGGTTATACTACTACTTTCTTCGAATATGCTAGAATAGTACCAACCCTTGCTTCACCAGAACTAGTATTAATCTCCCGTTATATCTGGGGATTAATCAGTGAGATTAGGTATGTAGTCAAGGAAGCTAGACCCCAAACCATAGAAGAAGCTGTAGAACTAGCAAACACCTTGACAGATGAATTAGTGCGTACACAAGAAGAGAACCAGAGGAAGAACCTAGCTCAAAGGCTTACCCAGGAATTCCGCTATGGAAGTTCCAACCGTGGGAAAATGTAGGTTCTACTTCTGAACCTTACTGCAAGTATTGCAAAAGGAAGCATTCTGAAAAATGCTCTATATATTGCAATTTTTGCAAAATATCTGGACACAAGGAAGAAGACTACAGGAAGAAACCTAACAACAGGATATGCCATAACTGTGGAGAACAAGGTCATATTAAGCCAAACTGTCCGAAACTAGCTCCAACCATGAATAACAAGAATACTAAAAATGCTAGAGCATTTGTTCTGACTGCAGAAGAAGCCAAGATGATTCCGGACGTGATTGTCGGTACGTTTTTAGTTAATGATGTTTTTACTAAAGTATTATTTGACTCTGGTGCAAACCAAAGTTTTATTAATACTTCGTTTGGCAAACTTCTCAATCAACCATTAACTAAACTTCCACAAGAATGTTTAGTAGAAACAACAAATGGGGAAACTATTAAGATTACCGAAATCTTGCAGGGAGCAAGAATAGAATTTTTAAATCAAAAGTTTATTGCAAACCTTTACCAATGAATCTGGCAGGATTTGATGTTGTATTAAGAATGGATTGGTTAGTAGCCAATAAAGCCAGTATTTTATGTGATTAAAAGTCAATCCAAGTAAATTCACCAAAGGGTGAAAATATCACAATTAAAGGAGATAAACCGTCTAGATCCACAAAATTCATCTCTGTGATGAAAACGGCCAGTTATGTAAGAAAAGGATCATTAGTGTATTTGATTTCCATAATCATTGACACTAAAGGAAAGGAACTAAAAGATATTCCCGTAGTATCTCAGTTTCCAGATGTGTTTCCAGAAGAATTACCAGGATTACCGCCAGACAAGGAAGTTGAATTCAGAATTCATCTGCTATTAGGGACAGCCCCAATTGCCAAAGCCCTTTACCGTTTGGCACTCGCATAACTTCAAGAGTTAAAGAAACAATTGGACGAATTGTTGGAGAAAGGATTCAAATAGCCAAGTTCATCACCATGGGGAGCACCAATCTTATTTGTCAAAAAGAAAGACGGGTCAATGCGGATGTGCATTGATTACCGTGAATTGAACAAAGTCACGATTAAAATGGGTACCCATTACCGAGAATCGATGATTTGTTTGATCAACTGCAAGGAGCTCGATTTTTCTCTAAGATCGATTTACGTTCAGGATATCATCAATTAAAGGTACAGGAAGAGGACATTCCTAAGACCGCTTTTAGAACAAGGTATGGCCATTATGAATTTACTGTCATGCCATTTGGTTTAACCAATGCCCCAGCTGCATTTATGGACAAGATGAACCGAATATGTAAGCCATATTTGGATAAATTCATAATTGTCTTTATAGATGATATTCTCATTTACTCGAAGAGCAAAGAGGAACATGAAAATCATTTGCACGCACTTCTAAGTTTATTGAGAAAAGAAAAGCTTTATGTGTTGGTGCATATTTGTGACAACAGCTTAGATTTGGTCTTTGGATATCTTGTAATTAGTTTAACGATAAACGGTTAGCGGGTTTAGCTTTGTAATAGTGAGATAATAGTGTTTGGGCTAAACTAAACCCAATTGGATGTAGGGAAACGAATTGGGCCTAGCCCATGAGGTTTACCCTAGCCCAAATAGCAAACCTTGTGTTATATAAACAAGGTTAGGCTTTAGGGTTTAGATTGATCAGTTGATCAGTTAATCAGCCAAAACAATTGTGTGAGAGAGGAATTTCGTGAGAGACATAGTCTTAGACGAATTAGGGTTTGGTTGATTGTAATACGCAAGTTTGATAATCAATAGAAACCCAGTTGAAAGTGAATTCTGTTTCCTACACGTTTTCTGCTGATTCTGATCAAGAGGATTCCGCACTCTTGATTGGAAAGACGATTCTGTGACGATCCATAAGACTCAAGGGGACCTACAATTGGTATCAGAGCATTAGGCTCTTGATTGCTCGGTTCAGAATTGTTTGCTGCAGAAACAAGGAAGAATTTTCGAAAATTTGAAACCTGAAAAATTAGGGTTTTGAGATTTTCGAAATTTTTGTGTGTTTTGATTCTGATTTTTGATTTTTGTTGGCTGATTTGATATTCTGGTTGTTTGTTTGCTGATTTGCAGGTTTTCAGGATAGTTTCTGATTGACTGGTTGAAGGATTTTGGCTGAAAAGGCTTGAGAATTCGAAGATTGTTCTTCGTGTTCTTCGTGTTTATTCAATCAGTTCTTCATAATTTCGGGTTTTTAGTTGCTGATTTGGTGTTTTGATTTTGCAGATTTGTGTTAGCAGAATCCAGAAAATCATCAAAAATTCGTGCAGATTGAGTTTCCATAGTTACTGACTGGGCGAAATTAGGTGTACTGGGCGAATTTGACTGACCTGCGAAATTGACTGATCCAGCATATTTATCAGCGAATTTGTGATTTATTTAACTCGGTCATCGGCGAACTTAAATCCAAAGGCGACTTTGGTAACCGAATAACTTTCCACAGCGAAATTATCTCGGTTTCGGCGAATTTACTGGTCGTCGTAATAGCGAATTTGACCAGCGAATTTGGCGGATTTGGAGCGAAGTTGACCAGCGAACCTGCGAGCTTGATCAGCGAATTTGAACTAGTTGCAAACCAACGAACTTGACTTGTCAGCGAAGCTAACCTGCGAAATTAAACCAGCGAATTTAACTAAGTACCTAGCGAAATTAGTAGAGGTTTTAAGGGGTGGAATTTCCATTGGCAAGCGTCGGAAAATTTTCGGTGTTTTGCAAATAGAATTTGATTCGTAGCTCGTTTGACAGAACCGTTTGGACCGTTGAACTCGTGTGATTTTTAGGACAAAAAAAAAAAAAAAAAAATTCGGTGTTTTGGAAAATCCCGATTTCGGTTTTTGACATTATATATCATTGGATTCGTCTTTTCGAGACGATTCTAACGGTGTAATTTGGTAACCACTGTTTTCGGACGACTTCTGTACGGTTTTCTCAGTCTGTTAACGTTAAAATGTCAAACATGTCTACCTTGAACGAGCTGTTGAAGATGGAGCATGAGGTTGGTACTACCAACAAACCACCTAAGATGATGAAGGTGGAAAACTATCTGACATGGAAGGATCGTTTTCAGTCCTTCATTGAATATCAGGATACGCGCATGTGGATATGCATCGAAGATGGTTACGTGAATCCTACACACGACTTTGAGGGCAGACCACGTCGAACAGAATATGTGAACATGCAAGATAATGATAAAAAGATGTATGAGGCTGAAAAGAGAGCCTTGGCTGCAATCAAAATGTCGTTGCCTGATAGCATCAAACATACCTTCAAAAAGTACGCTAACTCAAAGGATATGTGGGATGCTTTGGAGAAAAGATACGCTGGTAATGCTGATGTCAAGAAGAACAAGATTGATCTACTGAAGAAGCAGTTTGCTGTTTTCAAGTACATGAAGCATGAGTCACTTGAAGACGTCATCACTCGTTACTACCATCTGATGTCAGAAATGGATAATTATGAGATCGATTGCTATTCTGATGTAGAGAAGAATGACAAGCTGCTAGATGCTTTGCCTACTAAGTGGGATATCTACACTTTAATGATCAAGGGTGAAGCAGATTATGAAACAAAAGAGCTTGAAGAGGTTGTAGGAAAGTTGAGAGCTTATGAGCTCAGCATGAAGAAGAAAGATACTGGATATGATCAGGTTCAAGATCCGGCAGTGTACAATGGGCTTACATCTTCTTCATCTCACAACGCTTCTAGCGACTCTGCTACTGCGTTTTTATCATGTGAGAATGAGCAGGTTATGGTGAATCAGGATGGTGATGTGTGTTTTGTTGCTGCTTCAGGAGGATCATCAGGAGTTAAGAAATCGTCAGCTTCTAAGCAGAGTACTAGTGCTAAGTCAATGCCAATGAGTGTGAAGTCTGCTGAAGAGCATCTGGCTTTACTTGCTTCGTTTGTTGCTTCCTATGAAAACTATATTCAGGGAAAGATTTCTGATCCTGCTACTTTAGATGAAGACTATGATCAGATTGACCCTGATGATCTTGAAGAGATGGATTTGCAATGGCAAATGGCCATGATTTCTAGGCGTGTGAAAAGGTTCATGAACAGAACAGGAAGAAAGTTTGTGGGAAGGAGCGTTGGTTTCGACAAGACCAAAGTGAGGTGCTTTAATTGTCAAAGTTATGGGCACTTTGCTAGGGAATGTCAGAAACAAAAGCAAGATAATTCGAGCCAGAGTTCAAACAACAGGAATGCATCAAACAACTCTAGCTCAAAGGCGTTGATCTCTACTGCAAGAGAGGGTTCATATGATTGGAGCATTCACTTAGAAAATGATGGGGATGTCTCTCAAGCATTCATGGCAGAGATTACTCCAATCGATGATGGTGAAGCTAAAGTAGATGATGCTGATGTGAAGATGGATGCTGATGTGAAGGTGGATGCTGATGTAAAGGTGGATGCTGAGGTGAAGGTAGAGAATAGAGCTGAAGAGAAGAAGGTTGATCAGACAACAGGTGCTGAAGACGAAAAACAAAAGTCTGAATATGAAAAAGAAGCTGAGGAAAAGGATGCCAAGTATAAACAATTGCAAGCTCA
Source organism: Helianthus annuus (assembly GCF_002127325.2). Classification (NCBI taxonomy): domain Eukaryota; kingdom Viridiplantae; phylum Streptophyta; class Magnoliopsida; order Asterales; family Asteraceae; genus Helianthus; species Helianthus annuus. The sequence continues at coordinate 95,334,605 of NC_035438.2, read as the reverse complement.
GCTTGCTGCTCTAATGGCCAACCTTGACAAACAAACAGGAGAGGTAAAATCTAATTCTGTGTGTTTAAAATGTCGTGAACTACAGGGTGAGGTTGACAGGTTGTCTGCACAAAACAAAAGTTTGGTAAGTGAAATGTCTAACATTAAAGAATCAAACTTTTTTGCTAAAAGAAATGAAATGTCATACTTGAAGAAAATAAAAGGTTATGAAAGTGAACTTGAAGCCGTAACCTGCAAATTAAATGAAAAACTTCAAGTCATTGACTTAGCTCATGACATGATGGCTGAAAAAACAAAAGAGATTTCTGATAAAAACAAAGAGTTGACAGATGCTCAACTCAGAATTGTTGAACTTGAAAAGAAATTGGGTCAATTCAGGGATTCTGCTTTTGTTATGAAACATATGATGGGTGGGTTAAAGAAGAGTAATGACAAGACTAGTGTGGGATATAATGAAGTCCCACCTCCTCTTAGTCATGATTATTCATTCCTACCTGATGAAGATGAGCTAACCAAATTCATGTCAACAGCACCGAGTAGTTCCACAGCAGGTCGAGGAGAGGAGTCTGAGAGAGATGAGGCCAAGAAGGATAATAACAGCAAACCTGTTTTGAAAACGAAAACCTCACAACCTAGGAATAAAAACTCAACTTCTGTTAAAAAGATTAGTTTTGTTCAAGGAAGTGACATGAAAAACGAAACAGCTGTTATTGAAAATGAATCGAACATAGAGTTTGCTAAAAATAAAAACAAAGAAACTTCTGAAATTAAGCAAACTGAACCAAATCCTTCTGTGCCATCATCATCAAAACCTGAATCTAGTTCAAAGGCTTCAGATAAGAAGTCTTCGAAAAGGATGTCATGCTTCAAATGTCACACCAAAGGACATGTAGCTAGCTGCTGTCCTAACAAAACGAATGAAGCACAGGTGAATGAGAGGAAGAGAGAGAAGTCACCAGAGAAAAATGGTGATAAGCAGGAGAGAGAGTCCAACTCTCCAAAGAAATCTGCTCCTAAGCAACCAGAGCCAGTTGCTGTTGGTGAGGATAAGGCTGAAAAAGGAACTCCACAAGTTCCTCGTTTTCAAAGAAATCAACCTAGATTTCAGCCTAGATCTCCACCAGGCAGATTTGAGAGACCTAGAAGCAGTTCACCAAGAATGAACAATCAAAATACAAATAATTTCAGAAGTCAAGGTCAATATCAAAATCGATACCAAAATAATGGTAGTCGAAATTTTTATAACAATGGCTTTAGAAATTATAACTATAATGCTTCTTGGAATCAAAATCCAAATTTTCAAAGGTCAAATAGTCCAAACACACATAGGAACCCTCAGGACCAAAGACCTAGTGGAAGTCAAAATCAATTTCCAACAGGTCTAAGATCCAAGACTCCAGTTAGGAGTAATGGATATTGGATGGACGTTCCGGTGGTTGGTGAATTTGGACGACCCAAGACCATTAAGGCTTGGGTCCCCCAATCTAACTAATTTCTTGGTTGGTGTGTGCAGGAGCTGCTAAGGAGGATTATCAACTTGTGGTATGTTGATAGTGGCTGCTCCAGGCACATGACGGGGGATGCGAGGTTGTTGACTGAATTTGAAGATTATGATGGAGGACATGTGAATTTTGCGGGTGCAAAAGGTGGTAGAATTACTGGACGAGGAAAGGTGACCAACGGGAAGATCACACTGGACAAAGTGAACTATGTTGAGCAACTTAAACACAATCTTATGAGCGTGTCACAAGTCTGTGACAAGGGTCACTCGGTCCATTTTACCAAGAATGAAGCTTTAGTGTTGAAACCAGGTTTGAAGATACCGGACGATTGGATAGTGATGCGAGCGCCAAGGAGAAATGACACTTATGTCATGGACATGGGTGCTAAGGATCCAACTGCAGTGGTGGCGTGTTTACTATCAAAAGCATCTGAAGCTGAATCGATGTTGTGGCACAGACGCATGGCCCATATTCACTATCGCAAAATGAACTATCTTGTTAAAAATGAGCTAGTGAGAGGGGTTCCATTGCGGAGGTTTCAAGTGGAAGACAAATGTCTTCCATGTCAAAAGGGAAAACAACACAAGAAACCTCATAAATCTAAAACAGTAAATTCCATAGATGCCCCTTACGAACTACTTCACATGGACTTATTCGGTCCAGTGAACGTAAGAAGCATAGGTGGAAAGTACTATTGTTTAGTTGTCACTGATGATTACTCACGTTATTCATGGGTTTTCTTTTTAGGTACAAAAGATGAGACAGCAGAGATGTTGATAGATCTTTTTACAAAATTGGAAAACGTCCATGATGCAAAGATCAAGAGGATAAGGAGTGATAATGGCACGGAGTTCAAGAATCGTATTCTGGATCTCTACTGTCTTCGCAAGGGAATTGAACATCAATATTCTGCTCCTTATACGCCTCAACAGAATGGAGTTGCTGAGAGGAAAAACAGGACGTTGATTGAAGCCGCTAGGACAATGCTTTCAGATTCTAAGCTACCAGTTCTTTTCTGGGGAGAAGCTGTGAATACAGCTTGCTATGTCCTAAACAAAGTTTTGACTGTTAAACGTTTTAACAAAACTTGTCATGAATTAATGTTTAACAAGAAACCAAACTTAGAAGGCTTTGAACCATTTGGATTACCCTGCACCATTGTGCGAAATAAAGAAAAACAAAAATTCGGTGAGGTGGCTGACGAGGGCTACTTTCTAGGTTACGTACCTGGCGCACCGAATAAAAGGGTTTTTAATCTAAAAACTGGTAAAATTGAGGTTGTGTTTAATGTTGAAATCACTTCTTACAAACCTCAACAGTCAACGAGTGGACCGGCTATATTATATGATTATGAAAGTGTCTTTAAATCATTTAATATTCCTGAGTTTTCCGATGCAGATGAGTCTCAGCTAATTCAAACAGTGATTGGTGATGATGAAGGCGAGTTCATGCCTAGATCAAATGTTGATACAACAGATGCTCCGGGACCTTCTCAAGATGCTGCTGATACTGATTCAAGTGACGATGAACCCGAACCCAATCAGGGGGAGGATTTCATTAATCCGTTTGCGGATCAGCATATTCAGGGGGAGGTTGGCTCAAACCTTGGTGACAATTTAGAAGTCGATGCTGTTGCTACTACACGAGCAAATAGAGATCATCCAGTTGACATGATACTGGGAGATCCTGCTGCAGGTGTTCAAACGAGAAGAAGCATAGCAGCGAATACAGGTTTATTTGTGTCGATTGAGAAGACTGGGATAGTGAATGAGTGCTTGTATAGTTGCTTTATTTCCCAAGAGGAGCCGAAGAACATTCATATGGCTCTTAAAGACAATTCATGGGTTGAAGCTATGCAAGAGGAATTGGCCCAGTTTGCAAAGTTGAAGGTTTGGGAGTTGGTTGATCTCCCTAAAGGTGAAAGAGAAATTGGCACTAAATGGGTGTTTAGGTGCAAGAAGGATGAAAGAGGTATAGTCACGCGAAACAAGGCTCGATTGGTGGTCAAAGGTTTCAATCAGCAAGAAGGGATTGATTACAATGAGGTGTTTGCACCAGTGGCAAGGTTGGAGGCAATTCGTTTGTTTCTGGCTTTTGCTTCATTCAAGGGCTTCAAAGTTTACCAACTAGACGTGAAGAGTGCGTTTCTTTACGGGAAAGTCCAAGAAGTGGTGTATGTCTCACAACCAGATGGGTTCGTTGATCCAGATTATCCAGATCGAGTGTACAAACTTGATAAGGCTTTGTATGGGTTACATCAAGCTCCCAGGGCGTGGTACGAGACACTGTCTACACATCTGATAAAGAATGGTTTTGAAAGAGGTCAGATTGACAGTACACTGTTCATCAAGAGGAAGAAGGAAGATTTTCTGCTGGTACAGGTGTACGTGGATGACATCATCTTTGGGTCATCTGATGAAAGCATGTGTAAAGAGTTCGAGCGGGTGATGAAGAGCAAGTTCGAAATGAGTGCTATGGGTGAGCTGTCTTACTTTCTGGGATTACAAGTTGAACAGAAGGCGGATGGGATGTTTATTCATCAAACAAAGTATGTGTATGACATTTTGAGTCGGTTCAAAATGAATGATTGCACTACTGCCAACACACCCATATGTGAAAATCACAATCTTGGCCCAGATCATGAAAGTACTGAAGATGTTGATCCTACTCAATACAGGGCAATGATTGGTTCTCTAATGTACTTGACTGCTTCAAGACCTGACATCATGTTTGCCGTATGCTTGTGTGCCAGATATCAGGCGAATCCTAAAGAGTCACACATGAAAGCAGTGAAGCGAATTATTCGTTACTTGAAGGGGAAACCTAAACTTGGGTTGTGGTATCCAGCTGATAGTGATTTGACGTTTGTTGCTTACACTGACTCAGACTTTGGAGGATGCAAATCGAACAGGAAGTCTACAACAGGTGGTTGTCAGTTCTTAGGAGGCAGGATCGTGTCTTGGCAATGCAAGAAGCAATCCTGTGTGTCTACCTCTACGTGTGAAGCTGAATATATTGCTGCTGGAAGCTGCTGCTCTCAGGTTCTCTGGATACAACAGCAAATGCGCGATTACGGTTTGGATTTCACTCGTACTCCTATTATGATAGACAATAATGCCACTATTTCAATAACTAATAATCCCGTGAATCACAGTCGCACAAAACATATTGACATACGTCATCATTTTATACGGGATTGTGCTGAAAAGAGACTAATTGAATTACATCGAGTCGACACAGAGGATAACCTAGCAGATCTTTATACTAAAGCATTTGACAGGGCTCGCTTTGAACACTTAGTCGAACTCAACGGGATGAGGAATCCTGAATAACTGGTTTTTCATAAGAATTTTTGTAAATAGTTTACTGCTTTTCTTAAAAAAATTGAAAACACAAAAAAAAAAAAAATTGAAAAATCAAAAACATAAAAAAAAATAGAAAATCAAAAATGAGTTATCACTGTGTGAAAAGAAGAAATGATAGTACATCAGCAAGTTAGACTGTCACACTGAACTTGAAATTAAATTGCTTAAGTGTGATAGCAGCTTCATCATATGATGTACCAGTAGGCAAAAAGCATGAAATAATCAACTTACCAATGTGATATAAACTTAAATGAATTGAATATGAGTGGGGAACACATTAGTGGTGTATGGTTTAATGACCTTAATTCTTGCGTTGATAGATTGCCAAAATCTGAAGTTTTGGGTCTTTATACTGTTGTTTCAACTAGGGATATCTTGGCTGTCTGTCTGTTAGAACTAAAATTGTACATGACCCCAGGAAAGATAGTCACTTGGAATTAGCTCATTTCTATTTGAATGTCTGTATATTTCCCGATACACACAATTTTGATCTGATTCTGAAATCTTCTCTGAAAAAAGTCGTGTACCTCCTCTGCTGCATCCAGATATATGCTGACCTGGAGGTGCTAGGCAACGACAGCTTCTGCTGCATCCAGATACATGCTGACCTAGCTGTACGTTGTCGCACTATAGATCTAATACACCCGAAAGAGGCCCTCTAGTGCCCAAAAGAAACCCAATAAACCTATATCAAACTGAGAAAATCTCATTTGATTTGTATATTATACCATCTCTACTAAAGATCTATTCTGTTCTCTTCTCAACCTATTCCCAGTTAAGATTTCAGAACTCTGGATTGGACTTGTGAAAATATGTGGTAGGGAAGATACTTGCATGATAGAGTGTGCTGTTTATATTTCCAGGATTTGATTAGTATTTATTTGGGTGTTCATAGTTAAGCAATTAAAACATGATAAAATAGTTAAATGCAGAACTAGACACAGACAGGATATCTTAAAGTATGAATTCAGTATACTCACCTACTACGATGAATCTTTGTGCATACCTTGATCGTGGGGGTATATCCTGAAGTGGGACACGCTCGTATTTCAGAAAATAAAATTACCTTAATGTATCATACGGTGAAGGTACTTGAAATGTTCATGCATTTTGTTTAAGAGGACAAACATACTGGTAATCGTCTTGAACTGCTTTTCACGAAAAATTAAATAAAGAATTATATGATTGTGTGAAACAGTTTGCTTATGCTGATATGATCTTCTTACCAGTGATTCTCACAAAAATAGAGTGTTTATTGTTTTTGTTATTTACTTGCTTTCAGAAAAATATAAAAATCCAAAAATAGTGTCTTTTTCTGTTTAAAATTCTTAACGTACGGAAAACTGTTATTCTTGGAGGAATTGTTACTGATAGGGGGAGACGGTGTTAGTAAGTGAGCTCAAAATTTTCAATCAGGCAGGTTCTTGTGTGTTGAACAAAAAGTTGTGCGTGTTGGTGAATTTGAAAATGCTTAATCTGTTACACAGTTTAACTAATCTCTTGAAAAATAATAATTTATTTAACTTATGTTGAAAAATTCTTATGGTTTCTCGAGATGTTGGTTTTATAGTGTTCAGATTGAAGCGGTTTGTTGCTGAGAAGTTGTTGTGAAGTGTGAAGATGAGAGTTTGATTGGATGCATGGTAGAACCTCCTTTCTATATTGCAGACAAGATTGAAGAGTGTGAAGATTGTTGTGCAAATGCTAAACTGGAGTTCACTCAAACGCTAACGTGTTGAAGATTTGGTGATTGGATGCATCAGCTTAGGGGGAGTCTGTTGCTGACAGAAGCTGTTGAAGCTGAAGCTATCCAAAGACCAAAGACAGTGCAAGATTACTTGAAGATTGCAAGAAGACTGAAGACAAAGTTTTGACTCAAGACAAAGTTTTTATGAAGCTATTGTCAAGGGGGAGTTTGTTGGTGCATATTTGTGACAACAGCTTAGATTTGGTCTTTGGATATCTTGTAATTAGTTTAACGATAAACGGTTAGCGGGTTTAGCTTTGTAATAGTGAGATAATAGTGTTTGGGCTAAACTAAACCCAATTGGATGTAGGGAAACGAATTGGGCCTAGCCCATGAGGTTTACCCTAGCCCAAATAGCAAACCTTGTGTTATATAAACAAGGTTAGGCTTTAGGGTTTAGATTGATCAGTTGATCAGTTAATCAGCCAAAACAATTGTGTGAGAGAGGAATTTCGTGAGAGACATAGTCTTAGACGAATTAGGGTTTGGTTGATTGTAATACGCAAGTTTGATAATCAATAGAAACCCAGTTGAAAGTGAATTCTGTTTCCTACACGTTTTCTGCTGATTCTGATCAAGAGGATTCCGCACTCTTGATTGGAAAGACGATTCTGTGACGATCCATAAGACTCAAGGGGACCTACATTATGCAAAGTTTTCGAAGTGCGAGTTTTGGTTAGAGGAAGTACAGTTTCTTGGACATTTAGTCAATCATGAAGGAATTCATGTAGATCCTACAAAGATTGAGGTGATTACCAAATGGAAAACCCCTGAGTCACCAACCGAGGTTAGAAGTTTCCTAGGATTGGCCGGTTATTATAGAAGAATTATTCGAGATTTTTCTAGAATAGCCATTCCCTTAACTAAGCTAACCTGTAAATCTGTTAAGTTTGAATGTGTGACAACCAGTAATTAACGGCTACTAACTACGTGATTAACAAACATTTTAGGCGATAATTAATAGTGTTTAAGGCACAAATTAACTTAACTAGGCTACTGGAATGCCTAGGAACGCTTATCCGACACTACAGTGCACGTATGGTGATTTTCGGAAAACTGTGAAACGTTAAACGATAACGAACTGACGCCGTACTGACAACGCCGACAGATACGAATTTTATATGAATGTTATATATATGAACTTGGTTTTACGGATTTATCGTGCTTCTGAACGTCACATAACGCGGACGTGAATGAAAAACGCGATGGTGAGAACGCACTGGCGACCACTGTTTTCAGGTCACGACAATGACTGACGGTGGCACGCCGTTTTTTTCTAACACCGGCAACATGACGATTACAGTGGTGTTGTTCGGGTTTGAGTGTTAGATCGATTCAAGTTCAGTTTTGGGTGTGGCTCGGGCCAACAAGTCAGCTTCGACTCGATTACGGTTCAACTCGGTTTGGTTATGATTCAAGTTTGGGTTTTGGTTCACACAGTTCTTGTATGGTTCGGGTCAGATTTGCACTCCGTGTCAACTCGGTCAACGCCCGGTCAATGCGGGTCAACTCAGTTCAGATTGGTCCGGCTCACGTTAGTTATGGTTCGGGTTTCGTGACACGGTCAGTTTCGTCGACTCTGTTTTAGTCAACAGCGGTCAACCCTGGTCAACCAGTCAACTCGGGTCAACTGCCGGTCAGTAACAGTTAGCGGATTTAACGCAAGACCCGGTAACTTTTAAACGACGCGAAATTAGTTTAGATTTAGATAGTTTATAGATTTTTAGACTACGCAAAACCGAGCTCGACCGATACCGTTAGTGATTAATTACGTTTTATTTTTGTCGTATTTGATAAAGATTTAGTATATATTGTGTGAACTGATTGAATTATTGTTGAGATTTGACAAAATACCACAACTTTTTATTGTCAGTTTATTCCAAAAACAGAGGAAACTCTATCTGATTTTCGTAAAAGTCCGAAACACAATACATAATTATATTGTTAAACGACACTTATTGAAATCCAACTCTTTCTTATAGAATAAATAAAAAGACGTATTTATTTTTACAACGTTATACGTTAATGAAAAACCAATATTTCATTTAAAATAAATATAATTATTTATATTTATTTCAAAACGCCGATAATTCGAAATACTTTGAATAATTTCATAAAATAAATATGAAGTTCTATTTATTTTAAACGTGACTTTTCGAAACACTTGAACACATTTATAAAATGAATATAAGGTTTATATTTGTTTTAAACGTCGATTTTAAACTTTCTTATGACTAAATATAGTTTTATATTTAGTTCAAACGACTTAATTCTGAGTTTATATTTCAAATGTCACGACTTAAAATATAAATATAAATATATATATATATATATATATATATATATATATATATATATATATATATATATATATATATATATATATATACTTTTATTTCCATCTTACGACAACTACGACGACACGACCCGTTATCCACCTACGTATTTCTAATCGCGACCACTAACACAACGCCGTATGTCACACCCTGGCTTTGCGGAAGCGTGGTTAATTTTGGTGTGACTTCTTAATACCATAGCTTAATCATAACAAAGCTATATGAAATAAAAACCATGCAAGATCATCCATTTGAGTTTTAAAAACATAAGTAACATAACATTGTCTGAAGACGTTGACACATGCAACGGGAAATACAATCTAACAACATGAAACATTGTTCAGAAAACACAAACACCAACATGACATAAACGCAGTTTAAGGACTGTGACTCGTCCAGGTAAAAGTCAGATCCCCTAAACCTGGATGACCTCGTATCACTTTGCAGCGGGAAAACATAACATACCGCGCCAGATCTTTAATTCCCTGAAATACATGTAAGTTAGAAAAATCAACAATAATGTTGAGCGAGTTCATGTGTAAGTGAGTAATAAAACCTTTGTATGTATAAAAATTCCTGGTATGTAGCAAATAAGGAAAAAGAGATCACCAATGGTTTGTAAGGCCATTGATATGTGTGAAGTGCAAGTAGGAAGACTCAAACCTAGCGGATTTATGCGTTGGGCACAAAGTCACCCCGAGGTCCGTACTGTTGGGCCTGGGGCTGGGCTCGCTACACCCAGATAGATCTACCGCTCCTGTCCCTCGGTCCTACCCTGAGGATTAATGGCCTCAAGTTTCCGCCTACCCACTCACATGATCTAAGTAGTAAACCTCCTTACGCTAACCATACCATGTATAAAGTATTCGTAATCAAAGTAACATGTATTTCTCCCTCGCAGTTTAGAAAACTGAAAACAGATAAGAGAAAAGGGGGACATGAACTCACAGTGGTGCGTCTCTAATAAGAAGATCTCCTGATCAAACCGCTGAGCGACGACCTACACGTACTAAATCTATTAGACGGACGCCCGTGCCTTAAGGTTTAAGTTTTTTTTTGAGAAATAGTTAGACAACTATTTCGTAATTACACTTTGTAATTATTTTGGTAAATAAATTCCTTCCCAAGGATGGGGGATTTAATACATGTGCGTTCGTAAAATTTGAAATATATTATTAAGTCTCACTTAAAACATATTTTATTTCTAACTCCAAAATATAAATATTTTTCCCAAAAATATTATATTTTAATACATATGATTTTCCCAAAATAATACTTTGACAAAATACGCGTTCAATAGTATTTTCTGAGAATACGTAAGTTACGTTTTAAAGGTCGGGTGGTAATAATAATTACCGGTGTAACTTAAATAATTATTGTGAAGGCGTTCGTATTATTTTGGAGTCGTTAACATTTGGTAATATTATTTTTACCCTAAAAATAATATTTGTATAGTTCACAAAATAATCATAATCATTTATACAAATGACACCATGAAAAATATATATATCACATATATATTTACCCCGTTTTATTTTGTGAAAATCCCACCTCCGATATTTTGTAAATAAAGTCGTGGCGAAATTTACACTTTGAAAACAAGTCAAAAATACATTCATAACACTTGTGATGAAAATATTTCTAAGTGTTAGGTTTTTGGAAAAATTTCGCCAGAGTTTCCCCTGTAACTGGAGGTGGCCACGCTTTCAAGCGTATCATTTTCTTTTATAATTCAAATCAACAATTTTCTCATTCACAATAACAATTTCCAAACCATCAAATTAGTCAATATATAAGTAAATCGCAAAAATTACATGAACTTGTGGTTTGTCCATAATATGTAGTAATTTCCATTACTTTCAGTGGATCCTTGCAATAATCTACTTGGTTTCTTGAAAATCTTGTTTTTAAAGAAAATATACTTTCACATCTTCTTGTAAAATTTGACAAAAATAGTTCTTTGTCGAAACATAGTGTTACACAAGTGTTTACACACTTGTGTGTTTAAAAATCACTCTTGTTCATGAAAGATCCGGTTTTAAAATATGTTTTCTTTGACACTTGGTTCTTTGAAAATACCACTTGTAGATCCGTAGATCTACTAGTTTTGAACACTATTTCATAAGTAAAATCGATTTTACACAAGTTCATGTTTAGTGTGTGGTAGAGTTTCATCATTTAACCCTTTGTATACTTAAACATTCTTTATGTCATGATCCATGAACATGACTAATCCGGGTTAGATGATGATCCGAGCTACCACAACATAGATCGGCACTATATAATCATCACAAGACAAGTCTTACAAGATTTACACAACAACATAGCTTTTAACCAACATCTTTAACATTTTAGTAGACTTTTACATATCATCTTGTAAGTTCATGAGTTTTAACCGTCACATTTCATTTTAACCACTTTAAAATAGATCGAGAGGGCGTTTGTAGCAACTTACTACTAGCTCGAGGCTAGGGAAGAAACTAGTCGAAGATTGGGTGGATAAAAGCAATGAGGTGAGGTCCTTCACGTTCCGAATGCACCAAGTTCCTAGTATGTGATCCTTGACACTTGAATGCACTTGAAATGAGAAGATGGAAATCGAAAGATGGATGGATGGTGGAGGGGGTGTTCGGCCGAGAGCTTAAGGAGAGGGAGAGAGAGTTGTGAGGTTGAGTTTTGTGATGGAAAGTTATGTTGGATCAACTCTTGTTCTTATAGGCAAAGCTCATCACAATGGACCAAAGGTTTTAATGCTAGTTAGATATAAGACATAGTTGATTAAATTAATCAACAAAGTACCATGGGTGTCCCCCTAGGGGACGAGTTCGGTTGGGGGGGGGGTAGGTTCTCCTAGTTAGATTTCAACCATTTAGTTAGGTATTAGTTAAGTTAAGTTAGAGGTTAACTCGGTTACTAGCGTGTTATGCATTATAGCGGGTGTCAGGGTATTCAGGGACCCTAACTGGCTCAGAAAATGAGAAACAATGTTAATGGCAAAATTTTTGTGTTCCGGGTAAAGTCCGGTTGTTCGGTCGGATAGTGATCGGTTAAAGTGCTTAACAAAGCTTTAAAGTGTCGTTATAACTATTTTTAGTGACACAACTTATTCTCGACACTTTGGAAAGTGTCTAGTAATATTTTTCTCATGTTTTGGCACTTTATTAGTTAGCTAAATGCTGAATTTTTAATTAAAGTGCTGAATTTTGTACTTAGAGTACGTTTTAGGCACATCCGGTCATTGTAACTTATACCTAGTGACACAGTTCTACAACCCTTATATCCCTACACTCTCTACTAGTGTAGTAAACTATCTCGGGCTCATACAGGCCTTAGAGGCAGTGTCTGCCTGATGCTGGCTATATCAGCATGTTTAATAGGTTATCCGTTCATAGTGCTACTGTGCTTTTGTGCATCAAGATTGTCACTAGAGTTCAGTATGTAAATAATGGAGTGACAGCAAATAAGGTATGATGCAAGTATGTACATGTATTCACAATTTCAAGTAAGCACAGTAATTAAGCAGTAATTAATTATTAATTAAGTCGTACGGATACCTGGTTTGGTGAGGGTTGTCACATTCTCCCCCCGTTAGAAAAATTTCGTCCCGAAATTTTAAGTTCTGCTTCTAGTAGCAGGGTTCTTGGGAAATAAGTGGGGGTACTTCTCTTTCATCCGGTCCTCATGCTCCCAGGTGTATTCAGGACCATGTCTGGCATTCCAACGAACCTTGACGAGCTTGACACTGCTCCGGCGGGTTTTGTTCACTTTCCAATCCGTAACCTCAACAGGTTCTTCAACAAAATGGAGCGTGTCGTCAACATGAATCTCGTCGGTGGGAATGACAACGGTATCTTGAGTTGGACTTCTCTTCAAATTTGATACATGAAATGTACCGTGAACACCATTCAGTTCAGCATGTAAGTCCAACTTGTACGCTACTAACCCAATTCTTTCCAAAATTCTGAACGGACCAATATACCGCGGATTCAACTTTCCACGCTTCCCGAAGCGTGCCACACCCTTCCAGGGTGATACTTTTAACAAAACCATATCACCTACCTCAAACACTAGAGGTTTCCTTCTTCGGTCCGCATAACACTTCTGACGATCACGAGCCGCCTTGATGCGATCTCGGATCTGTGCAATCTTATCTGTGGTTTCCTGGACCATATCAGGACCGACCAATTGTCTCTCACCTGCATCAGACCAACAAAGCGGTGATCTGCACTTGCGGCCATATAGAGCTTCAAATGGCGCGGCACCAATACTGGTGTGGTAGCTGTCGTTGTATGAAAATTCGACCAATGGCAAATGCTTATCCCAGCTACCGCCCAAATCCATAACACATGCTCTCAGCATATCTTCCAAAGTCTGTATCGTCCGTTCGCTTTGTCCGTCAGTCTGTGGGTGAAAAGCAGTGCTTAAATTCAATCGTGAGCCAAAAGCTTCTTGGAAGGATTGCCAAATCCTTGAAACGAACCTTCCGTCTCTATCAGAGATGATTGAGAGAGGTACTCCATGGCGCGTAACGATTTCTCTCATGTAAATTTCAGCTAACTTGCTCGTATTATCCTTCTCTCTGATAGGTAAGAAGTGCGCTGACTTCGTTAATCGGTCCAGTATTACCCAAATAGTGTCATGACCTCTTGGCGTTCTTGGCAACTTTGTAATAAAATCCATGGAGATTTGTTCCCATTTCCACTTGGGAATCTCGGGTTGTTGCAGAAGTCCTGAAGGCTTCTGGTATTCCGCTTTCACTTTAGCGCACGTTAAACATTTGCTCACATATACAACAACATCGCCTTTCATCCTAGGCCACCAGTAGTAATCTTTAAGGTCTTGGTACATCTTATCCGCTCCTGGGTGGATAGAGTGCTGTGATTTGTGTGCCTCATCAAAAGTTAAACATTTGCTCACATATACAACAACATCGCCTTTCATCCTAGGCCACCAGTAGTAATCTTTAAGGTCTTGGTACATCTTATCCGCTCCTGGGTGGATAGAGTACTGTGGTTTGTGTGCCTCATCAAAAATAACTTTTCTCAAACCACCAAACAGAGGAACCCAAATCCTTTTCTCAAAACATAACGTTCCTTCCTCGTTTGGCACCAATTGCTTCTCCATCCCACGGAGATATTCCTCTTCAAGGTTTCTTTCCTTAAGAGCTTCTTTCTGCGCGGCACGAATGCGCAGAGAAAGGTCTGTCTGAATAATCATCTCCAAAGCCCTAACCCTTATGGGCTTAATCCTTTCTTTTCGACTTAGGGCGTCGGCGACCACATTCTCCTTCCCTGGGTGGTACTTTATCTCGCAGTCGTAATCATTCAACAACTCAACCCATCGTCTTTGTCTCATATTCAGCTCCTTCTGGTTGAATATGTGTTGTAGGCTCTTATGATCTGTAAAGACGGTACACTTCGTACCATATAGGTAGTGTCTCCAGATCTTTAAAGCAAATATCACTGCGCCAAGTTCCAAATCATGTGTGGTATAGTTCTTTTCGTGTACCTTCAATTGACGCGATGCGTAAGCTATAACCTTTTGGCGTTGCATCAACACGCAACCCAATCCTGACGTGAGGCGTCACAGTATACCACGAAATCATCTGTACCTTCCGGTAGTGCTAAAATTGGCGCATTGCAGATATTATCCTTTAATAGCTGGAACGCTTCTTCCTGTTTGATTCCCCAATCAAACTTCTTATCTTTCTGCGTGAGGAGCGTCAATGGTTGAGCGATTTTTGAAAAATCCTCAATGAACCTTCGATAGTAGCCAGCCAAACCCAAGAATTGTCGAATCTCGGTTGGCGTTTTTGGAGTCTCCCAATTCTTGATCGCTTCGATCTTGGTGGGATCCACATGAATTCCATCTCCATTCACCACGTGTCCAAGAAATTGGACTTCGCGTAGCCAAAACTCGCACTTAGAGAATTTGGCATACAACTGCTCCTTCTTCAGCAACTCCAAAATGGCTCTTAAATGCTATGCGTGCTCAGCCTTTGTCTTTGAATAAATCAAAATATCATCGATAAACACAATCACGAACTTGTCCAAATATGGCTTGCAAACTCTGTTCATCAAATCCATGAAAAAAACAGGTGCGTTTGTCAACCCAAATGACATAACTAGGAACTCGTAGTGTCCATAACGAGTTCTGAAGACTGTCTTCGGGATACTTTCCTCTTGTATCCTTAACTGATGGTAGCCTGATCGTAAATCGATCTTCGAATAAGAGCTTGAACCTTGGAGTTGGTCAAATAGATCATCAATCCGTGGCAGAGGGTATCTATTCTTAATCGTCAGCTTATTCAACTCCCGGTAGTCAATACACATACGGAAACTACTGTCCTTCTTCTTGACAAACAGGACCGGAGCTCCCCAAGGCGAGAAGCTTGGTCGGATAAATCCCTTGTCTAACAACTCTTGAAGTTGTGTCGACAATTCCTGCATTTCAGACGGGGCAAGTCGATAAGGTGCCTTAGCCACAGGCGCGGCGCCTGGAACTAAGTCGATGCGAAACTCCACTTGCCTCTGAGGCGGCAATCCAGGCAAGTCCTCTGGGAAGACTTCTGGATAATCCCTCACGACAGGGATGTCTTCGATTTTCGGCTCAGCAGCTTCCTTATCCATGATGTGTGCCAGGAAGGCAGCACATCCCTTCTGTAAACACTTTCGCGCTTTCAGGCAGCTGATAATTTTTAACGGCGTATCACGCTTCTCTCCATGAACCACAATTGTTTCACCATCTTCGGTTGGGACACGAACGACCTTTTCGTGACAAACTATCTCAGCCTTGTTGCCTGATAACCAATCCATTCCTACCACCATGTCGAAGCTTCCCAACTGGACTGGTAGTAGATCCAGAGCAAACTCACGCTCCCCCAATTCGATTACACAACCTCTGATAACTTCATTGGCTTCTACCAAATTCCCATTAGCCAATTCGATTGAGTACGGAATATCTAATTTACTAGCGGCTAACCCAAGCATATTCTTAAACTCTAACGATACGAAGCTATAATCGGCACCAGTATCAAATAAAACGGATGCATAGCGTTGGTTTACAGGGAACGTACCAGTAACGACATTGGGATACTGGCGCGCTTCCCTCGCTTCGATATTGAAAACTCTTCCACGGGCTTGGTTCAATTCTGAGCAGTTTCTCTTGTAGTGCCCAATATCACCACAGTTAAAGCATCCAGGTCTTTGCCCGTTTCCACCTCCATTCCCAGCTTGATTATTCCTCTGATTACGATTCACAGCACCCGCTTGATTCACATTGTTGCCTCGATTCCCATTACTTCCATTGTTTCCTTGTGGGCGATTTCCATTTCCACCCCGGTTATTGTTTCTGTTTCCAAATCCTCCTTGGCCTCCCTGGCCAACAGTGGCCCAACAAGAATCCTTCGAGTGGCCAGGTTTCCCACACGCTTCACATACTTTCAAACCACACCGGCCAGAATGGTGACGCTGGCAGGTGTTGCACTTGGGCTGGGTGCCCATATATCCCTTTCCTTTCTTTCCACTACCAGCTGTAACCTGAGCTGGCGCGCTTGACTCTCCTTTCTTAACAACCCCACTAGTACCTTGCTTGAAGTTCGAGAACTTCCGTTTGTTACCTCCGGATGACTCAACGTGAGTCTCTTTCTTCTTAGTCTCGACATCATCGAACTTGTTTAGGCGGATAGCCTCCTCTGTGAGAGCCATGCTCAAATCAATTGCCTCAGTAATTGTCGCAGGCTTGGGGGAGGTCACCATGCTTATGATTTGAGGAGCTAATCCCCAAATGAAGCGCTCAATCCGCTTGAACTCTGGAGTGACCATATAAGGTACCACATGCGATAAGTCATGAAACCTCTGAACATACTCTGCGATCTTCGGACCTTCCATTTTCAAATGCCAGAATTCAGTTTCCAAACTTTGGATTTCAGCGCGAGAGCAATACTTTCCACGCATGAGCTCTTTCAATTCGTTCCATGTCATTGCGTATGCAGCGGCTTCACCGAGAGTCTGCACTTGCAAATTCCACCAGGACAGGGCTCCATCCAAGAATAGCCCAGAAATGTAGGTGACTTGCTGGTCTGGTGCACACTTGCTCATGCGGAGTACAGATTCCGTCTTCTCGGCCCAACGAACAAAAGCGACAGCACCTCCGGTGCCATCAAAGTTGACAGGCTTGCAGTCTAGAAACTGCTTGTAGGTGCACCCTGCACATACGTTACAACATATGAATGGCATTAGCATCTTTGCTAGAGATATCCAATTAGGTCATGGTATGTCTTAATGACTTAGTATTACCATGAGGTGGATTATTGTTGCCAGTATTGCCAGAATTACTTCCACTAGTCCCTCCTAGAGAGGCGGCGTACTGTGCGATGGCAGCAGCGATGACTTGCTGAAGCTCTGCCTCATCGGCGTTTGACGTCTCGGCGGCATCTTCTAAAAGATGAGTTCACGTGGGTCAGGTCATAGTAAAGCGTACGTATATAATGGTAGTAATAGTACATAACATCTCATGTTATAAACACACCAATCACATAACATCCCATGTTACAATCATATCAATCACACAACATTCCATGTTATAAACATAAATAATCAATCAAAACAATCTCATATGATGAGAATACTGTGATTGCATTGCTATAATTGAGACCACATGGTAAAGTGTACAAGTACATAATAGTGTCATACATCATCATCGACTAAGGGCTACATCACCCCAGTCCAAAAGAATATCAAATCAGTGTCAATACATCTCATATACATGATCAACAAAAGTCAGAATCAGAATGCAGTCTCCAAAAGTAGTTGTGTAGTCAGAGCAATCGCCGTCTTCTCACCAATGTCCACCCATGCTGTACTAAAGATGCCCTATACTGATGGCGGTGGAGGAGGGGGGAAATGGGAATAAAACAGACGTCGCAAATGGAGCCAGTCCTCCTCCATGGCTCTCTGGGAACGCAACCAGGACGCCATCTGCTGCTCCAGTGCCAAAAGGCGTGCAGCAGAGTCCTGTGGTAAAGGTCGAGAGGGCTGCGAAGAAGCAGGGTGGGTCTGACCCTGACACTGGCACGGCGGTGGCTGAGCTCTCTCGAGCTCCTGAATGCGCCGTGTGAGTGCCTCCTACTGGACAACAGACGACATCAAAACGTCCTCAATAGAATACCCCATATGGAAAGGATGGTAGGGGTCGGTCGGTGGCATAACAGGTGGTGACGTCCAGAGAAATGGCTCATTGGCTGGATCGAAAGGTGGCACAGAGAATGGAGGAACAGGGGAATAGTAGTAGAAAACTGTGGTACCACTGGGATAGATACCGGCACATATCCAAAGGGATGAGCCGAGGAACCCTCTCCAGGTCGAGCTGGAGGTGTGAACTGAGGGAACGAAAAAGAGGAATCAATGTGACGTGCATCGGTGGTATGAGGGGGAACAGGTGGAAGCTCATCCGCGTGGATCCACCCATTCTAGGTGTGCACATACCTGGGATCAATATGGGTCGCGAATAGTGCATGCTCGGGCTCCAGGGGAACAGGATCAGGTAGAGGAGCAACAACAGGGTCAACGGGTGCTTCAGCGATGAAAGGGGCATCAACAGGGTCAGCAGCAACAACATGGTCACCCTCCAATAGTGGAGCATCAACCGGGTGATCATCAACGGGCATACCAGCATGAATAGGGTCATGCTCAAACACAGGGTCAAGAGCGGCTACCGGCTCGGGGGCCATGGCAGGCTCGGGGTCATCGAATGCCATCTCAAAATCAAACGCAGGGTCAATGGGATCAACTGGGTCAACCGGGTCCTCCATAGGCTGATCCAGTGGTATAAACTCTATGTCCTGATCTGGGTCGAACCTAGGGGGAAAGACAGGATCGGAATCCTCCTCAATATCGTGATCGAAAGCAAAGCTCGGGGCAGGGGCAACAGAGGATGCCCTATCAGGATCTGAACTGTGGGAAAAGTGTTGCGCACTCTGAGTGTGTGATGGTGCGGAAGCCACAGACTCGAAAGAGTCTGGGACCGGTGAGTGAGCAGGTGACTCCTCAGCTGGAGCGTCTGCGAGTAACAAAAGATCACCAGCAGCTAGAAGGGCCTCGCCCTCAACATCATCCTCTAGGGGCTCATCATCAAATAGATCGACGTCGTCATCAGCGTCGGCGTCGAGGAGTATATCAAGAGCAGGGTATGAAGCAAGTGGTATCGGGGCAGGGATCTCTACGAGCGGTAGGTCCCCAGCAAAAGGGCCATCAGCGGGCTCATCGACAGTGTCGGGTAACGCAAAGGGCTGGAAGTCATCCTCATCGGTGCTGGTAACATCTGATGTGTGGACCTCGTGCTCCGAAGACTCTAGGTCGTTTGATACAATGGGCCTAGGGCCCGTGGTGTCCGAATCACATCCACATGTCGTATGGCACTGGTGAGTCATGATGTTTGTATCATAAGCACAAATATGCACAAATAATCAATCATACAATCAGATAAACACATTAGTCACCCATCAAGCAATCAAATAGTTCTCCTAGTCCCACTAGCCTCCCAGCCTCCCAGACTGATCTTCCTAGTCCCACTAGCTTCCCAGCCTCCCAGACTGCTCTTCCTAGTCCCACTAGCCAATTCTCCCAGCCTCTCAGACTGCTCTTCCTAGTCCCACTAGCCAATTCTCCCAGCCTCTCAGACTGACTCCCTAGTCCCACTAGACAACTACCTCGGCCTCCCAGACTGAGCCTCGGCCTCCCAGACCGAGCCTCAGCCTCCCAGACTGAGCCTAAAAATAATAAATAAAATGTGCTCAACATTTGTTTGTAAACACGTTTTGGATCTGGACTTAAGTGGTATGCAGTGTCAAAATGTTTTCGTGAGAGCCCTAGTGATCATAGTCTAGACTTGAGAAGGAATCCTAGTTCGCTATGATCAGAGCTCTGATACCAAGCTGTCACACCCTGGCTTTGCGGAAGCGTGGTTAATTTTGGTGTGACTTCTTAATACCATAGCTTAATCATAACAAAGCTATATGAAATAAAAACCATGCAAGATCATCCATTTGAGTTTTAAAAACATAAGTAACATAACATTGTCTGAAGACGTTGACACATGCAACGGGAAATACAATCTAACAACATGAAACATTGTTCAGAAAACACAAACACCAACATGAAATAAACGCAGTTTAAGGACTGTGACTCGTCCAGGTAAAACTCACATCCCCTAAACCTGGATGACCTCGTATCACTTTGCAGCGGGAAAACATAACATACCGCGCCAGATCTTTAATTCCCTGAAATACATGTAAGTTGGAAAAATCAACAATAATGTTGAGCGAGTTCATGTGTAAGTGAGTAATAAAACCTTTGTATGTATAAAAATTCCTGGTATGTAGCAAATAAGGAAAAAGAGATCACCAATGGTTTGCAAGGCCATTGATATGTGTGAAGTGCAAGTAGGAAGACTCAAACCTAGCGGATTTATGTACTGGGCACAAAGTCACCCCAAGGTCCGTACTGTTGGGCCTGGGGCTGGGCTCGCTACACCCAGATAGATCTACCGCTCCTGTCCCTCGGTCCTACCCTGAGGATTAATGGCCTCAAGTTTCCGCCTACCCACTCACATGATCTAAGTAGTAAACCTCCTTACGCTAACCATACCATGTATAAAGTATTCGTAATCAAAGTAACATGTATTTCACCCCCGCAGTTTAGAAAACTGAAAACAGTTAAGAGAAAAGGGGACATGAACTCACAGTGGTGCGTCTCTAATAAGAAGATCTCCTGATCAAACCGCTGAGCGACGACCTACATGTACTAAATCTATTAGACGGACGACCGTGCCTTAAGGTTTAAGTTTTTTTTTGAGAAATAGTTAGACAACTATTTCGTAATTACACGTTGTAATTATTTTGGTAAATAAATTCCTTCCCAAGAATGGGGGATTTAATACATGTGCGTTCGTAAAATTTGAAATATATTAGTAAGTCTCACTTAAAATATATTTTATTTCTAACTCCAAAATATAAATATTTTTCCCAAAAATATTATATTTTAATACATATGATTTTCCCAAAATAATACTTTGACAAAATACGCGTTCAATAGTATTTTCTGAGAATACGTAAGTTACGTTTTAAAGGTCGGGTGGTAATAATAATTACCGGTGTAACTTAAATAATTATTGTGAAGGCGTTCGTATTATTTTGGAGTCGTTAACATTTGTTAATATTATTTTTACCCTAAAAATAATATTTGTATAGTTCACAAAATAATCATAATCATTTATACAAATGACACCATGAAAAATATATATATCACATATATATTTACCCCGTTTTATTTTGTAAAAATCCCACCTCCGATATTTTGTAAATAAAGTCGTGGCGAAATTTACACTTTGAAAACAAGTCAAAAATACATTTATAACACTTGTGATGAAAATATTTCTAAGTGTTAGGTTTTTGGAAAAATTTCGCCAGAGTTTCCCCTGTAACTGGAGGTGGCTACGCTTTCAAGCGTATCATTTTCTTTTATAATTCAAATCAACAATTTTCTCATTCACAATAACAATTTCCAAACCATCAAATTAGTCAGTATATAAGTAAATCGCAAAAATTAAATGAACTTGTGGTTTGTCCATAATATGTAGTAATTTCCATTACTTTCAGTGGATCCTTGCAATAATCTACTTGGTTTCTTGAAAATCTTGTTTTTAAAGAAAATATACTTTCACATCTTCTTGTAAAATTTGACAAAAATAGTTCTTTGTCGAAACTTAGTGTTACACAAGTGTTTACACACTTGTGTGTTTAAAAATCACTCTTGTTCATGAAAGATCCGGTTTTAAAATATGTTTTCTTTGACACTTGGTTCTTTGAAAATACCACTTGTAGATCCGTAGATCTACTAGTTTTGAACAATATTTCATAAGTAAAATCGATTTTACACAAGTTCATGTTTAGTGTGTGGTAGAGTTTCATCATTTAACCCTTTTTATACTTAAACATTCTTTATGTCATGATCCATGAACATGACTAATCCGGGTTAGATGATGATCCGAGCTACCACAACATAGATCGGCACTATATAATCATCACAAGACAAGTCTTACAAGATTTACACAACAACATAGCTTTTAACCAACATCTTTAACATTTTAGTAGACTTTTACATATCATCTTGTAAGTTCATGAGTTTTAACTGTCACATTTCATTTTAACCACTTTAAAATAGATCGAGAGGGCGTTTGTAGCAACTTACTACTAGCTCGAGGCTAGGGAAGAAACTAGTCGAAGATTGGGTGGATAAAAGCAATGAGGTGAGGTCCTTCATGTTCCGAATGCACCAAACTTCCTAGTATTTGATCCTTGACACTTGAATGCACTTGAAATGAGAAGATGGAAATCGAAAGATGGATGGATGGTGGAGGGGGTGTTCGGCCGAGAGCTTAGGGAGAGGGAGAGAGAGTTGTGAGGTTGAGTTTTGTGATGGAAAGTTATGTTGGATCAACTCTTGTTCTTATAGGCAAAGCTCATCACAATGGACCAAAGGTTTTAATGCTAGCTAGATTTAAGACATAGTTGATTAAATTAATCAACAAAGTACCATGGGTGTCCCCCTAGGGGACGTGTTCGGTTGGGGGGGGGGGGTTCTCCTAGTTAGATTTCAACCATTTAGTTAGGTATTAGTTAAGTTAAGTTAGAGGTTAACTCGGTTACTAGCGTGTTATGCATTATAGCGGGTGTCAGGGTATTCAGGGACCCTAACTGGCTCAGAAAATGAGAAACAATGTTAATGGCAAAATTTTTATGTTCCGGGTAAAGTCCGGTTGTTCGGTCGGATAGTGATCCGTTAAAGTGCTTAACAAAGCTTTAAAGTGTCGTTATTACTATTTTTAGTGACAACTTATTCCCGACACTTTGGAAAATGTCTAGTAATATTTTTCTCATGTTTTGGCACTTTATTAGTTAGCTAAATGCTGAATTTTTAATTAAAGTGCTGAATTTTGTACTTAGAGTACGTTTTAGGCACATTCGGTCACTGTAACTTATACCTAGTGACACAGTTCTACAACCCTTATATCCCTACACTCTCTACTAGTGTAGTAAACTATCTCGGGCTTATACAGGCCTTAGAGGCAGTGTCTGCCTGATGCTGGCTATATCAGCATGTTTAATAGGTTATCCGTTCATAGTGCTACTGTGCTTTTGTGCATCAAGATTGTCACTAGAGTTCAGTATGTAAATAATGGAGTGACAGCAAATAAGGTATGATGCAAGTATGTACATGTATTCACAATTTCAAGTAAGCACAGTAATTAAGCAGTAATTAATTATTAATTAAGTCGTACGGATACCTGGTTTGGTGAGGGTTGTCACACCGTAAGTATATTTATATTTAAATATATATATATATATATATATATATATATATATATATAGGGTAGGGTTCCAGTGTGAACAACCTCATAAGAGTGAACTGCGTGAACAGATATGGACCCTTGATTTCCTTTTTAGTTGTTAAGGGTAGGATTGTAATTATATAAAAAATTAGATTTAAATCATTATTTTAATAATTGAATTAAGTTACATCTTTCCAAATTTAAATTCATTATCCAATGTTTATTTACTAATAAGATAATTATCAAAACAAACAACAAATCACCGGATTTGAATTTTAATTTTTATTTCAGATTCATCACCAGAATTCAAATTTTGATTTTTAAGATCCAGGTAACCTTCATATTTCAACGGTATACACAGGTGTACTTGGATATAAATAGAACAGTACACATGTGTACTCAGCATCGTACATATGTGTACAGTAATTCACAGGTGTACATCAACATTCAATACAAAACAATTATGAGATATCACAAAAACAGACGATATACACATGTGTACATCGCATTAAAAAGAGGGCAAAATCAGAATACACATGTGTACATCGCATTTAAACAAATAATTATTTTAATAATTGAATTAAGTTACATCTTTCCTAATCCTTGATTTGATTTGTGAGAGATTTATGCAATCAATTTAAGAGGATAATTGATTACTTGATTTGTTATGCAATCAATTTATGATTGAAATTACACATATACCCTTTTTGTATTTAATTAAATGAAAAAATTAACCAAATAATTACCATCATGCCACTCACTTTAATCTCAAAATCATAAAAATCAAGGGCCCAGATCAGTTCACGCAGTTCACTCTTGGGATTTTGTTCACGTTTGAACCTAATCCTATATATATATATATATATATATATATATATATATATATATATATATATATATATATATATATATATATATATATATATATATATATATATATATATTCTAAACCATTTGAAAACTAAGTCGTTCTCGAGACTTAGTTTTATCCCGATTATAAACGGGATCAAATAACCATAAATTGGTTATTCTAAATCAAAATACTAACACCTTCGTAGTGTCGTTTTATTTACGACTCGGTAGAGCTCGGACACGTAGTTTAGCTACGTTTAATTAGAAACTTATAGTTATTCCTTGATTAGGAATGCTTTAGTTGCACGCTAGGGAGTTCACATTCTTGGAATGACATCATGGAATCACGTTAATCTAGCTTTGCACAGGAATGTCAAGGTGAGTTCATAACCCCACCTTTTCACGGTTTTACATTTTATAAACGTTTTCGGGGTGGAAAGATATGCAAGTTTTGCAAAAATAAACAATTTATCGATAAACGAAAGCTCATATTTCTAAACCAGGTTACGAATGGATTACAAAGAACTCAAATGGTTTATGAACGATTTATACTTAATATACTGGTTTTACAAAACACACGCGTATTTACGAAACGTGCATGATTTTCATGACTAGAGACGAGAATATCCTAGTTACAATAACGGGACTGGGTTGGTCTGCGTACGTAAAACGAGACAACCCAGTGAGTTCATGTCCCCTTTTCTTTTTAACGTTTCGGTTTTATAACTCTGGGGGGGGGGAGTACATGTTACTTTGGTATGGTTAAGCTACGGAATGAATTAGTAGATCACATGCGAATAGGCTGATACTTAAAGCACCATTAATCTTGTTTAAGACCACGGAACAAAGGGGGTAGATCTATCGGGTACAGGGCGAGCCCCACTCATGGGTCCTTGTGTGGCCACATGGAGTTTCCTTTGTTACCCTCACCAGGTGGACCGGTACTAAATCGCTTACGGGTTGGTGGCTTCCTATGTCGACACACATATTAATGTCCTAGCTACACATTAATGATCAGCATGTTCATTGACGCTTTACACACCGGATTTCAATACCTAAACTTTCAAATGTTTTACAGATTCATTTGATGTAAACTCATAATACATGGTTTTACGAACTTGGTAACGTTTTTCACTTATGTATAAGTAAGAGGACGTGTTGATCCTGCACAAAGACTCTCGTGGCCTAGACTCACAGTTTTCATATATCATGCCGAGAAAATGATTTTACTATATTTTCTCAACAACTTTTAAACTGGTTATCAAAAAGATTTATTTTTAATCTTTTCAAAACAAACTATGAACTCACTCAACTTTATGTTGATTGTTCGCATGTTCTTTCTCAGGTTGCAATTTCAAAACTACGGACCGGTTGGAATAGGAGAACCCATGGGAATTCGAGTACTTAACGGGCGTTCACTGTTTAGAAGTCTTAGCTCAAATACTTCCGCTGTGCAATGAAGATACCGGTCCAGTCATGCCAAGCTCTGATATTTCAGGGTGTGACAGAATGGGACCCAAACAAGTAGAAGCCTTTAGAATTCTTAAACAGAGATTAACCAACGCACCCATACTCGCGTTACCAGAAGGAACTGAAGACTTTGTAGTCTATTTTGACGCTTCTAAATTAGGTTATGGATGTGTGTTGATCAACGTCAAAAGGTTATAGCTTACGCCTCTAGACAACTTAAGAATCATGAAGAGAATTATTCAACCCATGATTTAGAATTAGGAGCCATAATTTTTGCCCGTAAGATTTGGAGACATTACCTTTATGGTAGTAAGTTTACCATTTTCACTTATCATAAGAGTTTAAGATATGTCTTCGGACAGAAGGAGTTGAATATGAGACAAAGGCGCTGGATGGAAATTCTTAGCGATTATGATTGTAATATCCAGTATCATGCAGGAAAGGCAAATGTAGTAGCTGATGCGTTAAGTCGAAAGTATCATGAAAAGCCAAAAAGAATGCGTTCTCTTAAATTAAATCTACAAGTAGATTTAAATGAACAGATTAAAGAAGCACAAGAATCAGCAATCAAGGATGATACTGAAAAGTTGAAAGGAATGATTAAAGAATTAAAACAAGGAACATATGGAATTTGGAGATTCCATAAGAAAAGAATATGGATACCTAAACTAGGAAACCTACGCCACCGTATATTAGAAGAAACCCACAAGTCTAAGTATACGATGCATCCTGGAAATGATAAGATGTATCAGGACTTAAGAAAGAATTTTTGGTGGATAGGAATGAAGAAGGATGTAGCGACCTATGTTTCTAAGTGTCTAACTTGTTCGCAAGTTAAAGTTGAACACCATAAACCCTCAGGTCTGTTGCAACAGTTAGAATTGCCAATATGGAAATGGGAATTGATAACAATGGATTTTGTTACCAAATTACCCAAGACAAGAAAAGGTAATGATACAATCTGGGTGATTGTAGACAGACTAACTAAGTCAGCTCATTTCCTACCAATGAAATAAACTTTCAATATGGAACAACTAGCTAAGTTGTATGTAAATGAAATAGTTTCATTACATGGAATTCCTTTATCAATTGTTTCTGATAGAGATAGCCGTTTTACCTCTCATTTTTGGGCAAGTTTCCAAAAAGCAATAGGAACCAAGTTAAATCTAAGAACCGCTTATCATCCTCAAACGGACGGACAAAGCGAAAGAACAATTCAGATAATGGAAGATATGCTTAGAGCTTGCGTAATTGATTTCGGAGGTAATTGGGACGATCATCTACCATTAATAGAATTCTCCTACAACAACAGCTATCACACAAGTATCAATGCTGCACCATTCGAAGTACTTTATGGAAGAAAGTGTCGAACTCTAGTTTGTTGGGCAGAGATTGGAGAAAAGCAACTATCTGGACCTGAGATAGTACAAGAAACAACCGACAAGATTGTGCAAGTCAAGGAACGACTGAAAGCAGCACGTGATCGATAGAAACGTTATGCTGACAACAGGCGAAAACCGTTGGAGTTTCAAGTAGGAGACAAGGTGTTATTGAAAGTTTCTCCTTGGAAAGGAGTGGTAAGATTCATCAAGAGGGGAAAGCTAAGCCCCAGGTATGTTGGACCTTTTGAATTTATTAGAAGAATAGGACCTGTAGCCTATCAGCTACAACTGCCAGAGGAAATGGCATGAATACATGATGTATTTCATGTATCTAACCTCAAGAAATGCTTAGCCGATGAATCACTAATAGTACCTCTTAAGGATATAGAGGTAAATGAAAAGTTAAAGTTTGTAGAAAAGCCTCTACAAATTGAAGATAGAAAAGTCAAAAATCTCAAACACAAGAGATTAGTTCTGGTCAAAGTAAAATGGGATTCCAAGAGAGGACCAGAATACACATGGGAGCTTGAATTAGAAATGCAAAGGAAATACCCGCACTTATTTCAGTAGACCTCGAGGACGAGTTCTAAAACAAGGTGGGGAGGATATAACAACCCTCCAAAAAATTATTTCCGACACCCCTAATATGTTTAGAGTACCCCTATACGTCCTAAAACACACCTCGTATACAAAATTTGGCCATAAATACCTTTATTTTTATAAAAATTAATTAGAAACGAAATTTAATGGGATGTCGCGGGGCGCGATAGATCCCTTGAGGGACGTCGCGGGGCGCGAGCACCTGGCTATGGGGCCGCACCCGGAGCCGCCACGTGTCCTCACGCGAGTTGAACCTACCCCATGACCGGACAAGGCTACGGCCTAGGTATCCAATGTCGCGGGGCGCAACGGCCCCTCCTGTCTCCGTCGCGGGGCGCGAGGGACTGCCGAAGCAGCCCTATAAATTGGGAGCTCAGGCATTCATTTCCATCGTTCAGTTTCAATCTCTCTCTCTCTCTCTCAATTTCTATAGTGTAGGCACTATACCCGGGCATTATACCCCCCTAATTAATGAAGTTTTGCCTTGTTGTAAGTATCATAACCCCCGGTTACGTATTAGATACACTGCCCGATTGATCTAGGGTTCCGTAACGGCTGTCGAGGTTCTGCCCGACGTAGTCGTTGGAATTCTGTCTCGGGGAGGGTATTACTAATGTAAATATTGGGTTATTATACTAACGCGTGTGCATTGTTTAACTAATAGATAATAGCCAGGAAAATCACAGGAAAAACCCTAAAGTTGCAATGTGAGTAATCTCCTTTTTGTAAACCTTTTTGTGAATTGTTTTTACAAAACCTTAATTATTTTAAATTAGCAGTGATTGAATCATTGTAATTCTTCAATTACTGCCGGTGTGTTGGGGTTTTGTATACAAAATGTGGAACACTTTACCATTGGACAAAGAGTTAGCCAATGTGTAATATGACCCACCAGTCAGGATTAACAGTACTGAATGAGTAATTGTGTAGATATAAACAATGTAATCGCTCTCAATACTGTCAAATGATAAAACTCTTCTTGATTAAACTGGGATTCACTCACCAGTATTTCCCACTGACAAAATGTTTTTAAACACGTTTCAGGTAACAAAATGTGAAAGCCAATTAGAAGCCAGTCGGACAGCACTGAAGGCTTGGAAAAGTGGTTATAAAAGTTACCTAAATAAAGAAGATGTTTTATTTCAATAAAATAGGGTTTACCCCTATAAATCTGTTTGTAATAAAAACTTGGGTTTTATCCCAATATGTTTATTAATATAAAATGTGGTGTTTTACTCTGATAAAATATTTCCTAACTACGGTCCTGATGTAATTTCCGCTGCCAAACTGATAAACACTGATACTACTAAATCTGATCTCTCGGCCGCCCGTTCCCGGGTAAATAGGGGACGGGTTGCGACACTTGTTTTTCTCTTTGATCGGTGGTCAAGAACAGGGAGGTTCCGGTGACCCGGAAAGACGGATATTGAGATTGATCAAGGATTGAAGTTTTTGATAATGGTGCGGATATGAAGTGGGTCAAAGTCAAGATTAAGGAGGAGAATGAAGACGTTAATCTTGAATTAAGAAGATAAATATCAAAACGAGTTATAGATAATTATGGTGAATTATTTATTGTGTCTTATATATTTAAATTAGTGGTTTTATTAGATAGGTTTATGTAGTTGGTTACTTTATTTAACTAAACAGAGTTTGAGTTGGGTTAGGACTAGAATGAGTTTTAGTATAAATAGAGGGTTAGGGTCATTGTAATTAGTGTGCTTTCATTGATAAATTAATAAAAGAGTTGAGCAATTCGTTTAATCTCGTGTTTTTTGTGTTTGATCAAGGGCCTGATTTCCAACAATAGGGGTGTGCACGGTTCGGTTAAGTTTTATGGTAAAGCTGAAACCGAAATGTTCGTGTAGTATGCGTTTCTTTTGAACGGAGTAGTAACTCTTAAAAATACGGCATATCAACTTGCTATACAATGAATCAACAAATTTATTACTTCACAAACATTTGGTGGGGGACTTAAAGGATATCTATACTTGGTGTGAGTGTGGTTCATTGTCGTATTGGTACCATAAAGAGTGTGGGTACAATATAAATCGTGAGTTGATGTGTATAAAGTTTTATGGGGACATTGAAGTGTTATTGTATAATGTTGGTAAATTTTGTGTCTTATGGTACAATACTTCTTTTTGTGAGTAGCCTTTTTCAGTAGTGTGAGTATTTAGTTCAGGGTGGGTGGGTATTAAGTGCTCTCAACAGGTACATGTGCATATTGGACTCCCCTTTTCCGTTGGGCTTAACAAGGTAACAGTCTTTTGGTGGGACTACAAAACCATTTAATGCAACACATGCTAAAAGACTTGATAATGGGGACCCCTTTTCTGTTGGGCTAGCTTAACAAGGGGGTGAACCCTGACGCTAGTGTTGGGTCATGAAAAAGGTCTAGAGACAACCGCAACCCAATTTAGGCCAATGAAAATCGGGAAAATAAAGGGGGTGGGGCTTCTTTTCATGAGTCGGGTTTGGACCCCTTTCTGGATCTAAATCATTCAGTGGAGTTAAATGGGTCATCATCCGAGGTCCACATTTTGTCTGCAGATTTGAACCAATATATGGAATATACGGGGATGATGTCAATAAGTCACTCGAGACTAGTTTGGCAGGTTTCAATGGACCTAAGGGTTAATTAGGCGAAAGTAGATGCCAATACAGAGCCGTCAGGTGACACTAATAATTGTAGTCAGCTAGATGGTTCTTAAGTTCAAGTGGAATCAGTTAAATGATCAAGGTCAGAACCTAGGTAGGATATTAGCTAAATGGTTTCCAGAACCAAGTCATTGCTTTAATTATTGGTGAAGGTGAAGCAAATGTTCCTCAATGAATTTTCTTTTCATCAAATTGAGGTGGGGGGTGACCCTAGAAAGGTAGATTGGTTCATAGTGTAAAAACGACACATGGGGTTCATTTGTTTACAAAATCAAAGATCCTACTTTGAGGTTGATGAACTTGACGTTGTGGGGCGGTTGGGGAAGAGTTGTTATCGTTCTGGAAGATTGATGTCACTAAGCATCAAACTTTCTAGTCGTCTTTGGAACCATTGGGATTCAGGAGAGACACTCAACGTCATCAATGTGTATTTGGTTGCTAGGAGGTCTTTTTGGAGATATATGATTACTGTAAAAAAACTCCTTTCCGGATTTTTATGTTTTTATGGGTGATTTTAATGATGTGAGGGCCAAGTTAAAAGGGTAAATACTGAGTTTATTAGTATTAAATTATTAATGCGTTTTAGTTTAACCGATTTAGTGAGTCTGCATATCTGGTGTAATATCACATGGGGGGATAAAATTTATATGTAACGTTCTGTGTTTTTCAATCTTTTCCATTTTATTTTAATTCGTACTTCTATTTCAATCCTGACTTAATCATAATGAGAAACATATTTTATATTATTTTTGCCTAATTACACTTGCTTAATACATAAGCATTCACGAATACGCGTTTTAAACCAAAATCGAGCTATACATCGAGATCATATTTTATTTGAAATATTATTCATACGTGATTTAATATTACACATGTTTGCATACACTTAAAACACCCAAAAACATGCTTAAATATATGTCTTTTGAGCACCAAATAACCAACAAAACAATCACAAGGACCAAAAATGAAATTTTCCTCCTCCTAACTCCCAAACAACTCATTTAAAACCCCAACCACTTATCCCACTTATAAATACCAACCCCTAACACCTTCTATACACTTCCACCACTTCTAAATCACTCTCAAACACTCTCTAATCTTCCAATTCTTCCATTTTGGATAGAAAGTTCAAGAACCAAAATGGTGAGTTTTGGTCTTCCTTCTTACCTTTTCTTCTTTTTTCTTCTTCTCCTCCCTCCTTGGAACACCTCTAGAAGTATTACCACTTGTTTACCAACAAGCATGGTAAACCACCATTTTTGAGGTCCAAGATAGGATTTTTCTTGATTCTTTTTATAAACTTTTTGATATATGTTCATCTTTACTTTGTTTTTGGAACATTTTCCTACCAAACCAAGTCACCAACAAACTTCTATGTTAAGGGGCTTGTGTTAAGGTTTTGTTCCAGAAACTTTAAGGATCATATTCCTTCTTTTAAGTTCTTGTAAGTATCTAAGTAACCTCTAAGTCACAAAGTGAACAAACTACACGAAGTCTCCAACAATATAATGTTGGAAGCACTAGTCAAGAAGAACAATGTTGGAAGCACTAGTCAAGAAGATGATGAAGAAACTTCCCAAGCCTCACCCATCTCATCACTACCATCATCAACCACCATAGCCATAACCACCTTCTCACATCCCTTGGAACTAGAAACTGTGTCACAAGAGATACAGTCTTTCTATTCCACAAATGACCCAAGCCAGCTCTCCTTTCCATCTCTGCATGATCTTCCAAAGTCTACAAATGTCAAAGAATATTTGGAGCTAAAGCTTAAACAGGGAGAACTCAATGCAGTAGAAAAGCAAAGGGAAGAAAGACAAAGAGGCTTAGCAAATTCTATCTAAAGAGTTCAATAGTGTGAACATGTTAGAAGATTTGCTAAAGAGGTCAGCAAAAAGGCTTCAGAAGGCCCTGTAAATGACCTTGACATCAGAAGGACATTAAGGGAAGATTACATGGAATACATCATGAAGAACAAGCCTTACAAAGCAACACGAGCTCAATTCACTGGATGGTCTACAGAAGCCCTTCTGGATGAGACTTTAAGGATTTAAAAGCTAAAGCTAAAGTTTAATCATGAGCTCAAGCTCACTCCTCCAAACTGGAAACTGTCACACCCGCTCACAGGCGGAAGCACGAGGTGTGATCGTGATTGATTCTCATTGCATCCGAATAAGCACGAGGTGTTATATGAACAAAATAAACTCCAAATACCATTACCATAAGTTTCAAAACACAAACATAAGTTAACAATATTGTTTACAACACTTTCGAAAGAAATTAAGTTTTAAAAGTCATACAACATAGTTCAAGTTTTAAATGTTAAGGTTTTGTTCCCTATATCACCGCAAGGAGGCGGGATATAATGAGCGAATCCTTCAAAAGGTGGCATGGAGTTTCTAGCACTTAACATCTTGATATGAAATCCCCGTAAAGATCCACTAATTTCCTGAAATACATGTAACTTGAAAAACGTCAA
Organism: Helianthus annuus; assembly: GCF_002127325.2. Taxonomy (NCBI): domain Eukaryota; kingdom Viridiplantae; phylum Streptophyta; class Magnoliopsida; order Asterales; family Asteraceae; genus Helianthus; species Helianthus annuus. The sequence goes on along the minus strand of NC_035438.2, from coordinate 95,301,820 downwards.
CGAAGTTGGTGAATTCATGTAGATAATTTGTATAAGATGAATATTTGAAAATGTGAGAGGTATTTGTATAAAAACTAGTATGTAAACGTCTATGAAATCATGATCATCAATGTTTTGCAGGGACATTATTATGTGTGACGACATAGGAAGCAATCCAAACCTTAACGATTTTATGCTGATTACCCTCGACTAGAACACAAAAGCACTCTTCCATGTGGGTCCTATGGACCAAGAGTGGGGCTCGCCAAAACCTAATAGATCTACCCCTTTCCGTTCCTCGGTCTAAACATGATTAGTGGTGCTTAAGAAAAACCCTATTCGCACGTGATCTAGTTATTCCATTCCCTAGTCTAGCATACCATTTGTACATGTATTTCCCCCAAAAGTTTTAAGAAAATTAGAAAACGTTTAAAAGAGGGGACATGAACTCACTAATTTGCGTTCCGAAGCGTAGGAAATTCACCAATAATTCTCGTCTCGCAACGTGACCTACAAGTGTCCTAAATATGTTAACCACCTAAACTTATGATTACTATGTACAAGTTATCTATCTTGAATGTGTATTGACTTTGTTTTAGGTGTATGTGTTCTTGAGTTATTAAAATTATATTTTACAATATATATATTTTTTTATACTTGTGAGTTGTGTTAACGGGCCTAGCCCTCTTGCGACTTCATGCCTCCCACGAGTAAGATGTACATGTCCACGACATATGTGGGTCGTGCCCCTTGTAGTCGGGTCTCACCCGGTTGTCTCGTTATCGTTATTTTTAAAATGTATTTTCTATTTGTATGTATATATATTTTTATTCCCAAATATATATATATATATATATATATAATTTAAATGCGATAAGTGTTAAAAATAATATATTTTTAACTTATCCTCGTATACGTATACTTCTATTGTTTTGTGTATTCTCGACTTTGTACCCATTTGACCAAGTCAAAGTAGATTTATACTTTTTATTAAATAATATTTTCAATATTATTTTAGTATAAGTATACTTGTAATTTTGCCATGTGTATACTTAGACAAGTATACATGTATTTATGTATAAATACCTATGTATCTTGTATTTAATATCAAAAATCATTTCTTATGATTTTATACTTTCCGGAATTATATTTCTTAAAAATAATATATTTTTAAGGCTTCTTTGTAATATGTATATTCTTATCATACTTGTTAAATATATATATATATATATATATATTATCACTTGTCCGATTTTTGTATATCTTTCACTAACTTTGTTAATATATATTTTGCTCTTAATATATATTTATTTTTCCATATAGTCCAATGTCCAAATGTCCAAGATATTTGATAAGGGAATATATATAAATATATATTTTGTATTTTGTCCATACACCCATTTTGGGTAAGTATATGTATCTTTATACTTGGTTGTTTTTCATAGTATTTTGGGTGTATTTTATATTTGTATCCTTTGTGTGTATTTTGTAACTCTTGATCCCCAACATGTATACTAATACATAATACACATAATATACACAACACAATTTTTGGGTGGCCACTAAATATATATATTTTTTCCTAATTATATATATTTATATCTATTTAATCTTTAAGAAAAACATTATTTTCTTAACTTATATTTTTTATATAAATTTAGGGAAAATTATGGTTAAACACTTTAAATATTTTACTAGTAAAAAGTCTTGTAGAAGTATATTTTTAATAAAGTGCTATAATTTTACAAAAATTTTGCCATAGTTTCCCCTAAATTTAGAGATTTTCCCATGTTTAAAAACATGTGTTATTCATTTTCAAAACTCATCAAATCAACCACAACAATTTTGCAAGTATAAATATACAAAATAATCTATACTTTTTATGTAAATAAACTTGAAATTTCATGTGAACTTGTAGTATTTTAGATCTACATTTTTAGCATGTCCATATGCTTGAAACATGTCTTATTTGTTATATTTTATAAACTTTGTGGAAAATTATTTTTGAAAAACTTTGTCCATCCACTTTTTCTATAAGTTTATAAACATGAACATATCATTTTAACAACTCTTACAAGTTCACATTTCATGTTTATCAAGTTTATTAACATGTTCCTCATGGATCTTGTAAGATCCATATCCATATGTACACTTGTTAGATCTTCACTTGAAACATGATCTATCAAGTGTACATGTCTCATGTTTCATCATCAACACAAATCAACAACTAAACAACTTCAACATAACATAAGAAATACTTATTTCCTTTAGATTATGTTACTTCTTCATGTGTTCATCTTTTAAAGTTAAGTTTTCTTGATGGTTGTACACATATAATATTCTACTAATAAGTATCAAAATGAAGGTTGTAGAATACTCACAACTAGCACTAGTCGCTAGGGAAGAACACTTATGAACAAAACGATGAAAAGAGGAATAAAGTGGTGGTTAAAAGCTCCAAGAGGTGGTCCTTAAGCTTCCAAGACTTTACACCTTCTTAGATGATCTTCATACACCTTTGGGAACCCTTGAAATAGCTTGAAAGTGAGCAAAAGAATGAGGCGATTATGGAGGTGGTTTGGTCGAAATGTATGGGGAAGGAGGAGAAGGAGATGTGTTTTTGAAAGGTGAAGTGGAAATGATAAGGTTCTTAGTCTAAGGGTCATTACTTATAATCTCCATCTAACTTCAACCCTTTGGATAATAAAATAAGCATCTTTGACCATTCTATGTAATGGTCAACATAAGAAAGAGGTGGGTCCCCCTTGGGGACGGCTAGGATATGGTTGGGGGGGGGGGGTAGATGATGACATTTGGAAGTTGAAGGTTTTAAGTGTAAGTTGATGTTTTAATTAGGGGTTAAATGGATTTAAGTGTTTTTAAATGTTTTGAGGTGTTATATGACCAATACTAGTTCTACAACATTAAAGCAATGTTAACTAGTCCATATTTGGTGTCTAGTTAGTGTTCGGACAATTGTTTGGTGCTAGTTTCGTTAACGGATCGTTAAAAGGTTACGTTGTGTAACTTATAAGGTGTGACATGTTCTTGTGTTTTAATGATATCCCTGATACTTTTTAAGTTGTTTTTGATGTTTAATATCATTTCTAGACTTAGTATAATTTACCAAATGCTGAAATTCTACGGAACATTGTCATTTATAGTCCAAATCGGTCACTTTTAAAGCTAGTTAGATTTTCCGAAAAGTGTTGACAATTATTCTTGTTTCACCACTTGGGGTTTGATATATTATTGATGTCGGGCCTACATCTAGGTCCTAAATCTATCATTTAGCTGAGTACTAGAGTTGTGCTGACACAACTATTCTAACTTGTAAGTTTACTAATTGTTTCGACGCATTGTTTAAATTGTTTCAAAATGCGACGAATAAAAACATATGGCATGCATGAATAAAATGTATGATATGCAAACATGCTATTTTGACGACTGAAACACATAATTGTAGAAAATAAATAATTATTTAATGGTACGGAAGGTACCGGAAAATGTCGTTTGTCACAAAAACAAGCAAGAGGCTAAATGATAAAAAAACCCTCCAGATATAAAGAATGAAAGAGGAGATGGTTGCTGCAAATTTTCGAACTAAGAGGTCCATGTCTAAATGGGATGAGCCAACAATCTAAGAAAACTACAAAATGCTAGAAGTCCTAAGAGAAAAGGATTCCTCGGTCCCTAGAAAGCCAACCTATGAGGAGGTATACTTCCCAATCAGATCTCTGGTTGATCCCTCAGAACTTCCTACTACAAGAACAATTAGTCAGCTGTAATTGGCTACCTTAAAATGCAAAAGGAAACATCCGTAGAAGATATGAAGAAGTACCAAGATGAAAATGAAATGAGAAAAGTAGGGATCAGATGTGAACTAATGTATGAACATCCAGAAGACCTGATTGGCCAAAATTTTGGGAAAACCTGTCTCACCAAACTCATCTGTAATAACTCTTGTCCCCACAAACACTCCTAGTCATAAAATTCTGAAATGGAAGTCTTACAAGTCAACCCATGAGTTGACTCTGCTTAGGTCCAGCGGGGAACTGCAACAAATTTCTATGAATAGTGTCTTTGGGCTCAAAGATGTAGATCTGCAAGAATTAATAAGTCTCCCACTCGAAAGGGACCCAAAAGATAGTTTCTTCATGAAATTTGAATTACAGTTCAAGGGCCAAATCAGGGAGAAGCTAGTGAGAAATAAAAGTTGATCAAATAAGGCTAAGCTTTGGCATCATCTGTTCTAGGGGGATTGTTGGAGGGGCCGAAACGAGCCTATCTTTAATCGAAAACAGTTGAGACTACAGAGTGTGGTGGAAGGAATCAAATTCCTTGGTTAACTTTGATTTAGGAATCACTTCCAAATGTCTAGATGTCTTGTGGGATCAATGGTGTTTTTTTTCACGTTTTCTAGCATGGGTGTTTGAATGTTTTGATGTATGTTTCTGGTGTTAGGTTAACAATATGTTAGATTTGTTTTTCAGTAAACTAATTTGTTGGCTATTCAAAGAAAAAAAATGAGGAAAGATTACAAAAACTCATAAAAATAGAGTAATTGATTTTTTTATGTTGTAATTGGTCAAAATGTATAAATATTTATCTAGATTTTGATAATTATCACATGATTGTTGGAGATTGTTTTGACTTTTTTTTTTATACCATAATGGGTTAAAATGTTGGCACTTAGTTTTGTACATTTTGGTGTTTGTTGAAAAATAAAGAGAGTAAAATCCGGTAAGAAAAAGGACAAAACGAAAAAGGGCTAAAAGAATCAGAAATAAAGAAGTACAAAATTGAAAAAAAGAAAAAAAAAAAAAAAACTATGAAAATAGGGAAACAAAAGTTATGGGTAAATTTGAAAATTCTAAGTTTTAGTAAAAAAAAAAAAAAAAAAGGTAAAATGGTTGTTCTTTTATTTAGTGTTAATGTTAATAAAATAAATCAAAAGGAACATATTTAATATTTTTAGCTTAAGAAAGAGGATATGTCCATGGCTTTATAGCCTAGTGGCATCTTGGTGGTGGGATAAGACTTTAAGACCAATAGGTCTTGAGTTCGATTCTCACAAGGGGGTTTTCCCATATTTATTGGGTTTCCCCCTGAATTGGTGTATAGGCATTATGCCTAGTGGAGATGGATATGATCGGGTGGTTCCACTGATGGCATGATGATACTCCAATGGTCCGTCAGTGATCCAAATTTGCCGTTAAAAAAAAAAAAGAAAGAGGATATATGTAAATCATATTATGGGTTTGAGTAAATGTGTAATTTATAACATTTATAGGGTAGGTAGAGAATCCTGTACATTAATTCAGAAGTGTGAGAACTTTATTATAACACTAGGAATGGGATCAAATACAAACACTTAAGTTTGTAAGAACCATAAGAACCAATACATAATTGACAAGTGTCCATCAATAAAAAATTAGTTTAGGGTAATTTAGACTTTTTGACCATATTTATTTATAACTAATTAAAAATAATTACAAAAAATATAATCAGCACAACACTATATAATTAGCACAACATCATTAATCGTTCTTCATTATCAGCACATCGTCCTCGAATCGTTCTCCATTATCAACATAAACGACATTAGCACAACATCTTCAATCGTTCTCCATTATCAGCACACCAGATGTGCTGATTATATCTACTTTTGGTGTTTGTTTGTATTATTTTGTAATTAACACATAATCAGCACCTTATTAGCACAAATATAAAACACCTTTTGTTAACTTTTTTTAAAAAACACTTTTATAAATACAAAAAGGTATAGCAATATGGTACTCATATTAAAGATAAAAAAATACTTGATTTTATGGTATATATTTTTAAAAAAAATAATGAAGTATATAAAAGTTATTTTAGTTTAAAAAACCTTGGTGGAATTTGTATTTAATAGAAAATGGTCAAATGACTAGCAATTTTACAAAATTACCCCTAATTTATTAGTAGTAATTTTTAATTATAAGAGTTTTATTTATAATCAATATCAACCCTTGATTTAAATTAACAATGGTTCAGATCTGTTCTTACGGTTCTTATAATTAGCACTGTTTGTACAGGATCTCAACCCTATAACACTATATAACACCATATAAACACCGTATAACAATATGTAACACCATATAACACTATGTAAACCTATATAACAAATATAGCACTATAGTTTGTCTGATAGCATGTCTATGATAGATGTATAGTGTTATATATTGTTATATAGTGTTACATAGTGTTATACGGTGTTTATATGGTGTTATATAGTGTTATATATAATGTTATAATATACTTCTCACACTTCTGAATTAATGTACACTATCCCTACCCTATAGAGGTATATCGTATATGTTATTGCCCCAATGTTATTAGACATTCTATTGTCTTTTTTCTTCTCTACAACTTCACAAATCATAACTAGTTGCCGAACCGTCGCTTGCCTACGCAGCACGCCGACATCACCGCTTGCTGCCTGCCAGACCGCCGCTCACCGATCAGAAAACTTAATGGGTTCGATGTAGTAATTTCATCGGGTCGGTCGAGACTCGATCGCATATATATACAACGAATTTTTTTCATGAGGTACGAAGATCCCTAAGCATATACCGGTAATCGGTTAGACAACTTTTAGATGACAATCACCCATCAATTGTACGAGAGAGACCCAATTCATCATTTTTGGAACATAACTCATCTAGCGGCATTACAATATGGAAGAATACCCTTATGGGCATTTTCATTAAAAACGATTTAATGTAATCTTGTGAGAATAAATTAAAAACCTAATTAAAGTAGATTAGTTATCCCCAACTGTAACAAACCAAAAGAAGTTTGCTGGTCATAATTTTTCGCTTTTTCTATATTTATCGAAAATAAATTTTTACCGAGTTGGTCATCAATCTTTTTTAGTGTAGATATAGGATTTCGATATGATTTGAATCGTATGACCTTTTAACCATGACTAGCTAACACGTCTAAGTGTAGCCCCATATGGTATCTATATATATAGGGTATAGTTCATTTGAAAACCACTTTTATTGCGAGAACCACGAGAAACAATGTGAATACAACAAAATAAACCCACCCACCACCATCCAAAACCTAAACACCCACCCCCACCGCATCACAACCCAAAAACCTAACCCCCCCCCCCCCCCCCCCATCCTCACCCCCCCAAAAACCTAAACTCCTCCCACCCAAACTAAATACTAAAAACTAAACCCCACAACTAAGTGCAAAAGTATTTTTTTAATTAAAAATTGCTAAATGTTGGTGCATCCGTCTGTCGACTGCGTCTTGTATCGAGTCTAGCATAGAATAGGATAGAATAGGGCACGGAATCCAAGAGGCTGTGTTTAGGAGTGATTCCGCTCCAAATGACATTTTGTCATTTGGAGTGAAACCCCATAAAATTCTGATTCCGCCCGAGTGTGTAAAGACCTGATTTCGCCCGAAATTGTAACACCTGATTTCGCTCCTGGTGACATTGCATGTTGGAGCGAAATCAGAACCACTATACATAGTGGCAGTTGGAGCGAAATCAAAAACAATAAGTTGAGTCATAGTCATTCCGGTTGCCACGAAGTGCTGCCGAAGTGTTGTCAGAGCTTGTAATCGATTCAGTAATAAATAAAACAACAATTAAAAGTGAATACGGCTGAGATTGCACCAAAACATTAGTTTCCGCCTCTTGTTTTGGATAAGAAATCTTCTGATTGACTCATTCAGGGCCGAAAACGATCCTACAAGTGGTATCAGAGCTCAGGAGGAAGAGTTCTTGCCATTTCAGCTGTGTTTCTTCTGATTATCTACACCTTCTTCAAATTTAAAAACTTTTTCACGGTAAAATCGGCTTAAATTTTCACAGATTGTTCGCAAACATGTATAGATAAATCCTTAAAACTTTCAGAATTAAAATCAAAGAAAAACTTAAAATTTTGGTGATTTCGCTCGAAATCGATCGTGCAAATGATGACGTCATTGTGATTTCGCTCGAAATCAGTCTCTGATTCCGCTCCTAAATCAGATTTCGCTCGAAGGATTTCGCTGATTCCGCTCCAAAATCACATTGTAGTGATTTCGCTCCAAAGATTAAGTCTGATTTCGCTCCAGCTGATCATCGTCTGATTCCGCTCCAAACAAAAGCCTGATTTCGCTCCAGTTGTTCATCACATCTAATTTCGCTCCAAAATAAAGTGTTGATTTCGCTCGAAGGTTACAAAAGTGATTTCTCTTGAAACAGATTATTGATTCCGCTCCAAACCTGATTTTGCCTAAACTTGGAAATTTGTGAACTTGTGGACATTTGAACATGGACAACGAATTTTACAATGCCTTTGCTAGTCAGATTACAATCACTCAAAATGATTTGCTTGAAAATGAAACCGGGACATCTCAGAAACCGCCTAAACTCATGGATATTGATGATTACAATGCATGGCTGAACGGTTTGGAAACTGGGTTGAGGCATATCACTTGGATGCATGGGAACACACTGAAGAACCATATGTAAAGCCCACAAGGAATGGAATTCAGCAAACAATCAGAGAAATGAGTGCTGATGATAAAAAGAAGTATAGAGATGAGAAATTGATGGTGAGTCTGCTTCAGCAAGCGATTAAAGAGGACATTTTGATCCTGCTTCAACATGATGGAACTTCTTATTCAATCTGGACTGAATTGGAAGCAAAATTTGTAGGAAGTGATGATATGCTTAAAAACAAGATGTCTCTCATGAAGAAAGAATTTGATCTTTTTCGGGGTCTGAAATCTGAAAACACCAAGCAAATTATTGAAAGATATTGTAACTTGGTGAGAAATATGTCGAAACTTGGTATTAAAAAGGATACTGGTGAATTGATTGAAAAACTTGCAGATGCGCCACCACATGAAACTTGGGGAACTTTTCTGATGATGCTGAGAAACAACAGAAAAGAATATAAAAAGTTGACACTGGGAGAGTTTATCAAACATCTGGAAGCTCAAGAGATGGAGCAGCGAAAGATTGCCAGGATGAAGAACTATGATGGAGAACAAGACATCAGTCTGTATTTCAAGAGTGGTGTTAGTGAAAAGACAAATCTTTGTCCAAAGATTGAAACAGCGTATAATGCAAAAGGTTCTTCTGAAAAACCATCTCAGGGATCAAGCAACTCAACAGGATTCTCTTCATTTCCAACATATGATCCTCAGTTCACTACAACAAAAAATGGCAAAGTTCTTCAGTGCAATATTGCCTTAAAGCTGGAAAATGATCAGAACTATATTGAGGAAGTTGCTAAAAGCCACATGTCTTTGTTAGTGACTGTGCTTGAATCCTATGGAGGCTTAATTGAAGGGAGGATCGGCAATCCAATGCTCACGAAAGAGGATTACGATCAAATCGATGCCGAAGAAATAGAATTGATGGATATTAAATGGTGCATGGCTAGTGTGTTGAGACGGGCTGAAAAGTTTAAACAAATTACAGGCAGAGATGATTTTCACGAAGCTCATGTGTCAACTTTAGGTTTTGATAAGACTAAAGTTACTTGTTTTCGTTGCAGGGAAAAGGGGCATTTCAAGAGGGAATGCACAAATCGAGAAGTGAATGGAGCTCAAAACCCTTTCGGAAACAACGACTATCACAAAAAGGCGATTTATCATCAAGTCACACCTCAGCCATATCAACAACCACAGCAAGCACAACATCAGGCACAAACTGCACATGGGAGAGTGATTGAAGATTCAAAAAGAGCGTGTCTAGTCAATCAAGGCAAATATGATAGTTTCAGCTGGGATAGATATCTTCCAACAAACAGCAAAGTGTGTTTGGCAGACCAAGAAGATGAAAAGTTGGCTGAAGGTTTTAGTTGGGATAATTTCTGCCCAGACCAAGAGTTCATGGCCAAAGAAATGTCCAAAGACACGTCGAATGTTAGAGCTTTTATTGCTAATGCTTATGATTTGATATGGGCAGAAAAATGCAGAAAAGTCAGAGAAGCTGCTGAAGAAAGACAGAGAAGGATTGAAGAAGAAGAAGAAGAAGAAGGAGACTAAAAGCTGAAGCTGAAGCCGAGAGAAAGAGAAGAAATGAGTTTTTCCAATCAAACAGAACAGTCAAAGACGTTCCAGAATTTGAGATCAAAGTTGATGCTGAACCAGTTGAAGCTTCTGAAAAGTGTCGGAATTGTGATTCTTTGATCAAACAAAACAATGAGTTGTTGCACAACATAAACAGATTGAAAGAATCATATGATACAATGAACAGAGAAATCAACAAATACACTGATTCAAACCTGTGACCAAGCTGTAGCGATGAACACACTCAAAGGAGCTTACATGAGTCAGCTTGATGATGTCAACTTCTATATAAAGAAATGTGCTGATCTGGAGTTGAAGCTGGCAACACAAAGGATAGAAACTGATAGGTTAACAGTTTATTGGAAAGTTACTCATGTTCTACTTTTGTTATTGACAGGATTTATCCGATTGTAGAGAATTTGAAGACTTTTGAAGAAGTAAAGATTTCAAAAGAAAAGAAATCCGTGACAAAAGATGAAGATGAAGTGAAAATTTCTGGTAAGAAACCAAGTGTTGTTTATCATAGATGTCCGCCCCCGGTCGAAAATGGATATTTGCCTCGAAATCCAAATTCTGAAAGAGTCAAAAAGGCAATTAATTTACAATGGGAGTCTGGGCCGTCGGATAACTTGCCAGAACATATTGATGTCACGTACACGTCATCTGACACTGATCATGATTCAAAGTTGATAAAAAGTGTGGTCGATCAGGTGTTGGATAAAGATGACAGTGAGGAGTCAAAACCGGAGTCAAAACCCAAGTCAAAGTCTAAGTCCAATGCGTCAAAGCCAACAATCAAAAGGGACAAACGGGTTTATGATAAAGACTTTTTGCTATCAAAATCTAATTTGAATGATGAATCGTTCAAAGTAGCATATACTTTGAAAGATTCTGACAAATTATATTCTGATGAGACTTTTCCAATAAGAAGTGTTAGATTTGAAATGATTAACAAGGTTTTCAAAATCACAGAAATTCATATTTCTGAAATAAAAGATTTAAATCTTTCTGGAAAACCTAAACAATACACTTCAAGAGACCAACAAAGAATTAACAAGAAAATGGGTTACAATTGTGGTTACAGTTTCCAAAAGAAACCAAACCATAATCGTAATTTCAAAAAGAAAGGTCTTGGATTTAATCAACCGAAAATTTATAAAAATGAAAAAGTTTATAAACCAAAAACTGTGTTTGTTTCAGGGAAAACGACAGAGGCTGAGAAAGAGCAAGCTTTCAGGAAGCAGACAAATCAAGAGTTCCTTACCAAGAAGCAAGAAGAAGTGAAGAAGAATGTTGTTCAGAAAAAGACAGAAACTAGCATCTGTTTTCAATGCAAAACTGCTAGGCACATTGCTAGGAATTGTCCGAAAAAATTCAAACCAAAACAGGAAGTCTCTGGTAAACTGAAAGAGAAAATGGTTGAGAAAACTGAACTTACAACCAAAAATTTTACAGGCTTTGAAAATTCAACCTTTGAAACGGGAGAATGTTCAAAGAATGTCGTAAAAAGAAAAGATGATTTGAAAAATAAAAAATGGGTTGTTAAGGGTTTAGGAAACAGTTCTGGTAATGAAGGTTGTTGAGAAAGATGAGAAGAAAGTTCTGATAGTGGATGATGTGAATTTTCCACCACTGAGTGCAAAAAATTTCAAATCTAAAATCGGAAAAGTTGAAATTTCAAATCAATTATTTCCTAAAAAGAAAGAATTAGATGTTGAAAAAGCCTTTAACCTTGCTGTGAAAAACATTTTTGGTAAAATGATTCAGGGGAAGGCTAAATGGGTAAAAGAGTTTTATCAAGCTAAATGGAAAGATACAACCCCAAGAGAGACTGAAAAGGTTACACCCAAGGCTGGTCAGGCTTGGGTGGACATATTCTTCGTTGAATAGAAACCTGACTTGCCGGAGCTCCCAAGTTGGTAATCGCGGAGCATGAATCGGCATCATTCCTGAAAGTGTTTGTAAAATTTGTTTTGAAAAGTGTGAATTGCCGGAACTCCCAGGTTGGTAAGTGTGGAGTAGGAATCGGCACTTTGAGAATTCAACCGACAAGAAGGTAATTGGTTGAAAAACAGGTTTGAGATATTTGATTTTCGATTATACAAGTGGTTAATCAAGGTCATTAAATTGAACTTGATTTAACTATTATTTAAAAGATTGGTAAACAACGTGATGAAATGACCCCATAACCTACAAATGGTTGATAAACGAACTTATTTTCCGGAAAAACCATTCTGATTAAAACAAACTTAAGTGTTTTGAAATTTTAATGGGAAAATAGTTTGTTATGAGGGGGAGTTCTGATTGTTTATGCCAAGCGGATGGAGATTTGAGGCGATTCATATCAGTTGTCATGTTCTGTATAGTTTGTTTTCGATTTCTTTAAATGTTTTTGAATTTTAGGGGGAGTAAGAAATTTTCAGAAAATCCAAAAACATTAGAAAATCTAAAAAGCCAAAAATATGATAAAAATTCAAATATGAGTTTTTGTTGCATAAAAGAGGAAATGATAGTACATCAGTGGACTATCACAACACGCTAAAGAAATGTAAAGTCAAAAATGTGATATACAATCTTACTGTGGATGTGTCAGTAGGTTTTTACACATTTAGTAAATTGTGACGAGATATAAACCTAAAAATTTAAACTTGCTTATTCTGTGGGTATCAACTTCTTGGATATATAGGTAACCCCTGAAATCTTGTTTGAAAGGTCCCTTATTCTGAGATACTAGGTCTTTATGCCCAGTGATATCTGGGGTATTATCCTGGGACTTCTGCTGTATCGAAATACTGACCTAGTCCTCGGATAATACTTTCTGCAAATGCTTTGAAATATAAGCTCGCCCTCAGCAAATTGATGAAACAATAAAATTGACACACCAAAAGACGAAGCCGTCATCTCTTTGCGTATACGGAAGTATCGACCTGAGCTCTCACGGCCCTCGCACCTAACCCCTTTACAGATATCATCTGTGGTATACTCACCTGTAAGACTGAATATTGGGATCTGTGTAGGTCCCTTTTCTCGGAGGATCGAGAACAAACCTAAACCTTGTTATACTAACCCACTAGCAAGTGCGGAATCCAAGCTAGTAGGCAAACCGAGATGAAGCAAGTATAGAAACAAACACACAAGAGTTCACCGATTAACACCACTGTATTAATACGTATGAAGGTTCCGGTTACAAGCACAATGCTTACAAATCTAACTTGCAAACTCTCACTATGTGTGTGTATGTTTCGGACAGAATGCTCTCAGCTCTCTAACTTTCTGTCTGTGTGCATCTATCTTTCACACTACACTGCATGGGTATATATATACCCAGCACAGGTTGTCTATCCCGAAGGATTCGATAGATGGTCCGAAGGATCATCTATCGAGGACAAGTCATTCGAAGGATGAGCAGGGACCTCGAAGGATGATCCTTCGAGGTCTAACAGTCGAACCATATCTATCGACCATCTCGAAGGATCAACAGTATCCTTCGAGTCTATCCTTCGAGCCTATCCTTCGAGACAGACTAACATATTACGGCTTATTGGCCAAGTCAAGCTAGGAGGATAGTTGACTTGGTCAACTTACAGACTAACTTAGGACATCGTTTACATACAGACCGAATACAGACAAAGTACAGACACAAGTGCACCAACAAACTCCCCCTTGGCTGTAGCTTTGTCTTTATCTTCTATAGTTGCAGACTCGTCTTGAACTTCGACGGTCTTTGGTCTTCGAGTTACCAAAACTCTGATGTCCTTTCAAGTCTTCAAGTCTTCATTGTCGGAGGATCTTCAAAGTCTTCACGTCTTGAAAGCAGAGAGTGTATCAACAAACTACCCGTATCATGTAGGAAGTGTGTTGACAAACTCCCCCTTAACATAAGCTCCCCCTTGAGTTATGCTCGTGAAAAGACTTTATCTTTATGAAGTGAGATCCTAGTGGTGTTGATGATGGCCAGCGGCAACTCGATCATCTTCATCAGTTGAGCGCCTTCTCGTTGTGTTTTCATTCCAAAGCTTGTCATCGACCATGTTCTCCTAGCCTTTAGAATCTGCACATGCAAGAAATCTAAACGCATAATGAGAACAACTGCTTGGAATATAGTATACACAAATGACACACAATGACCATGTCATAATCAAACACCGTCCGACAGTTTGAAAGTTTAATAAATTTTACAATTTTAGTCTTTAACTTTCAAAACATGCAAATTTCGACCGTTTATGAAGATTTAGTCAGTTCGGTTTTCGTTCAGGTTTCAGGTAACGAAGACTCGAGTTCCAACATCGTACGATCGAAAATAAAGTAGAAAGAAAATCTTTTTGGCTTTTATAAAGTTCATATTAAAACACAGATTTTAGGGCTGTTTTGGAATTAAAAGACAATTTAAAATCCTTTGAGTGTTATCAAACGACATCACCGCTAATGTCGTGCTGATATGCACCAAACGACGAAACTGTTTAAAAGAAAAACAATAAAAGTTAAGCAGTAAATAAATATATACAGACATTCTTTTTGCGAGTTTCGAGGGTAAGAGAATCATATCAGTGTACGGTCATGCCAAAACACTCTTGTTGTTCAGTTAGTTAACATTAAGATAAGCATCCTATAACAATTATCGGTATTGTTGTCCACTTAAGCTCAACTTATCAGATGTAATCATGGCGAGGGGATACGTTAAGGTATGATTTATACTTACCGACCGGTGTTCATCCACATCACGACACATTCCCGTATCAAGGTATGCACGAGAGTTCATCTTACCGGTGAGTATACCGATTATCATCTGTTTGACCGTATAAAATGTGAGATACTCACTTATTTTGATTTGAAAACAAGCCCTTTGTGATATAATCACTTATTGATGAGGAACTTGATTTTCATATGCATGAGGGCACAGGTGCAAGTCCGTGAACAGGTCAGTACTTCCGTACAGCAGAGAGACGAACTTGACACCCGGATAAATGTGATATTTTTATCACTTATTTGATTTGGACATGTGATTGTTTATCACTTATTGAGGTCGAATGCAGTATGCAATATGTACACGTATGTATAGTATCATGGAAGATCTAGACTTGCGTCCCCGTTATTTTTCGGTAAAAGATACAACCATGATACCCAGATGATAAGCAGCATAAAGACCGAATATCTCAGAACCTCGGCAATCTATCAAACGAAATTTCGGTACTAAGACCATATGCCAATGAATGGTTCCCACCTGGTCTTCAGTCGATTAAGATTTATATCACCCTGCACACTTTAAAATGATTGTGAGCCTACCGATACATCTTATATAGAGCTGCTTATCGTTTTGCATTTAAGGTTTAAAGAGGTTTGGATAGACCACTGATGTACTATCATTTTCTCTTTTGCTCTCCAGGAAACTCATTTTTGTTTTTCTATTGTTTTTGTGTTTTTGAAATTTTTCGATGTTTTTGTATTTTCTGATTTTTGGATTTACTCCCCCTAAAATCAATAAACTAAGATAAATTTAAAAACACACAAAGATATTTACAAAAATGATTTTCCGATGTTGGTTTACTCTTGCTTGACCTTAATGCCGTTTACCAATAATAAGAAGTCAAATCTAGATTTGTCAAAAGCTTTGGTAAATAAGTCGGCACGTTGGTCATCGGTGTGGACCTTAACAACATCGATTAGCCTTTTCTCAAAGCAATCACGTATGAAGTGATATTTGATTTCGATGTGTTTGGTCTTTGAATGCTGCACAGGATTTTTAGTGATATCTAAAGCAGCAGAATTATCAACGTAAATAGGAGTAGTTAGGAATTCAAAACCGTAGTCCCGCAATTGTTGTTGGATCCAAAGAACTTGTGAACAACAACTTGAGGCAGCAATGTATTCAGCTTCGCATGTTGATGTAGCGACACACGTCTGCTTCTTGCACTGCCATGTGACTAGGCGATTTCCTAAAAACTGACATCCAGCCGTTGTGGATTTGCCGTCGATTTTGCATCCGCCAAAATCAGAATCACTGAATGCAACCAAGTCAAAGTTATTATCCCTAGGATACCACAGACCGGTGTCGGGGTAAGCCTTCAAATAACGAAAAATCCTTTTGACAGCTGCAAGATGTGAGGCCTTCGGATTAACTTGATATCTGGCAAGTAGGCACGTTGGGTACATTATATCTGGCCTTGATGCTGTGAGGTACATAAGGGATCCGATCATCGCGCGATAGTATGAAGGGCTAACAGGTTCACCCTTCAAGTCTGGAGTAATTCCGTGATTAGTTGGCAGTGGGGTACCAATGGGCGTTGCATCGGACATCTGGAACCGGCTCAAGATGTCTCCAACATATTTAGTCTGATGGATGAATATCCCAGACTCCGTTTGTTGCACTTGTAGGCCCAAAAAGAAATTCATTTCCCCCATAGCACTCATCTCGAACTTATCCTGCATGATGCGCTCGAAATTCCTACACAAAACATCATTAGTAGAACCAAAAATAATATCATCAACATATACCTGAACCAGAAGAAGATCTCCATCTTGTTCTTTGATGAAGAGAGTACAATCGATAAGACCTCTTCGAAAACCGTTCTCCAGCAGATATGTAGACAAGGTTGCATACCAAGCTCGTGGCGCTTGATGAAGACCATAGAGAGCTTTGTTGAGCAACCAAACCCGATCGGGATGAACAGGATCTTCAAAACCTGGAGGCTGTTCGACATATACCTCTTCTTCAACCACACCATGTAGAAATGCACTTTTGACGTCCATCTGGTAAACCTTGAATCCTTTGAATGAGGCATAAGCCAGAAAGATCCGAATAGCTTCCAGACGTGCAACTGGTGCATAGACTTCGTTGTAGTCGATCCCTTCTATCTGACAAAAACCTTGAACGACTAAACGAG
Source organism: Helianthus annuus (assembly GCF_002127325.2). NCBI lineage: Eukaryota > Viridiplantae > Streptophyta > Magnoliopsida > Asterales > Asteraceae > Helianthus > Helianthus annuus. The sequence continues at coordinate 95,284,889 of NC_035438.2, read as the reverse complement.
CTTTGTTCCGAATAACCACTCCACGGTCGTCTTTCTTGCATTTGAAGACCCATCGAGTGCCAATCTTCTTGTAGTTCTCGGGTTTTTCAACAAGCTTCCAAACACCAAGCTTGTGAAATTGCTGTAATTCTTCCTGCATGGCTTCAACCCAGGCACTGTCTTTCAAAGCTTCTTTCCACGACTTTGGTTCTTCTTGTGACACGTAACACGCGAAGGACCAGTCATTCTGCTGACCAGATTCTCTTATAGCTGAATACAAACCAGCATTCCGGTTGTTTCTCAGCTGATTACGCGTCTGCACACCGCGATGGACATCTCCTATGATATTCTGCTGTGGATGGGTATCGTGAATCCTCATTTCAGGATTATCCGGTACACGAGCATTGATACCCAAATTATTCAGATTAAGATCAACAACCAACTCCACACCAGGAATGTGGTTAGAGGTGGATGCATTCCCTTCAGCATTGTCTACATTCTGCGTATGAGGTGTATCTACAGAAGCACCTTGAACAGGAGCAGCTGGAGCAGAAGATCCTTCAGCTGCATCATGATATTCATCATCTTCAGAAGAGTCATTATAATCAGCAGCATCTTCATAAACCTCATTTTGAACCATATTGTTGACAGACGAAGAAGCTTGGGGGTCAACAACAATAGGTCTAACCAATGGCGAGACAGCAGCGTTGTCACTTTCCAACAACATTCGAGCCGCTGCTGATTCTTCGTCAAAGGTTGGCAGATTGAAGGAGTCAAATAGCCCATCATAATCGAACATCCACGGATCACCCGGAGCCCTAACAGGACTCGTGTACCTTTGAACCCTAACTTCGCTCCATAGCTCAATCTTTTTTGGTAGCTAGATTCCAAACACGAAAATTCGGAGTAGCATATCCAAGGAAGAAACCCTCGATAGCTCTTGCACCAAACTTTCCATCTGGTTCAATCATAGTACACGGAGCACCAAACGGTTCAAGGTAAGAAAGATCCGGTTTCCTTCTCTGAAGGAGTTCGAAGCAAGTCTTGCCATGTCTCTTAACTGTAAGAACTCTGTTCAACGTGTAGCAAGCAGCCGATACAGCCTCTCCCCAGAATTGAATAGGGAGTTCCGACTCTACTAACATTGTTCTTGCAGTTTCTATGATCGTACGATTCTTCCTCTCAGCGACACCATTTTGTTGTGGAGTATAACGAGAACTGTACTCATGAAGAATGCCTTTAGAAGTACAAAACTCATCCATAACTTGATTCTTGAATTCAGTTCCATTGTCGCTTCGGATCCTTTTTACTTTCAACGTATAGAGATTTTCCAACATTGTAAGAAGATCCTTGAGGATGCCAGGAGTTTCACTCTTGTGTGCCATAAAAGATACCCAAGAAAATCTAGAGTAGTCATCAGTAACTACTAAACAATAAGCATCACCAAACGTTGTCTTGTGCTTCATAGGTCCAAAAAGGTCCATATGAAGACGTTCGAGAGGCATGCTAACAGTGTTGATTTTCTTCAAAGGGTGAGACTTCTTTGTTTGCTTCCCCTTTTGGCACGAGACACAGATATCTTGCAAATGAAAACTTCTTACAGGCACACCATTCACAAGATTATTTTTCACCAAATGGTTCATTTTTCTCAAGTGAATGTGTCCCATTCTTCTGTGCCAAGATATAGACTCCTTTTCTGTGGCTTTTGAGACAAAGCAAGTGACTTGTGCAGATGTAGTAATCGCCTGGCTCATGTCGAGAATATAAAGATCATTAACTCTCGGAGCCGATAAGAGAACCCATTCTTGTGGAATTTTGAATCCAGGTTTCAGCACATAGCAGCCAGCGTCATCAAAAATCACTGAGAACTTTTTATCGCAGATTTGCGACACACTCAGAAGATTGTGATCAATTTGCTTCACATAATTGATCTTATCAAAGCACACGATACCATTGGAGATACTTCCTTCTCCAGTGATGTACCCTCCTTTATCACCCGCAAAAGCAACATACCCTCCTCTAATATTTCTCACGTCGTATAGGAGCCGTAAGTCGCCAGTCATGTGCCTGGATGCTCCACTATCAACAATCCAATGACTATTAATAGTTCCTCCTAGAACATCCTGCACATGTCAATTAAACACATCAGTTGAGAATGGGGACCCAAGCCTTAGTGGTCTTGGGTCGTCCCTTGGCATCACGATACGTAAGCTCTATCTCTTGATGGTTTTCAAGAACAACTGCTCCCCCTGAATTGTCACCCGACTTAGGTAACCAAGTTTGTCTGTGCCTACCAGTTTTTGAAGATTCTGGTTTTCCAGGTTGTGACATACTTGGTTCCTTTTGTACTGTTTTAACTTCAGATTTTAATGCTTTTTCAACAGTTTTTATGTTCTTACGTCGTTGTTTAGTTTCTTGTTCTTTTACAGTTCGTTTATCTTGTTTAGGTGAAACTGACCGACGTTGAGGGTGAACTGTTTCAGGTGGAGTTTTCTCAACAAATTTCTTCTTTGGAGCATTTGGGCAATTTCTGATAATGTGCCCAATTTCTCCACATTTGAAACAAGTTCTCCTTTCAACAGACTTAGGAGAACTTGATCGACTACCAGATGTTGAACTTGTAGAACCTGAGGTACTTGCTCTTTCATCACACCCGTTTGTGTGTTGGGTGTAATTGTTATCACTGTTACGTTTCAAAATTTTGACTTGTTGTACAAAATCAGTGTTTGATTTGTTTTCAAAAGTCTCAATTTTATCTGTACCTCTTGATGCTACAAATTTAACATCTTTTCCTTTCTTCACGTAACGAGCTCCTTTTGATTCAACTTTAGCCTTTGGCTTTGGAGCTCGTTGTGGTTGTTTACCCTTAGAAGCAGTAGGTTGTCGAGTGGTTGGAGATTTTTGATTACCAAATTGTTTCCTAATCTCAGCCTTAGGAATTGGATCACATTGTGTTACCACAATTCCCGGAAGTGTTTTTCCCAAAAATTTGTTTGTATTGTCTTCAAAGACTTTATCAATCAAGGATTTATTTACATTTTTAATTGGAAAAACATGATCTGAGTAGATTTTATTATCTCCAACCAAAGTGTACAACACATTACTGCTTTTAACAGTAGACACACCTGTCTTATCAACCTTGACAGGATCAATCACTTGCTTCTTGACAGATGGAACCTCAGGAGTATCAGGATCACAAAGGATGTGATTCTCTCGTGGAATATCTACTCCTTTCATCTTGCTAAGTGATTTATCCTGATCACTTACAGCCACTTCTGATTCATCATCCGATGTCTCATAGTCCTCGATAATTGGAGGACTTTGCTTCATGGATGATAAAGTTTCTTGTTCCTTAGAGGCTGTGTTTGAAGAATTGTCCGGTTTGAACCCAAGGCCAGTAGCAAACTCCTCAACATCAAGAGGCACACTGGGTTCATACCGAGGCATTTCTTCCTCATCCGGCATCTTGGTATAGTTGTTCATCAAAGGGGGCGGACATTTGTTATACCCTATGCCTTTCTGATTTCCTTTTAGTTGTTGAACATCGATGATGTGATCAAGCACAAATTTGGAGTTAGAATAACTGTCCAATTTCTGTTTGATCGCATCATGTTCGCATTGGGCAATGGCTAATTGCTTTTTAGTTTCTTCCACAATGTTAATATATTCATTTATACTCACTTGCTTGTGGTAAACTACTTTGTTAACCTCGGACACATTTTTCTTTAAAGTTTCTATTACAGATTTAAATTCTTTTTCATTCCGGGTTAAAGCCATGTTTGCCTCTTTGCATTTCGACAGTTCAACAACCAAATTCTGGTTATGACTATGAAGCTTTTCTGATTCAAGCTTCATCTCAGCACATGATTTACAAATACTAGGAGCAGGTGGTTCAGAAGTTACCTGACTGGTGGAGGCTGAGCCGTTTGCCATAAAGGCAGTTTGAAAAGAAAAAGCTCCATCTTCAGAAAATAGCTTTTCCATTTCCGTTGATGTAGCAGCAGCCTTCCTAATCAGAATTGATTTCTGACATTTAAGCTCATCAGCTTCATTTAGTAGCTCCTGAATATCATCATCTCCTTCTTCATTCACATCAGGCTCTGAGTGATTATCCCCAGAAACAGAGCCTTCTTCTTCATCAGAACTTCCAGAATAACCAGAACTGTCATCACTCCCAGAAGATTCTTCTTTATGAACCTGCTCGATGACTTTAGCATACAAAGCAGTTCCACTTCCCTGATCACCTTCACCAAACTGCACTGACCAGTCACATCCTTCATCAGCTTGAACAGCCAAAGCCCGATTGTGATTGGTTGTTCCAGGCTGTCCCTGATTGTTATTCACTGCCACCATCCTCCGTTCACGGTTTTCTTGTTGGGCATTCACATTCGTCTGGTTTCTGAAAGGGTTGTGATTGCCGTGTTTTGTTGGTCGAGTGCACTCACGTTTAAAGTGCCCTTTCTCGCCACAATTAAAGCACGTGACGGCATTAATATCAAACCCATACTTCGTGTTTTTCTTTCCTTCCAACGAAGTTCTTCCAGTTCGTGCCATAAAATCTTTTGCCCTTCTAACCGCACTAGCAAAAGCCCATTTAATATCCATCAACTCCATTTCTTCCTTGTCGATCTGATCATAATCTTCATTGGTCATGTTGATGTTTCCAAGCTGACCTGCTACCAAACCACAGTAAGCACTGACCATGGTGTTGATAATTTCCATATGTTCCTTAGCAACTTCAATGCTAAGGTGTGAAAGATTTGAGTTGTCGACTCGGATTGTGTGATGACTTTGGGGTTGAGGTTGAGGATTGCTTGTATAGTGAGCTTGCTGTTGTTGTTGTTGAGGTTGTGGTTGTGGCTGTGTTGGAACAGGAATGTAAGACCTCGGATCGAATTGAGGTTGTGATGGAGCAGCTGTTGACTGAGGAAACGGAAAGGAACTTGAACTTGTATTGGACACAAATGCAGTCTGCAGCTTAGGTTGCTGTTGCTGAGCTGCAGCGGATCTTGCCAAAGCATCGAATCCTGGAAGATACATTTCTGTATTCTGAGGAGCTGGAGCACGCCTTGCTTTCCTAATTTCTTCATCATTTTTATGTTCCAGCTTCTGAATGAACTCATAGATGTTAATCGTTTCTAGAGCTTTAGTATGCTTCAACAGCTCAATAAACGAACTCCATTTTGGGGGTAGGGCGTCAGCAAACCTATTCACCATGTCTTGTTGAGTAGCGACAACTCCATAAGCACACATCTCACTAATCAAATGATAGAAACGTGTGGTCATATCATTCAGAGTCTCGTTTTCCAAAAACTGAAAGGATTCAAACTCTTTCTTCAACAAATCATGCCGAGATTTTCGAGCAGCTGCATTGCCTTCTCCTCTAGCAACTAAGGCATCCCACAATGCTTTCGTGGTCTTGCAATATGAAAACTGATGGTAGATGTCTTTGTTGAGTGCTTGAGTAAGTGTGGCAAAGGCCTTTTTCTCCAATTCATAAGCTTTCTTGTCATTTTCAAGCATGTTGGCGTAACCTTCTGAAGTGGATGCTCTACTTTCAAGACTTTCATTGAATGCATTGACAAAACACATCCAAAGGTCGGTGCTTTGTCCTTGAACATATGTGTGAAAGCGGCCTTTCCATGACGGAAAGTCGTTCATGTGGTTCAGCTTTGGTGGACGATTGTTACTGCCTGTTTCACTCTCACTAATCAGAAGATTCTGAAGACTTTGACTTTGATTGGATACCAAAGCCCATTGACATGAACTTATTGACTGTTGTTGTTTAGGTATGGCACTCGTCATATATTCAGCCATCGACATCTGTTTCAGATCTGGTTGTGGATCCGTACTCCAATCCCAAGGGCTAGTACAACTCATTTTGATCAAATATAAATACCAAACCTACACACCACAAACTGTTAAGTGCAAAAACAGATATGAATCGAAAGATACAACCTGTTCGAAAGATACAACCTGTTCGAAAGAACAATACTTGTTCGAATGATCAACAAGGTTCGAAAGATCCTTGTTGAGTTTCGAACAAAGACTTCGAAGGATTGACTTCGAAAGATTGTCTATACGAAGGATCCTTATCTTTCGAACGATGATTTCGAAAGATTCTCCTTATGTTTCGAACACAGGTCTCGAAAGATGATACTTGTTCGAAGAATCAACAGTGTTCGAAGGATCACTGTTGATGGCTCGAACAATAACCTCGAAAGATAACCTTGAAAGATTCACCCAACATGAAGGATCCTTATCTTTCGTAATGAACAGTAACTCGAAGGATGTATCTATCGAAAAGATTCCTTGACTCGAAGGATAACACACTGACTTCGAAAGATGTTCGAAGGATGGTTATCTTTCGAATCTTCTTGATCGAAGGATGATCCTTCGAGCTCGAAAGTTATCTTTCGACGGCTGACACACTGACAAAAGTACTGATGGGTTGGGGAGAAAAGTGACAGGTTGGTGTACCAACTTTCGGCAGAAAGGATATGGTCTGCCAACAACTTTTCACCAAACTTTTTCACTTTCAAAAAGTTTACTAAAAGTAGGCAACCTTATCCTCAACTAGTTCACCGGAATGATAATCGGAGTATGACCGGAAAAATCAAAGTCACTTAAAAACAAGTTTTCAAGTTACCCAAACCAACCTTGAACACTCCCGAAGGTTTAGAAACCGTTTTTCAGTTTAAACAAGCAAGAAAAACCACCAAAACGGGTGCTAAACCTAGTGTCCAAACACACCAAGAACTCGAACAACCCGGTTTTAAACAAGGTAAAGAGCGAGGCTCTGATACCACTTGTAGGTCCCTTTTCTCGGAGGATCGAGAACAAACCTAAACCTTGTTATACTAACCCACTAGCAAGTGCGGAATCCAAGCTAGTAGGCAAACCGAGATGAAGCAAGTATAGAAACAAACACACAAGAGTTCACCGATTAACACCACTGTATTAATACATATGAAGGTTCCGGTTACAAGCACAATGCTTACAAATCTAACTTGCAAACTCTCACTATGTGTGTGTATGTTTCGGACAGAATGCTCTCAGCTCTCTAACTTTCTGTCTGTGTGCATCTATCTTTCACACTACACTGCATGGGTATATATATACCCAGCACAGGTTGTCTATCCCGAAGGATTCGATAGATGGTCCGAAGGATCATCTATCGAGGACAAGTCATTCGAAGGATGAGCAGGGACCTCGAAGGATGATCCTTCGAGGTCTAACAGTCGAACCATATCTATCGACCATCTCGAAGGATCAATAGTATCCTTCGAGTCTATCCTTCGAGCCTATCCTTCGAGACAGACTAACATATTACGGCTTATTGGCCAAGTCAAGCTAGGAGGATAGTTGACTTGGTCAACTTACAGACTAACTTAGGACATCGTTTACATACAGACCGAATACAGACAAAGTACAGACACAAGTGCACCAACAATCTGGATACGGGAGTATATTCAAGTGGTGGGACACACGAATAAGTTTAAGTAATTAAGACACTAATAATGTATCTCGAAATAATTGAAATTTGTGTGAAAATTTAAGTGGACCAATATACTGACAATCTAGGTGAATTGTTTAGAGCTTAAAATGAAATCAAGCTTAACGGTGTTAGTGATATGTCTCAAAAACTGATATGATCCTCTTGCACGAACTCACAAAAATATTGTCTGTAAATATTTTATTTCTGCATTTACTTTCTTTCAGAAAATCCAAAAAGATTTTAAGTGTGTTTTAGCATAAATTTTTTAAAGTCCAAAAATATTTTCGACAGTTGGTATTGAAAAGCTGTCATTCGAAATTCCAAGTTCTAAACATGAAGAACAGGTTTGGGAGAAAATGTATGAAGATGATATGTTTACAAGTGGATTTCATAGAACAAATCATGTTGTACATTTTCTGGAATAGTTTCTAAATTTTAAAAGATTTAATCATTTTGAAACTTATGTGTTGGGTAGAGATTATGCAGGTAACCTGAGCTGGAAGAAAGCCAGGTCACGATCTTGAAATGAATCATGAATGTGTGAATTCCAGACTACGATCCCAGCAGATTGAGAGGGGGAGTCTGAAGACAAAGTTGAGGAAGCAGCTAGAGCCGATATTGATTCTGAAATTGCTAATGCTGATGAAGCTTAAACATTCAACATTCGAGAGAGAGGAGTTTGTTGGTGATAAAGACTGATAAAGACTGAAGGTTGACAACCGAAGACTCGACACTGAAGACTCCGTCAACATCCAAGGGGGAGTTTGTTGGTGCATCCGTCTGTCGACTACGTCTTGTATCGAGTCTAGCATAGAATAGCATAGAACGGGGCACGAAATCCAAGAGGCTGTGTTTAGGAGTGATTCCGCTCCAAATGACATTTTGTCATTTGGAGCGAAACCCCATAAAATTCTGATTTCGCCCGAGTGTGTAAAGACCTGATTTCGCCCGAAATTGTAACACCTTTCGCTCCTTGTGACATTGCATGTTGGAGCGAAATCAGAACCACTATATATATAGTGGCAGTTGGAGCGAAATCAAAAACAGTAAGTTGAGTCATAGTCATTCCGGTTGCCACGAAGTGCTGCCGAAGTGTTGTCAGAGCTTGTAATCGATTCAGTAATCAATAAAACAATAGTTAAAAGTGAATACGGCTGAGATTGCACCAAAACATTAGTTTCCGCCTCTTGTTTTTGATAAGAAATCTTCTGTTTGACTCATTCAGGGCCGAAAACGATCCTACACTAAATTTCGGCACTAAAAAACTGAACAGTATCGATGCACATGTGCATGCGAATAAGGGTGGTTAGGTTTTTGGGGGGTGGTGGGATGGAGTTATTTTGTTGTGTTCACATTGATTCTCGCAATAAGGGTGGTTCTCGCAAAAACCCTACTCTATATATATCCTTTGTCATTATATTACATGTCTAAGTGTTCAAATCTTGTCCCCAACAAACCTGAGTCCTATCAATGAATGAGCAACAAGATTACCAATCAAATAACTGACTTCTATCATTTCGATCACATAAATTATCTATAAGGGTTATCGTCTAAAAACTTGCTATTCAACTTTCGACATTATAAATTACATATAAGAAAAACTTCCCTAGTGCCCATGGCCGCCCATGTCCCTGAATACAATTTGATTACATAGTTAGATTATAATCGCTATTATGATCAGACTCTATTTAGCCATGTTTAAAATGACCAAACACCACGCATAGAAACCCTCTAGATGAATATCACCTAATGCCTATGAAAAGTTCTACCTTACCACTGAAGAACCAAAGAATCGAGTTTAGGCCGGAGCCTGTAATCGAGGGTTGGGTCTTGTAAATGAGCTAGAGAATCGTCCTACAAAACAGAAAACCGTTAGGCTCGCCACAGAGATGGGAGGGCCCCTCTGCGACCACCCTCCGGCGTGATGATAAGTATTGGTAGAGAGAGAAAGTAGAGAGAGAAAATAAGGACGAAGGTTCAGAAAATCGTACGTGGCCTTGTACTTGATGGGGTATTTATAATGGTCAACTGAGATGACGTCATTCGTCCAGACGCACTTGAATGGAGGTTCGTCTTCGGAGTTATGGGGGAATGGACATATCTGAGATGTCCGTTCAAGTGGAGTTCGGTTCGTCCCAAGGGATCATGTCCGGCTTCGGATATGTATCTTCAAGTCCCCCAGTTTGTTAAGTTCCGTAAGGGACTTAGCAAAATGTTTGTGCAAGTTGTTTTGTCCAAATGACGTGTCGCTGCAGGAGTGGTTTTGGTCGAATGACGTGGCACGATTTGAATGGTGCCATCGTGGCGTGGGTGATATAAGTGGTTTGGCTGTCGGTCACCTACGCGTGACGATTACGAAACCCGGTGTTGGGAATCGTGGGTGTCAAGTGAAGCGATGGCTTGATTTGATTTCCCCTAAACCGACTTACTTTTTCTATAGAAACCGGTTTTACCTTTTCATTTTTACCTCTTTTCTCTCTTTTTCCTTCTCTCAATTGTTATCCCCTTTGCTTTCTTATCTTCGTCTACTTTAAAGAAAGGTGCGTTCTCTTTATATTATGGCTCCGGGTAAAGACAACATGTCGGCGAGTGTGAGCATTCTTACCCAACGTCAGTTGGATAAGTTTGTTCGAGAATACAGAATCCCTCTGGATCTTCACCCGATCCTTCCTTCAAAGGACGAGATCATTTACCCCTTCCGTCAAGGGAAGTTTCCCTTTTACACTCGCGTCTGTAATTTCGCGAATTACAGGGTTCCGTTCTCTCGTTTTTTGATTAGGGTTCTTCAGTTTTTTAGGTTTCATATCAGTCAAGTTAACCCATTCGGTCTAAGTCGTGTGAGTCATTTTGAAATTTCCTGTCGGGCCCAAGATCGGAGACTGGACTTGAATGTCTTCCGATACTTCTACGAATTTATTACCGCCGGGGACTGGTATACGTTTGCGCATAGGAAGGGTATACCTCCCCCCTCCTCTGACGAACGATCCAGCCTGAAAAATTGGAAAGATAATTTTTCTGGTTGGACGATCGCTGTCTTCCGGAGGATATGAGGTGGCGTTTTAAGGACTAGTCAATGTCCTTCGATCTGGGCGAGGACTTCGTCTTCGACCAGGAGCTGGCCCGTGCCTTAATTGAGCACAAGTCCCCAATCCGTCCCCTTCATGAGCACTTTCTTTTACTGGGTCAACTCTGTTTTTCTTGGAGCCAAGGGGATATGGACTGGCCGGTTATTCGCAGAAAGCGTGATCGTAAGTTCCGGCCTTTTTCCTCCCCTTCGGCATTTTCTTTTGTTACTTTACTAACTTGTTTTTTATTTTGAGAATGCAGGTGCCATAATGTCTCTCAAAGATGCTCTGAAGGTTCCTTGCTTTAACGTTTTTGATTTTGATTTGGAGGATCAAGGCAAAGATGAAGTTCCTCTAATGAAACAAGTGGCCCCTTCGGCTCAGGAGATTCGTCCTTTGGCTACTCATGACGCGGCCGAACCATCTGCTACTGAGGCTACTTCTTCTGTCCCGACTCCTACGAAAGATGCGGCTGGTTCTTCCGGATCTCAAGCTGGGAAGAAGTCCATCCTAGATGATGTGGACGACGATCTTGAGATACGTAGCTTAGATGAAGCCTTACAATATCGTCCTTCTTCAGTTTCTTTGAAGAGTAAAGGCGTCATGTCTGATGTTGACCAGAAGGGTTTAATTCGCAAAAGGAAGAATGAGTCTTTACAAATTCGTGCATCTGACCCTCTCCCTATGCCGAAGCCGAAGAAAAATAAAAAAAGGTTCCTCTCATTCTGGGAGTGATGTAATGGTTGATTTGGATGAGCACCTCACTGGGGGCAGATCTTCTAGGGAAGAGGCCGCACTGGCTCGATCTGCACCAACTCCCATCTTTTCTGGTGGTTTTCTTCCGGTTACTGAAGTGGAGAGTATGGAAGTGGAGAATCCGGAGATAACAAGTAAGGGAAACGGGAAAACTCCTGGTGAACATAAGGTGGTGACTTTTTCAGGTACGACTTTGGGTTCATCATTGGGTCCGGACCATTTTATTGACAATGAGGAAGACCAAGTGTCCTCTCTTCCCCCGTCTTGGTTCAGACCTGAGTTGATGTCCTTTTTTCGATATGTAGATGTGTTTTCAGATGACATGGAGATTGACCCGGCAACGGCTGATGAGAAGTTCATTCCAGAATGGGATATTCGGAACAAAGACTCAGTAATGGATGAGTTGGTTGCAAGAACTTTTCTTTTTAACGTAAGTACTCCGCTGGATCATGCACGAAGCCAGAAAATGAAAAGCGAAGACCTAGGTGCCATGGTTCTGTCCAACCAGGCTCAGTCTAACATTTTTGTGACAGAACTTTATCGGCGTTGGATTGAAGCGGAGTCGGTGAGAGAGAGTTTGGAGAAGGAGACCCTTTCTTTGAAACGGAAGGTTCAAAAGACTCGGGAGGTTGAGAAAAAGGTTACCCAACTTACCCAAGATCTTCACGCTAAAAAAGAGAAGGTTAAGTCTCTTATTTCCCAGAATCAATCGTCTCAAGCGGCTGCAGCCTCTGCGGCTGAAGATAGGGATAGGGTTTCTGCGGAGTTAAAAGATTTGTCCGAATCTATGACGAAAAAGGATGAAGAGCATAAAGCGGTTTTGGCGAAGATGGAGGAGTCTTTTTCGAACGCTCGTCTAGCTTATGCGAACATGATGGCTGGTATGCACCTTGCTTAATCGTATATTTTTTTTTATTTTTGCTACTCCCTTCTAACACCTTGGTCAGAGCGGGATGTACTCAAATCAGGAGAGGCCGATCTGAAGGCCCAGATCGAAGAGATGAAAGTGTACGAGGAAGAGGTTAAGGCGGAGAATGCAGCTTTACAGGCCAAGGTGGAAGATCTTCAGGCAACTAAGACTTGGATGCTTTCGGAAGGAGCCAAGCTTCTTGCTAAGAATATTCATGAAGGTCCGGAGATGACCGCCGATGTTGCCGCTGTTAATAATGCGATGAGCGCCATGGGCGTCAACTCCGGTCTTCATAACGGCTATCTTCATGCCTTGAAGAAAAAGACTCCCTATGCTCAAGTTTTGATGCTGAATCGTAATGCGGAAGAGGAACTGAATGCGGCAGTTGCTTGTTTTGATTCTCTTGCCTTTCCAGTTGTGGAGGATCTCCCGAAGCTCGTCAACGAGCCGCTTTCCAATATCAAGCACGCTCTTTTCTTCGCAAGTGGAGAGTCTTCGAAGGAATGAGGTGGACATGCCCGGCTTCTTGGGGTATGCACCTTGGAAGATTTTAATTTTATCTGTCTTTTTAGGTGGACATATCTGGTATTTTGGGATATGCACCTTATTTTTTGATTTGAGATGAATGTAATGATGTTCTTACCGTACTTGACAATTATCCTTTTAACATGTAAACAGTTTTTGTATCTTCCGGTTATGTTAATCCGGTTAATTTTGATGTAATCACTTCTTCGTACATGCGTCCATGCTTTTTATGCTTACGTTTCTCTTTTTTAGAACGTTCTTTTTAAGGTACGGATCCGATTTTTTTTTTTGGATAATTTTTAAATGAAGGCAAGGGTACGAACGATGCCAGTTCGCTCTTGTCTTTTAGGGTTAGCATCCCTGATTCGGCCGATGATATTTTTCGTGTTGCAACTTTTGGTGATAGAAACGTTTTGTATTCTATTTAATCTATCCGGCGTATGCTTCTCCGGTTAACGTATGGTAAAACATTTAAAATAATCTGCGGGTAAAACCCTCCGCAGTTCTTAGAAATATAAGATTGTTTTGTGCGGGTAAAACCATCCACATTACAAAGGAAGTAAAGATGACGGAGGTCGTAGCCTCCGTACTACAAATTTATTTCAAAATATCATGAAGTTTTTCAAAGAAAACATTTCTTGAGGTGCGCTCCATTCCAGGTGCGAGGGACGAGGGTTCCGTCCATCCTGCTGAGCGTATAAGCACCATCTTTTCCAGCAGTCTTAACTTGATAAGGGCCTTCCAACTTCGGAGACATCTTCCCCGTACCCTCAACCAGGCATGCCTCGTTGCTTCGCATGACGTAATCTCCAACCTTGAGTCGAACCTCCTTTACTTTCGAGTTGTAATGTTTCTCCAACTCTTTTTTGTACTTTGCCTCCCGAATTGCCGCTAGTTCTCTTCTTTCTTCGGCCAAGTCGAGGTTCAGGCGGAGTTCTTGTTCGTTCACTTCTAGACTTTGCCGCATGCGAGGGGTAGGTATACCGACTTCGGCGGGGATGACTGCTTCCGTACCGTACGTTAAACTGAAAGGAGTTTCCTTCATGCTTGTTTTTGGCATCGTCCGGTGAGCCCATAAGACGTGCGGAAGTTCATCTACCCAAGAAACACCTTCTTTCCCCAGACACTTTTTTATGCCTTCTACAATACTGCGGTTGGCTCTTTCTACCTGCCCGTTGGCCTGGGGATGGGCAACTGAAGTGAAGTTTTGTTCAATATGCATTCTTTCGCACCAGGTTTTGAATGGTTTTTCCGCAAACTGCTTTCCATTGTCGCTGATAATGCAGAGTGGCATTCCGTACCTGCATACTATATTTTCCCAGACGAACCTCAGCACTTGATCCCCAGTGATAGTTCGGAGAGGTTTAGCCTCAATCCACTTTGTAAAGTAATCGATGGCCACCAACAAGAACCTCACTCCTTAGGTGGAAACTGGGAAGGGACCGATGATGTCAATCCCCCACTTTTGAAACGGCCATGCCGAAGTTACAGGGACAAGGTTGTTTTTAGCTCGGTGATTGATGGGAGCATGCCGTTGACAGTCTTCACATGCTAGCAGTTCATTGACAGCGCTCTGGTGCATGCCTGGCCAAAAATATCCGGCGTTCATAGCTTTGGCTACGATCATCCTCGGTCCGGAGTGGATGCCGCGTATCCCCCAGTGAATTTCTCTTATGACATAGCTGGCCTCCTCCGGGGTTAGGCATTTTAGGAGCGGACCTAGAAAGGTCCTTCGATAGAGATTTCCATCGTGAACCTGATACTGCAATGCCTTTACTTTTATCTTCCGAGCTTGAGCTTTTTCCTCTGGGAGTGTGCCGTCTTTCAAATAGTCTAGGATGGGAGTCATCCATGATCTTTTCTGTACGGAGATTGACATAACGGACTCCATCTGCTAGATAGCCGGAGCTTGCAAAGTTTCGACCAATACTTCCTTGGACAAGTGACAAAATGCTACGGAGGCAAGCTTGCTTAAGGCATCCGCCTTTTTGTTCTTGCTTCGTGGTATGTGAACTACCTTGCAAGAGTCGAACGAGGAGATTAAACTGTTGACTTGGCTTAGATACCGGATCATATTTTCTTCCAGTGCTTCGTATTCTTGGTTGACCTGGTTGGCAACTAGTAACGAATCGACATGGGCCAGTACGGAGGTTGCACCAGCCTTGGCTGCGGTTTGGAGTCCTGCGAGAAGGGCTTCGTACTCTGCTTCATTGTTTGAAGTTTTAAACTCAAAACGTAGGGCATAAGTATACTCTATTCCTTCCGGATCTATCAAAATTAAATTGGCTCCTGCCCCTTTTTTACTGGAAGCTCCGTCTGTATATAGGTTCCATACCCTTGGGAGGGCGGGCTTTTCTTTGGTGCTTTCCCCGGTCGGTACTTCCGTAAGAAAATCTGCCACAGCCTGACCTTTTACCGGACCTCTAGTTTGGTAGACGATATCGAAAGCGCTGAGTTCGATTGCCCATTTGGTGAGACGTCCGGAGACCTCTGGCTTTCTGAGAATTTGCTGAATCTGAAGATCGGTTTGTACTTCTATATTGAAAGCCTGAAAGTACCTTCGGAGACGTCTGGAAGCATGTACCAATGCAAGTGCCAATTTCTCAATCATTGGGTACCGAGTTTCATAATCTTTTAAAATGCGGCTTACGTAGTAAACCGGTATTTGTGCTTGTTTCCGGTGCACCACAAGTACTGCACTGATGGCGAAATGAGAAGCGGAGAGATAAACAGTGACGGTTTCTCCGGTAATTGGAGCGGTCAGAGTGGGTAAAGACCCAAGACAAACTTTCAACTCCTGGAATGCTGAATCGGCCTCCGTCGTCCATTCTATCTGACCCTTTCCGGTTCGTTTTTCAATACGTTCATGAAAGGAATGGTTCGATCGGCCGCTTTTGAGACGAAGCGATGGAGAGCTACCAATTTACCATTCAGCGATTGAATTTCGTTGACCGTTTTAGGAGGTTGCATGGAGATTACCGCTTTGATCTTATCCGGGTGTGCCTGGATTCCGGATTGAGTTATCCATACGCCTAGAAACTTCCCTTCTTCTAAATCGAAAGAACATTTTTTGGGATTAAGCTTGAGGTTGATACTCCGAAGCCTAGTAAAGGTTTCGAGTATGTCATCGATCATGTTATCTTCGGCTTGGCTTTTGATGACCAGATCATCTACGTATATCTCTAAATTCCGTCCGATCTGATCCTTGAACGCTTTATCCATCAACCTTTGGTATGTCGCTCCGGCGTTTTTTAACCCAAATGGCATTTTGGTATAACAAAAAAGGCCTTCATTTGTTATGAACGTCGTCTTATCCTCATCTTCCAAAGCCATCTGTATTTGGTGGTAACCTTTATATGCGTCTAAGAAGCATTTAAAGCGAAAGTTGGACAGAGAATCAATCTTCAAATCGATCTTCGGCAGAGGGTAACAATCCTTCGGACATGCATTGTTCAGATCAGAAAAATCAACGCACATTCTCCAAGTTTTGTCTTTCTTTATTACCATCACCGGATTGGAGACCCATGTTTGATACCGCACTTCGCTGATGATTCCGGCACTTAGTAGTTTCCGTACATCCCCAGAGATGGCTTTGTGACGGGCTAGAGCCATGTTTCTTTTTCTTTGAGCGACCGGCTTTACCGAATGGGATACTTTCAGCTTGTGCTCGGCCAAACACCGAGGAACTCCGAGCATGTCAGAAGTTTGCCATGCAAATACATCAAGTGAACTAGACAGAAGCTTCCATAACCGTTTTTTGGTACGTTCAGGGAGCTGGGCCACAACGACAATTTTTTTGTTCTGGAAAATGTGGATGTATAGCCCACTCCTCTGTAAGGAGGGCTGGAGGTTGCACATTACCTTCGCTTTGTCGTATTTCAGCTACGTGCATTGTTGATTCGGAGTGAAGAGTCGTTACTCCTGCTTCGGTGGGAAATTTCAATGACCCATGAATGGTAGAACTGATAATACCGAAAGCGCACATACCTGGTCTCCCTAGTATAACGTTGTGGACGGACCTTGCTCCCACCACTAGGTATGTCAAGTTGACGGTACTGACCTGGCTTCCGGCTCCCAACGTTGTTGGTAGGGTGATTTGCCCAATTGGCTGCACCACCTCTCCGGAGAAGCTTACCAATGGCATGGAGACTTGTATCAATTTTGCTTTAGTTTGCGGAGCTAGCTGTTGGAAACACTGTTGGTACATGATCTCAGTGGCATTTCCACTATCAACATAGATTTTCCGGACCTTGTGGCCTGCTATTATCGCAGACACTATGATTGGTCCGTCTTTGATTTCTCCGGGGGTAATTGGAGGGAAAGCGATCGGTTGTTGCATCCAAGCGGCCATATGATGATTGGACCGCTTAATGCCTTGGTTATTTACTTTCCTGATCATGCAAATTGCTGGTTGGTTGTTTGGATTATCCGCCGAATTCCCTGAAGATTTTCCTTCTTTCACTTCTTTTACCAAATGCGACAGCTTTCCGGACCGCACTGCTTTTTCTATTTCTTGTTTTAAGGACCAGCAATCGTCTGTATTATGACCCCGCACATGATGGTAATCACAATACTTTTTGGAGTTCTTGTCGCCCGGATTTCGGAGCTTTGGTGGGGCGGGGAAGTTTGCCCCTTCGGCACTGGGGATTTCACTAGGAGTCTTGGAAAGATTCGATAGGTTGTAAAATCTTGATCCGGAACTTCTTCCCCGTTGAGGCCTATCATTTCTACTGCAAGGGTGTGGTCGTCCCCTACTTCCGGACGGAGTTTTATCGAATACAGACCCACCATTTTTCTTCCAGGAGGACATCTTATGATCCGACTCCGGTGCTGGATTGCATGCGTTTTTCCCTCGAGTGAAAGCTCTGGCTCGCTCCATGAGTACTTCCATTGTCTTTGGGAGGTTTTCATGTAATTTTTCGACCAGTTGGTTATTCCGGACACCATGACAGAATCCGGAGATTCTTAACTGGTCCACTACCCCACTGATCTGCATGCTTTCTCGATTGAATCGATCGATGAAACTATCCAAAGATTCCCCATCCTTTCTCCGGATGTTATGAACTTCAGTGATTTCTTTGGAGTAATGCCTTTGTTGGCTAAAGTTCTGGAGAAACAACCTTCGGAACTCTTCAAAATCATTGATCTCTCCTTCGTTCAAGGCATCAAACCACACCCGAGCAGCCTCGGTTAGTGTTTGTGTGAACATGAAGCACCATGCCGGCATCGGCCATTGTTCTACACGTGTAGCCCCATCAAAATCAAACATGTGATCGTCCGGATCAGTGGTACCATCATATTTCTTGACTGTGGTTGGCATTTTGAGCTTCGGAGGGAGTTTAGCGTGTGTGATACGAGCACTGAATTTGGATTTAGCAGTCATGGAAACCGGATGATATGGCTTGGTGAGTTCCGGATCATTGACTACTTCCATTTGCGTTTCATTTCGTATTGCCATTGCTGGAGATGGTCCGGAGGATCCCTGCACGTATCCATTATAAGTTTCCAAAGTAACTACTGTGGAGAAAGTAGGAGAAGTGAAAATCGTAGGACCCATAGTCCTTACCGGTGTTTCATCATGGTAGAGCCTGGTTCGTAAACCGAGGAGCTCTTCATCTCTAGCCTGTTGGGCTTTTAATCTTCGTAGAAGACTTGCATTTTTAGAAAGAAATTCCGCATCGAATTCTGATGCTTGCGAAGTGGGAATCAGTATGAATGGCAGAGTTGTTCCTGGTCCCGAGCTCAAAGGAGCTGAAACTGTGGAACTAATGCTTGCCGATGCTGCAGTTTGCGTACTAACAGCTATGGATCCCGAATTCATAGAACTTGAGGCCGCCATAGATCAGTTCGTTGCTCAAGAAATTCACTAAAGTGAAGGACTGTGAGTTGTGAAATCGGATGGCGCCAATTGAAGAACCAAAGAATCGAGTTTAGGCCGGAGCCTGTAATCAAGAGTTTGGGTCTTGTAAATGAGCTGGAGAATCGTCCTGCAAAACAGAAAACCGTTAGGCTCACCGCAGAGATGGGAGGGCCCCTCTGCGACCACCCTCCGGCGTGAGGATAAGTATTGGTAGAGAGAGAAAGTAGAGAGAGAAAATAAGGACGAAGGTTCAGAAAATCGTACTTGGCCTTGTACTTGATGGGGTATTTATAATGGTCAACTGAGATGACGTCATTCGTCCAGACGCACTTGAATGGAGGTTCGTCTTCGGAGTTATGGGGGGAATGGACATATCTGAGATGTCCGTTCAAGTGGAGTTCGGTTCGTCCCAAGGGATCATGTCCGGCTTCGGATATGTATCTTCAACCACAAAATTGTCCATGCTTACAAATATGTCTCCAATATAAGAGCAAACTGTCAAAATGTTCGTTAAGTTTTGTCATTGTTGTCACGCTAGTCCAAAACTCAAAAATTTTGAATCTGGATCCATGTGGTTTCAAGTTTGTTGTCATTTTCATCCAAAATCAAAATTGATCAGGTTTTTCAGTTAACATTCGGTTTTTCTATCTTTTTCCTCCCTTTAGTGAAGGGCAAAATGGCCTTTTAACATTTTATTATAATAAATTAAAAAATCTGACCATTTTACCCTAAAAAGGAGGAAAAGACAAAAAAAGTTGAATGTTAACTGAAAAATCTGATCAAATTTTGATTTTGAATAAAAATGACAACAAAATTTAAACCATATGGACCCAGATTCAAAAGATTTGATTTTTGGACTAATATGACAAAAGTGACTAAAACTCAAGGACCGTTTTGGCAGTTTACTCCCAATATAATTTGAAAAAATGTCATATCAAGTAAATGTGATAGTTCTAGATATGGTGATAGGTGGTGGACCGGAGCTAGGGATGGGTAGGGGTGGCATGGGCATGGGCGGTGTGATATTGACATAGTATTATGGAGACACGATGCTTTCCGGAAGTGAGGAGGGGGATGCGGGCCACGTGACAGCGAAGGTGGATCAAGAGTCCGGACGTACATAATAATATTATTGAGACCTCGATCATTGACTTATGCATACATGTATACATTTCTAAGAGATTAGGAAGTACACAACTCAAAAATGTAGCCACGGCTACCTTAAATCATTTAATGTTCAATACATGTTTTTTTTTTTTTACTATTTTGTACTTCCTATAATTTCTTGAATAAAGTTTAAATACTATACAACCTTTACTTGTTTAAAAATTAAGCTGGCTCAACTTGGCGAGTTTTTTTCTGATGAGTTTTTTCCGAATTATTTGGGCATCTCTTAAAACTATGTGTTATTTGTTTCACCCTAGATCCATGCTTATTAGACATTCATGTGGCCTAATTTTGTTAAAACTTCCAATTAAAAAGACAAAAAAAGTTTATACCAACATCACTCAAACTGTAAAAGATTATTTGCTGGCCACATTATAATTTGCTTGAATCAACAATTTTGAAACTTTAATGTGTCTTTTAGTAGAAAAAAAAGGTTAAGTAACATAGAAATCAAGACGAAGTTTCTAATACTTATGGATTAATAATAATAAAAAATGGGTTATTGGATTTATCACCGCTAACTATTGGCTATTGGCCACCCCCAACTATCACTTTGACGCCCACCACCCCCAACTTAACACTTAGTGTGGTCTGTCACCACGTCGTTAACTGATCACTAACTTTTGATCATGTTACTATACATTTGGGGTGTCCTAAGATCTCTAAAACCTTTCTAAGATTCCTATGACACTCCCAAAAGTATAGTAACGGGATCTAAAGTTGGTGATCAGTTAACGATGTGTTGACATAACACATTAAGTGTTAATTTGGGGGTGACGAACGTCAAAGTGATAGTTAGGGGTGGCAGCGGCCAATAGCGAATAATTTGGGGTGATAAAATCCAATAACCCATAAAAAAGGTTAAGTAACCCGAAAATAATAATAATAATACCCATCATGGTATCAAATCCCGATCCCGAAAATATCGTACCGAAATTTTTTCGGTACAGGAAACGGTATCCACTTTTTGGCATTTTCGGTATCGGTATTTTTGGGATCGGTACCGGTAAAATACCGAATTTTACCTTCAAATACCGCTACCGTACCGATACCATACCGATGTCGTACCGTACCGACATATTTTGGTATTGGTACCCAATTTTGTCGAAATTCGGGATCAGAATTTTCAGAATCGAGACGATATCAGGACAGAATGAGGATTTGCTCAGACCATGTATTCGGAAAAGAAATGGATAATGACTTGAGTAAATTTGATCCAACAAATAAAAACCTTAAACTGAAATAAATAATATCTTCTTTTATTCACATGTTGTTATCAAGTTTACCGCCCCACGTGGTGTTTGTGTGGTTGGTGACGTGTCCTCAGCCGTCACCATTTAATTCCATTTCTCCACTTCCTTCATGGAGGACACCGACATCGCATTGCCATCATGATCCTAGCACAAAAGTTTGACCATAAGTCAAAATCAATTCCAGCTTTTGGTAACCACAAGTCAAAATCAATTCCTAACTTATACCATCCCGACGCTTACGGGTGGGCTGTTTGTGTCTACGCCTCTCTCCTTCATTTTCACCCTTTTTTTCTTCCACTTAGACCATAGTCCCTCCATGGGCTTAGCGATGGACACTTAACATAAAACTACTTTCATCATAGTTGCCGATTGTCATTATAAAGTTGTAGAATAATATTCAACTAGTATTTTTGGCCGTCGCGCGTTGCGGCGGCACACGACGGGTGGAAACATGTAGTAACGCAACACACGATTTGTATAACGCAATGTTTAAAAGACAATTAAAAAAGTGTAAAACATAATGCATAAAACACAATTAAAAAAGAGTAAAATAGAAAGGTAGACATAAAGTGTAAAACACAATAACTAAGACATTTTGTAAATCACAGTACATTGGTATTTACAAAGTAGGAGTAGTAGTACAGGGATTAAAATAGAGTAATATCGCAAGAGATAAAAACGCAAAGTCTAAAATTTGAGATAAAATAAAAGTAGTAGGGTAAAATAACAAGTATAAAAGTAGAGAGGTGGTGGCGGAAAAATGTTGAGGGGGTGGCGGCGGAAAAGGCAAAGTGTAAAAGTAGAGAGGTGTGGCGGAAATGTTTAAAAGATGAGGGGGTGGTAGTATAATTGAAAAAGTAGAGGGTTGGTGGCGTAAATACGTAAAAGTTTAAAGGGTGGTGGAAAAGCAAAGTAGAGGGGTGTTGATAGCAAAGTTTGAAAGGCGAATGTTAGATTGTGGAAACTCAGAGTAAAGGGTGTGATTGTCGCAAAGTATGAAAATGGGGTTGTCAGTGACTTAAAAGCCACCGACTTTATGCTTTAAGATAGTTAAGAATGTTACACAATTGTTTGAATACTACTTTATCTTTGTATGTGAATCCACGTTAAAAGTGATTGTGAATGTTATTTTTCAAAATAAATGCTTTAGAATGGTTAAAACTTAGTGATTGTTGTTTAGGCTATAACTATAACATATGTATATGAAAATAAAATTATATTATATTATATCACTTAAAAACCTTAAGGGTCTGTTTGGTATGAGGTAATAAAATAGATGAGAGAATAGAATGGACGAGGTAATGGAATGGACAACGGAATGAAATGGATCATTCCATTCCATTGTGATGTTTGGTTACTCATACGTGAATAGAATGAATCATTACTTAGTACAATTTGATAAACAAAAAAAGATGAAGTAACGAAACACAACTGTATTAAAACCGACTTTACCCAAAAAAAACATTGTATTAAAAACGACAGAAATATAATTGCCTCAATAATAATAATAATAATAATAATAATAATAATAATAATAATAATAATAATAATAATATACTAATGATAAAAAATTAATAATAGATTTTTGATATATATTAATATTAGTATGAATAATAATAATAATAATAATAATAATAATAATAATAATAATAACATATTTCTTTCCATTCCTTGAAGGAATGAAAAAAAAAACACCTACATATTAAGGAATGAAAATTATTATATTTGGAAGGAGTTACATTCCTTTGGAATGCTCCATTCCATTACCACATGATAACCAAACATGTTTCTTTTCATTCCATTAGAATGATCCATTCCATTCCACCTTCCATTCCTTCATACCAAACGCTACCTAACATCTTTACTAAAAGATGATTATTTGACACATGATATACTTAAAATTATGGTTATAAAAGTTGCTAGGCGTTCACTGTTACACCCTAACTTTTGCGGAAGCGTATTCGTGTGACTTGATCGGTTCTCATTGCATTCGATTATAGTAAACAACCATATGATCAAAATGATGTTCATCCATTCATAAAGTTTAAAATATTTCAAACACCAGTCATTTAAGTTTCAACAACACAACCTCTGATTTAGTTACAAACCAACAAAAGTGGATGACATCTAAACTTGAAATTTACATCCTGAAACAACACCAGCGCCCAAGATCCAACTTGTTTCCTGAAATACATGTAATTTTAAAAACATCAACAAAAGTTGAGCGAGTTCATGCGTTTTGTATGAGTACTGATAAACTTGTAAATATTTGAGAGACTCTTTTGAAAATAGGTATGAAAAGCGTCTATGAACAGATCAATTAATGTTTTGCAAGGACATTAATGTATGTGAAGACATAGGGAGTACTCATTCCGAGTAGACTATTATTAGTGTCGAATCCTCTCGACTGTGTCAAATCACCTTGACTGTGTCAAATCCCCTTGACTGTATCAAATGGTTAGTGTTTTATGTATTATGGTGTTTTAGGGTGAATTATGATGTTCGGTGTCCCTAACTAGCTTCGTAATGCTAAAACAATGCTTCTAGTGAAAATTTGGTTTTTCGGGTAGTGTCCGGTTTCGGTTGGTTACCGGTTCGTTAAAGTGCTAAATATCGCAGTTTAGTGTGCTTTATGTTGTCTTTTATGACAGTTTCGATTCCCGACACTTAGGAAAGTATTCTGGACCGTTGAACCATAATTCTGCATTATATTTTGATGTCAGAAAGCTGATTTTTGCTGAATTTGGTTGTTTTCTGCAGAATTATGCAGTGTTGGTGTGTTTCTAGCACTTTCTGGCACCTAAATCATCACTAGGAAGACAGTTTTGTAATCCCTACTTTCCTACACACTATTCTAGTGTAACACTTGGTTCCGGGCCTTATTTTGTGTCTTAATATAATGTCTGTCTGAGTACTGAACTCCCGTCAGTACTTCTAGTTTGTCTGATAACTGTGCTAACTTTATTCTGTGCACTAATTGAACCATATTGTGTTGCATGTAATAATGATGAACAATCTTGCAACATGAAATGCCTTTGTATGTATATGATAGTAATCAGAAATTCATTCGTCTTGTTAATTCAATCATGCACAGTCATTAAAACACAGATTACTGTTTATTATTGTACGGAACACATGGAAAAGTGCCAGTTGTCACATTCTCCCCCCGTTAAAAGAATTTCGTTCCAAAATTCAAGCTATGTCATCGGTCGCAGGGGAGTTGTGAATCAAATGTGGAGACTTAATTTGGTCTTCATGTTCCCAAGTAAATTCTGGGCCATGACGTGAATCCCAACGAATTTTAACAAGTTTAAAACGAGTTCTCCGTGTTTTGTGGACTTCCAGTCCGTAACCTTAACAGGTTCTTTTAGTAATTTGGAGTTTGTCGTTGATGTGAATCTTGTTTGCGGGAATAACGACTATTTCTTGAGTAGGACTCTTCCTGAGGTTAGACACGTGAAACATGTCGTAAACACTGCTAAGTTCCTTTGGGAGTCTTAGTTTGTATGCAACCATTCCGACCCTTTCTAGGATCTCGAAAGGTCTAAAATACCGTGGGTTCAACTTCCCACGCTTCTCCAAATCGTACTACGCCTTTCCAAGCCGGGATTTTCAATAAAACCATATCTCCATCCTAAAATTTCAACGGTTTCTGCCGTTTATCGGCGTAGCTTTTCTGTATATCACGTGCTGACTTGATACGACCACGTATCTGAACGATCTGGTTTGTAGTTTCCTGAATCAACTTGGGGCCAATAAATCGTTTATCTACGGTCGCCGTTCAACACAACAGGGACCGAAATTTACGTCCATATAAAGCTTCAAACGGGGCGGCCTGGATGCTGGTGTGATAGTTATTATTGCAGGAGAACTCCACTAAGGGCAGTGAGTATCCCAACTTCCATCAAAGTTCGTCACACAAGCACGTAACATGTCTACCAAAGTCTGTATTGTTCGTTCACTCTGGCCGTCCGTTTGAGGGTGAATTGCAGTGTTGAGGTTTAACTGTGATTCGAATGCTTTTTGAAACGTTCGCCACATCCTTGACACTAAACGACTATCTTGGTCGGATAAGATAGAAACAGGCACTCCATGACGTGCCACAATCTCTTTAAGATAAATCTCTGCTAATTTCCTTGTGCTGTCTTCCTCACTGTTCGGTAGGAAATGTGCGTACTTGGTGAGTTAATCAATAATCACCCAAATCATATCGTGATCTCTTTGGGTTCTTGGTAGCTTTGTAACGAAGTCTATTGAGATTTTTCCCACTTCCACACGTGAATCTCAAGTTGTTGCAGCAGCCCTGACGGTTTCTGGTATTCTGCCTTAACTTTGGCACAAATGAGACAGTTACCCACATATGTAGCAATATCGGCTTTGATCTTGGGCTGCCAATAAAAGTCTTGGTACATTCTGTCGAATCCAGGATGGACCGAGTACCTTGACTTCTAATTTTTGCCCAAAATAAGCATACGTAAATTGTCGTGAGTCGAAACCCCAAAGTCGTCCCATGGAGTATAAGATTCCGTCTTCCTTAGGCAATAATTGCACTTCCATTCCATGTAACGCTTCTGCTTGAAGGTTCTCTGGTTTGAGCGCCTCTTGCTCAGCTTCACGAATCCAAGTGACGAGATTTGTTTGTATGGTCGTCTCTAAGGCTCGCACCCTTAGAGGGTTTGCGCGTCCCTTGCGGCTCAAAGCATCTGCTACAACGCTCTCCTTGTCCAGGTGATACTAAATCTCACAATCTTAATCATTCAAAAATTCAACCCATCGTCGCTGTCGCATATTCAAATCCATACAAGTAATGATGTCAAATCTTCAATGCGCAGCACACCGCACCTAGTTGAAGGTTGTACGTGCTGTAGTTCTTCTCATGATCCTTCAATCGACGTGACGCATTCGGGTTGAATTTGTCTCGTTGCATCAACACGCAACCGAGACCTTGTCGAGAAACATCATAATAACCGCAAATCCATTGGTACCGTCAGGAAAAGACAAGATGGGTGCCGCCTAGGTTAGCGTTGTTAGTGGTTGAGCAACCTTTGGAAAGTTCTCTATGAATTGTCTGTAATAGCATGCTAACCCCAGAAATTGTCGCATCTCAGTTGGTGTCTTTGGGGCTCCTTAGTTCTTGATTGCCTCGACCTTGGCAGGGTTGGCATGAATTCCATTCTCATTTACTGCATGAGTTAGAAATTGCACCTTGCGAATTCAAAATTCGCATTTCGACAGCTTTGCATACAACCGTCCCTTCTTCAAGAGTTCTAAGATAGTTCGCAGGTGTTGCTCATGTTCTTCCTTGGTATTCGAGTAAATACGGATGTCATTGATGAATATAATCACAAAATTATCCAGATATGGCCTGCACACCCTATTCATGAGGTCCATGAATACTGCTAGTGTGTTTGTTAAGCCAATCGTCATGACAAGGAACTCGAAATGTCCATATCGAGTCCTAAAGGTCGTTTTAGGGATACTTTCTTCTTGTATTCGCAGTTGAGGATATCCTGACCTCAAGTCGATCTTCGAGTAGTAACAAGAGCCTTGTAATTGGTCGATCAAGTCATCAATCCTCGGCAAAGGATACCAATTCTTGATGGTTAACTTATTCGATTCCCTGAAGTCGATGCACAAACGGGAAATGCCATCTTTCTTCTTACGGAATAGCACTGGAGCTCCCTAAGGCGAGAAGCTTGGTCTGATGAATCCCTCATTCTAGCAGCTTTTGTAGTCGTGTCGTTAGTCCTTGTGTCTCGAACGAAGCTTTTCGGTAAGGTGCCTTCGCCATGGGTGCCGCTCCTGGCACTAGGTCTATCCTAAACTCCACTCGTCGCTGTGGAGGTAACCCAGGCAAGTCTTCGGGAAAGACTTCTGGAAATTCCTTCACAATAGGGATGTCTTCTAGCTTTGGCTCCTTGGTCTCCTTATCGACAACATGAGCAAGGAAGGCTATGCAGCCTTTTCGAAGGCACTTCTGTGCCTTTATGACCAATGTGGGATCTCGCAATCCACCGCCTTATAGGGCCCAGCATCCTCGCACCAACTG
Organism: Helianthus annuus; assembly: GCF_002127325.2. NCBI lineage: Eukaryota > Viridiplantae > Streptophyta > Magnoliopsida > Asterales > Asteraceae > Helianthus > Helianthus annuus. The sequence continues at coordinate 95,257,827 of NC_035438.2, read as the reverse complement.
CATGAAGGCCGTGGACTAAGTGTTTCATCATTCGCAAGAGGGATGCGAATAATTTTCTCATGACAAACATCTTCGGCTCCATCTTTGGATATCTAATCCATGCAGACTACTACATCATGACTTCCCAAGTCAACAGGTAATAGAAGGTTCCCGCTATCTATGTTCCAAAATACAATCCTTAATCACCTCATTTGCTTTAGCTAACCTTCCATTTGGCAATTCTTACGAATACGGGACGCCTATCCTACTTGAAACTAGGCCAAGTAGGTTCTTAAGTTCTAAGGATACAAGGGTAAAGTCGGCGCCAGTGTCAATCAAAATGAATGTATAGAGTTGGTTAGTAAGGAACGTACCCGTAACCGTAATTGGATCCTGGCGTGCTTCACGAGCTCCGATCATGAAGTCTCTTCCTCGCTTGGTTCTTCCTAGGGCAATATTTCCTAAAGTGCCCCACGTCACCACATTTGAAGCAACCTGGAACTCTACCATTATTGTTTTCGTCTAGGTTGCAGTCATCATTTCCCCCTTGTTTGGGATATTTCACCCAATAGGCATCCATGTTGTGTCCTTCTTTCCCACATCTGTCGCACTTAGGCCTTAGACATTGACCTTCATGGTGAAACTTGCATGCGTCACATCTTGGCTTAGTCCCCAAATAAACCTTACCACCGGCCTTATTAGTGGCTCCATAAGCTTTCATGCCACGAGGCGGGTCCACTTCCCTTCTTTTGTTTGCATTAGAGTTATCATAACTAACTTGGGTGCCTTTCTTTAGGTTTGAAAACTTTCTTTTATTGTCGCCTAATGACTCCACATGAGTCTCTTTCCTGTTTGTCTCAGATCCCGAAAACTTTCCCATTCGAAGAGCTTCTTCAGTAAGCGTAACACTTAAATCGATAGCCTCCGTGATGGTTGGAGGCTTTGCGGCAGTAACCATGCTTAGGATTTGAGGCGCAAGTCCCCAAATGAACCGCTCGATTCTCTTGAATTCCGGCTCGACAAGATAGGGAACGACCCTTGATAAATCATGGAAGCGCAGGATATACTCGGCTAGTTTTGGACCATCCATCTTTAAGTTCCAGAATTCCGTTTCCAATTTCTGAATCTTTGCTCGAGAACAATACTTTTTGCACATTAACTCCTTCAGTTCATCCCATATTAATGCATATGCAGCAGCTTCACCCAATGTCTACACATGGAGGTTCCACCAAGAGAGCGCTCCGTTAAGAAACAACCCAGAAATGTACGTAACTCTTTGTTCCGAAGCACATTTGCTCATTCTCAATACGAAGTCCGTTTTCTCCACCCAACGTACAAAGGCGACAGCACCCCCAATGCCATCGAAATTTAGGGGCTTGTAGTCCAAGAATTGTTTATAGGTACAACCTGTAACACAAGCAACATCATTCACAGAAAGCATTAGCAAAGCACAATTGGAAATATCCAAACGAATTGTAATGTGTCTTAGGTGACTTAACATTACCGATTGAGGGGTTATTCCCAGAGGTACCACCGCTATGCTCGGAGTGGAGGGCCTCGTGCTGAGCGATGGCTTGTGAGATGCACTCTTGTAGTTCGGCTTCTGTCCTTGGTAACGTATTAGTGTCTGTGTCACGTCTGGGCGGCATTTTCTTCTGGTAAAAAGGTATGGGGTAGGTTAGACAATCATTTAATAATTGTCTATGAGGTATATATCACCACAAGCAAACATGTAATCACCTAACATCACATGCATATATAGTCATCAATGTATAAGTAAGAAAACATCCACTGAGCTTTCATATATGCTTGACAACTTGACTTATTGTTTTTATCAGAGGAAAACAAAATGAACTCGAGGTTACATCACCTCGGTCATACAAGTTCCATAATATGAAAGTAGTAGTTATTTTCCTTCTACATTGGTCTCCTTAAGTCTTTAGTTTCACAAAGACGGGTATACTTCCCAAGAGATGGGGGGTTGTGCATTTCTACCACATATTGGGGTGATAGAGAGTGTAAAGTTACTGAATCTTTCCCGAGTGTTAGCCATCTTCACTTGCTTAGATATCGGTTCCCAAACGACTCGTATACGGGTAGAGGTGTCAGACACGAAGTAGGCAAAGATAGATTTCCTACTTTGTAGAGTGCTATAGCAACTATCTAGGTATTGTTCTATTAGATGAAGGTGTGAACAATTAAAAATCTTGAATGGGTGGTGATCATTAGCTCGACCCGCAGAATCCACCAGGGTTTCCATGCACTACAAGTCGTTATTATGTGGGCCCCGTAATAATAAATTGCCTTGCATGGTCCCCTTAGTTTTCTCTCGTTCAAAGCAGATGGTCAACCATAGAGGGGACACTACTGTCCTCATACCTTCAACATGGAAAGGACCATTATGGCGGTCCACGCGCTATCATTCGTTATCGTTACGCGCGTATAGGCACAATGCTTAGACGTAATAGGAATAAGGGAATTCCTAGTAGTTGGAGGGGCACCTTCCAGATGAGTACCTCATCTTCCTTGTCTGGTCAAGAGTGTCGTCAATGTTGTTTCGCAAAAGCCATAGGACCTCGTCCCACTTATGAGGGTATTGACCAAGGTTACCTCCTCCGCCTCGCCGTCACTACCGTAGTCAGGCACCTTCGCATTCGAGAGGGAAGAACAACCGTCTTCTACGGAAACAAGCTTAGGATCTCGTTTGGTAATCACTTCAGCCATGAGTGTAACGACTCATACAAAAATGTCCTAACACGCTCCGTAAGTGAAAACCCGGACCCTGAAAACCCTACTGTGCATGGAAAATCAAGAAATCAAGAATTCTGGTCTTCAGGCGGGCCGCGTAAGGGTAAGCCTAGGCTTACGCGGGCCGCGGCAGCTCTTGAAACCTCCGGATAAGCTTTAGGACACGTGTCGTTACACGTGTCACAACCACCGATGACTCAGCAACTCTACTGCCGCCTTTATGGCCCTCGCGGGCCGCGTAAGATATATCAAAGGGTTTACGCGGGCCGCGTAAAACCTATATTTTTGCTATAAATAGCCTGGACATCGAGCTTTCATTCTGTGTCGAAATCTCATTCTTAAAACGCCTCTGTTCTGCTAAATTCGAATTTCCGCATAGGGAAACGCTGCTACGGATACAGGGTATTAACTCGCTCACTGTTCAATTCTTTTCTTTCCGTCAGCTTTTATTTTTTGTAAATAATAGCTCGGGATTATACCTTCTAAATCCCGAAACTCTGCCCGTTATTAGGGTACTAACTCTAATCACTGGTATGATACTTTATCCGATCGATTGAAACTATCCGATGGATGTTTAAGTGCTGCTCAAACTCGGGTTATACTTTGTCATTCGTCGTGAATTCGATGGATGTTTAAGTATCGCACTTAGTCATTCATTGTGAGGGTTTCTATCTCGTGATTATCGTTAAAGTTGAATTGAGTTAATACACTAATACGAGATCCATTGTATTTAGAAATTAGAACTCGTAAGCAGGTAGCTGCTAGAATGCTTAATAGCTAAGAAAACTTAATAGTTAAATAAACTTAGCAGTTAAGTTAACTGAGTAGATTAATTAATCTGTTAATTAAGTTAAGTATGATTAATTAATTAGTTAATCAAGATTAATTAAGTTAATCAAGATTAATTAAGTTAATCAAGATTAATTAAGTTAATTAAGATTAATTAAGCTAAGTAAGCTTAATTAAACAGCTAAGTAAGTTAATTAGTTAAATGGTTAATTAGTTAAATGGATAAGTAACTTAATAGTTAAGAAAACTTAATAGTTAAGGAAACTTAATAGTTAAAGAAACTTAATGGTTAAGGAAACTTCCTAGCTAAGAAAAATGAATCTACCTTACCTATAAATAGGAAGCTTCAGATTCATTTTCCTTTGTTCATTTCTTCTATTCTTCTCTCTATATGTTGGTGTTCTAACCAATAATCACCAAAGCGATGTTCTGTCCGATCGATTCAGGAACCATCTAACGAATGCCAAAGTTTTATACTTTGTGAATTTCGTTAAACGGAATCCAAAGTACTATACTTTATGAGTTCATTAATTGGATACCAAAGTATTGTCTGAATAAGACTATACTTTGCGAAATTCGTTAAGGTTTGAATTCGTTATCATCGTTAGGTTTGATATGGTTTTACACAAATACGTATTCCATTCTGTTAAACTATATGTTTAACCATCAGAATACTCCCAACTATACGCTTACAATCAAAATGGATGCTTAATCATCAGAAGATCCAAAATAATAAAGTATATGCTAAATTATCAGAAGGAGTAGAATCAAGAAGCCTGTTAAATCAATACTGCATGCTCATACTGTGAGTCATTCTCTTTTTATCAAATTTGTTTACAAAATCATGTATATTTTCAAAGTTATAATTACAGTGATTAAGTTTATGTAATCACCAAATTACATCCGGTATGTGGGGTATTGTGCACATTACTGCTGTTTTATCACTTTAGGTGGGCGAGCCTAAAATTTGTGATATTCGTCACTATTGGGTGACAGGACCCAATAGTGGTATGACCATAGTCACAGATCCGGTCAAGTGACAAATACTGTGGGTAATTGGTTGATAGAAACATTGTAATCTCCCTTAATACTGTAAATTATAACAACATGTAATTTTATTTAAAATGAATGATTCACTCAGTATTTCCCGCTGACAAAACCTTTTTAAAACACGTTTCAGGTAATTACAGTAGATTGGAGTAAGAATTGGATACGGCACCGACAAGACTTACAGAAGTGGCTCATTTTATCAATTAAATTAAATTAAGAATGTTCATTATCGGGTATATCCCATATTAAAAGCTACTTTTGTAAAACATGGGTTTTATCCCATATATTTAATAAATAAAATCCGGTGTTTCTAAACTCTGATATTTTTCCTAACTCACGGTCCTGATGAAATTTCCGCTGCAATATTTTTCAAAATAATCACCGGTACCACTTGGCTGCTTGCGGCTCCCCATTCCATCCAGGGTGGGGTTAGGGGTCGTGACAGAAGGTGGTATCAGAGCCACTAACTTAAGCCAATAGGTGTTGTGATAATAATACCTAAGCTTAAATAAAAGAGTTAGGAAATTGCTATTAACTGATAGCACACATGGTAGCATTTAGACTTGAACTTAAGAAAAGATGCCTTAGTATAAGCTTCGAGATAAGCTAAATACTTGTGTAAATAAAGTGTGATGGGTTTTGGTATGCCGTTAAAATAATAACTAGAATATTGCAAGTATAATAAATAAGCAATAACACTTGACCACTATTATTTCTTATTTTGTTCTAAAATATGATATGTCAGGTAAATACTAATTTCCTGATTCTTTGTTGAAAGTCATAATGCACTTTCCAAATCATGATTTAAGAAAGATCTATTTATGGGAAAATCTAAAATTTTCTCCGGCAAGATTGGGTATGGTGTAGCAACTCTCCAGCTTGTCCGGATATAATGAAGTTACCTCTCCGGCAAGAACCGGGTAAGATGGGGTATATAAAATGTCAAACGAGTGACAAGATTTCCCTAAATAAGTATCATGACCTGATATCTGACTTGTTTTTGGAAATAAGAATCTGTTAAATACATTAACCTTATAAAGGGTATGTATATTACAGCATGTGAAATATATAATTATATAGATATGTATATCTATAAGGAATCCAAAAACCATAAGGATTGACAAATTGAAATAAGGCACAAGCATATGTATCAACAATAAATCTAGATTCCTTTATCAAGAATCTCTTACATATATCGATATCAAACATTATTTCGTTTGATCATCTACCTCATAACTCGAGGGCGACAATAATAACAATGGAAACCCATTAAGTTGGGACACCATAAAAAATATAAGAATTACCAATGCGTTACCATAAATTATTAACGCCATAAATTATGAACGTAAATAAGAAGCATGTAAAGTTGTGCTAATGCACAAGAAAACACAGGAAACTTAAATTATACGACCACAGACGTCGAAGTATTTCACACGCGACTTTCGAGGCAAGACCTTTAGAAAATATGATTGGGCATGACGACACCAATACTAATTCCGTCAGTGGAAGAACTACTAATCAAAAAGCGGCACTCTGCCACATGATCCTACAAACGATCTGAATATCGCTGAGGCACGTTGGGACAAGATTTCACAACCATCGGTGCACAGTCTAATCATAGTCATAATTCTTATTATCACTGAAAAAGGAGTCACATACCTTTGCAACTCCCTCTATTTCATTTTAGTCAACATTCCATGATAACATCACTCAACAACGGTTATCACACGAAATTCCAAATAAAGTTCTTATATTTCTTTCGTTGAAATCCTGACTTCTGCATATAATGAGTTGATTTTCGCATCCCTACTTCCCCTAATGGTCATCATACCATGAGGATTTCTTTCATAGTAACAAATATTGATCTATTTCATTTCTTGGTAAATCCACACGTTACACATGCACTGTTTGTTGTGCATGTGGTTCATTTGAGTTATGAAGACCATAGGAGGGCTTCATTCCAATTTGTTGTTTTATCAAAAATTCAAATCTCGTTTCGCTATACTTGATCTTTGCATTGTAAACCGCATTTTTGCAAAACGATAATTCTTTGATATTGAATCAATGAATTTCCTGAAAAACTCAATTTCTTTTGAATGGTATACATGGTTTTGTTGTAACCATGTCAGAACTTCTTGGACTCGTTTCGTTTAAACCAAGTTCAACTGTTTGAACTTGCTTGTAGTACGTATTCAATTCAAGGTCCCATATGATGGATTGCAGCTATCATATTCAAAATAGTCCCAACAAGCACTTCATTTATTTTGAACCATAACATGCTTGTTTGGTATTCGACTTCATTAAATTGTTTCTTTGATCACAATCACCTTGTGGTGACGTTTTCCCAAATTTGAAGCTTGCGCTAATCTCGTTGCTCACACCATACTCGGATTTAATTATTTAATTATTTATTGTGTATTGATATTAAATCCGCTTGTTCGATCTATGTATTATCAGTCTTAATGCAATTATGTGTTAAGATAATGGTACCCCAGTTCGTGTTAAATATTTCGGTGTATCTCTTAATGGTTCTTTCGCCATCGAGCGAACATTTCGAGATATTTATTGCCTTTCCTCTTCGCTCAAAAATACTGATTATTTGTTCTATTTTCAGTTATAGATCCTATGAAAATTATTTAAAACAAATATTCAGATTTACTTTGTGAACCCTTCGCTTAATTTCAAAACACGGTGATACTTGTTTGATCACTTCTATTATCGCCTTGTTTCAATCACTACGACACCTTGTGGTGTTGGTATGAACTTGCAAATTGTGCTAAATTATTATCAGTCGTTTCATGTGGAACTATTTATACTTTTCGTTTGCACACATTATATACGGATTTAATTTGTACTGAATCTGCTTTGTTAGTTTATCCTATAAAAAGCAATCTTAACACAATCGTGTGCTAAGATAATGATACACAAATTCGTATCACATTTCAGTGTATCTCTTAGTGATTCTTACATTATCAATCGAGCGTTTCGTAATCTTTATTGCTTTATCATCTTTGATTGAAAAACATTATTCAATTATTTCAGCTTCAATCAAAAATCCAACTAGATTCTTTGAATCGAACATTCGGATTTACTTCGTTGAACTTTCAATTGATTTCATGAACTCATTCAGTCACTGCTATTATTTCAATCATTACAACACTTTGCAGTATCCGTATAAATTTGTAGCCTGTGCTAATAATAAACCCTATTCATACATCATTCGTTTGATTCGTCATTTTAATAGTCTTGATACAGTTATGTGTTCAGACCATGATACACTAAATTCTATTGTATTGTCCAGTGTATCCTTACCATTTAAGTAAGCGATATTGATTTTTTGGGTTAATCATTGACAAATCATTTTTCATACTTCCATTCACAAAATAGATTTATCAATTTAGAATCTCCCTCAATTGATCAAAGAGTAACATAACCCCAAGAAGATATCATAGTCCAATCTCGAGGACGAGATTTAAAACAGGGTGGGGAGGATGTAACGACTCACACAAAAATGTCCTAACACGCTCCGTAAGCGAAAACCCGGACCCTGAAAATCCTACTGTGCATGGAAAATCAAGAAATCAAGAATTCTGGTCTTCAGGCGGGCCGCGTAAGGGTAAGCCTAGGCTTACGCGGGCCGCGACAGCTCTTGAAACCTCCGGATAAGCTTTAGGACACGTGTCATTACACGTGTCACAACCACCGCCTCAGCAACTCTACTGCCGCCTTTATGGCCCTCGCGGGCCGCGTAAGATATATCAAAGGGTTTACGCGGGCCGCGTAAAACCCATATTTTTGCTATAAATAGCCTGGACATAGAGCTTTCATTCTGTGTCGAAATCTCATTCCTAAAACGCCTCTATTCTGCTAAATTTGAATTTCCGCATAGGGAAACGCTGCTACGGATACATGGTATTAACTCGCTCACTGTTCAATTCTTTTCTTTCCGTCAGCTTTTATTTTTGTAAATAATAGCTCGGGATTATACCTTCTAAATCCCGAAACTCTGCCTGTTATTAGGGTACTAACTCTAATCACTGGTACGATACTTTATCCGATCGATTGAAACTATCCGATGGATGTTTAAGTGCTGCTCAAACTCGGGTTATACTTTGTCATTCGTCGTGAATTCGATGGATGTTTAAGTATCGCACTTTGTCATTCATTGTGAGGGTTTCTATCTCGAGATTATTGTTAAAGTTGAATTGAGTTAATACACTAATACGAGTTCCATTGTATTTAGAAATTAGAACTCGTAAGCAGGTAGCTGCTAGAATACTTAAAAGCTAAGAAAACTTAATAGTTAAATAAACTTAGCAGTTAAGTTAACTGAGTAGATTAATTAATCTGTTAATTAAGTTAAGTATGATTAATTAATCAGTTAATCAAGATTAATTAAGTTAATCAAGATTAATTAAGCTAAGTAAGATTAATTAAACAGCTAAGTAAGTTAATTAGTTAAATGGTTAATTAGTTAAATGGATAAGTAACTTAATAGTTAAGGAAACTTAATAGTTAAGGAAACTTAATAGTTAAGTAAACTTAATGGTTAAGGAAACTTCATAGTTAAGAAAAATGAATCTACCTTACCTATAAATAGGAAGCTTAGGATTCATTTTCCTTTGTTCATTTCTTCTATTTTTCTCTCTATACGTTGGTGTTCTAACCAATAATCACTAAAGCGATGTTCTGTCCGATCGATTCAGGAACCATCTAACGAATGCCAAAGTTTTATACTTTGTGAATTTCGTTAAACGGAATCCAAAGTACTATACTTTGTGAGTTCATTAATTGGATACCAAAGTACTGTCTGAATAAGACTATACTTTGCGAAATTCGTTAAGGTTTGAATCTCGTGATCATCGTTAGGTTTGATATGGTTTTACACAAATACGTATTCCATTCTGTTAAACTATATGTTTAACCATCAGAATACTCCCAACTATACGCTTTCAATCAAAATGGATGCTTAATCATCAAAAGATCCAAAATAATAAAGTATATGCTAAATTATCAGAAGGAGTAGAATCAAGAAGCCTGTTAAATCAATACTGCATGCTCATACTGTGAGTCATTCTCTTTTTATCAAATTTGTTTACAAAATCATGTATATTTTCAAAGTTATAATTACAGTGATTAAGTTTATGTAATCACCAAATTACAGCCGGTATGTTGGGTATTGTGCACATTACTGCTGTTTTATCACTTTAGGTGGGCGAGCCTAAAATTTGTGATATTCGTCACTATTGGGTGACAGGACCCAATAGTGGTATGACCATAGTCACAGATCCGGTCGAGTGACAAATACTGTGGGTAATTGGTTGATAGAAACATTGTAATCTCCCTTAATGTTGTAAATTATAACAACGTGTCATTTTATTTAAAATGAATGATTCACTCAGTATTTCCCGCTGACAAAACCTTTTTAAAACGCATTTCAGGTAATTACAGTAGATTGGAGTAAGAATTGGATACGGCACCAACAAGACTTACAGAAGTGGCTCATTTTATCAATTAAATTAAATTAAGAATGTTCATTATCGGGTATATCCCATATTAAAAGCTACCTTTGTAAAACATGGGTTTTATCCCATATATTTAATAAATAAAATCCGGTGTTTCTAAACTCTGATATTTTTCCTAACTCACGGTCCTGATGAAATTTCCGCTGCAATATTTTTCAAAATAATCACCGGTACCACTTGGCTGCTTGTGGCTCCCGATTCCATCCAGGGTGGGGTCGGGGGTCGGGACAATGAGCTTCGCAATAAACGCGAGGTCGATAGTCTCATTGTGTGAGTCAAGAACAATAATGGAATTCGAAATCGAAGATATCTCATTCACGTCAATAATTATTCCGTACACTTATACGCATATATATATATATATTTATATATATATATATATATATATATATATATATATATATATATGTGAATAAATATGTTAGTTAGAATAAACAGGCAATTAGATGCATTTTGTCTTTGGCAAGTCTATCTCACGTAGACTATACCTCAATTGGCACTTTAATTGGGGTATTCTCCTCCCTACTAATGTCCTTGCTTTGTCTTTTCTTTGAAAAATGTTTGACTCATGGATCTTGGCGCTTTCGTAAATGCAATGAAAAACCTTTTTGTAAAAAATGTTTCCGTGAGAGAATCCTAATGATTGTAGTCTAGACTCGAGAAGGAATCCTAGTTCACTACAATCGAAGCTCTGATACCAAACTGTCACACCCTGACTTTTGCGGAAGCGTATTCGTGTGACTTGATCGGTTCTCATTGCATTTGTAACAACCCGCGCTTTGAAAGTCAAAGTACAAGTCAAAGTCAAAGGAAGAAAAGATTGCTACTTGCGATCTGTTACTCCTTACCTAATTATTGACTGTACACCTTGACTTGTAATTGAATTCTTTAATTTGTTTGATTTAGTTGTAATATGTGGAGTATCTATAACAATCGAGGTTTAATCGCATTTATCGCTAATCTATTTTTCACTAATCGCATCGCAATCGCGTTCGCAGCTCTAATTACAGGTTCTGTATATTGTTTTACGTATGTGTGTTGTTATGTGTTACTTGTGCATGTTTACTTTATGATTGTGGTGATTAATCGAAACGCAATCGCAACTCTGTCGCAACGCAATTTCATCGCGAACTAGAAACGCAAGTTTAATTATGTTGTTGTATGTCAGTTATGATATTTGTGTGACTATTATTAAATCTATCGCATTGCTTAATCGACACTCGCTTAAACGCATCGCAACGCTCAACGAACGAATCGGAAACATCGAAAACCAACTCGCAGCAACCCTTCGATCGAATGACCATTCGATCGAATGGTCATCCGTACGGATGACCATCCGATCGGATGGCCATCCGATCGGGTTGCCATCCGATCCGTTACACTGCACTGCCTTTCCTATTTTGGACACTATAAATAGCCCTGTCACTTCACAAACAGTGATGTGACAGCTCTCTCTGCGACCCTTCGACTTCTCAGGCCATTTTCTCTTGATTTCTCGCGATTCTTGTAAGTTTTCAACTCAAATCTTGTACATCTCTCTTCTACACACACTTCTTCATCATTTTCAAATTTGAATCTTAACTTTTAACTAAGAAATCGACGGATTTGAGGTGTTCTAGGATGAGGTCATCATGGGGTTCTTATGAACTTCAAGATTTGGCCTCATTCCACCAAGAACAACTCAGATCTAAAGGATTTAAACATGTTTTAACACTGATCTCATCTAGATCTAAACGTTTTCATAGATTAAAAGGATTGAAAAATGTTTTCATAACTTTCTTTCAACTCTTTTACACTCAATGCACTCAAAACCGATAGAATCGGAACTCATTCAGGCCTTCCACTCATCTCCTAGTGAAGTGTCGGTCTGAGATCTGATTCCTATCAACGAGATAACCGACTTAGCGGTTTGAACATGAAAACCGTCAAGAACAGTTAACTGGTCGAACGAGGTGATTTCCCATCCGATCGGGTAACTCGGACTTGATGGGGTTTCCGTTGTTTAACACGTTGTCATACCGTCTCGGTCAAACCGCAAAAATTTTCAAACTTAACAAATTTTCCAAGTTTCAAAATGATCAGGTCACCAAACGGACTACCGTCCGATCGGATTGCCATCCGATCGAACGACAATCCGATCGGATGACCCAAGATCTTCAACACTTAACATTTTACAATTTTCAAAGATCATTAGTTTCTAACGGATTGACATCCGATCGGAAGACCATCCGATCAAATGACCATCTTGCTGTGAACTTGTTCTCTAAGGAAATGTCTCGCTGAACGGATCGCCATCCGATTGAACGACCATCTGATCGGATGACCGTTCGGTCGAACGACCTGAAAGGTAGAGATACTTCTCTAATTTTAAAATGCTACAACGAAAACTTCAAAGTCATCATACACAAACACATCCATCCCAAACGAATGTCAATCCGACCGAGTGGCCATCCGATCGGATGACCATCCGACCGAATTGTCATCCGAACGAATGACCATCCGTCCGGATTGTCATCCGATCGGATGACCATTCGTCACTCAGTCACTCATCCTCGTTTAACGCGCCGTTCATCGCTTATGCAATCGTTCTGTAATCAGGCTAACTTTCTAGCGCTCCCTTCAATCCAACACGGTGTTTATTTACTAAAGCTATCAGTGAGTATACTCGAACCCTTTTTTCTTTACACACTTTTGGGTGTTACATACGTTACTTATTCAAAATCACAATCGACACAACGCAAAGACTATTTATACGCTAACCGTTATTGCATGTTATACGTGTTACTCGATGAATGCTTGTATGTTATGTTTACATAGTGATTGTTGCCTGACACCTTAGCAACGATAGTACTATAGTTTGGACTCAGCACCTGTCGTGGACAGGGTTGTTAAGGGCTTTACTTCACGTGTCCCAGTGGGGATATGTGTTGCGCATTCTACAACTCACAGTCACGTCTGTGCATATTTCATTGTCGATAACTTACTAGCTTCACTTTGCTACATGTTACATGTTGGTTATGCGTAAAACGATTTCGCTATCTATTATACTATTAAACTTGTATGCTCACCTTTACACTATGTGTATTGACCTCTATTTTAACGTATGTGGTAGGTGTTTAGGATGCTGTTCTTTGCTTGCCATCTTTTGTGGAATCAAGATAGGATGGGTCTAGAAACAAACAAACAATTTATGTCATGAGTTGTCGAAACAATTTATTGTCTTTGGGATATTGTGTCTGTATTAACTGATTTACTAAGTATGTTATGTTATGGGACGTAACTCTAATATTGGGTAAAATTAGTTGTCATGGATTTCTCTTGAACAATCTGTTTCGCTCAGTGCCTCGCCCGATGTTTCCGCCTACGGTTGGGGTGTGCCAGCATTCGATTATAGTAAACAACCATATGATCAAAATGATGTTCATCCATTCATAAAGTTTAAAATATTTCAAACACCAGTCATTTAAGTTTCAACAACACAACCTCTGATTTAGTTGCAAACCAACAAAAGTGGATGACAACTAAACTTGAAATTTACATCCTGAAACAACACCAGCGCCCAAGATCCAACTTGTTTCCTGAAATACATGTAATTTTGAAAACATCAACAAAAGTTGAGCGAGTTCATGCGTTTTGTATGAGTACTGATAAAATTGTAAACATTTGAGAGACTCTATTGAAAAATGAAAAGCGTCTATGAACAGATCAATTAATGTTTTGCAAGGACATTAATGTATGTGAAGACATAGGGAGTACTCATTCCGAGTAGACTATTATTAGTGTCGAATCCCCTCGACTGTGTCAAATCACCTTGACTGTGTCAAATCCCCTTGACTGTATCAAATCACCTTGACTGTGTCAAATCACCTTGACTGTTGTTGAATCACCTCGACTGGGACACTAAAGCACTCTATGTGGTCACATAAGGACTATGAGTGGGGCTCGGCTGTACCCGTTAGATCTAACCTTTGTCCATGATTCTTATGAGTGTTATTGGCTTTTCAGTTTCAGCCTATGCTCACATGATCTAATAGTTCATTTCATAGCCAAATCATACCATTGAAACATATATAACATGTATTTCACCCCCGAGAGTTATAAATCCGAAAACAGTTAAGAGAAAAGGGGGACATGAACTCACAAGTTTGCGTCCAGCTGTCTCGTATATTCAAAGGTCCTCCTACGAGTCGTACAACTACCTACACAAGTGCCATGTTTTATTAGACGTTTAGGTCGTTTAACGACTCTTTGTCTTAGTTGATCATTAAGACTTGTTTTGGAAATCTTGGTATACTTTGAGTTACATCTTTGATGTGCATTATATAATTTCAAAGTATATAATTATTAGTTAAAATAATAATATTTTAACTTAAATTATATTCATCCATTTATTTGGAATATTGTCAAAATAATATATTTTTGCCTTAGTTCATTTTGTAATTCTTTTCAAGAATATTTCCCAAGTATGGGTATACATGTACTTGTATATTTTCATACATGTGTATTTTGCCAAGTATTGGTGGCGTATTCTGGTGTGTATTTAGATGTATGAGGATACGTATTTCCTTGTATTCATTAAGTATCTTATACTTAATTTTGTATTTAATTTTCCAGAATATTATTTTTAATCAACTAAAAATCACCATTTTATATTCTTATAATATATGTATTTTAAGAAAACTTTTATGGAAAATTATCTATAAATCTTTCTTGGCAAAAATACTTATATTTTCATATAAACCTCAACAATATTATATTTTCAAGATTAACTTAGAAAATATTCATAATTCCACTTTTCACCCAAAATAATATATTCTCAATTTATTTAAGAAAATATATATTTTCTTAAAAAATAATGTATCTTCTAATTGTTCAAGAAAATATATATATCTTTCTCCCCTAAAAAATAATATATTTTCTAATTGACAAAATATGATATATTTTGTAATACTTGTAAAAATCATATTTTCCGTTCTTTTGGTTTCCGAAATACCGTTTAACTTGTTTGTCGAAATATGAATTTAATTCCGTAATATACATATATATATATATACATATACATATATATATATATATATATATATATATATATATATATATATATATATATAGGACAAAGATCCGTTAGGAACCACCCCTTATTGCGAGAACCGCGAGAACCAGTGTGAACACAAACAGTAATTCCTAAAAAAATCTAAAAAACACCCAAAAATTTTTTTTTTATTTTTTTACTATTTTTTTTTAAAAAATCACTATATTTTGTTAATAAAAAAAATAAAAAAAAATTTCAAAAAAAAAAAAAAATTCGAGTAAGAGTTATCCATGCACATGTGCATATGTGTCGCTTCTTTGTCAAATTCCGTAATTCATTACAAATAATAGTCAATTGCACTTTCATTTACACTACTACGTGTAATACACTATCTTTTACATTACCAATGTTAGAAATGCACATGTGCATCTATATGTATCAACAGGAAATAAGGTGTTTTGGTACACTACTTTCTCTTTCATCTATCATTCCATCCATAATACACAAGCATGCACATGTGCATTTCTGTCATTTCTTTGACAAATTCCGTAATTCATTACATATATTAGACAATTGCACTTTCATTTACACTACCATATGTAATACACTACTTTTTACATTACCAATATTAGAAATGCACATGTGCATTATATGTATCAACATGAAATAAGGTGTTTTGGTACACCACTTTGAATACACTTTCCCTTTCATCTATCATACCATCCATAATACACTACCATTACCTCCTACCATCCATAATACAATACCATTACCTCCTACTATCCATAATACAATACCATTAACAATATTTTCACTTTATTACATGTATGTAAACACCATTTATACCATCCAATCAACATATTACATAAAAAATTGACAACTATAACCAAACCATCAACCACTAGATATAACTAACCAAAAAACATGTATATGGGTCTACTTCTCCATTCAAAATCACAAACTTTTTGTACCAAAACACGTTATATCATGGTTATACCTAATTATGCACATGTGCATTTTGAATATTGGTAATGTAAAAAGTAGTGTATTACTAATGGTATTGTAAATTAAAGTGAAATTGTCTATTCCTGATAATGTATTACCGAATTTGTTGAAGTAATGATACATATGCACATGTGCATGGATAACTGTTACTCGAAAAAAAAAGTTTTTTTTTTTTTTTTTTTTTTTTTTTTTATGGAACGAAATATAGCGATTTTTTGTTAAAAAATATTAAAAAAAATAAAAAATTTTTTTGAGTGCTTTTTTGATTTTTTTTAGATTTTATTTTGTGTTCACATTGGTTCTCGCGGTTCTCGCAATAAGGGTGGTTCTCGCATGAACCTTACCCTATATATATATACATATATATATATATATATATATATATATATATATATATATATAGGGGAAGGATAAATCGAAAACCCACTCCAGTTGACTAAACCTCGAAAACCCATTAATAACCATTGATTAACCATGATGGATGGCTGAGATTCATTTTGTGCCATTAATTGATTTTGAATCCCTTTATCTCTATTTTTTAATATATTTGATGTACTAGAGGGCAATATGGGAAATTACAAAGAGACAAAACTCTGCATGTGTAAGAGACTTTACATCACTACATCAATCTTCAAAATTTCAAAAACCACAAAATAACTCTCTCTCCCCCTCTCATAATCTTCATCAACCCCTCTCAAATATACCCCCAAAATCACCACACAAAATCGATGAACGCTGGAGATCTTCATCTCTCAAAATTCTTTTTATGTTGTGATTATTTTTTATTAACTCAATCTTGCTAACTACAATCACCACATTTATTGTCATTAATAACAGTCATTTATTGTTATTAATTTGTTGGTATAAAGAAAATTTCCGAAAATGCTCGTCAAAATGGTGAATTGTTTTTCTATATACTAATTTTCTTAATTAATATACAACATTGTCATAAAAAAAAAGATATTCAAGCAACTATCAACAAAAGCACATGATCAAACACACATAGAGCAAAAATGTACAAAAATCTCAGTGAAAAACAAATGTAACACGGATACAGCAAAAATGTACAAAAACCTGAGACAAAAATAAAATGTAACATGGTAAAAACAAAACCAAAAAATCCATAACGTATAAAATTCTCAGATTCAACACAGCAAAAAGTCTACATAAATCTCAGGGGAAAAAATGTAACATGCAAACGTCTTTTGAATCATCTTCAACATCTGAAACATCATCTTCAACATCTGAAACATCTTCTTCAACGTGTAGATTTGCAAAAATGCTGGAAAAAAAACATACTTATTCACCTTCTTGAACAAGATCTGAAACAAATTTTACACAAAAAATTGATACAATCAATAATAAAAACAAGAGTCTAAAAAAGTGTAGCAACACACTTTATTTTCAGTAACGTGCATTATTTATGTAACACGAAAAAATGTAACATGCATTTTTTAATTATCAATTTATGTCAGAAACACAACACACTTTATTTTCAGTAACGTGCATTATTTATGTAACAAGAAAAAATGTAACATGCATTTTTTTAATAATCAAAAATTGCAGATCCACAAAACACAACAAAAATGCAAACTAAAAAAGTGTAGATTTGCAAACAAAGATGAAAAAAACCATACTTATTCACCTTCTTGAACAAGATCTGAAACAAATTTTACACAAAAAATTGATGCAATCAATAATAAAAACAACAAACTCATAAAACAAGAACTTAAAAACCTCCATTTTCTTGAACAAAAAAAATAGCAGATCCATAAACCACAACAAAAATGCAAACTAAAAAAGTGTAGACTTGCAAACAAAGCTGAAAAAAACATACTTATTCTCCTTCTTGAACAAGATTTTCGAACAAACCCTTTCAGCCTCCTCAAAAACGTAAAAAAATGTGTAATTTCACCGGATCTTTCCCTGGTTTTGAACAACAACTTCAGCATTCTCTTCAATATCTGATTCATCATCTTCTTCGTGTATGATTTTCTTCAAAATAAACCAAAGAGGATCCGTCTTCATGGGGTTTGAAAAGAAACATGATGGATCCAGATCTAGATCTTGACAGGTTTAAAAGAAACATGATGGATCCAGGTCTAGATGACGGTACAGATCTAGATCTAGATGGCGTCTACATCGATCTAATGCTCATCAGTTTCTCCGATTTCATTTTTGTTCTTGTTTTCTCTATAATGGAACAAGAGAGAGAGAGAGAGAGAGAGAGGGGGGGGGGGAAAGTGTGCTAGAGAAGAGAGATGATGGAGGAAATGATCTGGTGAGTTTTGAAAAGGTTTGGTGAGATTTAAGATGTGAGAGAAGAAGAAAGTCTAACAAGTACTACAAGCATTAATTAAAAAAGATGACAAGAAGGAAGGTTGTAAAGGGATGAGAAAGTCTGCGTGTGCAGACATCACCAACCCATCACTACATGTCAAAAATGTAACATAGAAAATGACTATCATGCCCTTGCTCCTTTCAAATAACAATTTAAACGTGGATCAATCCTAGCCACATGTTAGAGTTTTCAGGGTTTAGTCAACTGGATTGAGTTTTCTCATTATAATTAGCCTATATATATATTCATAGTCCATAGTCCTTGTCCGGTTTGTCCAATATTCGGGTGTAAGTTATATATTTATTCTCTTGGAATTTTAGTAATATTTTTGTATTACAGTTGGGCATTTTGGTAAGTTATATTATTTTCAAGTTCCTAAAAATAATATAACTAATACACATAATATACAAGTAACATACAAATTGTGACATCTAAATACATTTTCCTAAATATATACTTAGTCATTTTTATTTATCAAAAATCAACCTCCAATATTTGTAATTTTTTGTAACAAAAATTATGGCAAATCTTATATGAAAAACCATGATTAAAATTTACTTGTAAACATTTGTTTAGAAATATTTTTCTAAGTGTTTAATTTCTACAAAAATTTTGCCATAGTTTCCCCCTAAAAATGGAGGTTTCCATGCTTTTAAAACATATCATTTTCTTTTAGGCTAGAGGGTATGGTGCCCATCCTCCCTTGGAGGATGATCCGCCACATAGGCGCCATATCATAGTCCTCCCAAGGATGGTCCATCCCACAAAACTAGTGGAAATGGGAGGATGGTCCTAGATGATCCTAACCCACCACTTTTATATTTTTAAATTTTTTAATCTTCCACTTATTTTAACTTTTAACAAATAAATTTATAAAAATAATTTCATTAATATTAAAAAACAATACATAAACTTAAAAAAACCTAAACTTAAAAAAAACATAAACTTAAAAAAAACATAGACTTAAATAATTTGGTGCTTCTTCATGATCTCGGTTTGTAGTTTTTTCAACATCGAACGTTTCGGCTCGGGATAATTATCGACATCCATCGTTATTATTTCCCATTCCTTGAGCCGAATCTTTTCATTGGACAATCGGATTTTTTCATCGGACAATCGGACCTTTTCGCGTAACTTTTCTCCCGCCACACGAGAGTTTTTTTCGATGGCCCGCTCCTTCGCCTTCACCTTTTTGGCCGAGACCTCGGTGTACGTTTTAAATTGTGCCATAAACTCGTCCATCTTCGGGTCCACCTTTTGCTTTTCTTTCTCCTTCACCCGCTCCTTATTTGATTTGTCCCGGCCGGTGGGATGCTCCGCTTCATGTATGGCGTATTCTTCTTCGTCGAACTCGGCGTCATCATTTAAGTTTATGTGACACCTCGTGTCCGATCCACCGGCGCTAAAACTACCCGATTTTGATGTCCTTTGCCGCTTTGCCATCTCCACCTCATTGGGAATCGGCGCCCTTTTTTGGTGCGTTCGCAAAACTTCGCACGCGCGAACGTGTGTGAACGAGGTATTACCATTGTTCGCCTTGTACATCTCCAACGCCTTTTTTAACACATCTTCGTCGCTCATGCCGCTACGACGCCCACTTGAATATATTTTATTATATTCATCGCAAAACTTATTGACGAACCCGTTCATTGTTCGCCACCTTGATGACACCGAGTCGATATCTCAATACGGGCCTTGGTCCATTAGCCCAAGGAACTTCGCCAAAACCGCCTTCCAAAACCTGTCACCCGTTTGATTATTACCTATAAAATATGTTACAAAAAAATATGTTACAAAAAATAAAAAACTAATTCTAAAAGTTATAAACTTTAAAAAAAAGTTAGTTTTACCAACCTTTTGTCGGGTGTGTAGACGCGCCTATGTAAGCCTTAGCTAAGGTTTCTTCTTCGATTGGCGTCCACGGTTTCGCCTTTGGTTTGGACGGTTGCTCACCCACCACTTGCTTGCCTTTTTCTTTTTGCGGTTGGGTTTTGGGAACAACTTCCACATCCTCGTCGGGTTCGAATCGTTCGGGTTGCGTCGGGTTCGGTTGGGGTTGAACAGGTGTTGGATCGTCGTGTGACCCTAACAAGTCAATCTGAGTAGTTCATCATCAAAAACAAAGGCGGAATCAATGTAAATGATGTCAAACAGCTTGTTATCCTTTAATTTTCTCTTTATATTGATTTCCTGAGCTTTTACAAACAATTCTGACAAAAATTCGGCAGCACCTCAGCTCTCACACACTAATTCCGTATGAAATGACACGAGCACAACACTATTTATAGACAGCTAATTCCGCATGAACTGACACACACGAAACTTAATTCCGTGCGGAATTAACTCACACGAGATTATGTTTCATGCGGTGTTAACATTTCATGCGAAATTATAATTCCAAGCGGAATTACAATTTCGTGCGGAATTACCTATAAACATGATTTCTTGATTTCCGTGCCCTGATCTAAACTATACAATACAAGACTCTATAAAGGCGAAGTTAACAGACATCAGTGCACCAACAGACTCCCCCTTGGATGTTGACGAAGTCTTTAGCATCCTGTCTTCAGTCTTTAGTCTTGATCATTCGTTCTCTGCCTTGAATTGTCTTGAACTTGTAAAGCATCCTTCAATCTTCTATCTTCAAACTTTAACCTACAAACTCTCCTTTGAATGTTGTTCCAGAATTCTGACTCCCCCTTTCGCAGACTCCCCCTCTCGATATGCTGGGACTTGAATTCTGGTTCAAGCTTTGACATTTTCGTTGCCGTGGGTATTTTGATTCCTGTTTCCTGTTTCTCAAACATATAACATTACAATCTATTCACACCTAAACTTCTATTAACTATGCATCAGTTTTAAAAATCCACTCAAGTATTCAGGTCCAAGTTAATGACCCTGATTACTCAATTTATCTACCAAGTCCAACTTAATGACCTTGGTTGATTTCAGACAAAATGAAAACTGATTTAGTACAACAATTTTCAAACATTTCTGAAAATTACAAGTTTCAAATTAATGAACTTGTTTTGACTTTCCATCATTCAGGTTTAAAATATGAAGCTCCCAACTCATCATCCAGCTTAGAATCTTTCTGCATCTGCTCCAATCTTCTGAATCTGAAGATCAACTCTCCACTTTGGTTTGTCGGAAAATAAAGCAGAAATGAAAAATCTTTTTGTATTTTTAATAAAGTTTCTAAACTAGAAAATGAATTACAGAAATTTAAATGCAGTAAAAGTAAACTATTTACAGACATATTTTTGGTGAGTGTGTTAGGAAATCATATCAGCTATTTGACAAGTCACAAGTACCGTTAAGCTTGATAACATACTAAGTCTTAAACAATTCATTTAGATTGTCGATATGCTGATCCTCTTAAATTTTCACTACAAACTTCAATCTGTTCAGGATACGAATTAGGTGAATTAAAGAACTTAAACTTATATGTGTGTCCCACCTCTTGAATATACTCTCGTATCTAGATCCCAATATTCAATCTTACAGGTGAATATATCACAGATGATATTTGTAAGGGGTTAGATGCGAAACCGTGAGAGCTCAGGTCAGAACTTCCGTTCAGCAGAGAGATGACGGTTCGTCTTTAGGTATGTTCCCTTTAGAGAATATTTTCTTCAACAGCACATGATTAACATTTTTCAATGCTTCATCATTTTTTGTACTGAGGGCGATGCAATATTTCAAGTAATTGCAGAAAGTATTATACGGGGACTAGGCCATTGCTTCCGCAAAATCAGAAGTCCCGGAATAGTACCCCTGATATCACTGAGTATAAAGACCTAGTATCTCAGAAAAAGGGACATTTCAAACAAGATTTCAGGGGTTACCTATATATCCAAGATTTGTTCCCCCACAAAATAAGCAAGTTTGAATTTTAGGTTTATATCCCAAACAAGATTTACTGAATGTATAAAAACCTATCGACACATCATCAGCGAGACTGTTTAACAACTTTAAAACTTTACATTTCTTTAGCATACTGTAACTGTCAAGCCGATGTACTATCATTTTCCCTTTTTACACAAGCTCTTTTTCAGTTTTCTATTGTTTTTGGATTTTGAAATTTTCTCATGTTTTTGGATTTTTTTTTTGAATTTTTTTACTGTTTTTGTATTTTCTAAAAATATAATACTCCCCCCTAAATACCAAAACAAGTAAAAAATCGACAAACCATTGCAGATTGTTTCTCAACATCATCATCTTCAATGTTATCCTCATCAACGCCAATAATTCCATCCGACACCGATAAAAGCTTCATACCATTTAGTTTTAAAAGATATTTAAAACGTGTTTTATCAAATGCTTTGGTAGGTAAATCAGCTTTCTGTTCGTCAGTGTGGATTTTCTCAATTCGTATCAACTTCTTCTCAAAGCAATCTCGGATGAAGTGATGACGAATTTCTATGTGTTTCGTTTTAGCGTGATGAACATGATTTTTCGTTATACTTATTGCGGCCTCATTATCAACAAAGATAGGGGTGTTAAGAAATTGAAAACTGTAGTCGCGCATCTGTTGCCAGATCCACAAGATCTGAGAGCAGCAACTGCTAGCAGATACATACTCCGCTTCACATGTGGATAGAGCCACAGAGGTTTGCTTCTTATATTGCCAGGTGACCAAACGTGGTCCAAAGAACTGACAACCCGCTGTTGTTGATTAAGCATTAACTTTGCAGCTTCCGTAATCAGAATCAGAATACCCTTCGAGCATAAAATCTCCTATTTTTGGATACCACAACCCCAATGAAGGAGTTCCTTTCAGGTAGCGTAATATCCGTTTCACAATCACCATATGCGAAGCTCTGGGGCTTGACTGAAACCATGCTACGAGGCACGTTGGATACATGATATCGGGTCTTGAAGCAGTTAAGTACATCAACGATCCGATCATGGAACGATACATCATTTCATCTACCCTATCTCCGGTGAGATCTGGGTTTATCCCATGATTCGTTGCTAGAGGGGTTGAAGCTGGAGTAGAACCTGACATCCCAAATTTCTCTAAGATATCATGAACATACTTCGTCTGATGTATAAAAATTCCCTCAGGTAGTTGTTCAACTTGAAGTCCCAAGAAGAATTTCATCTCCCCCATCGATGACATTTCGAATTTTTGATTCATCACTAGTTCAAAATCTTTGCACAGATTCTCATTCGTTGACCCAAATATGATGTCGTCCACGTATATATGAACTATCAGAAGATGTCTGTCGACCTCTTTGGTGAAGAGAGTGGCATCCACTTTTCCACGGATGAAGCTGTCACACCCCCAAAATCCACCATGCGGGGTATCACCGCTTGGAGGCGTGACATGACCAGGATCAAGCCACCAATCATATTGAACAACGTAATTAAGTAATTAAAACCAACCACAATACAATTGGTGACCAAAAGGAAGTTAACCAAGTTCAATTTAAATAGCGGAAGCATTAGACGTTAAACCAAAACATAAGTTCGTAGTCCATAAGTTTAATGACCCAAAACATAAGTTTCATAAGATCATAAAATTCATTTATTAAGTACGAGACATAACAGTTCGCATCCCACAACGAACACCTCCATGTGCAAGCTCCATAGCATCTAACGACCTGCAAAGCATGTAACAACGGGTCAACAACAAAGTTGAGTGAGTTCACGGTTGGTTGTCCATTTTAGAGTTGTTTCCAAAAACGTAGTTTAATCTCATTCAGCTATCCAGCTGTGGGGGTTACCCCATAGTTCGAAAACGTTTATTAGTTAACCATCCCATGTCCACCTTCCCTGGCTATCCAGCCCGGCACTCCGGCCGTAGGGGCTACCCCATTACTTAAACTACCGGACTCGTTTATCATATCGACTACTAACGAAAATTTAATTGTGCCCTAGCGTCGGTGTCTATCATCACCGACGTGCCATAGTCCATTAGTACACACCCGTCCGACTGGCACGGTGTGCGGTTTGTTAAACCTAATACCGCTATTAACTAATGACCCGCTCGCCATAGCCTCGGCGATTAAGTCGATACAAAGGGAGGGACTTCGCTGATAGAGTTCTAGTCCAGTAAGTCTAAGTACGTCCCAAGGACGAGGAATTCACATTCCTGAACGCGTCCCAAAGGACGAGGAGTCCCTATTCCTGAACCCATTCCCATTCCAACCGTGAATTTACCATGCTTTGTAGAAAAGTGTGAACTCACCTCGGTTTGCTCGGTTAGATTAGTTACTCTAATAATCAGGAAATCAAGCACGTCCTAATAAGGTACATATAACAATCAATTTCTCATGCACAACACGTATGGTTTATCTACACATTACTTTTATCACATATCACACAATTTAAACGTCAACGCACTTTGTTAAGTTATATATTATTTTACCCTAAAATAATATAATGGTAAGATAAACAAATATTCACACAAGGGTTTTAGTATACAATATATATTTTAAATATATGTTTATGACTTTTATTTATGAAAGTCAACCTCCGATACCTGGTGTTTTGTTACAAAAATTATGGCGAAGTTTATATTCGAAAAGCAAGTTATAAAATATACTTGTAACGCTTGTTTAGAAAAATATTTTCTAAGTGTTGGGATTTTAGAAAATTTCGCCAGAGTTTCCTTTGTAAATGGAGGTGTCCATGCTTATAAGCATATCATTTTCTTTTGTACAAATCATTCAAAAATCACCAATCCACAATATACAACTTCTACTTACCAAACTTGTCAAAAACAAGCATAAACTATAAACTCATGAACTTGAATATTTATGAAAATATGTAGTAACTTACTAGCATACTTAGTAAGTCTTGTTACCTTTTAAAATGTGATTAGTTCTTTAAAAAACTTTATTTTTAAAGACTTTAAGTGTCTACAACTTCCACCATATTTTCTAAAAATATTTCTTCATGAAAGTTTCTAGTTACACAAGTGTTTCTACACTTGTTTATCCACCAAAAATGTGATTAGTTTTTGTAAGGTCCAATATTTAATGAAACTTATATTTTTCACTTGGTTCTTTTGAGAAACCACTCATAGATCTTTAGATCTACAAGATTATAACCTACTTGATCTTTATTTTTACAAGAAAACGTTTATTTATTCAAGTTCATAGTTTATGTGTGGATGATTCCATCATCCTACACATTTCTAACTTTCTCATCTTGCTAGATCATGTTTTTTAATCATGATTTAGCAAGACCATATGATGATCCATCAACTACATAAATAACAACAACCAACAATCATCACAACATATGAATATCATAATTTCTTCATCTTTTAACCATGCTTTTATCACCAACTAGTTTATGTTCAAGACTTCTTCACAAGATTTATTAGAGTTCTTATCATTTTGATCACTACACATCATTAACCACTTAAATAACATGTAAAATGCAAGGATCTAAGTTCTTACCACTAGCTCAAGGCTAGGGAAGTTCGAGTGAAGAAATGTGGTGGTTAATAACGAATAGAGGAGGTCCTTCAACTTCCAAGAGCACCAAGCTCCGTTGTTCACCTTCTTACACCTTGAGACACACTTGGAAGGCTTAAACAAAAATCGAAAATGGTGGATGTAGTAAGAGGGTTGTTCTATGGAGGGAGAGAGAGTGGAGTTTGTTGATTGTAAGTGATGAAGAAATGGTGGTTAACTAGTGGATTATATAGAGGTTTTTCATCATGCATTATCCATTAGTTCCTTTGTCCCCTAAGTACTCTACCATTACAATAAACAATTCAAAAGAATTTAGTGGGTGTGTCCCACTTTCACAACCGGTTTGGGGGGGGGTGTGCTTGGTTGGGTTGTAACGGGTGGTTAGGGATATAGTTGGAAATCAAGTGTTTAGTTAGTGTGTTATGGTGTGTTATTAAATATATAGTGTGTTAGGGTGTTCGGGGACCCTAACTAGCTCAGAAAAATTAAAACAATGCTTCTAGCATTATTTTGGTGTTCCGGGTAATGTCCGGTTGTTCGGTTTGATACTGTTCTGTTAAAGTGCTTAATTAATCCATAAAGTGTCATATATATATATATATATATATATATATATATATATATATATATATATATATATATATATATATATATATATATATATATATATTTGTAACATTTTAAATTCTCAACACTCAGGAAAGCATACCGGACTATTTAGTAACTTTTCTTCACACGACTAGTATGCTAACAAGCACATGTAAGTATAACACAGAAATCAGAAAGCAGTTAAATGTTTCAGCATAGTCATCAAGCACTTTAATTATCATTAATAAATTGTACGGATACATGAAATTATGAGGGTTGTCACAGAAGCTGTTGGCTAACAGGTGTTGAGACAATGTCTCGTACCAAGCTCTCGGGGCCTGGTGTAAACCATACATTTCTTTGTCTAGCAAGTAGACCTTGTCTTTGTGGATTGGATCGGTAAAGCTCGGTGTCTGTCCGACATATACCTCCTCTTTTACCTTCCCGTAGAGAAACGCCGATTTAACATCTAACTGAAAAACTTTGAAATTTTTCCATGATGCAAATGCCAGAAAGATCCTAATTGCTTCTAGTCGAGCCACGGGAGCATATACTTCGGTGAAATCTATACCCTCCTGCTGACTAAAGCCCTGGACAACGAGTCGAGCTTTATTTCAAATAATAACCCCTCGCTCATCTCTCTTGCATTTAAAAACCCATTTTGTGTTAATTTTCCTGTGACCATCAGGCAAATCTACTAACTTCCACACACCTAACTTCTCGAATTGGCTCAGTTCCTCCTGCACCGCATTGACCCAAGAATCTTCAGTAAGCGCCTCCTTATAAGTCCTCGGTTCTATCTGTGAAATAAAACAACTAAGTGAAAACTCAGTTTGTAATGGAGCAACTTGTAAGCCCTTGATCAATTTGTCGTCTAGTGCGGACGCCTGATTGCAATTCTCCAATAATCAGCTCCTCTGGATGGTATGAAAGTGTTCTTGGCATCACCTCGCTTGGAACATCTACCTCGCCTTCCAGATTTGTATTATTTTGATCTACATCTTGTTCAATGACTGGAATAGTTTGACTTGAAATCTGAATTTGCTCCCCCTCAGAATCTGAATCACCACGATCGAATACTGGTCTGTTCTCAGATTCTTGATTATCATACTCTTCCGTGTGATTATCTCGAGCAACTTCATTTTGTTGAATATCATCATGTTCTCCAACATTGCTTGGACCTGCTTCATCGTCATTTGAAGTTTGTCGTGGTCGACTTGAATACTCAGCTGGGAACCTTTCCTGCGATGACTCATACACTCTCAGAATATCCAACTCGTCAAAGAAATCTTCTTCTTCTTCCTCTTCCTTTCCCATATCAAACGCCATGAATCGCCTGGATTCTGTGGTGGCATTATGTAGCCTTGACACTCAACATTCGATGCTTCGATGATCCGCTTTAAACTTGGAACAAAGACTCGTCTTAGAGGACTTGAGTAACCCACAAATATTCCCTCGATACTCTTTGGACCAAATTTACCAAAAGGCTCTAGAACTGTGCAGGGAGACCCAAACGGTTCTAAATACTTCAGGTTCGGCTTGCGGTTATTGATCAACTCAAAACACGTTTTGTTGAATTTCTTGACCGTGAGGACCCTGTTGAGGGTATAGCATGCGGCGGATACTGCTTCTGCCCAAAAATTAACAGGAAGTTTGGAATCAGCAAGCATCGTCCTTGCCGTTTCGATTAGTGTCCTATTCTTTCTTTCAGCAACTCCATTCTGCTGCGGAGTGTAAGGAGCACTAAATTCATGCAATATACCTCTTTCATCGTAATACTCTTCCATCTTGATATTCTTGAACTCAGTACCATTGTCACTACGTAATCTTCTAATGCGCGTTTGGTACATGTTTTCCATCTTCTTGAAAAGTGTCATCAAACGATCAAACGTCTCATCTTTTGTCTTCAAAAATAATACCCAAGAAAATCTTGAATAATCGTCTGTGACAACAAGACAATAGAGATCCCCAGTAATGCTTTTGACGTTCACTGGACCAAACAGATCCATATGTAGTCTCTCTAAAGGTCTTGAGATTGAATTTTCTTTCTTCCCGGGGTGAGATTTCTTCTTCTGATTTCCTTTGATGCAGCTAATGCACTCCCCCTCAAGATGAAAACCTTTCACATGAACACCAGTAACTAAATCATTGTGCACCAGGTGATTCATTTATCTCAAATGTTTATGACCCATCTTTCGGTGCCACAAATGTGATCCTTTCTCTGTTGCTCTAGACATGAAACAATGAGCCTGACCCGTGGTTGTAGTAGCAACACTCATGTCCAACACGTACAGATCATTGACTCTTGGTGCTCTCATGATAATTCATTCTTAAGGGATAACAAATCCTGGTTTCAAGATCAAACACTCTTTGTCTGTGAAGTGCGTTGTATACATCCTATCACAGATCTGGGAAATACTCAGAAGATTATTCTCAAGCTCAGCAATGTAGTTAACTCTTTCAAACATTACAATGCCATTGGATAACGTTCCTTCTCCAATTATCCTACCTCCTTGGTTTCCTGCGAAACCTACATAGCCTCCATTAAAACTTCTAAAATCGTATAGTAGGGTCTTCTTCCCTGTCATGTGCCGAGAAGCTCCACTATCCATAATCCATCGTGAAACAGATATTGGAAGCTCCTACACAATTCAAAAACACTTAGTTAGATTTGGATGCCACCCAAGCCTCTTTTGATTCAGGTAGCTCAACATTAATGACATTTCTTTTGGTGATTAATGGTGGAAAATTCTTATCATTGATCTTCAAGCTTTCTTCAGACCCAACCTCAACCTCTTTGTATAAGAAAAACTCATCTTTCTGAGGTTGACCAGATGGTTGGTCTTTCTTTGGAACATCTTTCTTCTCAGAATTTTGCATTTCTTTCTCAAGTTTCTCATAAAAATCCAAAGGAACATTCATGTTTACCGATGTGGTAGAAGATGATTGTCTTTCCGACTCTGAAACCTTTAGTTTAGGAGAACTTATTTTCTTTTCAATCACTTTTGGCTTCCATGTTTGTTGAGATGACGCAACCCGTTTGTAAAACATGTCATTTTTAGTTACCACATTTTTAACAGGTTTAGTTTTGACTTTGGTGTTGTCATTTTTCAAAACCTTTTTCTCAACAACCAATGGAGCTTTTCCCTTCACATCATCTTTCTTCCTTGGATTCATCACAACTTCAGTCTTAGGCTTCAAGTTGGTACACTTTCATGCAATATGCCCAACTTGATTGCATTAGAAGCATGTTCGGGTGTCAACTACCTGACTTGTACCTTCAGACTGAGGCTGTGAGGCCTTCTTCTCAAAGAACTCTTTGTTTGATTTTGAAAAAAATTTAGATTCTTCATCAGAAAATGAACTCGAACTTGAACTTTTCACAAATACTTTTTTTCTCAACGAACTTCTTGTTTTGAAAATTCTTTTTTTGATAATTTTTACCACCCTGATAACCACCCGACCGTTTGTTTCGATTGTTGTTATAAAAACGTGGTGGAACAACAGGCTTCTTGTAGTAAGCTTTATCTTTTTCAAAATTCATTTGCCTCTTTGTTTGTTTCAAACCGTCAATTTCCGACACATCAATCTCAATCAACTTAAACACGTTTGTCAATTTAGCAACATTAACATTCTCCAGTGGAAACTCAGAATCCGAATACAACTTATCCGATCCCGACATCTTGTACATGACAAGATTAGGTTCTTCATTTAGGTTGTTTTTGGCTTTTGGTTTCGGAATGTATTTTCCCAAGAAACATTCATCTTACTCAGTAGTGTCACTTTCAGACTTTAAAACATTTTCAACCACACTTTTCACAACTTCAGATTGGACACTATCTTCATTGGAAGATGAAGTGAATGTGACATCAATCGTGTCTGAAAGTTTCACTTCATGATCATCTTCATCATTAACCAGCCCTGATTGTTTCTTTGAATAATTGTTTAAAACTGGTGGTGGAACTTGATGATACCCCACCCCTGTTCCATCTGAAAAGACATCTTCGCCTGCTTTGTTTTTCCCGATGGGTTTGGGAACAATGTGTTGCAAAACAAAGCTTGCGGAGTTGTAACTTTTCAATTTCAGCTGGATGCGTTCATTTTCAATTTTAGCTTCTTGAAATTGAAGCTTCAACTTTGCAATTTCATCCAGTTGCTGGTTGATTAACTCTTCTTTAACTCTAAGAACACCCGTCAGTTGAATATTTTCTTTGTCTGTCTTACCATTTCTTTCATCAGAATCTTTAACCGTGCGTTTTAACTTCTCAAAATTTTCTGAGATTTGACGTTTTTCAAGAATCAATTTTTCATTTTCATTCCTAATTCTTTCTACGTCATTTTTATCGTTTTCAATTTTCTCAGTTAATTCTTTTAGTTTGTCATTCGAAGCTTGCAGCAACTTATCACGGTTCAAGATCTGATCTTCAACACTCCTGACTCTACCAGTAAGTTCTTCAACCTTCTTACCACTCAGGTAAGCAACTGTACTACAAACTTTGCACTCTTTCATGCAATTTTTGCAGTTGTTCTCAGATTTAGCATTCTTACCTGACACAAGTGTATCATTTGAACTGACCTTATCTTCGGACTCAGTTCCAGAACCAGAAACTACCTCTAGTTCTTTTGCAGCTAGAACTTTGTCGG
Organism: Helianthus annuus; assembly: GCF_002127325.2. Classification (NCBI taxonomy): domain Eukaryota; kingdom Viridiplantae; phylum Streptophyta; class Magnoliopsida; order Asterales; family Asteraceae; genus Helianthus; species Helianthus annuus. Next base: position 95,226,693 of record NC_035438.2, on the reverse strand, counting down.
CCATCTTCTTCAAGTTTTCAGCGGTGAGTTCTTGTGATGTATCAATGATTCCATCATCAATCTTCTTTGGCTGTGGTTCTTTTGTTGTCTCTTTCTCTTTCTCATCAGTTTCTCCTCCTCCCCACCATTCTCTCTGTCTAGCTTCTTCTTCATCAGCAATCTGTTTGGTGAGAATTTCAAGATCAACAGTATCTGGATCCACAGCTATGTTACCATTAGGGTCAAGATAACATTCTCTATCAGGATCCCATCTCCTTGCCTTCTTTGCTTCCATCCAGGTACGATAGATTTTGGCTTTCATGAATCAAGCTGTATCCTTCCTGTTCACATACTTTACTTCTTCAGTTCTCTTACTTTAAATAGAACAATCTTTGCTGCTGCAAAGGCATAACCAACTGTGTCTTCCTCAAGCAAAACATCACTCCAATCATAACCTTCACCGTCATGAAAAACTGCAAGTGCCCTGGATTTCTCTTTGGGTGCCTTCTCTATCTGCTTCATCCTAGAAGGTTCTGCTTTATTCTGATGATAGATCGCTCCCTTGTAATCATCCTCTAGAAAAGGATTTGCAGTCTCATCAGTGTAAGCATTTCTGCACTCACGCTTAAAGTGACCTTTCTGTTTACACTTGAAACACGTCACTTTTGACTTGTCAAAGCCTAACTTGGTAGAAGGTCCACCAATAGACTGTCTTCCAGTAATTTCCATGAAACGCTGCGCTCTTCTCACTGCACTGGCCATACACCACCTTATATCGATCAACTCCATTTCCTCAGGATCGATCTGATCATAATCTTCCTTTGTTAGGTTGGTGTTGCCTGTCTTTCATGCAACGAGACTTTCATATGATTCCAACACAGACGCTAAAAACACCGTCTGTTGTTTAGCAGACTCTTCACTGAAATTCTGACCATTCTTCAAATCCACAGCAATGTTGCATTGGAATAGATTCTTTGATGCAGATTGATTTGAAGTATTTGACGAAGAACCACCATGGTAGCCACTGCTAGGAGTTTCTTGATTCACTGTTTTTGAGTTTTCAGCTGAAAAGGTTGTCTTTGTAGATGCAGTCTTTGGGAGCATACTGCCTTTGTAATACAATTCCACATTCTGCTGATAAGATGTGTTATTGACTTTATTGGATTTTTTTATCTCCAATTCATGGCTTTCAAGTCTTTAGATAAGCTGTGACAACTCGAATTTCCAAGATTTCCATCTTCGCGCTATTACGCGTTAATTGTTTAGATTGTTGTTTACATGACTGGTTTGTTTCACAACTGTACATGTTTGTAGTACGTTGAATCATATTGTGCTTGATTTGAGTATTTGTAGTGCAACATAACTGTATTGGCTGATATATGCTTGTATGGTAATATGGGTAATATATGTGTATGTATAATGTTGTGATTGTGGGATCCTCTAGCCGAAACCCCCACTCCCCTCACGAAATCACCCCAACCCAAATGCCCTCACCCGAAAGCACCTCATGTTCGAAAACACCTAAGTGTTTTCGTCCATTACCTACCAACGAAAATCAAATGGGCTTTAGGCCCAGTAGTGGGTCAGTATATTTTTCTCAACTGTTATATGAAAACTAGATCGTCAAACCCTAGAGCTTATTGCTTTCCTTGTACGACGGCAGCCACAAGCCTCCAAATCCTTTTCTTTTGATCAGAATAGTGACCTCCTCATCTCGGTTAGTTGCACTGTTGTTTAAGCGATGCATGATTTCATATCTGTATGTGTATGTGATTGTGTTTAATAATTGATTTCAAGATGTATGTGTTGAATGCATAGACCGAATACATTAACTGATCATATATCAAAAGCAAATTGTGCCTACCTATGAATTGTTTATTAATTGTCGGTTATGGTTTTTCAATTGGTCCAATGGTGATTGGCGGTTGGGATAGGTGCCGGCCACTAAGGCCATTAAAACTTGTGTCATATTTTGCCTATTATTACCAAAGCATATTATGGGATCCGACATAACCATGTGTACATTTATTGAGATGTCAATAGGAATATATGTGTATGCATGACATTGACATGATCAGGCTATATATTCTTTCATATATGTGAGTTGGTGTTGACTTAGAGTTTGAGGATTTATATTATTGAAAGATGTATATGGGTTGATAATGGAGGTCCAATGAGAAACCTTGTCTATGCTTGTTTGGCACAATCACATCTTGAGGTGGTTAAGAATTTGTGCACATGTGTTGATTCATTATAAGTTATGGTGGGTGGAATGATAAACATTTAAATTGGCGGCTACTATATGTATTTGGAGGTGCACATTTTACAAAAATAAATCAGTATCTTAAACCAAATGATTGGTAGTCATGGACGTCAATCATAAGTGAGATTTTAGGAAATTCATTGTGATTTCCGATTGGTAGGTGTGGGCGGCCCTTTAAGGGTATTGGTTATTTTTATTCGGCCCTTTAAGGGTGTCAACTGAATTTATTAAAAAAAAAACTATTATTTTGTTACTGTGATGATGTTAACGAAACTGGACTTTAATTTCGCCAAAGGGGATCTTGACGAAACAGAAAGTGTTTCGCCAAGGATATGTTGACGTATTAGAGGGGTGTTTCGCCAAGGGTAGTTGGCGAAACAGAATGTGTCTCGTCAATTATGTGTTTCGCCAAAAATCCTTGTTCGCCAACTTGGTTATTTTGCACAGTAACATGATTTAACCCTGTTAAAAGCTAACTGGATTATTTAACTGCTGCTGGTACTTGTATGATTACTTATACGTGCGCAACTTGGATATAAACTGATTTGAATACGTGCATACTCTAGGATGTGATTGACTTACTTTGAGAACCTACTTAGCATACCGAGCAAACCCAAGGTGAGTTCACACCCTTACTAAGGCATGGGATTCCCAAGGGCTTGGGAATGGGATTGAAGGAATAAGGTTGAATAGATTCGTACTGACACTAAAACTAGACTACCATACCATTGTCCTCGGTTGTGCAGGACACCTAATACTTACTACTATCCTCGGTTGTGAAGGATACTTATACTTACTACTATCCTCGGTTGTGAAGGATACTTATACATACTACTATCCTCGGTTGTGAAGGATACTTATACCTATTACTATCCTCGGTTGTGAAGGATACTTATACACACTACTATCCTCGGTTGTGAAGGATACTTATACATATTACTATCCTCGGTTGTGAAGGATACTTATACTTAATTACTATCCTCGGATGTGAAGGATACTCACGTAAGACCTACGTGAATTTATACTTACTACTGTTCTCGGATTGTGAAGAACACATATGGTTACGAATAGTCTAGTGGTTATACAACATGGGAAGCCCCCACCAATAGATCGTACTAACGGCCTAGTAGAGCCACCTGTTACAAACGAGCTTACTATTACGCATTTACTTTCAGTGAACTCGCTCAACTAGTTGTTGATCCTCTGTTACATGCCTTGCAGGTCGTTAGGTATATGGAGCTTGCACAGGGAGGAGCAGGTCGTTGTGGGCTTGGATCGTGATCGCTTCTTTAAACACTTATGACATTACATTATTAATTATGTTGGGTTTACTTACATGCTTCCGCTACTTAAACAAATGTTTGGTTCTGAACATCAATCATGTCTTGTTGAATTATATTATCTACTTTTATTATTAAATGCTATGTTCGATATGATTGATGGCTTGATCCTGGTCAGTCACGCTCCCAAGCGGTGATACTCCGCAGGTGGATTTTGGGGGTGTGACAGATTGGTATCAGAGCCATTGGTTATAGAGAACTAGGTTTTAATATGGGAAAACGTTTTTTTTATTAAAACGTTTTTTTTATTAAAACCAGACTATAACCAGAACAGTGCTCTCAACGATCCACAACGACGCTTCGCTCCACGTGCAAGACTCAACATCCTAGGTAATAAGGTTTATGTTTATTGCCTACATGCTAGAATTGCATAGAACTTTGCTCGTAGTATGCTTACATTACTTTGCTCACTACTTGATACTACATGAGAACACCTACGTGCTTACACTTTTCTGTCATCGCCCTACTCGCGAACCACTCTCACTTACGTTACTTTTACTATGAAGATCATGTCTGGACGAATCAACATGACTCAAGCCCAGCTAGAGGCTCTCGTTCAAGCTCAAGTTGCTGCGGCACTTGCAGCTTCTCAAGCAGGTAGTATATCCTGCAGTATAGCACACACTAGGATCTTAAGATCCTACATTCCTAAACTAGCCCTTGTATTTAAACTTTGCCCTATTCGTACACAATAGGTCAACCAGCGCAGCAACCTGTATGCACTTTCAAGAACTTCATGGACTGTCATCCAAGTACCTTTAGTGGCACTGAAAGAGCAGTTGGACTCCCCCACTGGTTTGAAAAGCTCGAGTCTGTGTTCGAGATGTGTGAATGCCCTGAGGCTCGCAGGGTGAAATACGCCACTGGCACGCTAGAAGGAATAGCACTAACTTGGTGGAACGCCCAGGTTCAGATCTTAGGGTTGGCAGCTGCTAACGCCACCCCCTAGAACGAATTCAAAGAGCGCATTAAAAGGGAATACTGTACGCGTGATGACATCCACAAGTTGGAAGTGGAGCTTTACCATTTGAAAATGACAGGGTCAGAAATTGAAGCTTATACGAAACGGTCAAACGAACTGGCCATCTTGTGTCCAACCATGGTGGACCCTCCAAGCAAGCGTATCGAATTGTACCTCAAGGGTCTAGCCTCAGAGATTCAGAGCCATGCTACATCGGCTAACCTCGACAATATCCAAGACGTTCAGTGTCTTGCCCATCGCCTCACGGATCAGGCAGTGGAACAGAACAGGCTGCCTAGTTGTATCAGCGCTATTACTACCGCTACCACTTCTGCTACTCCCGCTACTCCTAGTGACAACAAGCGGAAATGGGATGGGTATTCCAGCAAGGGTTCAGCTACCGTTCGGTCTCAAGCACAGCAGCAGCGCAAGAATAGTGATCACCAGAGCCGAGTCAGCCAACTTCTGGTGGTCAGGGGCAGGGTGGATATCGGGGAATTCACCAATGTGGAACGAATGCAACAAACACCACGGTGGTTAGTGCAACGAGGGACGTTGCCAGAGGTGCCTCAAGATGGGCCATGAAGCTAAGGATTCAGGAGTCCACGGTCTGCAAATCGGAATCGCCAGCAGCAACAGCAAGCAGAAATCCTATGCAAAGAAAAGATTGTTCGCATTCCTCGTTCTGGTCAAGAACCTCTCGAAGTTCAAGGCGACAAGATTGGTGCTGGGGTTGGCATCACCTCTTTCTTGAAGGCTCAGAAATGTTTGCGGAAGGGCCACACCGCAATTTTGGCTCTCGTTACTGACGCATCAGCAAAAGAAAAGAAGTTGGAAGACCATCCAGTTGTACGCGACTTTCCTCAGGTGTTTCCTAAAGATTTACCTGGTCTACCGCCTCATCGTCAGGTCGAATTTCAAATCGAGCTCACTCCAGGAGCAACACCCATAGCTCGAGCACCGTATCGCTTAGCTCCATCAGAATCGGAAGAACTATCGACGCAGCTACAAGAAATCTTGGATAAGGGATTTATCCGACCTATCTCTTCGCCTTGGGGAGCTACAAGAACTATTGGATACCAATTATCTGTGAAAAAGAAGGATGGCACCTTCAGGATGTGAAATTGATTACCGTGAAATGAACAAGGTCACAGCGAAGAACCGTTATCCTCTTCCTCGTATTGACGACTTATTCGACCAGTTGCAAGGGTCGTGTTACTATTCCAAGATTGATTTAAGGTCAGGGTATCATCAGCTGAGAGTCCGGGATGAGGACGTCTCCAAGACAGCATTCAGAACTCGCTACGGCCACTACGAGTTTCTTGTCATGCCATTCGGGCTTACGAACGCGCCTTCAGTTTTCATGGAGCTTATGAACAGGGTGTGCAAACCCTATCTTGACAAGTTCGTCATTGTCTCATCGACGACATTCTAATCTACTCCAAGAGTCAGGGGGAACACGAGCAGCACTTACGTCTTATCTTGAAACTTCTTCGAAAGGAACAATTGTACGCCAAGTTTTCAAAATGCGACTTCTGGCTTCATGAAGTCCACTTTCTAGGCCATGTGGTGAACAGGGATGGGATTCATGTCGATCCATCCAAGGTAGATTCGATCAGGAACTGGCCTGCACCACGTACACCAACGGAAATACGCCAATTCTTGGGTTTGGCGGGGTATTACAGACGATTCATCAAAGACTTCTCAAAGAATCGCACAGCCGCTTACAATGCTGACACAGGAAGGTGTTACCTACTGTTGGGGAGATTTCCAGGAAACCGCTTTTCAGTATTTAAAGGATAGGCTATGCAGCGCACCTATTCTCTCACTGCCAGAGGGCACAGACGATTTTGTGGTCTATTGTGACGCATCGATACAGGGGCTTGGTTGTGTATTGATGCAGCGGGATAAAGTTATTGCCTACGCTTCGCGGCACTCAAAGTTCATGAACGGAACTACACGACGCACGATTTAGAGCTGGGAGCTGTTGTTTTTGCGCTCAAGATATGGCGACACTACCTGTACGGTACCAAGTGCACTATTTACACCGATCACAGGAGTCTCGAGCATATCTTCAAGCAGAAGGAATTGAACATGCGTCAACGACGATGGGTCGAGCTACTTAATGATTTCGAATACGCCATCAAGTACCATCCAGGAAAAGCCAATGTTGTGGCTGACGCTTTCAGTCGAAAGGACACTCTACCTAGACGCGTACGAGCCTTGCAGCTCACTATTCAGTCTGATCTCCCGGCACAAATACGAGATGCTCAGGTGGAAGCATTGAAACCAGAAAACGTAAAGGATGAAGCTTTGCGTGGTTCAAGGCAACGATTAGAACAAAAGGAAGACGGTGCCTACTATGTAACGGGGCGTATTTGGGTCCCACTTTTTGGCGGTTTATGAGAGCTTGTAATGGACGAAGCTCATAAGTCTCGCTACTCGATACATCCAGGTTCGGATAAAATGTATCACGACATCAGAACTACCTATTGGTGGCCTAGCATGAAGGCCCACATAGCAACTTACGTCGGAAAATGTTTGACATGTGCAAAGGTCAAAGTGGAGTATCGGAAACCAGCGGGCCTACTGCAGCAGCCCTAGATACCGCAATGGAAATGGGAAGAAATTTCCATGGATTTTGTTACAGGCCTACCCAGATCCCAGCCTGGGAATGATACTATATGGGTGATCGTGGATCGACCCACCAAGTCTGCACACTTCCTGGCTATAAAGGAAACGGATAAGTTCTCCACTCTCGCAGGCATCTATCTTAAAAAGTTGTTTCGAGGCACGGGGTGCCCACCTCCATTATTTCGGATCGGGATGCACGATTCACGTCAGAACTTTGGCAAGCGATGCACAAATCTTTTGGCTCTCGGTTAGACATGAGCACAACTTATCACCCTCAGATGGATGGGCAGTCTGAGCGCACGATCCAAACCCTAGAAGACATGCTTCGGGCATGTGTTATTGATTTCGGCAACAGCTGGGAAAACACCTCCCTTTAGTGGAGTTTTCGTACAATAACAGTTATCACACCAGCATACAAGCCGCTCCATTCGAGGCATTGTACGGACGTAAATGTCGGTCACCTCTCTGTTGGGCAGAGGTGGGGGATAGTCAGATCACGGGTCCAGAGATTGTAGTGGACGCCACAGAAAAGATTGCACAGATACGACAACGCATGGCGGCAGCACGCGACCGCCAGAAAAGCTACGCAGATAAGCGTAGGAAGCCATTGGAATTTCAGGTCGGGGACCGGGTTTTACTTAAAGTCTCACCCTGGAAGGGTGTGGTTCGATTTGGTAAACGAGGCAAACTCAATCCGCGGTATGTCGGACCATTCGAGATTATAGAAAGAATAGGCCCAGTAGCCTACAGATTGAACCTACCAGCTAAACTCGGGGCAGTTCACAATGTATTTCACGTGTCGAATCTGAAGAAGTGCCTATCAGATGAGACCCTTATCATTCCTTTCAAAGAACTCACTATCGACGAGCGGTTGCAGTTCGTCAAGGAACCTGTTGAAATCACGGACCGGGATGTAAAGGTCCTCAAACACAAGAGAATCCCTCTTGTTCGAGTTCATTGGAACTCCCGACGTGGCCCAGAGTACACCTGGGAACGCGAAGACCAAATGAAAGAAAAGTACCCCCAGTTATTCGAAAACCGTGCAACCACTACTGAGACTGAAGCTACTACTGTGGAATTTTGGGACGAAATTCCAAATCAACGGGGGGATGATGTGACACCCCAGGAAAACCAGTGAACAATACAGCTTACCTAGCTTCCTCAGTGAGTGCGTACCAAATTTCGGGACGAAATTTCTTTCAAGTTGGGGATAATGTGACAACTCGAATTTCCAAGATTTCCATCTTCGCGCTATTACGCGTTAATTGTTTAGATTGTTGTTTACATGACTGGTTTGTTTCACAACTGTACATGTTTGTAGTACGTTGAATCATATTGTGCTTGATTTGAGTATTTGTAGTGCAACATAACTGTATTGGCTGATATATGCTTGTATGGTAATATGGGTAATATATGTGTATGTATAATGTTGTGATTGTGGGATCCTCTAGCCGAAACCCCCACTCCCCTCACGAAATCACCCCAACCCAAATGCCCTCACCGGAAAGCACCTCATGTTCGAAAACACCTAAGTGTTTTCGTCCATTACCCACCAACGAAAATCAAATGGGCTTTAGGCCCAGTAGTGGGTCAGTATATTATTCTCAACTGTTATATGAAAACTAGATCGTCAAACCCTAGAGCTTATTGCTTTCCTTGTATGACGGCAGCCACAAGCCTCCAAATCCTTTTCTTTTGATCAGAATAGTGACCTCCTCATCTCGGTTAGTTGCACTGTTGTTTAAGCGATGCATGATTTCATATCTGTATGTGTATGTGATTGTGTTTAATAATTGATTTCAAGATGTATGTGTTGAATGCGTAGACCGAATACATTAACTGATCATATATCAAAAGCAAATTGTGCCTACCTATGAATTGTTTATTAATTGTCGGTTATGGTTTTTCAATTGGTCCAATGGTGATTGGCGGTTGGGATAGGTGCCGGCCACTAAGGCCATTAAAACTTGTGTCATAGTTTGCCTATTATTACCAAAGCATATTATGGGATCCGACATAACCATGTGTACATTTATTGAGATGTCAATAGGAATATATGTGTATGCATGACATTGACATGATCAGGCTATATATTCTTTCATATATGTGAGTTGGTGTTGACTTAGAGTTTGAGGATTTATATTATTGAAAGATGTATATGGGTTGATAATGGAGGTCCAATGAGAAACCTTGTCTATGCTTGTTTGGCACAATCACATCTTGAGGTGGTTAAGAATTTGTGCACATGTGTTGATTCATTATAAGTTATGGTGGGTGGAATGATAAACATTTAAATTGGCGGCTACTATATGTATTTGGAGGTGCACATTTTACAAAAATAAATCAGTATCTTAAACCAAATGATTGGTAGTCATGGACGTCAATCATAAGTGAGATTTTAGGAAATTCATTGTGATTTCCGATTGGTAGGTGTGGGCGGCCCTTTAAGGGTATTGGTTATTTTTATTCGGCCCTTTAAGGGTGTCAACTGAATTTATTAAAAAAAAAACTATTATTTTGTTACTGTGATGATGTTAACGAAACTGGACTTTAATTTCGCCAAAGGGGATCTTGACGAAACAGAAAGTGTTTCGCCAAGGATATGTTGACGTATTAGAGGGGTGTTTCGCCAAGGGTAGTTGGCGAAACAGAATGTGTCTTGTCAATTATGTGTTTCGCCAAAAATCCTTGTTCGCCAACTTGGTTATTTTGCACAGTAACATGATTTAACCCTGTTAAAAGCTAACTGGATTATTTAACTGCTGCTGGTACTTGTATGATTACTTATACGTGCGTAACTTGGATATAAACTGATTTGAATACGTGCATACTCTAGGATGTGATTGACTTACTTTGAGAACCTACTTAGCATACCGAGCAAACCCAAGGTGAGTTCACACCCTTACTAAGGCATGGGATTCCCAAGGGCTTGGGAATGGGATTGAAGGAATAAGGTTGAATAGATTCGTACTGACACTAAAACTAGACTACCATACCATTGTCCTCGGTTGTGCAGGACACCTAATACTTACTACTATCCTCGGTTGTGAAGGATACTTATACTTACTACTATCCTCGGTTGTGAAGGATACTTATACATACTACTATCCTCGGTTGTGAAGGATACTTATACCTATTACTATCCTCGGTTGTGAAGGATACTTATACACACTACTATCCTCGGTTGTGAAGGATACTTATACATATTACTATCCTCGGTTGTGAAGGATACTTATACTTAATTACTATCCTCGGATGTGAAGGATACTCACGTAAGACCTACGTGAATTTATACTTACTACTGTTCTCGGATTGTGAAGAACACATATGGTTACGAATAGTCTAGTGGTTATACAACATGGGAAGCCCCCACCAATAGATCGTACTAACGGCCTAGTAGAGCCACCTGTTACAAACGAGCTTACTATTACGCATTTACTTTCTGTGAACTCGCTCAACTAGTTGTTGATCCTCTGTTACATGCCTTGCAGGTCGTTAGGTATATGGAGCTTGCACAGGGAGGAGCAGGTCTTGTGGGCTTGGATCGTGATCGCTTCTTTAAACACTTATGACATTACATTATTAATTATGTTGGGTTTACTTACATGCTTCCGCTACTTAAACAAATGTTTGGTTCTGAACATCAATCATGTCTTGTTGAATTATATTATCTACTTTTATTATTAAATGCTATGTTCGATATGATTGATGGCTTGATCCTGGTCAGTCACGCTCCCAAGCGATGATACTCCGCAGGTGGATTTTGGGGGTGTGACAGATTGGTATCAGAGCCATTGGTTATAGAGAACTAGGTTTTAATATGGGAAAACGTTTTTTTTATTAAAACCAGACTATAACCAGAACAGTGCTCTCAACGATCCACAACGACGCTTTGCTCCACGTGCAAGACTCAACATCCTAGGTAATAAGGTTTATGTTTATTGCCTACATGCTAGAATTGCATAGAACTTTGCTCGTAGTATGCTTACATTACTTTGCTCACTACTTGATACTACATGAGAACACCTACGTGCTTACACTTTTCTGTCATCGCCCTACTCGCGAACCACTCTCACTTACGTTACTTTTACTATGAAGATCATGTCTGGACGAATCAACATGACTCAAGCCCAGCTAGAGGCTCTCGTTCAAGCTCAAGTTGCTGCGGCACTTGCAGCTGCTCAAGCAGGTAGTATATCCTGCAGTATAGCACACACTAGGATCTTAAGATCCTACATTCCTAAACTAGCCCTTGTATTTAAACTTTGCCCTATTCGTACACAAAAGGTCAACCAGCGCAGCAACCTGTATGCACTTTCAAGAACTTCATGGACTGTCGTCCAAGTACCTTTAGTGGCACTGAAGGAGCAGTTGGACTCCTCCACTGGTTTGAAAAGCTCGAGTCTGTGTTCGAGATGTGTGAATGCCCTGAGGCTCGCAGGGTGAAATACGCCACTGGCACGCTAGAAGGAATAGCACTAACTTGGTGGAACGCCCAAGTTTAGATCTCGATTTCCGTGCCCTGATCTAAACTACACAATACAAGACTCTATAAAGACGAAGTTAACAGACATTAGTGCACCAACAACAGGTTACGTCGGGATCGGTTGGAGATTAAAAGCACCCCGCATCATCAATTGTTGAAGGGCTTGATTTTGAGAGAAATGAGAGAATTGGTTCAGTGAGTGTTGGAATGCGGCAAAGGCGTTTGACGAATATTGAGAGAATTGGTTTGGTTCGATCGTCGGATAATATCCCGGAGCCGAGAAAACATTCGATTGGGTCGGGTTGTTGGGATTGTTTGGGTTGTTGGGGACGTTCGGGTTGTTGAAGGGATCCATGGTAGAATATAAGTTTATAAAAGTGGAAGATATTTTATAAAAAATAAAGGGAGAGAGATGAGAAAAGGGGTTAAAAATGGTGAATGGAGGTGAAAAAGGTTTGGATTTTATATATTTGGGGGAATGTTACCGTTACTTTTTGTTTGAATTTGGTTAATTAATTTTTTTTTTATTTAACGGTCACAAATGAAAGGGGGCCCACCATTTTTGGATCGTCTCAAACGTCTCAAGGTCGACGTTCAAGACGGGGACCGGGGGGGGGGGGTTGTAAATCTTAGTTAGTTACGTTAGTTAGGTTTTAATGGGAAATGGTTAGTGTTTTATGTATTATGGTGTTTTAGGGTGAATTATGATGTTTGGTGTCCATAACTAGCTTCGTAATGCTAAAACAATGCTTCTAGTGAAAATTTGGTGTTTCGGGTAGTGTCCGGTTGTTCGGTTCGTTAAAGTGCTAAATAGAGTAGTTTAGTGTGCTTTATGTTATCTTTTATGACAGTTTCGATTCCCGACACTTAGGAAAGTATTCTGGACCATTAAACCATAATTCTGCATTATATTTTGATGTCAGAAAGCTGATTTTTGCTGAATTTGGTTGTTTTCTGCAGAATTCTGCAGTTTTGGTGTGTTTCTGGCACTTTCCGGCACCTAAATCATCACTTGGAAGGCAGTTTTGTAATCCCTACTTTCCTACACACTATTCTAGTGTAACACTTGGTTCCGGGGGCTTATTTTGTGTCTTAACATCATGTCTGTCTGAGTACTGAACTCCCGTCAGTACTTCTAGTTTGTCTGATAACTGTGCTAAATTTATTATGTGCACTAATTGAACCATATTGTGTTTCATGTAATAATGATGAACAATCTTGCAACATGAAATGCCTTTGTATGTATATGACAGTAATCAGAATTTCATTCGTCTTGTTAATTCAATCATGCACAGTCATTAAAACACAGATTACTGTTTATTATTGTACGGAACACATGGAAAAGTGCCAGTTGTCACACTCACTAGTTTAAGTTGAGAGTACTCGACCTAGGTGGAGAGTACCCGGTCTAGGCGAAAAGTACTCACAACTTAGTAGCCTACCTTGTAGATGTTATTCGAAAAATACTCAGCATCCAAGGCCTTGTTTCACCAGAGAGCTTAAAACTGGAAGTTATTTGATAAGGTAATTAGGAACTAATTTTAGATTAAAATCTTGTAAGGTAAGATGCAAGTACACTACTTAGAATAAATAATGTTAGTTTGGTATCCAATTAAAAATGTAAATATAATTTATCCATTATATAGGTAAAAGGGATAGATTTATTTATATTCTTAAAGCTAAATTACATATTTACCAACCAGGAGAAAACTTGAGTCATTTCTAATATAGTCACAGGATTTAAAAAAATGTTAGGATCGGTTTTGACTTCCGAACGATTGCGAACCGATACGTGTGATGTGCGGAATCCATACACGTATGTGGACTGAACACAAGAACATAATACAAACGTGATTCTATTCAATATACGACAAGTACAAAGCACCACGAATCACCTTGAGCACTTTCTCTCTCTAGTTTCTCTCTCTAAGCACCAAGCTCCAAAATGTCTCAAATGGCAAAAGTTCTAAATGATAACCCTAAGGGTCCTATTTATAGGCAAAGGATATAAGGAATTTCCCCTTCTTTACAATAATGCCACCTTGCCTTTTCTATCTAAATATTACAATATAAGACTTTGTTTTCTTCTGATTCTTCTACGAACTGGATTGACGGAGGCGATAGACATAAATGCACTAACAGACTCCCCCTTGGATATTGCCACAGTCAATCTCGTAGCATCTTGTCTTTCTCTCTCTCTAGGTCTTCTTGAAGCTTTATCATCTTCAGCATTCACAGACTCCCTCTTTCTCGAACAGAATCCCCGTGGATCTGTCTTTGGCTTCAGTTCCCCCTTTCGGTAGACTCTTTCTTCAGGCCCCCCCTTTCGTTAAGCTTCCATGCTTTTGGGATCGACACCTGGCTTTCCGGATATAAGCCCCCCCTTTCGCCGAGCTCGTCTTCAGACTCCCCCTTAGACTCGGCTATCGGGATCGTAATCTGGAATAGTATTTGCAACTCTCAAACATTTATAAGTAAAAACGTTTTGAACATCCAGGATTGAAAACCTGGTTCTCAGCATAAGCTAAAACATTTCTAACATGCGACATTGAAAGCATTTTCGGTTGTCCAGGAATGATGACCTGGCTCTTTAAAACTTTTAATCAAGAACCTGGCTCTTATTGCACAAACACAAAAATATGAATATTTCCAGGATTACTTGACTTCACTCCTTTCATCAAATGATTTTATAGATTTGAAACGTTAAGAATCCAAAATCCTCACAAATTATCATCCAAGCCCAATTTAATGACCTTGGAGATTTCACAAACTGTTTTTGAATTTTGATTTTAAAAAAATTTAAGTTTCAAGTTAATGAACTTGTTTTATTCTCAGAAACACGTTCAGCATACTTAGATTTTGAAACTCAGCTCTCGGACATCGGTTGTCGAAAATAAAACGGAATCAAAATCTTTTTGTAATTTTCTGAAATATAAAACAGTAAAGAAATATTTACAGACATATTTTTGTTTGAGTTCGTGTCAGGGGATCATATCAGTTTATGACGAATCACTAGTACCGTTGAGCTTTAAACACTTTAAGTTCTAAAAGATTCACTTAGATTGTCAGTATACTGATCCGCTTAAATTTCACACAAAGTTCAACTGATTCGAGATACAGATTAGTGTTTTAAGGACTTAACTTATTCGTGTGTCCCACCTCAGAATATACTCCCGTATCAAAATTCCCTAGATTCAGTCTTACAAGTGAGTATACCAATTTGATATCTGTAATCTGGGTTAGTGCGAGATCTTGAGAGCTCAGGTATGAACTTCCGTTCAGTGAAAGAGATGAAGGCTCGACTTTAGGTGTGTTCCCATTGGGAATCTTCTTTACAACTGCACTTGATTCTTATCTTTCGATATTTTATCAATTTTTATGCGGAGGGTGAGCTTTAAAAGCGCGTAAAGTATTATACGAGGTCTAGTCCATTGCTTCCGCAATATCAGAAGACCAGGTATAATACCCCAGATATCAAACAGTATAAAGACCCAGTATCTCAGAATCAGGTTGTGACAACTCGAACTTTAGACCTACTTTCTGTAACGATACGTGGTTATGAGAACGTTATTAATTAAATGATTATGTGATTATATTATTATGTGCATTGTGTAATAGGTGTATGTATGTATGTTAAGCGAGCCCAAACCGCACAACATGATCCGAACGCACAACACCACTCGACCGCACAAGCCATTTGGGCCACACCTTGTACGCGGACCCATAGGGCACCCGAGTTGGGTTCGGCCCACTTGTTTTCTACGCAAATAAACACCCACCTAGGGGTTGTTTTCTCATTTTAGTTACAACACATCCACACACACAAAACCCTAGACGACTTCCTCTCTCTCGTTTTGCTTGGAACCCGACGGCACACACACCCTTACAACCGAAGATCATTCCTTGTTCGGATCATCCTTGTTCCTTCTCTAATCCGGTTAGTATGTTAAGTGTTTGTTGTTGTTATTTGATGTTGTGTTATAGCTATTAATGTCAAAATGAATCGGCTTATATGTGTTTAGCAAATATAATCGGATTGTTTGATATATGAAACCGAATGATGTTTGTTAACCGGATATAGGTTCATATGAAATAGATGGCATGATTATGAAATCGGAATTATATGATGATGTTATCCACTGTGTTGTTTGATAGATTTCCGATTGTTAACTTGTTATTGTTCGAAGTAAATCGAGTTATGATGAAGTGATCGGTTGTATGTTCATGTGAATCGTTAGACTATTGTTTGTGATTATAAACATGATTAGGGTTTATGTGAATATGATGCTAGATATGCTAGTTTGATCGATTAGAGGCATGATTGGAAACTGATTAGTTGTTAATTGGTTGTAAATATGGAAACTATTAAAATTGTAACCGATTGCATGACATCCGGAAGTTTGTTATGGATCGCACAAGACCGGGTCGCACAAGCTGGTCCGATCACACAAGCTGATCCGGTCGCACAAGAGACCCTGATCGTACAAGGGGTCTCCAGTCGCACAAGGCATTGCCCGGTCGCACAAGGGGTAATGTCGTTTAACTGTTGGGCCTTAGAAGCCCAGGACACAAACGCACAAGCCCAAACCGCCTGATCGCACAAGACACGTGAACCGCACAAGATGGTAATCTGTTTTAATGGTTGGGCCGTAGACTTGGGCTGGGCTAACTCAAATCGCACAACCCGGCCGGATCGCACAACCCAATCCGGACCGTACAAGTCGCATATGTGTATTTATTTTGGGCCGAGATGTGTTACTTGTTTGTATGATAGTTGGGCCGGTTACTTAGTTAACCACTTATGATGTTGGGCCGTTTACACTTGGGCTAATAGTTTAGACGCACAAGTATGATTGCATTGTACTCTTGACTGTTTACGTGCTACGTGTTTGCTATGATTCCTGCGTGCATTACTTGAAACAAACCTGACTTGTGTGGTAACCCTGTTAGGACGTGGTTGACCACTGTTAGTTCAAGAACCCTCTTTTGTGTATCTGCCGAGCAACCCAAGGTGAGTTCACACAGCCAAGGCATGGGGTTCCCAGGGTGGGAATGGGATTGGATGATTTATTTGCACATACTCAGATGATAGATGTTTATGGTCCTCAGGGTGAGGATGGTAAATGATAAGATACAGCTAGACTAGTATACCTACTTGAACTGATCTTCGCATACACGCCAAGGGTTGGCTGCGATATTATGACTGATCTTCGCACACATGCCCTAGGGAGGCTGCGAACTATACATACTAAACTTCGCACACATGCCAGGGTGGCCAGCGATACAAATATACATAGTCTAGAATACTTGAGAATTTTCCTTAGTCTTCGCATACATGCCTAGAGGGCTGCGATGGAAACCAATACTATACATGAACAATGAACGAACATAATACGACACATACAATTACTATTACTGAACTTACTTTCTGTGAACTCGCTCAACTAGTTGTTGACTCTCTGCTGCATGCCTTGCAGGACCTTAGGTACATTATGGAGCTTGCACAAGGAGGAGCGGGTCGTTGTGGACAAGGATTCGTGAATACTATCTGAACACTTATGATATTTGAACTTATAACTTATTTTGGGTTTTCATTATTATGCTTCCGCTACTTAAACAAAGTTTGGTTTTGAACATCAATCATGTCGTGACGAATTACTTTATCTAATTATATTATTAAATGCTATGTTTGATATGATTGATGGCTTGATCCTGGTCAGTCACGCTCCCAAGCGGTGGTACTCCGCAGGTTGATTTTGGGGGTGTGACAGATTGGTATCAAAGCCATTGGTTATAGAGAACTTGGTTTTAATATGGGAAAACGTTTTTATTAAAACCAGACTATAACCAGAACAGTGCTCTCAACGATCCACAACGACGCTTCGCTCCACGTGCAAGACTCGACATCCTAGGTAATAAGGTTTATGTTTATTGCCTACATGCTAGAACTATATAGAACTTTGCTCGCATTACGTTTAGATACACATGACTTTATTACATGAGAATACCTACGTGCTTACGCTTTTCTGTCATCGCCCTACTCGCGAACCATTCTCACTTACGCTACTTTTACTATGAAGATCATGTCTGGACGAATTAACATGACTCAAGCCCAGCTAGAGGCTCTCGTTCAAGCTCAAGTTGCTGCGGCACTTGCAGCTGCTCAAGCAGGTAGTATATCCTGTAGTCATAACTTACCCTAGGATCTTAAGATCCTACACTCCTAAACTAGCCCTTGTATTTAAACTTTGCCCTATTCGTACACAATAGGTCAACCAGCGCAGCAGCAAGTTTGCACCTTTAAGAACTTCATGGACTGTCGTCCAAGTACTTTCAGCGGCACAGAGGGGGCAGTGGGACTCCTCCACTGGTTTGAGAAGCTAGAGTCTGTGTTCGAGATGTGTGAATGCCCTGAGGCTCGCAGGGTGAAATACGCCACTGGCACGCTAGAAGGAATAGCACTAACTTGGTGGAACGCCCAAGTTCAGATCTTAGGGTTGGCAGCTGCTAACGCCACACCCTGGAATGATTTCAAAGAACTTATCAAACGTGAGTACTGCACAAGGGATGATATTCATAAGTTGGAGAACGAGCTTTATCACTTGAAAATGACGGGGTCAGAGATTGAAGCCTATACAAAGCGGTCAAACGAACTGGCCATTCTGTGTCCAACTATGGTGGACCCTCCGGTGAAGCGCATTGAGTTGTATCTCAAGGGACTTACGCCAGAGATCCAGAGCCATGTTACATCGGCAAACCTCGACAACATCCAAGACATCCAGCGTCTTGCCCATCGACTCACAGATCAGGCAGTAGAACAGAACAAGCTGCCCAAACGCGTCAGTGCAACTACTACTCCAGCTGCTACTTCTGCTACACCCAACGATAACAAACGGAAATGGGATGGGGATTCCAGCAGGGGATCAGTTTCCGTTCAGTCTAAAGCACAGCAGCGCAGAACGAATGACTACCAGAATTCGAGTCAGCAATCATCTGGCAGTTAGGGGCAGGGTGGATACCGGGGAGTTCACCCACTATGCAACAAGTGTAACAGGCACCACAGTGGAAGGTGTCGCAAAGAACGTTGTCAGCGATGTCTCAAGCTAGGTCACGAAGCCAAAGATTGCAGGAGCTCACGACCTGCGAATCAGAATCAGCAACTTCCGCCACCAGTTCCTCAAAACCCACAGCAGCAGCAACCACAGCGTGGAAACCGGGGATGTTTCCAGTGTGGGGAAGAAGGTCATTACAAACGCGATTGTCCTCAGTTGAACCAGAACCAGAACCGCAACAACAACAACCAGGGCAACGGGCACAACAACGGTGGAAACAACAACAACAACGGGAATGAAGCTAGGGGTCGTGCATTCGTACTAGGTCGGGGCGACGCAGTGAATGATCCCAACGTAGTTATGGGTAAGTTTCTCCTCGACGATATTTATGTTACTGTTTTATTTGATTCGGGTGCGGATACAAGTTATATTTCTGTGAAAGCTAGTAAATTGTTAAAACGTACATCAACACCCCTAGACACCAAACACGTCGTAGAACTAGCTAATGGTAAGAGTTTAGAAGCCACGCATATAGTCAGGGGTTGTAGTATCGTCTTAGCCGGTCAAGTTTTCTCCATCGATCTTATTCCCATAGTCTTGGGAAGTTTCGATATCGTTATTGGGATGGATTGGTTGTCCCAACATCAGGCAGAGATCTTATGCAGTGAGAAGATCATTCGTATTCCACGTTCTGGTCAAGAACCTCTTGAAGTTCAAGGTGACAAGAGTGGTGCAGTGGTTGGCATCATCTCTTTCTTGAAGGCTCAGAAATGTCTGCGAAAGGGTCACACCATAATCTTGGCACTCGTTGCAGACGCATCAGCAAAAGAAAAGAAATTGGAGGATATTCCAATAGTACGCGACTACCCTCAGGTGTTTCCTGAAGACTTACCTGGCTTACCGCCTCATCGACAGGTCGAATTTCAGATCGAGCTCGCTCCAGGAGCAGCACCCATAGCTCGCGCACCATATCGTCTAGCTCCATCAGAATTGGAAGAACTGTCAAAGCAGCTACAAGAGCTCTTGGAAAAGGGCTTCATTCGTCCAAGCTCTTCGCCTTGGGGAGCTCCAGTACTATTTGTGAAAAAGAAGGACGGTACGTTCAGAATGTGCATCGACTACCGTGAACTTAACAAGGTAACGGTGAAGAACCGTTATCCTCTTCCACGCATAGACGACTTATTCGACCAGTTGCAAGGGTCGTGTTACTATTCGAAGATAGACTTGAGGTCTGGTTACCATCAGCTGAGAGTTCGAGAGGAGGACGTCTCCAAAACCGCTTTCAGAACTCGTTACGGTCACTACGAGTTTCTTGTCATGCCGTTCGGGTTAACGAACGCTCCAGCCGTATTTATGGACCTTATGAACAGGGTGTGCAAACCCTATCTTGACAAGTTCGTCATTGTCTTCATCGACGACATTCTGATCTACTCCAAGAGTCAGGAGGAACACGAGCAGCACCTACGTCTTATTTTGGAACTCCTACGGAAGGAACAGCTGTACGCTAAGTTTTCGAAATGCGACTTCTGGCTTCGTGAAGTCCACTTTCTAGGCCATGTAGTGAACAAGGATGGGATCCATGTCGATCCATCCAAGGTAGATTCGATCAGAAACTGGCCTGCACCACGTACACCAACGGAAATACGCCAATTTTTGGGTTTGGCGGGTTACTACAGACGATTTATCAAGGATTTCTCAAAGATTGCTCAGCCGCTTACGTTACTGACACAGAAGGGTGTTACCTATCGCTGGGGATGCACTTAAAGGATAGACTTTGCAGTGCACCTATCCTCTCTTTGCCAGAGGGCACAGATGACTTCGTGGTTTATTGTGATGCATCCATTCGGGGACTCGGATGTGTGTTAATGCAGCGCGACAAGGTTATTGCTTATGCTTCGCGCCAACTTAAGATTCACGAACGGAACTACACGACGCACGATTTAGAGCTGGGAGCTGTTGTTTTCGCGCTTAAGATATGGCGACACTACTTGTACGGTACCAGGTGCACGATTTACACCGATCACAGGAGTCTCGAGCATATTCTTAAGCAAAAGGATTTGAACATGCATCAACGAAGATGGGTCGAACTACTGAACGATTACGAATGCGCTATCAAGTACCATCCAGGCAAGGCCAATGTTGTGGCTGACGCTCTCAGTCGGAAAGACACTTTACCACGGCGCGTGCGAGCGCTACAGCTTACGATTCAGTCTAGCCTTCCTACACAGATACGAGATGCTCAGGTAGAAGCATTGAAACCTGAAAATGTCAAAGCTGAAGCCTTACGCGGCTCATGACAACGAATGGAACAGAAGGCAGACGGTGCCTACTATGTAACGGGGCGTATTTGGGTCCCACTTTATGGCGGTCTACGCGAACTTGTGATGGACGAAGCACACAAGTCTCGCTACTCGGTACACCCAGGGTCGGATAAAATGTACCACGACATCAGAACTACTTATTGGTGGCCTAGCATGAAGGCCCACATCGCTACTTATGTTGGCAAGTGCTTGACCTGTGCGAGAGTCAAGGTTGAATACCAGAAACCAGCGGGCCTACTTCAGCAGCCTAAGATACCGCAATGGAAATGGGAAGAAATTTCCATGGATTTCGTTACAGGCCTACCTAGATCCCAGCGTGGGAATGATACCATATGGGTGATCGTGGATCGACTCACCAAGTCTGCACACTTCCTGGCTATAAAGGAAACGGATAAGTTTTCCACTCTTGCAGACGTCTATCTCAAGGAAGTTGTCTCGAGGCACGGGGTGCCCACTTCAATCATTTCGGATCGGGATGCACGATTCACATCAGAACTATGGCAAGCGATGCACAAATCCTTTGGCTCACGGTTAGACATGAGCACAGCATATCATCCTCAGACAGATGGGCAGTCTGAGCGAACGATTCAAACTCTTGAAGACATGCTTCGGGCATGTGTTATCGATTTCGGCAACGGCTGGGAAAAGCACCTCCCTTTGGTGGAGTTCTCGTATAATAACAGTTATCACACCAGCATACAAGCCGCTCCATTCGAGGCATTGTACGGACGTAAATGCCGGTCACCTCTCTGTTGGGCAGAGGTGGGGGATAGCCAGATCACGGGTCCAGAGATTGTAGTGGACGCCACAGAAAAGATAGCACAGATACGACAACGCATGGCGGCAGCACGCGACCGTCAGAAAGCCTACGCGGATAAGCGTAGAAAGCCATTGGAATTTCAGGTCGGGGACCGGGTTTTATTAAAAGTCTCACCCTGGAAGGGTGTGGTACGTTTTGGAAAACGGGGCAAACTAAATCCGCGGTATGTCGGACCGTTCGAGATCATAGAGAAAATAGGCAAGGTAGCCTACAAGCTAAACCTACCAGCTGAACTCGGTGCAGTTCACAATGTCTTTCACGTGTCGAATCTGAAGAAATGCTTATCAGATGAAACCCTCATCATTCCTTTTAAGGAACTCACTATCGACGAGCGGTTGCAGTTCGTCGAGGAACCAGTTGAAATCACGGACCGGGATGTGAAGGTCCTCAAAAACAAGAGAATCCCTCTTGTTCGAGTACGTTGGAACTCCAAACGTGGCCCAGAGTACACCTGGGAACGCGAAGACAGGATGACAGAAAAGTACCCCCAGTTATTCGGAACCAATGCGACCACTGCTGAGACTGAAGCTACTACTGCGGAATTTCGGGACGAAATTCCAGATCAACGGGGGGAGGATGTGACACCCCAGGAAAACCAGTGAACGATATAACTTACCTAGCTTCCTCAGTGAGTGCATACCAAATTTCGGGACGAAATTTCTTTTTAGTTGGGGATAATGTGACAACTCGAACTTTAGACCTACTTTGTGTAACGATACGTGGTTATGAGAACGTTATTAATTAAATGATTATGTGATTATATTATTATGTGCATTGTGTAATAGGTGTATGTATGTATGTTAAGCGAGCCCAAACCGCACAACATGATCCGAACGCACAACACCACTCGACTGCACAAGCCATTTGGGCCACACCTTGTACGCGGACCCATAGGGCACCCGAGTTGGGTTCGGCCCACTTGTTTTCTATGCAAACAAACACATTTTAGTTAATTGGTTGTAAATATGGAAACTATTAAAAGCTTGTAACCGATTGCATGACATCCGGAAGTTTGTTACGGATCGCACAAGACCGGGTCGCACAAGCTGGTCCGATCACACAAGCTGATCCGGTCGCACAAGAGACCCTGATCGTACAAGGGGTCTCCAGTCGCACAAGGCATTGCCCAGTCGCACAAGGGGTAATGTCGTTTAACTGTTGGGCCTTAGAAGCCCAGGACACAAACGCACAAGCCCAAACCGCCTGATCGCACAAGACACGTGAACCGCACAAGATGGTAATCTGTTTTAATGGTTGGGCCGTAGACTTGGGCTGGGCTAACTCAAATCGCACAACCCGGCCGGATCGCACAACCCAATCCGGACCGTACAAGTCGCATATGTGTATTTATTTTGGGCCGAGATGTGTTACTTGTTTGTATGATAGTTGGGCCGGTTACTTAGTTAACCACTTATGATGTTGGGCCGTTTACACTTGGGCTAATAGTTTAGACGCACAAGTATAATTGCATTGTACTCTTGACTGTTTACGTGCTACGTGTTTGCTATGATTCCTGCGTGCATTACTTGAAACAAACCTGACTTGTGTGGTAACCCTGTTAGGACGTGGTTGACCACTGTTAGTTCAAGAACCCTCTTTTGTGTATCTGCCGAGCAACCCAAGGTGAGTTCACACAGCCAAGGCATGGGGTTCCCAGGGTGGGAATGGGATTGGATGATTTATTTGCACATACTCAGATGATAGATGTTTATGGTCCTCAGGGTGAGGATGGTAAATGATAAGATACAGCTAGACTAGTATACCTACTTGAACTGATCTTCGCATACACGCCAAGGGTTGGCTGCGATATTATGACTGATCTTCGCACACATGCCCTAGGGAGGCTGCGAACTATACATACTAAACTTCGCACACATGCCAGGGTGGCCAGCGATACAAATATACATAGTCTAGAATACTTGAGAATTTTCCTTAGTCTTCGCATACATGCCTAGAGGGCTGTGATGGAAACCAATACTATACATGAACAATGAACGAACATAATACGACACATACAATTACTATTACTGAACTTACTTTCTGTGAACTCGCTCAACTAGTTGTTGACTCTCTGCTGCATGCCTTGCAGGACCTTAGGTACATTATGGAGCTTGCACAAGGAGGAGCGGGTCGTTGTGGACAAGGATTCGTGAATACTATCTGAACACTTATGATATTTGAACTTATAACTTATTTTGGGTTTTCATTATTATGCTTCCGCTACTTAAACAAAGTTTGGTTTTGAACATCAATCATGTCGTGACGAATTACTTTATCTAATTATATTATTAAATGCTATGTTTGATATGATTGATGGCTTGATCCTGGTCAGTCACGCTCCCAAGCGGTGGTACTCCGCAGGTGGATTTTGGGGGTGTGACACAGGCCATCTCTTAAACAAAGTTTCGGGGGTTACCTATATATCCGAGAGATGTTCCTCACGAAATAAGCAAGTATTGATATTTAGGTTTATATCTCGAAATCAATCTACTAAATGTGTAAAAACCTACTGGCATATCATCAGTGAGACCGTTTATCACATATTTTAACATTCCAATTCTTTAGCATGTTGTGATTGTCTACTGGTGTACTATCATTTCCTCTTTTTACACAAAAACTCATTTTGAATTTTATCATGTTTTTGACTTTTTCAAATTCTCAAATGTTTTTGTATTTTCAAAATTTTTACTCCCCCTAAAATCCAAAACATTTTAAAGAAAATTTGATAAACCGATGCAGATAGCTTCATCTCGCCATCCATATTTGCACGATAGTGACATCCGAGGGGGAATCTGTTGGTGCATATTTGCACAGTGGCAAACATACGAAATATGCACCAACAGATTCCCCCTCGGATGTCACTGTCGAATCGTCTTTAAAACTTTGAGAACCTTGAGCCATGTTTGAATATTCTGTAATCTTCAACCTTTCTACAACTTCAATCAGGTATCTTGAAATCTGACTATCTAAATTCCCCTTCGATTGATGATTCGGGTTTTCTTTTGCCAACGTAAAGCACAAATTCCCCCTGGAATGAATCTTCAGGTTTTTTGCACAGTTTACGACTCTCCTCTGATTTGCTAAACTGTATCCTTCATGAACAATCACCAACTTGAAACTAATCAATGCAGCATCTTTTGTTTCAACTTTAACCGCATCCGAGCTCAGTTTTTGATATCACAAGTTAGCACCACGATCTTCGCATTCCGCCTACTCGATCTAAGAATGTACAAAAAATCAATCGGCAATTGATAGAAACTTCAAATACCCCACTGGTTAACTTCAAATCCATGATTTCCCCCTGAAGATCTGATATCCCGTTTACCGTGATCCACGTTAACGCACCGTAAGAATGACAGATCCGTGTAAACAGTATTCTCCACAATCAGCAAATCTTCATCGGAAAATAAATCATCTGGTAATGTAATCCGATCTCCGAAGCATTCGTCCACAATCAGATTCATCTCCTCGGATAATCTAGATCTCGGAAGCTTTCACCCACGATCACTCTCCAATCTTTGAAGCATTCGTCCACGATCAGATATCAACACCTTGGATCATCTTGATCTCGGAAGCTTACACCCACGATCAGATTCACATTCCCCCTGACAATCTGAAGTCGAAACTACCCGAATACAGTTGGAGTGTCACGAATTTCAAAAATGCCGGAATTTCAACACACGACAGTTAAATTTTTATTCCCCCTCTTTGCAAATTCTGACGTTTCTATCACTGAATTCCCCCTCAAACTTGACCAAACTAGAATATCACAATATTCGCCACAATTGTCAGTTTTTCGTCTTTGCGGATTTTACGTTTTGGCCCATAAATAGCCAGATACCCTGAATGATAAACATTCTGCTCCAGTATCATGATTACCCCACTAATTTTCACAATTCGTGATCGCATCATCAAATCTATTTACTGAAGCCCCCGACAGTGTCCCCGAACAACCCAACTTGGTCGTTAAAAACCCGAAAAAATTGTCAATCACCAATTTTTTTTTGGAGACTCTCCTCGTCGTTCCAATAAAAAAATGCCTTCTTTTTTGGCATTTGATCATCTGGACGAATGGCATGGATCGGATGGTCATCCGATCGGATTGTCATCCGATCGGATTGCCATTCGTGTTGGATTATGTATGCCCAAGACACATATTAAATTGATGTGGCTAGTACGTTATGATCCAAGTCGAGTCATACCCAAATACAAGCTAGACAAACACTTAGAATATTTTTATTTATGATATGATCAAACAAATAAATATTAACACTTATATTATTTAGAAATTGGTTTTCTAAATAATTGCACTTGACAAACTAATAAATTATATGGATAATTTATTTTGAGAGAAAATTTTATTTTGTTATTTAATGGGTTAAATAACATAATAAAAGTTGTATAAGTCTTATAACATATGTTGTTATATTTTATAAAAGATATAAAATATACATAAGACTTATAATTTATAAAAGAAAAATTTTGAATTTTTTTTAATAAATAAGGTGGGCCGCCCCCTCTTCCCAAGACAAAAATGGCCAATCACATTGCATGCAAATTAAAGGCTCTTGATTGGGCAAGATTGTTGATCCAATGAGAAGGCATGCAAGTTGTCATATCTAGATGAATTCTCATTAGGTGAAGTGGGTGGCCATTTCTCTCACTTGATTTATAATAATTGTGTATGACAATTTCAATAAGGAGAACTTGAAAATACTAGAGATTTCTCTCTAGAAAAATCAGCCATATGATGGTTGATCATGAGGGTTTCAAGTTTGAAAATCATGTGCAAGAACTCCATAAGCTCTCCAAATAAAATCGGCCATGGTGGTTGTTTAGAGGGAATCTTAGTGAGTTCATAAGTGTAGAAATCCTAGCTAAACATAAGGTGTTTGTTGGAAGGCTTGGGGTATACAAGCTTGAGGTCTTCTACACTTGAAGACAACTATTCAAGAAGCATCATCATCTTTATGTCCTTTACTTCTTGGAAGGTAGTATTCTAAACACTCTATGGTTGTGTTTTATTTTTGATAGCATGCATGTTCGTACATGGATCCGGGGATTGTGTTTTACATATAAAATGGTTTTTATATCTTGTAAGTAACATGTTTTAAATAATATATTCCGCTGCGTTTTTATTTTATAAGGATAAAATAACTTTGATAAAAATGTGAAAAACCCAACAATTCGACCGAAGGACAACTGGGCAAACTTGTGTTTGTGGATCGGATGGTCATCCGATCGGATTGCCATCCGATGAATTGCCATTCGATTGAAAACAACTCATCTTTCATACACGCAATAGTGACATGGATCGGATTTCCATCCAATCGGATTGCCATCCGATTGAAAGCATATAAACCTTCAATAATCCTTCAAGCAAGATAGTGATGTGGATCGGATGGTCGTCCGATCGGATTGCCGTCTGATTGGGTATGTTCTAACAGCTCAAGAACACCCCGAATCACGTTTTTTCGATCCAGAATCTATATTTGTGTGAATTTCATGATGAAACTTCACAGGATTGTGCGCGAATCAATTCCGAACAGAATGATGTCTTCAATTCCAAAATCCATCCGTGAATTGACCTTTATTTTGATGATTTTCTCTGTTTAACGTCAAAACTCCCGTTTAACCCAAAATTGATGAGCTTTGGGTGATTTAACCGACTGTTAGATCGATTAAATCGGTACCGTAGCTCTGATACCACTGCTGATTCCAGGATCCGGTGAGTTTGACGGAGCTTCGGTCCCGAAACGACGTGTTCGGTGCGTTAATTACGACTAAGAAAGGAGTAGAAGATAGATACGACACCGAGCAGTCACTTATAATTTGGTCTCTATTGATTATTCAACGTTTACAACACCACGAGACCAGTTGGACAGCCTTTCCCCTCTGGGAACCAAAAGCCTGTCCAAATGGGAACCCCAAGTCCCTATTTATAGACATCACCTACACTATGTGTCCATCCGATCGGATTGCCACCCGTCCGGATGGTTATCCGTCCGGATGGACCTTGACATTTACAAAACCTGTCCAACTTTCTTTATTCTATATGATATTCAACACACGCTCTATCTAACTATTCGCAGAGTGACAGACGTACGAAATATGCACCAATAAAAAAAACTCTATTAAATCATTATACTTTAATAAAAACAAGTGTTTTGGATTTTACAAAATGATATTAAAACCACTTTACAACAAACTATTTTTTTAATATGAAAACCTAATAAATCTTTTTTATTTCTATAATGGTTCTAAAAGTTCATTAATTTTAATAATGGCTTTTTGAAGTTGGATGATTTTTGGTCCTGGGATCTCTTGGATTATTAAAAACATTCACATCCATTCCATCATTTTTCTCATCCTAAATTACAATAGAAAATACTACATCTTCTCTCTCCTTTTCAATTAAATAATATTCTTTTATACTTTTACCAAAAAATACATTTCTTACCAAAAGTTTAAAGATTGTGTCTAAATGCTATATTTTTACATGGGTTTTCAGAGAGTCAAATAGAAGAATTATCCGCTGCTGCCCAGGGATATCATAAGCATTGTTGCACTTAAATAAGTGATTAAACCATTTTGTAGTATCAAAGCATTGTTGCACTTACCATGTTATGGAGTTTTTGCTCTAGTTATAAGACTGAAGCATTGTCTCTTTTCAAACTGGTTTACGGATTCTAACTGATATGTATTATAACCGCAAAAGCGACGTTTCATAGATTTTCTTACTATAAAAGGAAAATCTTCTTTATTAAGACGAGTGGTGACAAACATAGAGGCTGACCGAACACCAGAGATTTAGCATTGCTAGAAAATTAGGAATATAATTGTTTGATAAATTATTTTACATATAAACGTACACAAAAACTTTTATCATTATCATTATACTTACAACACTAACAACAACACGCCCGTCGGGCGGGTGTCCACCTAGTTAAAAAATTATAGGGGGTGAACAGAGATGAACAGTAACATTTTCTTTCTCCTCCATTCACAACCACTTTTAATACTCTTTATATTATAAAAACTACACTCACAGATTTTAGTCGGTTGGATGTGAATGCTTAGGTTTTTTCAAGATTAGGATTTGTTTTGAATATATGGAGGGGATTATGTCATTTATACGTACAGAGACTGTAATTGTAAGTTAAGTTATGAGGGTATTTTAGCCTTTTATTGATTTACAAACGGTCAGTTAGCGGGAAGGTCTTAATTGTGAGCAATTAAATAGGTCAAGGACTGGAGTGTTATTATTATTATTTTTTTGAAATAGGGACTGAATCTAAGAGCGGATGTAAACATTAGGTACTGAAACTATACTTTGCTCATTTCTAAATCTACCCGTGTTTAATAAAATGTGGATTACTATAATATTATTTAATAGCATATATTCAAACTTCTAAACTACTAATATTTTATAAAATGTGGTATGTAAAATTTTTAAAAACTATCGGTATTTTTATACAGGTTTTAGAGCATTCATATTTATTCCATCAAATTCTGTATGTAGAGTTTTTATAATGTAAAGAGTATAAAAAGTGGTTGTGAGTTGGAGAGAGAGAAAATGTTACTGTTCATCTGTATATTTGGAGGGACACTATTCTCCCCTTATAATTTTTTAATATATTTTGAAAGTGTTTGTAAGTGAAAGAAAGAGATAAAGTAACGATAAAGGTGTAAAACTACCCGTGTTTTTATAGAGGTTTTACATCCACTATATGTAAAAGGGATAGTTTTGTGGCCAGCACCACCCCGACACCCCATTGTTTGTATTCCCATACATCACGATTGTCTTTATTCAGATCTCCTCCCCCCACATAAATATCTTCCAAACCACAAACTAAACTCATATGATTGCATCACTCATTTTCACTTCTCACCTGAGCTCCGTCATATTCCGGTCATCTTTCCGGCTAGCATCTCCATTCCTTGCTTCCATCCTCACCCAAGGTCTTCCTCACAAAATCTTCGTCATTTGTTCATTAGATTCATGTGCTTAAATATTTTTTACCATAAGTCATTGTTGGGATATAAATTTAGTTTTTAAATTTTTAAGGTTCGTAGGTGTTCATTCTGACACATGTTATATGATCATATGTTGGTTGTCTAGATTTTTTTGTTTGTGGATCAAATAAACCATTTTATGTTGAATCTTGAACTCAAAGGGTGGGTGTGTTTTTCTGATTTTAGGAGTGGATAATGGGGCGGTTTTCGTTCATGTTAGATGGGCTTGTGAGGACATTTTCGACTGCGAAAAGAGGGACAAGTTCTACTAGTCAATGTGGTGGAAAAGAAGCTGCAGAAACCATGGCAAAAGATGCAAGAAAGAATGAGATGATCTTAAGATCATCCGGGACTGTCAATGTGAATGGATCAAACAATTTTGCTTCTGTTTTTTCGAAAAAAGGCGAAAAAGGAGTGAATCAAGATTGTTGCATTGTGTGGGAGGTATGAAGATTGTAGTCTGGGTATCAATTTTATTATGATCTTACGAGGGTCTTCATAATCAGACCAGGTTCTCAAACCGGTCGTCTTACCGGTTTATTGGTGTGACTAGTTTTCATATGAAGTCATAAATAATCTAAAATTATATATAGTGGCGACTACAAATAGTACGAGAACTGGCAAAAAAATCTAAATTAACCATTTGTTTTTTGCTAAAACTTTCCAAAAAACTTTACAGTTGTAAATATTAAATGACTATTATTTTCCTTAAATAATAAAAGTTTAAGACTAAAATAGTAAATAAATAAAAAAGAATAATATTTCAAGAGATTTATTTTAAGTCCGGTCCAACCCGCAGGTTTAACCGATTCGACTACTAACCTGTCGGTTCAAATAGACATAACCACCGTTTATGAAGCTGGTTCGGGGGTGTGGTTCTGTTTGGTTTATATTTTTCATGGAATTTGGGTCATTAGAGTGACATTTTATATCATACTACTCTAAGTCCCGTGTATTACACCTTACATGGATGTGCTCACAATAAATTATATTATTTAATAGTGTAAAAGAAATTTTTTCATAAAATTTTAAATGATAGATACAATTATAAATGAAAGAAGTGTTTCATTACTAATTTTGATTTTAATGTTAATGAGATGATTATGCTTATTAAATCAAAATTGGTTTAAACTTATTTAGTTAAATCAAATTTGGTTCAAACTTATTATTAGTTACTGAATTTAAATTTAAATTAAACTCGAAAATGATTTCCTACCACATACAATTTGATAGAAAAATTATAATTATTTGATAAGTTAGGAAAGATATAAATATTATATTTGTTTTTAATCTTAATGGCACACGTACTATTTTAAATCAACTTTTATAATAAGGAAATGATTAATTACGGAATTTGGATTTGAATTAGAGTCGAAACCATTTATTGTTTCAAAAATTTGGTAGATGATCAAATAGAAAGTTTATTTTGGCTAGGAAGGATAGAAAGCAATAGGATTATGACATGTGACAAAATTTAAAATAAAGAGGAAGAGTATTTTAGTCAATTTTATCCAATTTTCTCCATTTTTCTCTTGTAACTTCAAAACCTACCTTTTCAAAACCCACCATCTTCAACCTTTTCTTCACTTTCTATCTCAATAATCAGTACATTATTGTGCGATTTCGTCACCAATTAATGATTCAAACACCCATTTAACGTGTTCTTCAACTTTTTTGAAGAAACCCAGTTTAATTTCATACAATATCTCATTTTTCCCGTGATTTTGAAGCGAATCCCTCGATTTGTTCGATTCGATCGCTGATAAGTGTTTCTAACATTCAGATTTCGTCAATCGTTGAAGAAATCTGAAGAAATCAGCTTCGATCTATGTAAGAAATTTTTTAATTGCATTTTTACGAAATGGGTTTTTGAATTGAGTCATTGCGTTTTACAAAGGAATGAAAAAACACCGTTTTTTGTATTTTTAGTCCATTGGGTTTTAGAAACAACACATTTTATTGTGTTTTTAGTTTATTGCGTTTTAGGAAAAACACATTTTATGTGTTTTTAGTCCATTGCGTTTTAGAAAACAACACTTTCTTTTGTGTTTTTATATATTGCGTTTTAGGAAAACACATGTTTATGTGTTTTTTGGTCCAATGCATTTTAGAAAAACACATTTTGAAGTGTTTTTAGTCCATTGCATTTTAGGTAAAACGCATTTTTATGTGTTTTTAGTTCATTGCGTTTTAGAAAAAAAGACATTCTTTTGTGTTTTTTTGGTCCATTGCGTTTTAGAAAAACATATTTTGAAGTGTTTTTAGTCCATTGTGTTTTAGGTAAAACGCATTTTTATGTGTTTTCAGTCCATTGCGTTTTAGAAATAACACTTTCTTTTGTATTTTTAGGCTATTGCGTTTTAGAAGAAAGACATTTGTATGTGTTTTTTGGTCCATTACGTTTTAGAAAAACACATTTTGAAGTGTTTTTAGTCAATTAGGTTTTAGGTAAAACACATTTTAAAGTGTTTTCAGTCCATTGCGTTTTAGAAAGAACACTTTCTTTTGTATTTTTAGGTCATTGCGTTTGAGAAATAAGACATTTCTTTGTGTTTTTTGGCCAGTGCGTTTTAGAAATAAGACATTTCTTTGTTTTTTTTTGTCTATTGTGTTTTAGAAAAAAAGTTATTTTTGTACGCTTTTTGTCCATTGCGTTTTACGCAACTGGGTTTTCGAATTTTTTTTTCGAAAATATAGCAATAGTATACTCGTTTTAATGATAAAAAACGCTCGTTTTTTGGTGCAATTTTTATAAAAAAATAATGTCGTATGAAAGAGTTATTAACGTTTAAAAAATGAGGGGGGGGGGGGGGGGTGGGGGAATTTGAGGAGAGATAAACTATTTCCCTGGATTGACTAGAATGCCTCTACACAAACCCACGCGCCTTTTTTTTTTCTTTAAATTTCACTCATTTAATTTTAGCCCTTGATTAAATCAATTGTTGATCAAGATTACTTCCTAGCCTTACTAGCCAAAAAAACTTCCTATTATATCCTGACCCTCAAAAATTTTAAATTCAATCAAATTGATAATTAAGGAAAAAATTAGTTATTATATTTGATTTTAATGTTAATGATACTATTACGTTTTAACATCAAATTTTAGTTCATTATTAAGGAAATATTTAAATATATATTATTCAATGAGCAAACTTTAAACCATATGTTGTGATGAAATCCTTGTTTTTCCCTCCTAAATACAATAATAATGGATTAAGAGGTTGCCACGTGACACTTAATGGTCTAAGTGAATGCCAAGTGGCCAAAGTTTGTTTTTATTTATTATAATGTATAGATTTTTTCGGGCCTTAGGAATTCGGGTGCCAAGAAGACATGATGTTCTGTGGCGTTTTCGATGGTCACGGTCCATGGGGACATTACGTTGCGAAGAGGGTCTGCAACTCGATGCCATCAGCATTGTTATGCAACTGGCAAGAAATGCTAGTCCAATGTTCACTTGATCAAGATGATAAAGAGCTTGATAGGTTCAATCTATGGCATGATTCGTTCATAAAGACTTGTGTTGATATCGATCATGATCTAGAGAAATGCCACAAAATCGACTCGGTTTACAGTGGAACCACAGCCTTAACAGCCATTAGACAGGTAATTCAAGATCCTTTTAATTTCTAAAAGATTCAAACATAGATGTTTAAATGCTATGTTCCCTTTTTCCAGGGTGATCATCTTGTGGTAGCGAACATTGGAGATTCTCGAGCGGTTCTAGCTACGACGACAGAAAATGGCTGCTTGGTACCCGTACAACTTACAGTTGATTTCAAGCCAAATCTACCTCGTGAGTAGCTCCCTTAACAGTATGTTCAAGACATGTTTTGAGAAATGGTCAAATAGGTTGTTGGGTAACGGGTCATTTGGGCGCGTTTTAAAGTATGTTTTAGACAAGTTTTAATGTTTTTTCCTAAACCATTTTATGTACAGAGGAGGTTGAACGGATAGTCGAGTGCAATGGGCGCGTTTTCTGCTTAGAGGATGAGCCTGGTGTGCACCGGGTATGGCTACCAAACGAGGACTCGCCTGGGCTGGCCATGTCACGAGCATTTGGCGATTACTGTATAAAAAAATTCGGTCTTATTTCGGTTCCTCAAGTCATACACCGAAATATAACCAGCAGAGACCAATTTATGGTTCTTGCTTCAGATGGGGTACGTTCAATGCACACAACTCAAAATTAGTTATTAATTTGCTGCATATATCTGATCAGCTAGTATATCATTGTAGGTATGGGATGTTATATCAAATGAAGAAGCAGTGGAGATCGTGTCATCGACGGTAGACAAGGCCAAATCAGCTAAACAATTAGTGAATTGTGCAATCCGAGCATGGAAACGCAAGAGAAAAGGGATCGCAACTGATGATATTTCAGCCATTTGCGTCTTCTTTCATAATAATTCTCAAATCCACCATGTAGATACTCCAAAATAAGATTTAACGAATCTTCAAAAAGACCGATCTCATGTTCGAATTCAGCTTTCACTGGTTTCTACCCTTTTACCCCATGAAGGCAACAATACAACTGCAATTTACATGGTCCAATTGGTTAATAGGGTATCGATTGGACCTTTGAGTTTTCTGGTGACGGCTTCTCAAGGTGATCAAGAACAAAAAATATAAATTTTTTTAAGGCTTAACAAATCTTTTAAGGGTATTTACACCTTTTTCATAGTACATAGTTTATATGTATTTGATCTACAAGTATTACAACTCCCAGTTTCGACATAGGCAATGGACCTTAGCCAAGGAAGCCATATAATCATCAGACCTGCAACATTAAACACGACGATAACCAATGAAGATAAACAAAAGTTTTGACCGTGAACCACCCAAGACTGGTTTGCTTAAAGCTCGAATTCATGCCTCAGCGATATTTAATAAACTGAGTTTGAGCTTCATCTTTAAATACCAAGCATGACTAGGCTCACGAATTTAAACAAACCCATTTTTCAAATAAATCATAGTTTATATTTGTTACAATAAATATACATTTACATAATAAATATTATAATTATATAATTATAATAAAAATAACTATAGTATAAAGTATAGGAAAATTGGTTTTTAATAAACCAACCTTTGTCCAGTTGGTAAATAATAATCTTACCTACGTAACTGGTATAAAATAATCCTACTTATCAACATGTTGGTACTCAATGAACTTCCGTTAATTTTTTTTAACTGAAGTTAATTTTTAAGTTTTATTTATTACACAAAAAGTCCCTGTAGTATAAACATATATAAAATTCTGATTATCAATATATATAAAAGTAGTTATATATACACATATAATTAAATAATTACAAACAACAAACGAGTGGACCCTGCGCTGGGTTCGGGTTTATGTGGGCAGTGGCTCGGCTCGTTTACACCCTATATATAACGAGAGCATTAAGCATACCTTTGACCATAAGGCGATTTACATGAAGCGACAATGTGAACCTTCGCCTTGTCAGCTTCATTCTGCACGTAGCATGATGACACAACAAATATTATTAAGCAAACGAGATCGATAAATGAAGGTATTCCTTACGACAGACCTGAGATTCGTAGTAAAGGCCGGCATACAAGGAAGCATAAAAATACTCGCTTTCTCGACCCTTAGAAAACGCATCAACAAGCTGTTCATAACAAACCAACTATCATTAAAAAAACATAATCTTTCAAAAAAGATACTGAAATCGCGTAAACTATGTACCTTTTCCGGGTCACCGCCATCTCTGAACATGTTATAAGCATCTCTCATCACAGGTCTAGGATCTCTACCAACCTGCAAAGTGAATAATGAATGTTTGACTAAGTAAATAGTGTCAAACTTTTGTTGAAGGAAATAATGTAAAGACCTCAAGAAATTTTTTTCTAGCTTCGGCAGCTCCATATAGTTGAGCTTCACAAAGAAAACACCAAATTGACTCCTCAGTGTCGTTTGGATTTTGTGCTACATCTATCCTGAATTGCTCTGCCCCTTCTTCAAACCTACCAAAATTCATCATAGTTACACCTAAGTAAAGAACCTAGAAAACCGCATAAACAATTGTACGTAGTGCTCGCACAGCCTCTTCCACTAGAAAGAGCTTCTTCTTTTAAGGCTTCTTGCTTTCCGAATATAATGAGAGAGAAAGAGAGTGGATTTTATGGTTACATAACAACCTTAAACTTAGTTCTCTATTGATCAATCCTTTGTGTGTGTGTGTGTCTATAGAGAGAGATTGGGTGTGAAAGAGGGATGTTCTACACACATAACTTCAAGCAATGAACCAGATAAACACTTGTATGTAATGCTTTAATTGTGAGATATACGACGGTTATGTAACCGCATAACCACTCTCATTCTCTCCAAACTATACGTCGCAAAGCGCACTGCTTTTCGAAAATCCACACTTTATATTTATAGGGGAAAGTTAACGTACTAAACGTACGAATTGCATGAAAAGGACAAAAGTAGGCGGTGGCATTTTTGTAATTATCTGCTTGTAGGGTAATTATCAAAATTACTCTACAAATGATACTGTAGAGTAATTTTGTAAAACGTTCATGTAGAGTAATTTTGGTCTTGTAGGGTAATTATCAAAATTACACTACCCCCCCCACACCCAAACTAAAAGCTAAAAACTAAACCATAAAGGTAAACCCCATAACTAAATGCTAACAAAATTACTCTACAAGATCAAAATTACTCTACAAGATCAAAATTACTCTACAGGATCATTTGTAGAGAAATTTTGAATTGTATGTTGTTTGTTAAACTTGCAGGGTAATTTTGATTCACTTGTAAAAGTAATTTTGATGTAGAGTAATTTTGATACACCTGTAGGGTAATTTTGATAATTACCCTACAAAAACAAAATTACTCTACAAGAACATTTTACAAAATTACTCTACAAAAGATCAAAATTACTCTACATGATCATTTGTAGAGTAATTTTGAATTGTATGTTGTTTGATAAACTTGCAGGGTAATTTTGATTTACTTGTAAAGTAATTTTGATACACTTGTAGAGTAATTTTGATAATTACCCTACAAAAACAAAATTACTCTACAAGAACATTTTACAAAATTACTCTACAAAAGATCAAAAGTACTCTACAGGATCATTTGTAGAGTAATTTTGATAGTTACTGATAATTACAAAAATGCCACCGCCTTTTTTTCCCTTTTCCTTCGGTTCGTACGTTTTGTACATTAACTTTATTTGTATTTGATCTTTTACCTATATTTATATAATATTTCTCATAGCTTTTAGCATCACCTAGCCAAGATTTTGGTTTAAATTAGCTTTATAATTTATATACACGATTTAATATATATGTACAACCTCAAAAGCTATATGTACAACATTCTGATGCACAAAACCTTCCCGGTACAAGAAGCGCGCCTCTAGATTGCCTCACCTAATCAGAAGTGGAGACCCTGCCTGAGGTCGCCTCACGCCTAGGCACATTTTTTAAAACCAAACTTGCAAGCACCTCTTTCAAATGCTTATGTTGTTTTGGCGGATCTTCACTTAGATATATAGAGAGAGTGTTCAATACATAACAATCTATAAGTAAAGATCCATAATCCCTAAGAATGCATGAGCACTTTGTTCAAATGCACTGCCAAGGTTTAAAAAACGGAAACAAATTTCGAGGCGTTTTCCCTTCGCCTCACGAGGCGTAAGCCTCGAGGCGAACCGAGGCGGAATTAAAAATAAATATAAAAATTATATATCTTTTAAAAAATAAAATACTAAACGTAAAACATAGAACTCTCCTAATGTAAATAAACTCGTGAGAATTGTTTTGGGTTAAATATGATAAAAGTTTAATGCTTAAGGGTCCTAATGTAAGTTTTTGTAAATGGAATGAATAAAACAGCCGTCTTTTTTACGGTAGGAGTGATAAAGTTGAACATGTCACACCCCCAAAATCCACCTGCGGATAACACCCGCTTCGAGGGCGTGACTGACCAGGATCCAGCCACCAATTATACTGAGCATTTAATTAATAGTAGAAATATTTAATATCCGAAGTAATTAACAACATTAGAGTTTAGATTCGGTAATTGGTTTAACAAAACAGCGGAAGCATAAACCAAAATAGTTTTAAAGACAGTTCATTGATCAAAACAGTTATCCCAACACACGGGTTTGACGAACACTACACTTCCCCAAGCAGCAGCTCCTGAATCATTGGTTACCTGCAAAGCATGCAGTAAGGGGTCAACAATAATGCTGAGTGAGTTCACTAGTTGTCCAGTTTTAATTACCAAAAACTTGTTTCACCGGTTAATTTACCCGTTTATACATGCCCTGGGGAGCTACCCCAAAAGTTAGCGACTAAACTGTTTTTCCAATACCGAACACTAGGTAACCGTTGCGTATCCGCAGGATGCCCCGATGTCAATGTTCTATCATCATTGACGGATTTCTGAGTACATTAGTTCACGACCGATCCCAAACCAGGGCACGGTGTGAGGCTGGTAAACACCTAAATAGCGCTATCAACTAATAACCCGCTCGCCTAACCCGGCGACTAATCGGTATTTGTAGTAGGGACTTGAGTGATAGAGTTTCGTTTAGTGCCGTTAGTTGCAATCCGTATAAACAGTAATTAACCAAAAGGTTTCCCAATACCTGGGAAGGAAAAGTAAGTTTTGTTCCCAATAACTAGGGAAGGTATGTAAATGGTATCCCCTTTTACCAGGGGATAGGATTGTCCAAAAGGTTTCCCATTACCAGGGAAGGAAAAGTAAGTTTTGTTCCCAATAACCAGGGAAAGTATGTAAATGGTATCCCCTTTTACCAGGGGATAGGGTTGTTAGTCTCGTGTCCCAAACCACCGGGACGCATGCTTTTAAGTTGCGAACTCACCTTGGGTTGCTCGGTAGGTTTAGGTTACTTGTCAATCACGTTGGTCACCACGTCCTAACATGGTTACCGGTATAGGTCAGGTTCGGTATACAAGCATTCACGTAAAACTTACACATAACTAACACGTATCAAGCATATAAGTAAACAGTGGGTTAATGGGCCGGCCTAAATAATTAAGCAGTCAACAGCAACACATAGTTCATTTAACAGATAGCCCAAGTTAACACAGAATGGCCCAATAACCAGAATGGACAGCCCACTCGCAACCAGCTGGTCTCGAGTCGCAACCAGGTGGTCTCGGCTTGTCACGCTGTGGTTGCGAGTCGTAACCGTGGTCTCGAGTCATCATGTTTTGGTTGCGAGTCGCAACGGCGTGATTTCGAGTCGCAATCTCGCGGTTTCGAGTAGTCATGCTGTGGTTGCGAGTCGCAACTACGTGGTCTCGAGTTGTCTTGCCTTGGTTGCGAGTCGCAACGACGCGGTTGCGAGTCGTAAGCTGTCCCTTTCACGTACACGTGATGATGCAGATGCAACAGTCCGAAATTGTACCATGTATTCAGACCCAGATTAGGAAACAACCAATAAGGTTTCACTAACACTTTTCCTAAACTGACCAGCAATGAAAATAGATCAAACTTTGCCATTTTTACATCTTCAAGTCATATTCAAACAAGTTCATCTTATGTTCATCATTTTCTAGGGTTTTCATATCAACATAATCATATATTTATGAACCAAAATCACATGTTTTAGCAAGATCAACATGCAAAACATACATTATATATCCGAATCTTAAGTTTAACATCATTATTTGCAAGGAATAAAGAAGCATAGTATGGTTAGTCATAATCATTCTTGAACTACCATTTGTTAGTCATTTAAACATGTTATCAAGCTTTGTTCACAAGGGTTTTCACATATAGTCAAGTTCCACAATTCATCCTAAAAATTATACAAAAACTACTATCCAAGCATTTCTTAGTTCATAAGCATACATAAATCTCATGCACATAGTAACAACACTAACCGGTTGTGAAGAAGGAGGATGAGCCGAAAGAAAGGAAGAAAATGAGAGAAGATGAAGTGTCCGAGTGATCCGAGCTTTCTTGACTGAGATCCCTTGCTTGAATCCGAAAGTTGGAGAAGGTTGGGATGTTGTTTTGGGGTGTTCTAGTTGAGAGAGAGAAATAGGAGAAGTGTGTTTGTGTGTTGTGTATGAAATGAGGGAAAGTGGGGAAAGATGGGGTATATATGCCAAGGGATGTTTCGGGTTGGGCTTGGGGTTTCGGCCCAAACCGGTTACGGCCCAAAGGCCCACTCGCAACCGCCCGGTTGCGAGTCATGGTCACAAATCACTCGAGACCTCATGGTCTCGAGTCGGGTTCCTTGTTCTCGGGTTGGGTTCTCGGCTCACATATAACACATACATATATACATACCAATGCACACATAACAAAGCACATATCACATAAAGATTCACGTTATCATTAAGTTTAGTCAGTCACTAGTCACATAATGTACAAACAAGTTACATCACGACACAACGAAAAGTTCTAGATTTCGGGTTGTCACATCATCCCCAAGTTGAAAGAAATTTCGTCCCGAAATTTGATGGCACTCACTGAGGAAGCTAGTCAAGTTATAAGGTTTTCCCGGTTATCCTGGGGTGTCACATCCACCCCCCGTTGATCTGGAATTTCGTCCCGAAATTCCGTAGCTTCAGCCTCAGTAGCGTTTGTACTGTTCTCAAACAGTTGGGGATATTTTTGTTTCATCCGATTCTTCGCGCTCCCAGGTGAACTCTGGGCCGCGACGTGAGTTCCAACGAACTCGAACAAGAGGTATTCTAGTGCTCTTGAGGACCTTAACATCCCGGTCCGTGATTTTGACAGGTTCTTCGACGAATTTCAACTGTTCGTCGATCGTGAGTTCCTTCAGAGGAACTACGTGCGTCTCATCTGACAGACACTTCTTCAGATTCGACACATGGAAAACGTTGTGAACTGCACCGAGTTCTGCTGGTAAGTTCAGTCTGTAGGCCACCCTGCCTATTTTCTCAAGGATTTCGAAAGGTCCAACGTACCGTGGGTTGAGTTTGCCTCGTTTACCAAAACGAACCACACCCTTCCAGGGTGAAACTTTGAGTGATACCCGCTCCCCAACCTGGAGCTCAAGTGGTTTCCTGCCCTTATCGGCGTAAGCCTTCTGACGGTCACGAGCGGCCGCCATGCGTTGTCGTATTTGAGCAATCCGCTCAGTAGTGTCTTCCACATGTTCTGGACCAGTGATTTGACTATCCCCCACCTCTGCCCAACAAAGAGGTGACCGGCATTTACGTCCGTACAATGCCTCAAACGGAGCAGCTTTAATGCTGGTGTGGTAGCTGTTATTATACGAGAATTCCACGAGTGGCAGATGCCTTTCCCAGCTGTTGTCAAAGTCGTTTACACAAGCGCGAA
Source organism: Helianthus annuus (assembly GCF_002127325.2). NCBI lineage: Eukaryota > Viridiplantae > Streptophyta > Magnoliopsida > Asterales > Asteraceae > Helianthus > Helianthus annuus. The sequence continues at coordinate 95,185,498 of NC_035438.2, read as the reverse complement.
GCATGTCTTCTAATGTTTGAATAGTGCGTTCGGACTGCCCGTCCGTCTGTGGGTGATACGCTGTGCTCATATCTAAACGTGAGCCAAAAGACTTGTGCATTGCTTGCCACAGTTCCGAAGTAAAGCGTGCATCTCGATCAGAGATGATAGAGGTGGGCACCCCGTGCCTCGAAACAACTTCCTTGAGGTATATCTTCGCCAGAGTGGAGAATTTATCTGTTGTCTTTGATTGCCAAGAAGTGTGCGGATTTCGTGAGTCGATCCACGATCACCCAGATAGTATCGTTTCCGCGCTGTGATCTAGGTAGGCCAGTAACGAAATCCATGGAAATTTGCTCCCATTTCCATTGTGATATCTCTGGTTGTTGGAGTAGGCCTGAGGGTTTCTGATATTCCGTCTTGACTCGCGCACAAGTCAAACACTTGCTGACGTAAGTTGCTATGTGGGCCTTCATGCTAGGCCACCAATACTTAGTCTTAATATCGTGGTACATCTTTTCCGAACCAGGGTGTACTGAGTAGCGAGATTTGTGCGCTTCATCCATCGCAAGTTCTCGTAAGTCGCCATAGAGTGGGACCTAAATGCGTCCTGCTACATAATAAGCACCGTCTTCCTTCTGTTCTAAGCGTTGCCTTGACCCGCGTAGGGCTTCAGCTCTAACGTTCTCTGGTTTCAGTGCTTCTATCTGAGCAGCTCGTATTTGCGAAGGTAGACTAGAATGGATCGTGAGTTGTAAAGCTCTTACGCGCTTAGGCGTAGTGTCCTTCCGACTGAGGACGTCTGCCACTACATTGGCCTTGCCCGGGTGATACCTGATAGAGCACTCGTAATCATTCAGCAGTCCGACCCATCGTCGCTGTCGCATATTCGGTTCCTTCTGCTTGAATATGTGTTCTAAACTTCTGTGGTCGGTGTAGATGGCGCACTTGGTTCCGTATAGGTAATGCCGTCATAACTTAAGTGCGAAGATCACTGCTCCCCGTTCCAAATCAAGCGTTGTGTAGTTCCTTTCGTGCGTCCTAAGTTGTCGAGAGGCGTAAGCAATAACCTTCTCGTGTTGCATCCGTGTGTACTGGGATCCTGATTCGAAGCATCATGGTATACCGCTAGATCACCCGTACCCTAGGGTGAAGATGATGCTCAGTGCATTACAAAGTTGGGATTCGAAAGCTGAAAAGACGTCCTCCTGTTTTGGTCTTTCACGAACACAACACCCTGCTGTGCCAACGAGACTTAAGCTGTGCGACCTCCGAAAATCTTGTGATTAAGCTGCGATAGTATCTAGTGGGACCAAGAAACTCCTGTATCCTCGAAGGGATCTTTGATGTTGATCAGTTCCTAACCAAATGGATCTTAGCGAGATCCATGTGTATTCCCACTTCGTTGTTTGATAAAAAAGAAAATGTGTACTTCCCGAATCCTGAAGTCATACTTAGGTAGACTTCGCATGTAGACGCTCCTCCCTAGAAGCTCTACAATGGAATACAAGTGTTGTTCAAGGTGCCCCTTTCTCCTAGAAGTGATTCAAAACGTACTAGATAAACACAGTTGCAGTGTGGTCCATAAAGCAGCTGGTGGGTTGTTCACCCCAAAAGGTCATGGAATAATTCATCCGGTATCTCCTGGAAATGGCCTTATTGCGTTCACTATGCCGTTTTAGGAACATCCTCCCTTTGGACTTCCATCTGATGTTAGTTCGTTCGCTACTCAATCTTCACATAGGAGCATGACCCATGTAACTGGCCAACAGGTTGTCAATACAGGATCGAGTCAAACGGTTTTGGGCTGTCACCTTGATGAGCTCTTAATAGTCAGTATACACACGAAAAGGCCCATCTTCCCTAGGATAAGTGGGGCTCCCCCAAAGCGAAGAACTAGACCCTACAAAACTCCTGTCCAACGGTTCCTATAGTTGCTTTGATAGATCTTGCGACCTTCCTGGCGCAAAATGGTAAAAGTACAAGTAATCAGGGCTGCCTCAGACGTGAGATCAAACTGAGATTCCGCCTAACAAATTTTCGGAAGAAAAACTGAATGTTCCTCGGATAGCACGCCGAGAGAAACAACGAACAACTGGTGGATCCTCGTTCCACTTTTCCTTAGCCTTAACATCCGTAGCGGTTGCTAACACAGCGGAGTAATCCCTCTGTAGACACTTCTGGCCTTCACAGCTGGAATGGCGCTAACTATTGAACTACTCTGATGCTTTAGAATAAATGCCGATCCTCCACACAAAGTTTTCTCCTCACTGGGTATATTCGCGTGATTCCTGGGTAACCAATTCACACTAACTACTGCGTTGTAACCATCGAGTGTGGTAGAAGGAAGGTCGACATTGGACATTCGTCCCACAAGGTCGTGTTTACATCCTAACGAACTTTTGAGATTCTACTTGACTTGCCATCAGTCGATTCCGCATCTGGTTCGGTTTTAAGAAGTATCAGGGTCAAGCAGAATAGAGATGAAGCAAACAACTACCCATACAAGCTACCATGTTGCTACTATGCCTGGCGTCGCCTGCGCCAATCCTAAATGCCCTTCCACGAGCATCATTTCCAATGTCATTGTTACGGTTGCGAGGATTCCCATTACTATCATCATTCCCCTGGTTGTTGACCTTGATGTTGTCGCGACTGTTGTTTCTGATGTCGTTGCTTGAAATGGTGCGCTACGATCCTTCACTGACAAGTCCATCTTGTCGCGTTTCCGTGCCGCGTCTCAAGGTGTACTTATTGAGCTGGCCGTTACGCATTTCCGCACCATTGTCAATTGTCATCGCTTATGGCCCGACTGATTCGTAAGAGCTGGCTCCTATGAGCCGCTGACTAGGGTTAAGGGTTCGATTGGAGTCAATTCGCTGATGCTCGTTGTCGGTGACTAGGGTCGTTCAAATGCTGAAGCCAGTAAGGTACTACGTCTATCCTCTTGACTGATTAATACACGGTATGTTGAGATAGTGTTGCAGGAGTGATCGCACTTCGGGATTTAAGACGTCAACACGTTAAGTTCCAGCAAGCGAAGAGAGGTGAGAAGGATATAGACCAATCATTGTTGTTTCAACATCCATCCCGGGGATGTTCGTACAAGCACCTAATGTTCTACACAGTTCGCTAGGCGTTCATATGGGTGTTCAGGTAATACTCGATAGCATCGAGGTTCGAAAGGGGTGCAGTGAGAAGTGAAAAGATCGTGTTCGAGTAGGAGACAATCACTGCTACGGCTCCTATGGACTGTTGTGTTTCTCATCATACAAATAACGAAACGGAACCCCTTTTTCACTTGTTAAGCCTTACTGGGACTCACATCCACCCCACTATATTATTATGTGTGCACCCACAATAATATTGTGATTTGCATGTTCATCTCAGCTCCTCTTAACTCATGTCAAATGGTTCCCCACACTCGAGTAGATTTCAAAGAGTATCAAGTAGTGTAAGTCATGGAGGTTTAGGGAATTACCACCCTATTAATCACATGATACGAGAATGTGTACATGAATTCATATTGGTGTGCTAACGTGCAATCACATGCAATATCGTATGTGGGCGTTCACTAGTTAGGCATACTAGTACGTATAGCGAAACAGGAAACATAAAGTAAGCAAACAAGTAAACACTGGTCCGAGCTATGAGGTCAAAAGTGTTGAGCCTTGTACTTGGAGTGTAGTGTCGTCACGAGTCACGGGTTATAGTCTGGTTTTCTCCAAAAAGATTTTCCCCTTTTTAAAACCAAGTTCACTATAACCAATGGCTCTGATACCAATCTGTCACACCCCCAAAATCCACCTGCGGATAACACCCGCTTCGAGGGCGTGACTGACCAGGATCCAGCCACCAATTATACTGAGCATTTAATTAATAGTAGAAATATTTAATATCCGAAGTAATTAACAACATTAGAGTTTAGATTCGGTAATTGGTTTAACAAAACAGCGGAAGCATAAACCAAAATAGTTTTAAAGACAGTTCATTGATCAAAACAGTTATCCCAACACACGGGTTTGACGAACACTACACTTCCCCAAGCAGCAGCTCCTGAATCATTGGTTACCTGCAAAGCATGCAGTAAGGGGTCAACAATAATGCTGAGTGAGTTCACTAGTTGTCCAGTTTTAATTACCAAAAACTTGTTTCACCGGTTAATTTACCCGTTTATACATGCCCTGGGGAGCTACCCCAAAAGTTAGCGACTAAACTGTTTTTCCAATACCGAACACTAGGTAACCGTTGCGTATCCGCAGGATGCCCCGATGTCAATGTTCTATCATCATTGACGGATTTCTGAGTACATTAGTTCACGACCGATCCCAAACCAGGGCACGGTGTGAGGCTGGTAAACACCTAAATAGCGCTATCAACTAATAACCCGCTCGCCTAACCCGGCGACTAATCGGTATTTGTAGTAGGGACTTGAGTGATAGAGTTTCGTTTAGTGCCGTTAGTTGCAATCCGTATAAACAGTAATTAACCAAAAGGTTTCCCAATACCTGGGAAGGAAAAGTAAGTTTTGTTCCCAATAACTAGGGAAGGTATGTAAATGGTATCCCCTTTTACCAGGGGATAGGATTGTCCAAAAGGTTTCCCATTACCAGGGAAGGAAAAGTAAGTTTTGTTCCCAATAACCAGGGAAAGTATGTAAATGGTATCCCCTTTTACCAGGGGATAGGGTTGTTAGTCTCGTGTCCCAAACCACCGGGACGCATGCTTTTAAGTTGCGAACTCACCTTGGGTTGCTCGGTAGGTTTAGGTTACTTGTCAATCACGTTGGTCACCACGTCCTAACATGGTTACCGGTATAGGTCAGGTTCGGTATACAAGCATTCACGTAAAACTTACACATAACTAACACGTATCAAGCATATAAGTAAACAGTGGGTTAATGGGCCGGCCTAAATAATTAAGCAGTCAACAGCAACACATAGTTCATTTAACAGATAGCCCAAGTTAACACAGAATGGCCCAATAACCAGAATGGACAGCCCACTCGCAACCAGCTGGTCTCGAGTCGCAACCAGGTGGTCTCGGCTTGTCACGCTGTGGTTGCGAGTCGTAACCGTGGTCTCGAGTCATCATGTTTTGGTTGCGAGTCGCAACGGCGTGATTTCGAGTCGCAATCTCGCGGTTTCGAGTAGTCATGCTGTGGTTGCGAGTCGCAACTACGTGGTCTCGAGTTGTCTTGCCTTGGTTGCGAGTCGCAACGACGCGGTTGCGAGTCGTAAGCTGTCCCTTTCACGTACACGTGATGATGCAGATGCAACAGTCCGAAATTGTACCATGTATTCAGACCCAGATTAGGAAACAACCAATAAGGTTTCACTAACACTTTTCCTAAACTGACCAGCAATGAAAATAGATCAAACTTTGCCATTTTTACATCTTCAAGTCATATTCAAACAAGTTCATCTTATGTTCATCATTTTCTAGGGTTTTCATATCAACATAATCATATATTTATGAACCAAAATCACATGTTTTAGCAAGATCAACATGCAAAACATACATTATATATCCGAATCTTAAGTTTAACATCATTATTTGCAAGGAATAAAGAAGCATAGTATGGTTAGTCATAATCATTCTTGAACTACCATTTGTTAGTCATTTAAACATGTTATCAAGCTTTGTTCACAAGGGTTTTCACATATAGTCAAGTTCCACAATTCATCCTAAAAATTATACAAAAACTACTATCCAAGCATTTCTTAGTTCATAAGCATACATAAATCTCATGCACATAGTAACAACACTAACCGGTTGTGAAGAAGGAGGATGAGCCGAAAGAAAGGAAGAAAATGAGAGAAGATGAAGTGTCCGAGTGATCCGAGCTTTCTTGACCGAGATCCCTTGCTTGAATCCGAAAGTTGGAGAAGGTTGGGATGTTGTTTTGGGGTGTTCTAGTTGAGAGAGAGAAATAGGAGAAGTGTGTTTGTGTGTTGTGTATGAAATGAGGGAAAGTGGGGAAAGATGGGGTATATATGCCAAGGGATGTTTCGGGTTGGGCTTGGGGTTTCGGCCCAAACCGGTTACGGCCCAAAGGCCCACTCGCAACCGCCCGGTTGCGAGTCATGGTCACAAATCACTCGAGACCTCATGGTCTCGAGTCGGGTTCCTTGTTCTCGGGTTGGGTTCTCGGCTCACATATAACACATACATATATACATACCAATGCACACATAACAAAGCACATATCACATAAAGATTCACGTTATCATTAAGTTTAGTCAGTCACTAGTCACATAATGTACAAACAAGTTACATCACGACACAACGAAAAGTTCTAGATTTCGGGTTGTCACAGAACATATGTCATTAACTCATTATATAGCCACATTGTATAGTACAATTAAAACAACATACATGAATAGGCATTTTTTACTTGAGTACCTACACCATAGCGAACCCATAGTGACCAAACGATATCGGTACTAATACTGGCATTAAGTTTATGGTTTTCAGTTTTGATATTTTTCCACTACCAGTGCGCTGAAGTGGTACCGTCCTACCATAATCAGTAGGCTATTCAATTCGTTTTTTAACTCACTTTCGGTTGAACATATGCATTTATCTATACGTTTTTGAAGTTACCGAAAGAAAAATACCTATCAAGGTAGTACAATGAGAGCCCTCTCTGCCAAAGATCTATTCACACAAAATCAAATATCAGTGTCACTAAACCAACAACACTAAAGGTATCCGGACTAGGCGGCAAACCCACTCGGCAAAGCGGTTTACCGCACGGTAACACCGCCGCCGGTGGGTTTTGCCGATCGGTTTGGTTTGATCATCGGTGAAGCTATACCGATCGGTGAAGATGATAAGTTATGTATTGGGGAGCGATGATTGGATGGTATATTGTGTTTTATGTTTTTTTTAAATAATAGTTTACCAATTCAAGTGTTTAACCATTGCCAACATTTTTCAGCATAAGTTTAAACTTTTTAGATGGAATGACATGGCACCCTCTTATTGGTTGATTTTGAAGTTTACCACTTTCAAGTGTTTAACCATTCCCTACACCCTAACTAGGGATGAGCATTTGGTACTGGGCACCGATACCGAACCGTACCGGTATATTCGGTACCGGTACCGGTTCCCATTTTCCTTGTTTTTCGGTACCAGTACCGGTACGATACCGGTATTTACGGGTAAAACCGGTACCGGTACCATTTTTCTCCGTTTTTCGGTACCGGTACCGGTTCGGTACCGTGCGGGTACCGTGCCACTGACCGCTTATCAATAGCAACTAAAATCTCAAATTAAACAACTCACATGCCTTTTGGCGAGGATCAAGTTTCATTGCGTTATCAAACTCTGCTACAGATCCCGCTACATCACCCTTAGTTACAAATTAAATTAACAAGACAGCAGAATGATAAACATTAAACTTGAAATATTATATGTACAAAAACCTGTCGGAACAGGACCATTCCTCGTCGAATAGCAATTAATGCTTGGCGAGATGAATCAGCTCCTCCTGTAATGGCATCCCAGATTCCTGAAACTGAAGTTGAAAAGTTAGTGTTTCTGTGGAGTTTGTGGGGTGTAAAGATGGTTATTGTTGGAAAGGGATGAGGGGTTTTTGGAAAAGGAGAGGTGGAGAAAGAGGGGGATGAAAGTGAGTGGTGAAAAGGGGTGGAGGTGTTGGTTGTGACCGGCGTCGTGATACGTGGTGCAGCCATTGATGTGGGTGTTAGAGATGGAGAAGAAGATAAGAGGATGGTTGTTAACCAGAGCGCCACACAGTATGATGAGTAAAGGAAACCGATCGTAGCTTAACGGTACTGTTAGATAATATTATACTTCATTCTGTATTGTTTAGTTTAGTAAACCTGAGGTGGCTTAGTGTAACATTCATGCCTATATATATGTATCTTGTATTGATTCTTATTCAATGAAAACATAACTCACTTACTTAATCATGGTATCAGCCATTATTCCATCAAGTTGTTGAGTTTCCCACCTCTCCCCTTCCTCTTCCCTCTTTCCAGCCGATCATCTATCCCTTTCTTCTCTTCCTGTCTTTCTTTCCCTTCCTCCTCACACTCCATTCTGCCCTTCATCCTTCTGGTACTCTCTCATGGCATCTCCCTCTGCCTCAAACAATTTCCCTATGCCCGGTTTGGCACCCATGATATCCATTAAACTTACGTCATCCAACTTTATATATTGGCGAACTCAAATGCGTCCACTGTTAACCCATCAACACCTTCTTCCCCATGTCGACGGCTCTCAAACGGCGCCGCCACCGTTCCTTACCTCGAATGACAAAAAAGAGACTATTAATCCAGAATATACCACATGGATTCAACAGGAACAACAAGCTATAATTCTTTTAAATGCTTCGTTAACCGAAGAAGCTCTAGCCGTCACCGTTGGATTATCTTCGGCCCGTGAAATTTGGGTTGCTCTTGAAGCGGCTTTTTGTAACACTTCGATTGAACGTATACAAAATTTACGCGACAATCTTCGCGCCCTTAAAAAAGGAGACAAGAATGTTGCTGAGTATGGACGTGCCTTTAAAGCGATTTGTGATCAACTTAGTGCCGTTGGACACCCGGTTGATGTTATGGATCAATTACACTGGTTTTTGTGTGGACTGGGCACTACATTTGAAAGTTTCTCCACTTCGGTAAGATCGACACGTCCTATTCCCTCCTTTGCTGACTTACTGGCTAGTGCGGAAAGTCACGAACTTTTTGTGAAGAATTTACATGAAAGTGCCACTGTTCCATCAATTGCTTTTGTGGCTCAATCTGCACGGTCCAATCATAATTACCCAAGAGGTGCTCCACCTCACAACTCTTCTAATTTTCGGCCCAGATATGCTCATGCCCGTTTTCGGCCCAACAGGCCTCATGGCCAAGGTTTTCGTGGTCATAGGGACGGCTTAGGCAACCTCCCTCGTTCCGGTCGGGTGCCGACTTGTCAGCTCTGCCGCAAAACTGGGCATTCAGCTCATCAATGCTTTCATCTTGCTTCGTATGCTGCATCCACCAATCCAACCGAAGATCAAATGGCTCAAGCATTCCTCGCTCAATGTCAAGTGAACCCTACGGTTCCTGATTGGACATCTGACTCGGGTGCCACAACCCACATGCTTCCTAATAACTCCCTACTTCAGAATTCGACCCCAACTCAAGGTAATGCAAAGGTTTACTTTGGTAATGGCCAATCCTTACCGATTACTCATGTTGGACACACTAAACTTTTTGGTAATATTGCACTTAACGATGTTTTGGTGGTACCCAATCTCACCAAAAATCTACTTTCTATTGGAAAACTAACCGAAGATAATCATGTTGACGTTATTTTTTCTCACCCATATTTTTACATTCAGGACCGTCGAACCAAGCAAACTCTAGCCCGGGGGTGCCGTGAAGACGGCCTGTATGTTCTTCGCAACAACCATGAAGCTTTAGTGTCTACCCACACGTGTCCAAAAGCTTCTTTTGAAATATGGCATTCCCGACTTGGGCATGTTAATTTTGATATCGTTAATTTACTTAAAAATAATGGTTGTTTATCATTTACCTCCGTTTTACCTAAACCGGGTATTTGTTCCCCGTGTGAACTTGCCAAGTCTAAACGGCAACCTTTTTCCCTCAATAATAAACGTGCTGATTCTCCTTTAGATCTAATACATTGTGACTTATGGGGCCCATCCCCGATAAAATCGGTAGACAACTTTTTGTATTATGTTGCATTTGTTGATGATCATTCTCGCTTTACGTGGTTATATCCGTTGCGAGCAAAATCTGATTTTTTTGAGGCGTTATCTATATTCGTACCCTTCGTTCAAACCCAATTTTCAACAAAGATAAAAATTTTTCAAAGTGATGGCGGTACAGAATTTACTAACAATCGTGTCCGCCGGTTGTTTGAAAAAAATGGCACGCTTCATCGTATGTCGTGCCCGTACACTCCACAACAAAATGGTCGGGTTGAACGAAAACATAGACACATTGTTGAAACTGGTTTAGCAATGTTATTTCATGCCAAACTTCCCACAAAATATTGGGTTGATGCATTCTCCTCTTCCGTATTTATAATAAATCGTTTACCGTCAACCTTATTGAATCAGATGTCACCCTTCGAAATATTATATAAACACAAACCAAACTATGCTTCCTTTCGATCGTTTGGTTGTCGGGTCTATCCGTTTCTCCGTGATTATGCCCCAAATAAATTATCTCCAAGGAGCATCCCGTGCATTTTTCTTGGTTATTGCACTAAATATAAAGGGTACAGGTGTCTCGACCCGTGCACTTCTCGGATATACATCACACGGCATGCTCGATTTGACGAACACTATTTCCCTCTAGACACCACTACCACCTCGTTGCCCATCAATACTCTCGAGGTGTCAAGTTTTTTAGATACAGCCTCTGATGTTACCACTCACACAAATAATTCCTCCAAACCAAAATCTAATGAAAATAATTCCTCCTCACCTACAACTAACATTGTTCCATCAATGGTCACTATTCCTTTTTTACCAGCCACACCTCACCCAATATCTCCTGAACCTGACAAAGCTCAACCCATCGGCCCACCGCAACCAACTACAACCTTCAGCCCAACTCCACTTGATACTTTGCCACAAAGCCCAATCCTTTTAAACCCTTTTTCCTTCGGCCCTACACCTACCAGCCCATTATCACACAACCCCACCCCTCCTAACAATTCCTCGACACCCTCCTCCACAACTTCGACACCCACTACCACTCCACCTTCCTCACCCAACTCATCTACCAGCTCTCCTGTCACGGTTGACCCCTCACCCATCATTGCTACTCCTCCTATTCCACCACCACTCCCATCCCACCCTATGATTACTCGCGCAAAATCGGGCATTTTCAAACCACGCCATCGTGTAGATTTGGCCCATACGTCCAACCTACCTATGCATCAGACCTTATTCGCAACCACTGACCCCACAACATACCACACTGCATCAAAAGACACAAAATGGATTCGAGCTATGGAGGAAGAACTTAATGCTCTTCATAAGAATCAAACATGGACTCTTGTTCCACGTCCAACGCATGCAAATGTGGTTGGTTCCAAGTGGTTGTTTCGAACCAAATTTAAATCCGATGGGTCAATCGAACGCTACAAAGCAAGACTTGTTGCTCAGGGCTTCACTCAAGTTCCTGGCCTTGATTACTCTCATACATTCAGCCCGGTGGTTAAAGCCGCCACTGTCCGCACCGTTATTGCCTTAGCTATTATAAACGGTTGGAATCTCCATCAATTAGATGTCAACAATGCTTTCCTGCATGGACATCTCACTGAAAGTGTCTTTATGGAACAACCTAAGGGCTTTATTGATCCTCAGTTTCCAACTCACGTTTGCAAGTTAAATAAAGCTATATACGGTCTAAAGCAGGCACCTAGGGCTTGGTTTCATCGTTTAAGCGTGTTTCTCACAAACAACGGATTTTCCTGTAGTCGAGCAGATCCCTCTTTATTCATTTACAAGCGTGACTCATGCGTTATGTATCTCCTTGTCTATGTAGATGATCTCATTCTGACTGGAAACCAACAATCCACCATAACGTCATTTGTATCCACCCTAAACAACGAATTTGCCATAAAAGATCTTGGGAAACTCAACTACTTTTTGGGATTGGAGGTTACCTACACTTCACATGGTCTTTTCTTAAACCAATCTAAATATACTTTAGATATTTTAACACGTGCAAAGATGCTGGATGCAAAACCTGCACCAACACCTTTAAGCACCAATGTTTCTTTTGTCTCTACAGGTGACTTATTTCCAGATGCTACTCTTTATCGGTCCATAGTAGGTGCTCTCCAGTACTTGACGATCACGAGACCTGATATTGCTTATGCTGTGAATCAAGTTAGTCAATTTTTACATGCTCCAACCACCGCTCATTTTCAGGAAGTCAAACGCATTCTTCGCTATCTCAAGGGTACAATTGCCTTTGGCTTACATTATAGTCGACCAACTCATACATCGTTACTTGGTTACTCTGATGCCGATTGGGCTCGATGCTTGGAAACTAGACGTTCTACATATGGATATTCTATATTCTTGGGTGGCAACCTTGTTTCATGGAGTGCCAAGAAGCAACCAACTGTGGCTAGATCTAGTTGTGAATCCGAATATCGGGCTATGGCCAACACTGCTGCAGAAATTATATGGTTAACACATCTTCTTCAGGAACTTCATGCCTTACCACCAGACAGACCAACCATTCTTTGTGACAATCAAAGTGCCATCTTCCTCACTCAAAATCCGGTGTCACATAAAAGGGCGAAACACATAGATCTTGATTATCACTTCTTGCGTGAACTAGTGGCTGCGGGAAAATTAGTTACTAAATTTGTTCCGACCAAGCTTCAGGTGGCTGACATCTTTACAAAAAGTCTTCCGAGTTCTCAATTCAATATTTTCCGACAAATGCTTCGCATTGGTCCCCCACCGTTCAGCTTGCGGGGGGATGTTAGATAATATTATACTTCATTCTGTATTGTTTAGTTTAGTAAACCTGAGGTGGCTTAGTGTAACATTCATGCCTATATATATGTATCTTGTATTGATTCTTATTCAATGAAAACATAACTCACTTACTTAATCAGGTACAAAAGCATATCTTCATGAATATATGTTTTTTTTCGTACATATGTCCATATGTATAGGGTTTATGTCTCCCATAGGTGCTCAAACCTTGTACAATGTCATATTAGTCATTTATACTACTTTATGACATGTACGATGGCCTTATACGCCATATACAGGGTTGTACGCAACATACCTTAAAATGATTTTTGATGTTTATCTGATGTTGTCTGGGTAAGTGATTAAAGTTATACGTCGAGTATAGGGTTGTACGCAGCGTATACATCTGAAATCAAACTTTACAAATAGTGACATGTAGAGAATTCTTCAACATACCTTCGATCTTCGTATTCTACTCATTTTCTTTGCATTTTATGTTGCTTGTTTAACCAATTGAAGGGGTATGGTCCCAAAAAGCCGCGCAAAGCTTCTTTCAAGTCGTGCGCCGGGCCATACTCCTTAATCAATTACATTTTCGATCTCAACCTCCCGCGGGTAAGGCAACGCTCGTTAACGTCGCGCGGGTCTAAGCGAGACAAACCAACAACTCATCATCCTGAAGTCGCGCATCTAAGCGCCCATATCTTGAGCAGACCAGTTCCACGAACAGCAAGAGCCGCGCAGGGACGCGGTGTAAGGACGACTTAGAGTACAAAAGGTACAAGTGTCAGATGAAAAGAGCCAATCCGCATCCTCCAGACCCTGCTCAATCGTGCAACACGATCATTTGACGAGCAGGAGACAAAAAGTACTTAAGGACGCCTACGTGGCACCAATCACGGGGCAGAGACACCTGCCCCACGATCTCCACTAACTGGCTGGCGGCAGAGACCGACAACAGTGACACGTGGTTCCACTCATGGTGCACCAGCACCAAGAAACGTCTAGAAGGCACTAACGGTCGACACCACTGAGACAAAAGGCATATCCATTCTATTGTCTTTTTCCGGCCCAAGGCCCATCAGCCCACATCCTCTACACCACTCCGGCTATAAATAGAACACTTCATCCGTAGGTTAATGCATTCTATTCCCTCTTCTCTCACTCATTACTCACTTTAATCTCCTCGAGATTGTTACTTATTCTCACGCTGGAGCCTGGTTAAGAGGGAAACCCCCATATTCCCCTCTTAACGAGCTAACGGTGTTCTGCTTTGCAGGATAATCAGTCACTTAGCAGCTCAAGAAATCAAAGAAGATTAACCCTTATGGTAGAAACATAAACCAAATTAATTACCCTCAAGATTAGTTCCGTGTTTCTTTATTGGCGCCCACCGGTTTTTTCTACAAACCACTTTCATCTTCTTTTCTCTGAGCTTTTCATTGTTTTTCCTTCGACCATGTCTGGTCAAGGAATCGTTCCCGATTTTGGATTAGGAGCAAATGCGCATGCGGCAGTGGGGGAGGACAATCAGAATGTCCAAGCCCAACGTATCGAAGAAATTGGTGAAATCGAAGTCACCAACACTTGGGGACCTCGCGCGAGTCTCACTCACATCATCCAGTCAACAACCCTAAAAAACGATGGTTCTGGATCTTCAAATCCAGCTACACCCCAGAACAGTACAGCGCTACTAGGGCTACCCGAGGGTGACACTCCAGCCTCGCGGTACGCCAAACAGACTACCACTATCGATGCGGCGAATCAATCTTCGTGCGCGCATCAAGCAATCCTAGCGGCAGAACCATCCTCAGAGATACACATGGTCAACGGACCAAGACATAGCGCGCGAGATAAAGGCAAACGTCCTCTTGACCCAGCATGGCAAGAGCAACGGGTCATCTTCCCGGTAGTGCGCGGGGGGTCGCGCGCAACTCGCCCTGTCGTCATTACCGGCATTATCGGTCATTACGAAACAGAGTTCGTATTCATTGACTCAGGGAGTACAGCGGATATCATTTATGAGCAATGTTTTAATCAGTTTGATGACGAAGATAAAGCAAGACTTGAGCCAGTTGATTATCCTTTGTCAGGATTCTGCAATGAAATGATCTTCCCTCTAGGCCAGATCAGCTTCCCTCTCACACTTTCTGATGGGAAGCATTCAAGAACAACAATGGTAAACTTAATGATAATGCCTGTGAAATCAAGGCACGATGTTTTGATTGGGAGAGAGACCCAAGGAGAGCTCAACATGGTAACTTCCACCCCCCACTCAGCAATTGGTTTCCCAACCGAAACTGGGGTGGCAATTATCTATGCAAGGAAGGAAGTAATGTCAACAGACGATATGCGTCCAACCAAGGCGCTGAAGGTTTCCACAACAGAGCCAGAGAAGTGGGTTCTAAACCGGAAATACCCTGAACAAACGGTGACGATAGGCCACGCCGTCTCGCCAAACATCAGAACGCACCTAAAGCAGCTCTTGTTCAGAAACATTGATATTTTCGTCTGGACTCCGGCAGACATGACCGGTGTCCCGCGCGATGTTACAGAGCACTGTTTAAACGCTTATCCATCCGTTGAACAAAAGGTACAAAGAAGGCGCAGTTTAGGAGCGGATAAGACAAAAGCAATGAACGAACAAGTTTGTGAGCTCTTAAAAGCGGGAATTCTTCGAGAGGTGCGCTATCAAAGCTGGGTGGCTAACCCAGTAATGGTAGAGAAGTTAAATGGTGGATGGAGAATGTGCGTCGATTATACCGATCTCAACAAGGCATGTCCCAAAGACTGCTACTCTCTGCCTGAGATCGACAAAAAGATAGACTCTCTCACACCATACAGATGGAAGTGCTTTCTAGACTGCTACAAAGGGTACCACCAGGTCCAAATGAAGCTCGAAGACGAAGACAAAACAGCTTTTCGAACCGACCTCGGCATCTTCTGTTACACAAAGATGCCGTTCGGCCTCAAAAACGCTGGCGCTACGTACCAGCGCCTGATGGATAAAATCTTCGCTGATGATATCGGGAAACACATCGAGGTTTATATCGATGATCTGGTGATCAAGAGTCCAGAAGAGGACCAAATGCTGAAGGATATTGAGAAAACGTTCAACTCGTTGAGAAATGTGAACATGAAACTGAATCCTGCCAAATGTTCCTTTGGTATGGAAGAAGGGAAGTTTTTAGACTTCATAGTCACAAATGGCGGCTTCAAAGTAAAACCAGAGAAGGTTCAAGCAATAGAGCGAATGCCATCGCCAAAAACAATCAAGGAGATGCAGCGATTAGCCGGCCGCTTAGCCGCAACCGATTCCTATCAAATCATGCCGCAAAATCATACCCTTTTATCAGCACCTTGCGCAATTGCGTAAAGAAACAAGAATTCAAGTGGACGCCTGAGGCAGAAGCGGCGTTCCAGCAGATGAAAGAATGCTTGATCAGACTCCCTACACTAACCGCGCTGTACGAAAAGGAACCACTCATACTATACTTGTCTTCTTCAGATAAGGCAGTAGGGTCGGTACTCATGGTAGAAAGAAACGGGCTACAAACCCCAATTTATTATGTCAGTAGAGTGCTTACCGACCCAGAAACAAGGTATTCAACAATGGAGAAGTTGGTACTGGCACTGCTTCACGCTTCTAGAAGGTTGCGCAGGTACTTTACAGGACACGTAATCACAGTACTTACCAACTTTCACATCGGCACAATATTGCAAAAGCCAGAGACGTCCGGGCGATTAGCAAAATGGGCGATAGAGTTGGGGGGCCACAACATCTTGTACGCAATCAAGTTGGACTTCAAGAACACCAACAATGAAACGGAATATGAGGCATTTCTGGCAGGCCTGCGCCTCGCCATAAAGATGGGAGCTCAAAATCTTCAAGCTCATGTCGATTCACTTTTGATCGCTAGTCAAATCAATGGAGCTTACGACGCAAAGGGCGAGGTCATGGCCCTATATTTAGAACAAGCGAAAAAATTACTTCAGCGCTTCAAGACATACAAGGTGGTCCACATCAATCGCTCTGAAAACAAACCAGCTGACGCTTTGAGCAAGCTCGCTTCAACCTCCTTTCAACATCTAGCCAAAGATGTAAGGATTGAAGTAATCAAGAATCCATCAGTCCTTTTACGCCCAGTAAATGTGATCGAAGTAGGGCAGCCATCCTAGATGACTCCTATAATTCAATATATGCGAGACGGGATACTCCCGGAAGGCAAAGCAGAGGCGAGGAAGATTCAACACAAGGCCTTGCACTATGAAATGAATGATGGTATTTTATACCGAAAATCCTAATTAGGGCCCCTGTTGCGCTGTGTAGACCCCCAAGATGCAAATTACTTGATCAGAGAGATCCACGAAGGGATCTGTGGCATCCATGCGGGACCGCGCATGGTTGTCGCAAAAATTATGAATGCTGGTTATTACTGGCCTGGGATGCATGTCGATGCCTTAATGGAGTTGCGCAAATGTGACTCATGTTAGAGACACTCCCCGAAGACCCTGCGCCCAAAGAATGATCTTATCCCCGTATCCACTGCTTGGCCCTTCCAGCAGTGGGGAATCGATATGGTGGGACCTTTCCCCGATGCTCCTGGAGCTGTAAAGTTCATAATCGTGGCCGTTGATTATTTTACTAAGTGGGTGGAAGCCAAAGCTCTCGCGTGAACCACCGCAATGATCGTGCGCAATTTTATTTGGGAACACATCATTTGTAGATTTGGTCTCCCGCTCAAAATTGTCACAGACAATGGCACCAATTTTGCTTAAGAGGATCTTCAAGAGTGGCTGAAAGAAATGAAGATAGGGCACACTTTCTCCTCCGTTGCGCATCCTCAAGGCAACGGTCAGGTAGAATGTGTCAACAAAAGTATCGTTGACGGGATAAAAGCCCGTCTGGGCACAAAGAGAAGAGGATGGGTCGACGAGCTTCCAAGCATCCTATGGGCTCACCGAACCATTCCAAAGACAAGCACTGGCGAAACTCCTTTTAGCCTAGTATACGGCTCAGAGGCAGTTATCCCAGCTGAAGTTGGACTCCCCTCACCACGCTTGATGGCGGTCAACACGATTGATAACGAAGCAGAGCGTCGTCTTGACCTCGATTTACTAGAAGAGAGGCGCGAAATTGCGCAGATTAAAGAAGCAAAGTATAAAACACAGCTGGAAAGGTATTATAATGCGAGAGTCCGCATTTGTACCTTCACTCCAGGAGAATACGTCTTCAGAGAAAACGAAGCTTCAAATGCCGAACGCCCAGGGAAACTAGCACCCAAATGGGAAGGCCCATACTTAGTACACGAGGTACTAGGCAAAGGGGCATACAAGCTGCGCACGCTGGATGGACACATCATCCCGCGCACATGGAATGCGCAACAATTGTGCAAGTGTTACATGTAGCTACCCTTGGCCACGCGCCTTTACTTTGGCCACGAGCCTTTTCTAATTTATATGTTGGCTGAACGCTCTTACGAGTCTGCAATGTATGACGGCCTAAGTGCCTATTTCTTAAATGAATGGAAGCATATGCCTTATGTTTCTCCTAGCATGACGAATTCTACGTTACAAATGCATGTTAAAACTTTTGATTAGCACGAAAACACTTCAGAAAATTACGAGCTATAGAGTTACACCACCAAGGTTCTCCGCGAACATAGCGTGAAACCGAACAATTACACTCGCACAAGAACCACACTCACGTTTATTCGCGCTAACTTAACCAAATTTTCTAGCAACAGTGCAATAATTGTAACTCGAAAAATGAAAAGCAAAACGTAAAATCATATTCAAACGGCGCAAAAGCGCAAACAATTACAAATCATCAACGACCTTGGCACCAACCCAACAGAATTCAAATTTCGAGGATTCTCCCGCCTACAATTACTACAAACTTCATGAAGAAGATACAAAGGCCGCACATAATCTATAAATTGTCAAACAACCATGCGCGTTTCGAAACCAAAGGCAGTGTGTCAAAAGAACAAGCCTGGTAGCTGCGCCGTAGTAATCTACAAGCAATTAGATGCGCGCCATCAACTAGGGTCAAGCAAGCAACATCAAAGTATTTAACTTCTTTTTTCTAAGTCCAGAGCTCCAACCATTTACTTTGCGCATGGTGCAGCACTGGACTGGGGGGACTTGAAGGGGTATGGTCCCAAAAAGCCGCGCAAAGCTTCTTTCAAGTCGCGCGCCGGGCCATACTCCTTAATCAATTACATTTTCGATCTCAACCTCGCGCGGGTAAGGCAACGCTCGTTAACGTCGCGCGGGTCTAAGCGAGACAAACCAACAACTCATCATCCTGAAGTCGCGCATCTAAGCGCCCATATCTTGCGCAGACCAGTTCCACGAACAGCAAGAGCCGCGCAGGGACGCGGTGTAAGGACGAGTTAGAGTACAAAAGGTACAAGTTTCAGATGAAAAGAACCAATACACATCCTCCAGGCCCTACTCAATCGTGCACCACGATCATCTGACGAGCAGGAGACAAAAAGTACTCAAGGACGCCTACGTGGCACCAATCATGGGGCAGAGACACATGCCCCACGATCTCCACTAATTGGCTGGCAGCAGAGACCGACAACAGTGACACGTGGCTCCACTCATGGTGTGCCAGCACCAAGAAACGTCTAGAAGGCACTAACGGTCGACACCAGTGAGACAAAAGGCATATCCATTCTATTGTCGTTTTCCGGCCCAAGGCCCATCAGCCCACATCCTCTACACCACTCCGGCTATAAATAGAACACTTCATCCACAGGTTAATGCATTCTATTCCCTCGACTCTCACTCATTACTCACTTTAATCTCCTCGAGATTGTTACTTATTCTCACGCCGGAGCCTGGTTAAGAGGGAAACCCCCATATTCCCCTCTTAACGAGCTAACGGTGTTCTGTTTTGCAGGATAATCGGTCAGTTAGCAGCTCAAGAAATCAAAGAAGATTAACCCTTATGGTAGAAACATAAACCAAACTAATTACCCCCAAGATTAGTTCCATGTTTCTTCACCAATCGTCAAATGAAAGATTATTAATTCAACACATTACAAATATCATTCTGGGACAACAACTATTTCTTTAGGAAGTATTCTGATGGAGATGTGAAGCTCGGGTGTTAATGCGTTTATATTACGTGTTTTATTTCATTTTAGGCGATTACGTGTGTTGAATGTGATAACTACGAGAGATTGTGATTTTGCAGGTTAGTCGCTTAGATCGGTGAAGTTAAAGTGCTGAGAGAAGGAATGGAACATCCGAGAATGATAAAGAAGGCAAAAGGTGTTATTCGGAAGTTGTTTCGGGTCAAAAGTTAGCTTGAATGGGGGAGAAACGAAAAAGAATGAAGTTTAGGGGCCTCTGGGTCATTTTATGGAAGTTAAAAGGTAGCCATGAGGTGAGGTGAAGAAATATGACATAAGCTACAGTCTATGGACTGTAGCTTACGGTTTATCTTTGTTAGACAAAGGATATCAGCAACATTAATCTGTAGGCTACGTCTTGATCCCGTAACCTATGGTTGGCGTTAACTAGTTTCATCAGCACATGGGAACCGTAACCTACGGTTAACAGACCGTAGGCTACGACGAGATTAAAGTGGCAGCGTGCGTTGACTTGTAAAAGGGGATTAAAAGGGTTTTAAAACCCTAACCTCAGAGAGGACTTACACACACGATTTTTGGAGAGCAAAAAAAGAACTTTGGGCATTCTTCCATCACTTTTCATCATACATCTCATCAAATCAAGAAGATTGAAGATGATTTCAACCGTTTTTCATGCTTTTGAAGATCACTCAACCGAGATGAGCGGCTAATCCTTTAGTGGTTTCCTCCGGGTGGAGGATTCTTGTAAGTGAACGGATTTTATGTGTTTTCATTGTTTGTTAACTTGGTAATCTAAGCATTCGATGTTTTTTGCCTCTTGATTTGATTGACTAGTTGTAACCGATTGATTTTATTTTAATTCTTAGTTCTAAATCATTCAATTACCGAGAATTCTAGTAATGAGATATATTTGATAGGGGTTAGGGGTAGCAATCTTAATTGATCGTTCATATGATAATCTTTCATTGTTTGGGGGGGGGGGGATAGAGCACGGTCCTCCCAACCGCCGGAGTGATCCCACTCCGGGAGCCGCTACCCGACCAAGCTTCCGTGATTGTAAGTAGTTTAATCAAACAACCAATTTTACAACCAATTAATCAAATTATACAATCATGTCTATGTGATTGTAACAAACGAACACATAATTGAAGTTTACTTTGAATCTAAAATCCGGAGGAACCATTGTTTTCTCCTATTGTTAAAAATTCGTTTTAGTAGTTCGTAGTTTAATCAAACAACCAAACAACCAATTTTACATTTTTACAATTAGTTTATCATTACTTAACTCATAACGCTTTCCACCATACTCCTCTGGTTCGATACCCTATTTACACTATCTACATAGTTATTTAGGTTTTTGTATGACACTCACGACAGTCATCAAAATGGCGTCTTTGCCCGAGAGTCGTGCGCAAAGTGTTTTGTTTTAATTGTTTTAGAAAAATAGTTAAAAATCCAAAAATAGTGTTTATTTCTTTTTGTTCAGAATTACGCGTGGGTTCTTGTTTGTGTTCGTTTAGGTGATTGCGTACGTGTATGCATCATACTAGGAAGTCCGGAAAGTCTTCACCACTCGTATTTGATCCAGAAATCAAGAGGACAGTTCGGCATACCCTAGTATTGCATCGAGAGAACAAAATCTTACAATCTCCAACACCTACATCCAAACCAATGGAGAGCTCAGAAAATCCAGTTAAGCAAACCGCTTCACAAACTCAATTCTCACCAACTCCTACTCAACCATCACCTAACACCTCCAGACTATCCGAACCATTACCTCAATTCACCCAAACTACTACTACTCAAATTCCACACATTCCACCGCAACCATTTCCCAATTTAGACAACATACCACCATTTTCAAACCAATCATCATCTTCCCAACAACCACCATTCACCCAACCGACTACCACTCAATACTCCTCACCATATGTGAGGATAGTTCAAGATGAAAACCCTATTCCACCAAACCAAAATCGACCCGTTAACTCATCAACCACATCTCCCATACAAAATCAACACCCACAGTACCAATCATCTCAACCACAACCTTTCTCTTTCAGGAATTCGATGTTTGATCAAAGGGATGATTCGGGGGAGTATAGCGATGGATATGAAGAGTTTGAGAGTTATGTGGGAAATCAAGGCAGTAGACAGGTGATGAACATGGGTAATTTTGAGAGGTATGACACGGGGTTTGGATTTGCAGGAAGAGGGAACCGGGATACATCTGGATATCAACAACAGGGTCATCCACCTGATCCCATTAACCAGCAACCAGTGAATGATAGACCTATAAACACCCCAATACCACCACCGGTTCAACAAATATCGGTTCAACAAATATCGGTACAGCAAATACCAGTACAGCAACTGTCGGCTCAACAAAGACCACTCCCGAGAAATATAATCCCACCGGTCAACCAATATGAGGGTATTCCGAGAAGATATAATCGAGGATCGGTGCGGGGATTCGAAAGCCACTTTAAACCTACAATTGCTAACAATCCATCACCGTTGATAATACCTCAGTTACAAGGTCATTCATTTGAGGTTAGAACACAATCCATTCAGAGTTTACCTAAATACCACAGTTTAGCAACTGAAGAACCATATTTACACATAGCCGCCTATGATGCTCGTTGCAATACCATCGGGGGTCAAGGTTTAACGTCTGATGATGTGAAGCTAGTGTTATTCCAATTTACCTTAGTAGACAAGGCACAACAGTGGTTCCACTCTTTACCTTCTACTTCTATTTTTACATGGCCCGAGATGCAATAATTATTTCTGGATGAGTTCGATGCTCGGAAAGATACTAGGAACTTCCAACAACAATCTGTTAAGTTATTCCATGAAGCATTCAACCAGTTTAAAATGTTGTTGAAGAATTGCCCACACCATGGTGTACAAATGTGGGAATTGCTCAATGCCTTTCATGAAGGATTAACACTAGAAGATGCAAGGGATCTTAATTCCATATCCAATGGCACATTTGGTACCAATTATGAGCATGTGGATTGGGATTACTTGGAAAAGATGGCAAGTACTTCAAAGAGAAAGGCTCAGTCTTCGAGAAGAGGGCGACATTCGGTGGTAAGGGCCGTGGATAACACACCTGATGTGGAGGGACAAATGCCTATGTGAGGCCACTGTGGATTGGGGCATATCACCGATCAATGCCCTAGTATTGTTGGTACATTTGATGAAGTGAATTTGTTGCAAGGTAGTGGTGGTGGTAGGAATTTCAACATGAACTCTAATACCTACCACCCGGGGCTCAGAAATCATCCCAATTTCAGTTATGGGAATGCGACTAATCATACCAATCCGAGATTTCAGGGCAACAATCAACCTGGTGGGTAAAGGAACTTCAATCAATCTCATTGCCAAAACAACTATCAAGGGGATAACACTGGGGGATATCGAAGAAATTATCAGAACAATCAAGAAGGATCATCTGGTTCTCCGGTGCCAGTGGGGGTAATGAGATGATGGAGACATTAAAAGCGATGTAGCAGGAGATGCAGAAGCGAAACCAAATGGATAATGCGAGAGCACAGAAGGATGAGATTCATGACAAGGCCATCTAATCGCTAACAACACAGATGGGACAGCTAGCTAGTGAGGTAGCTACTCTGAGGCAACAGAACGGGAAGTTGTCGAGTGACACTTGTAATACCCCGAATCTTAATGTGCTGGTTATAAACGTGTGAAATATGTAATCTATATTTCGTATATTGTTAAACGAGTAAGATGATTGTGTGAAAGGTGAAATATCTTGACAAACCTTGGCTAATATAGGAGACCGTTAATATTAATAATTAAATATATTATTTTATTTACCTTACTCCGTTTTTAATGAAACTTAGGTTAAAACGTAGATAAAAATATGCTCGTTCTAATGACATATTCGTCGTTTTATAAAACGACATATTTTAGAAGTTATACAAGAAAAACGAGTTAAGCAGCTGAATTAATATATATAAGCAAGCAAGCTAGCAGGTCAAGCAGGTAGGTAGGCACGTCAATGAATCCCACATCGACCAGAAAAGGATTTGAGGTGCCTGCTTGCTTGCTTTAAATAAGAGTCTCAGTAGTTTGTTTAGGTACCAGTTTTTTTAACGGGAATGCTCTAGTATAGAGAATCCTGAGTATACGATACCCCATTGGGTGTTGTTAGTAGTCGTTTTTGGAGCGCGAGTAGGAGCAGGAGTAGGGAAACTCTACATCAACGTGCCGTAGATAGTTTTGAGGTATACTCTCGTTTAAGTTTATGTTTAGTTATTTATTATTTATTTTTAGTAGTTAATATTAGTTTTATTATTAGTAATAATATATTAGTAGTAGCAGTGTTAGTATTATTTTTAGGTACTAGGGTTATTGTCAGGGGCGGGTATTGGGTAGCCTAGCCTTAGTTAGGCATGGACTGATCACCCATGCTTAAACAAGGTAGGGTTAACCAATATCCAACCATGATAATGACTAGTTAGGTGTACCATTACCTAACCTAGGATTATGTAATTGTGTCAGGACCTTGAGACATAACCCAGTATTACTAGCGGCTGTTAAGCAATCGCTAATCAGGTGAGTCATCATACTTGTCTTTTAAATTGTGATAGTGTACTCGTCCATAACTGGTAATAATGAGAATGCTGCAGTATGCATGTGTCAGTAGGGGTATATGGGATCCTATTATGCTTAATGAGGTGTGTCACTCTGGGAAGGGTAATAAGGTGTTGTACCCACATGCACTTCGTGCTTATAAGGTCCAGCGACACACACTCATACCTATGTGACGGCCGTAGGGGGACACAGTTGGAGGACCAGTATGTCTCTTGTACGGTGGTTTGTGACAAGTCAATTGTGACCTATAAGGTTCAATGAGGCCCAACCTGACTATAATGTGGTCACATGCCCATATTGTGTATGCATATAATGTAAACTGTGGTCTGTCTTTATAAAAATTGTATAGTATGAGCTCACCAGTATATATCTGACGTCGTTTTGAGTATACTTATCTCAGGTGAGTCATGAGCAAAGCTATAGGAACTACTTGACAGTTGTGGAGTTTTAGAAGATCAAGGAGTTCTTAGTTGCCAAAAGTTTGTAAATAAATAAAGTGTTTTACTCAGACTATTATAAGTTTCAATGAAAGTTTAGTTTGTTTCCGCTGTAAGTGTATCAATTGTGCACAATCACCCGGGTTACGTGGTGGGTGTTACCATGGTTGCAAAACAAGGTTTCCAAGGCCGAGTACTTCCCGAGTAGTCGCTACAAGGTAGGCTGCCGAGGCGACTTTCTCTAACTCCGCCTAATTACTCGAAATTGATCAAACGCGGTCAAACTCGGCCAAAATCGGATCTAGTAGGTCAATTCGGGCCGAGTTTGACTTAAAAAATAATAAAACATAATTTATATGACTATCATATTAAATAATGAGTATCATTTTCACGTATTTTGTTATAAATATCAGTGAATTTATGTTATTAGCCATATATTTAATTTCCGAAAACTAATCTCTTTATAATTTTCATGTCCGAGTACTCCCCGAGTACTCTCCGCCTATGCCGAGTACTCTCAACTCCCCGGTCGACCGACTAGGGAGCGCCTAGCGACTTTTGCAACCATGGGTGTTACAGTTGGTATCAGAGCCCGAGGTTTTAGCGAATTAGGTATTGCAGGAATGCCTAAGCTTTAACCAGTAGTTCTCTAAAGATTAATAGCACACTCAGACTAGGCCAAATAATATGTTCTCAGGAAAAGTACTTGCATAGTCAATTGAGTGATGCTAGAAGAAGTAAACTATGTTGTGCCTTTTTATGTGCTATATATATATATGTATATATATATCTATGTGATGTATATAGTTGTTATATTATAATGATGTATCATACATACTAGTAAATCTTTATACTCATATACCTATAGGAAAGAGACAATGTCTGAACATAGAGATGAACAAGGGTCTAGAAATAATCAAAATAACAGAAGGAGAGAGGAAGGTTCTTATAGGACTCGAACTCTCTCTCATAGTGTCAGGTCCCAGTCTAGTACAAGCATGCGTCTAAATACTGAGGATATCCACAATATAGCTGTGGAAGTGGCTAAGGTAATGAAGAATGCACAAACCGGTAAGGTTAACCAATCTGGAGAATGACATGAAGAAAGCTCAGCAGCCTCCATGCCAGTACAAAGGGAAGGAATGGGCGAAAGGAAAAACACTATTGCAACCATGCCACTAGAAGGAAAAGGTGAATATTCCAAATCAAAGGAATGTACTTATAAGCACTTCATGTCCTGTAAACCTCAGTCCTTTGACGAAAGAAAGGGAGCACTAGAAGCTCAAGACTGGCTCAACAGAATGGAGTCAGTATTAGACCTATGTGAGTGTGATGACCGCAACAAAGTACGGTTCGCCGTACATATGTTTGAAGCTGAAGCCCTTCACTGGTGGAACATTGTGGTCCGAACAGAGGGAAAAGAAAAGGTTAAGGAGATGAAGTGGGAGGAGTTTATTCATAAGTTTCTTGCTAAGTATTGTCCTCCCAGTGAGACCGAGCAACTGGAAGTAGAATTCTTTCAGTTAAAAATGGGAAATAAAACCTATCGAGAGTATGTTTCTCGTTTCAACGACATATCTCGACTGGTTTCTTATTTAGCATTGACTGAGGAACAACTGATCAATAGGTTTATTTGGGGTCTACCCCTCTGAAATGAGGGTGTTTATCAAATCCAAATCCCCCAAGACTGTTGCAGAAACTGTTGAGGCTGGCGCCGTCATGGCTGCCGAGATGATTCTGCGGCAGGCTGAATCTCCCGCACCAAAAAGAAAGTGGGAAGAAAGAAAGGGGGACACCCGGAATAACAACTTTAAAAGGCCTAAAACATTTCCTCAATGTCAAATTTGCAAACGCTTTCATACGGGGGAATGTCGTTTTCCTTGTCCAAATTGTAAAAAGACGGGTCATGCTCTTCAAGAATGCAAGGAAAAGAAGAAGTGTTTCAAATGTGGAGACCCTAACCATATGAGATATGAATGTCCCGAACTTAAAAGAAATGATAGGACACAACCAAATCAGCCAAAAGGGCGGGCATTTGTACTCACCACGGAAGAAGCCAAGACCAATACAGACGTTATCACGGGTACGTATCTCGTAAATGATGTATATGCACGTATGTTATTTGATACCGGTGCAAATAGAAGTCTAGTGTCGACTACCTTTAGACCTTACTTGAACCAGGCGTCCCAAACCCTAGATCATGCCTTTACAGTAGAAATGGCTGATGGAAGTCAAAGGGAGATAGTTGACATAGTTAAGAATTGTAAAATAAGCTTAAACAACCATGTTATCCCTATAGACCTAATGCCTATGGAACTTGGAGAATTTGACATAGTCATAGGAATGGACTGGTTAACACCATATCATGCGGAAGTTATATGTGACAAAAGGATCGTCCGACTCCGATTACCCAACGGCAAACAGCTAACTGTATCGGGAGACCGCACTGACAAGACTAAGAACCTCATCACGATAGCACAAGCACATAAATGCCTAAGGAAAGGGTATGTTGCCTTTTTAGCATATGTCGTAAACACTACAGAAAAGCAGAAGGTCGAGGAAGTGCCAGTAGTACGAGAATACCCCGAAGTGTTTCCCGACGAACTCCCGGGACTACCATCGGATAGACAGGTTGAGTTTCGCATTGACCTAGTTCCCTGTACATCACCGATTGCTAAGTCGCCGTACAGACTAGCCCCGACAGAAATGCAAGAACTCAAGAAGCAACTACAAGAGTTGCTTGACAAGGGGTTTATCCAACCTAGTTCGTCACCATGGGGAGCACCCATCTTGTTTGTCAAGAAGAAAGATGGGACGATGCGCATGTGCATCGATTATAGAGACTTGAATAAAGCCACTATAAAGAATAAATACCCTTTGCCCAGGATCGTCGACTTGTTTGATCAATTACAAGGGGCAAGCTATTTCTCTAAAATAGACTTGAGGTCTGGATACCACCAAGTGAAAGTTGTACCAGAAGACATACCTAAGACTGCCTTCAGGACTAGGTATGGTCATTATGAATTTTTGGTAATGCCATTTGGATTGACCAACGCACCTGCAGTGTTCATGGACCTCATGAACAGGGTTTGTAAACCTTACCTCGATAAGTTTGTGATCGTTTTTGTTGACGATATCCTTATCTACTCTAAGAACGAGGTAGAACATGAACAACACCTAAGAGCAGTCCTTGAATTGCTCAAGAAAGAAAAACTCTATGCAAAGTTCTCTAAGTGTGAATTTTGGATACGTGAGGTGCAATTCCTAGGCCACGTGATAAATGAATGTGGAATACAAGTTGACCCTGCAAAGATCAAGGCCATTAAGAAATGGGAAGTACCGAAGAATCCCACTGAAATCAGAAGATTTCTGGGGTTAGCAGGATACTATAGAAGGTTTATTCAAGACTTCTCAAAGATTGCAACACCATTAACCACACTAACCCAGAAAGCCTCTATGTTTAATTGGGGACCTAAACAAGAAGAAGCCTTTAACACGTTAAAGCATAAGTTATGTAGCGCCCCAGTATTGTCACTTCCTGAGGGAACGAAAGATTTTACCGTCTACTGTGATGCATCTCACTATGGTATGGAATGTGTACTCATGCAAAGAGGCAAAGTGATTGCCTACGCCTCTAGATAGTTGAAGATTCATGAACGGAACTACACAACCCATGATTTAGAACTTGGTGCCATAGTGTTTGCATTGAAAATTTGGAGGCACTATCTTTACGGTACAAAGTGCACTATCTATAGTAACCATAAAAGTTTAAAACACATATTTGAGCAGAAGGAGCTCAATATGCGTCAGAGACGATGGATGGAGTTATTAAGTGATTACGACTGTGAGATCCAATACCATCCAGGTAAGGCAAACATAGTAGCAGATGCTCTAAGTAGAAAAGAGAAACCTCAACTAATAAGAATTCGTGCAACCAGAATAGAGGTTAAAACTAGTCTCTTAGATCAAGTTAAGAATATACAACAAGAAGCCTTAAAAGAGAATCATATTGTAAAAGAAAGAATGATTGGGAGACTGAAGCTACTGACAATGGGAAATGATAATATCCTTAGGTTCAACAATAGGATATGGGTTCCAAATTTTGGAGGACTGCAGGATACAATCTTAGAGGAAGCTCATAAGTCTAAGTATTCCATTCACCCTGGCAGTGACAAGATGTATAAGGATTTAAGGAGAGATTATTGGTGGCCAGGAATGAAGCGATCTATTGCCCATTATGTGGAAAAGTGCTTTACATGCCTTAAGGTGAAGGAAGAACATCAAAAACCCTCTTGATACTTGCAACAACTAGAGATTCCAGAATGGAAATGGGAGAAAATCACCATGGATTTTATCACGAAGCTCCCAAAGTCAAGTCACGGTTATGATACTATTTGGGTAATAGTGGACAGACTGACCAAGTCTGCACATTTCGTGCCAATTCGTGAGGACTATAAGATGAACAAGCTAGCTCAAATTTACATCAAAGAAATAGTCTCGCGACATGGGGTGCCTGTATCGATCATATCAGACAGAGATAGTCGTTTCACATCTAAATTCTGGCAAAGTTTTCAACAAGAGTTGGGAACCAAGCTTAATTTAAGCACTGCATATCATCCTCAGACGGATGGGCAGAGTGAACGGACTATTCAGACATTAGAAGATATGCTTCGGGCTTGTGTAATTGATTTTGGTGGAAGTTGGGACACTCATCTACCACTCATCGAATTCGCCAACAATAATAGCTATCACGCCAGCATCAAAGCTGCACCTTATGAAGCTTTATATGGAAGAAGGTGCCGCACTCCTATCTGTTGGATGGAAGTAGGGGAAAGTCAACTATCAGGACCAGAAATCATTGTGGAGACCACAGAAAAGATCCAGCAAATCAAAGAAAGGATGAAAAGTGCTCAAGATCGACAAAAGAGTTATGCAGATCAGAGGCGTAAACCCCTAGAGTTCCAAATAGGGGATAAAGTAATGCTTAAGGTATCACCTCTGAAAGGAGTGATTCGGTTTGGAAGGAAGGGAAAGTTGAAACCCCGATACATTGGGCCGTTTGAAGTAACAAGCAAAGTAGGACTAGTGGCTTATCGACTAAAACTTCCTGAATAGCTGGCAGGAATACATAATACTTTCCATGTATCAAATTTAAGGAAGTGCCTAGTGGACGAAGCCCAACAAATACCCCTGGAAGACGTACAGGTTGACGAAAAACTCAACTTCATTGAAGAACCACTACAAATCGAAGATAGGAAGGTTAAAAAGTTACGCAAGAAGGAAATCCCGTTAGTCAAAGTCAAGTGGAACGCACGTCATGGACCCAAATTTACATGGGAACTAGAAAACATAATGAAAGATAAGTACCCTCATCTTTTTAAGTAATGACAAATTCCGAGGACGAAATTTTTGTAAGGAGGGAAGGATGTAATACCCCGAATCTTAATGTGCTGGTTATAAACGTGTGAAATATGTAATTTATATTTCATATATTGTTAAACGAGTAAGATGATTGTGTGAAAGGTGAAATATCTTGACAAACCTTGGCTAATATAGGAGACTGTTAATATTAATAATTAAATATATTATTTTATTTACCTTACTCCGTTTTTAATGAAACTTAGGTTAAAACGTAGATAAAAATATGCTCGTTCTAATGACATATTCGTCGTTTTATAAAACGACATATTTTAAAAGTTATACAAGAAAAACGAGTTAAGCAGCTGAATTAATATATATAAGCAAGCAAGCTAGCAGGTCAAGCAGGTAGGTAGGCACATCAATGAATCCCACATCAACCAGAAAAGGATTTGAGGTGCCTGCTTGCTTGCTTTAAATAAGAGTCTCAGTAGTTTGTTTAGGTACCAGTTTTTTTAATGGGAATGCTCTAGTATAGAGAATCCTGAGTATACGATACCCCGTTGGGTGTTGTTAGTAGTCGTTTTTGGAGCGCGAGTAGGAGCAGGAGTAGGGAAACTCTACATCAACGTGCCGTAGATAGTTTTGAGGTATACTCTCGTTTAAGTTTATGTTTAGTTATTTATTATTTATTTTTAGTAGTTAATATTAGTTTTATTATTAGTAATAATATATTAGTAGTAGCAGTGTTAGTATTATTTTTAGGTACTAGGGTTATTGTCAGGGGCAGGTATTGGGTAGCCTAGCCTTAGTTAGGCATGGACTGATCACCCATGCTTAAACAAGGTAGGGTTAACCAATATTCAACCATGATAATGACTAGTTAGGTGTACCATTACCTAACCTAGGATTATGTAATTGTGTCAGGACCTTGAGACATAACCCAGTATTACTAGCGGCTGTTAAGCAATTGCTAATCAGGTGAGTCATCATACTTGTCTTTTAAATTGTGATAGTATACTCGTCCATAACTGGTAATAATGAGAATGCTGCAGTATGCATGTGTCAGTAGGGGTATATGGGATCCTATTATGCTTAATGAGGTGTGTCACTCTGGGAAGGGTAATAAGGTGTTGTACCCACAGGCACTTCGTGCTTATAAGGTCCAGCGACACACACTCATACCTATGTGACGGCCGTAGGGGGACACAGCTGGAGGACCAGTATGTCTCTTGTACGGTGGTTTGTGACAAGTCAAATGTGACCTATAAGGTTCAATGAGGCCCAACCTGACTATAATGTGGTCACATGCCCATATTGTGTATGCATATAATGTAAACTGTGGTCTGTCTTTATAAAAATTGTATAGTATGAGCTCACCAGTATATATCTGACGTCGTTTTGAGTATACTTATCTCAGGTGAGTCATGAGGAAAGCTATAGGAACTACTTGACAGTTGTGGAGTTT
The DNA here is from genome assembly GCF_002127325.2 of Helianthus annuus. Classification (NCBI taxonomy): domain Eukaryota; kingdom Viridiplantae; phylum Streptophyta; class Magnoliopsida; order Asterales; family Asteraceae; genus Helianthus; species Helianthus annuus. The sequence continues at coordinate 95,154,031 of NC_035438.2, read as the reverse complement.
TAGAAGATCAAGGAGTTCTTAGTTGCTAAAAGTTTGTAAATAAATAAAGTGTTTTACTCAGACTATTATAAGTTTCAATGAAAGTTTAGTTTGTTTCTGCTGTAAGTGTATCAATTGTGCACAATCACCCGGGTTACGGGGTGGGTGTTACAACACTCAAACCAACCCCAAGAGTGTGAAGAACATACCAGTAAGTGGGGTAAGTATCTTTCCTAAAAGTGAATTTAATGATCAATTTTTAACCTCTTCTACTTCTCAAGTGATTGCAAGAGTAACTGAAACGGGGGAGAAAAGAAATGGATGTGACTCAGATGAACCAGTCATCCCAATCTGTCTTGGGAAATTCAAGATCCACAGAGCACTGTTGGATTATGGAGCAGGGATGAATGTGCTGTCAGGTAGCCTGTATGTCCAGTATGACTTTGGTCTTCTGTGAACGCGTTGTAGGACCGTATATAACTCCCAAACGATTGCAAAACGACACGTGCGATGTGCGGAATCTGTGCACGTGTGTGGACTGAACACAAGAATGTATAAACTGTGATTCTATTGATGATATGACAGAATACAAGCACCGTGAATCACCTTGAACACTTTCTCTCTCTAGAATCTCTCTCTAACTTCAAGGCTCCAAAAGTCCTAAATGTCTAACCTTATCCTCCTATTTATAGGCAAAGACTTTAAAGGAGTTCTATTTAATTACAATAATGCCACCTTGACTTTTCCCTATGTTTTTACATTATGAAACCATGTCTTCTTCTGATTTCTGCTACGATCTGAATTGACGGAGGCGATAGACATAAATGCATTCACAGACTCCCCCTTGGATATTGTCGCAGTCAATCTCGTAGCATCTTTGTCTTTTCTCTCTCTCTCAGTCTTTATGAAGCTTTAACATCTTCAGCAACCACAGACTCCCTCTTCAAGCTTGTCTTGATTCTGCGTTCTGAATCAGCTCCCCCTTTTGGTTAGACTCTTTCTTCAGGCTCCCCCTTTCGTAAAGCTTCCGTGCTTTTAGGATTGACACCTGGTTCTTCGGTTACAAGTTCCCCTTGCGATGAGCTCGTCTTTAGACTCCCCCTTATACTCAGCTATCGGGATCGTAATCTGGCTTATCATCTGCAAATCTCAAACTTTTGTAAGATATATGACAATATAAGATTGAAAACCTAACTCTCATCATATTTCAAATATGTGACAGTGAAAGCTTTTTCAGTTTTCCAGGAATGATAACCTGCCTTTTAAAATCCTTTTGAATCAAGAATCTGGCTTTATTAGACAAATGTAACAATATGAATTTCACCAGAATTACTTGACTCCACTCCCCCTATCAAATTACTTTATATCTGATAGTTTAAAGAATCCAAAACCTCACGAATAATCATCCAAGTCCAAATTAATGACCTTGGAGATCTCACAAACTATTTTTTGATTTTAGATTTTAAAAACTTCAAGTTTCAACTTAATGAACTTGTTTTATTTTCAGAAACATGTTCAGCATACTCAGATTTTGAAACTCAGCTTCTCAGACATCTGTTGTCGAAAATAAAGTAGAAACAAAATCTTTTTGTATTTTTCTGAAATATAATGCAGTAAAGAAATATTTATAGACAATATTTTTGTTTGAGTTCGTGTCAGAGGATCATATCAGTTTATGACGAATCAGTAGAACCGTTGATCTTTTAACACGTTAAGTTCTAAACGATTCACTTAGATTGTCAGTATACTGATCCACTTAAATTTTCACACAAAGTTCAACTGATTCGAGATACGAGATTTAGTGTTTTAAGTACTTAAACTTATTCGCGTGTCCCACCTCAGAATATACTCTCGTATCAAAATTCCCTAGATTCAGTCTTACAGGTGAATATACCATAATGATATATGTACTCTGGGTTACTGCGAGACCTTGAGAGCTCAGGTATGAACTACCGTTCAGTCAAAGAGATGAAGGCTCGACTTTAGGTGTGTCCCACTTAGGGATCTTCTTTACAACTTCACTTGATTCGTATCTTTCGATATTTTTTAATTTTATGCAGAGGGTAAACTTTAAGCGCGTAAAGTATTATACGAAGTCTAGGCCATTGTTTCCGCAATATCAGAAGACCAGGTATGATACCCCAGATATCAAACAGTATAAAGACCTAGTATCTCAGAATCTTGCAATCTCTCAAACAAGATTTCGAGGGTTACCCATATATCCGAGAGATGTTCCCCACGTTTATAAGTAAGTATTTGGTATTTAGGTTTATATCTCGAAAACAATCTACTAAGCGTGTAAAAACCTACTGGCATATCATTAGTGAGACCGTTTATCACACTTGACTTTCCATTTCTTTAGCTTAATGAGATTGTCTACTGATGTACTATCATTTTCTCTTTTTACACAAAACTCTTTTTGAATTTTATCATGTTTTTGGCTTTTTCAAATTTTCAAATCTTTTTGGATTTTCTGAGAACATTTACTCCCCCTAAAATTCAAAACATATAAAGAAAATTTGAGAACCTAATACTGATAGCTTTGTCTCGCCATCAACTTTCTGCATCACATGCTCTGTTTTGCGTGAAGTACCCCCATGATTTACAACACATTGATATTTGACAGTTTGAAAACCTTTTTTCAATATTGTGAAATTAATCATGTTTGTTCAGCTGCTTTGTCACACCCCGATTTCCACGTGTTTCACCGGTGGGCCCGGTGGGGGATTACCGTGACGTAGTTGGCAACAATATAGTCAAACCACACAATATATAAATGCACAGCGGAAGTATAAAGATAAATATATTTCAACCATTGAATGTAATATCAAAGTATCACAATCGTCGAAATATAATCCACAGAGGATCAAAATAAAATATAAGTATTGTTCAACAGACGTAGGCATCTTAGGCTTGCGAGACTCTTTATTGATGCTAAGGAGAAATATCCAGTCAATTACGCTTAGTACCTGCATTTAATCTTTTTGGGAAAATACGTCAGTTTACACTGGTAAATACATTCAACCGACACTTTTGTAAAAGGTTTAATAAAATTGATTTGAATGCACAAGGCACAAACTCTTTATAACTTGGGATAATTTATAATTAAATCTTGTAAAAGAATTACATGTTTACTATGCGTTCGGTCGCCCGGGTCGTGTCGGGGTTAAGATTAATAGACACGCCACAAAGCATAAAGCCGTGGCGGGAAAACCAACGGTTATACCTTTAATAATATAGACACATTACGGGTGTACGCCTACACCCGTGTGTCGGGGTCGTGGCCATTTCGTAGAATGATGCCAAGGATATCCGGGACATGGTCATTAAGCTCCCAAAGGCGTAAAGCCAACAAAAACAATTTTTAAACGGGTCACATTGAAATCACCCAACTACTAATGAGTTGGGGTCAATTGCCCGACCAAGCGGTATTTTAAATACCGTAACCCAAGCCCGTATAACGGAAAATAATATCCTCAATCAAATAAACGCAAGTATCTTTTACTGGTCTCCTATTCTGGAACGAAGGTTTATAACAACCTATTAGAATCCTAATGGGTCTTTAATGTAGCCTTAGCTAGACCGGTTGGGTTCAAAGGATAATTACGGCTTAATCGCGTGAAAGGCGAAAACCGGGAATGGAATGTGATTTGGACCCAACAAGTTTGAAGACTTGTTTCATATGGGTAATATAATCACACTCTGGATTTTGAGGCGAAAACGATAAGGTTTAACCCGTTTCGGCTAGTTTATGTAAACTAGTTACATAAACCGAACCGTGCGCGCAAAAGGCGTAACGGGTAACCGTAAGAGTCCTACACAAGTTTCCTAAGTCAATATGCTTTAAAGAGGTTGTGGTATCAGTAGGATACCTTCCATAATGCCCGTAACGAGTTTAAATCCATTATATGCCCCGTAGGGGTATTTCGGTCATTTTAAAGATTATAAAAGAGGTTTCTGAGTTCTACAGGAAATCTGAGTTTTTCGAACAGTTTATAATGTCCAAAATACTCTATTTATTATTTAAAATCAGTAGCAACTGGAATCGGGTCAAAAGACGTTGTAGAACTCAAGTTATGCTCGAAAAGGTATATTCGGTATTTACCGAACCGATGGTATAACCGCAGGTTATGAGCAGGTTAAAAATCATTAAAAATCTTTAAAAATCTCAAAATATTATTTTACATCAGTGGGTAAAAGGTTTGGTGTCGAAATTTGGGTTTAAATAGGCGTTATGCTAATTGCGCCATTTAATTACTAAAGTTTCCGTAATTGCGCTATTTAGCATATCTCCTATTCTGGACGTCGGATTGACGTGAACTTTTAGGGACATACTTAGAAATCAGTGACTAAGGTTATTGTCCTTTCACATGTCAGAAATTCTCGTTTTAAATTGAAAAGGGCGTTACGGTCAACTTTTAAGCATTTAACGGAAATGTGCTAAAGACTCGGACAAACAACGAACCGGTCACAGAGGGTTATACCATCATGTAACCTGGTCCTAAGAGAGTCCTAAGGCATATCTAAATCATACCATAATGGGTCAGAACTGAAGTCAAAGCAAAAGTCAAAATTTTACGACTTTCGGTTCCGAACCGGGTCAAAACAGTAAATGGTCGGATCAAACGAGCTTAGACTAGTTAATATACTTATTATCATGTTATATGAGTGTTAAAACAGGTTACACGCTATCTACATTACTGATTATGCTTAAAATCGCAAAATAGCATTCTGTTGACTTTTTCTAAGCAAGTTTGACTCGACATTCGGACTAGTTAGAGTGGGAATCAGAGGGTGCCCTTTTAGGGGTTTAATGCCCACATGATTACCAACATATGACTACTTTTGATTCGACAAACCACTGGACCATTCGTGATTTATCGTTAAGTCAACCGTTAATTACGACGGATTGACTTTTAAGCTAAAACTATGTAAAAACTAAACCACATAGGGTTAGGCAAACTTATAGAAGCTTGGTGCACGACCAGAGATGTTAGAAGAATGCTCTTGAGCTCCAGAAGTGATCAAGAAAGCAGGTTTGAGGTGTGTTTCAAATGTGTGCACTACATGGCCCTTTTATAGTAAAAATTTGAGCACAAGATCATCACAACTAAGTCTATAATTGCTCATGGATGATCAGCAGCTGTCCCTGAGTGCTAGGGGACGTGTAGGGGGCGCCCATGCTGCCATAATTGCACCCAAGGTCGGTTAAAACATCAAACAGTGAACTTGTGCATGTTTTCTGCATCTGGCAGTCTGACGCGGCCCGCATTAAGGATCAGGCTACCCTTACGTGGGCCGCCTGAATCCTTATGTCAGACACCGGATCTTTACATGGCTCGCGGCCCGCATGAGCTTCCTTGTTTCTCTAACGCGGCCCGCCTGAGGCCTGTAATTCAAGATTTTCAAATCTTTTGCCATTATTAGCCTGACCTTTCGGTTTCGAAGGGGTAACTTTGCGATTTGGGCCTCGATTATTTACGAATAAGGGCCTCATGACTTTTACCCGCGCCGTTAAGTCCCCGGTTAGTTTAATTACTATCCGAAAAGCCTTATCTTTTATTGTTGACACTTCTAACCCCTCGCATACGAAATTGATCATAGCTTTCTCGTTTTAAAACGGAACTTCGCGAAATTTATATCGTATATTCTAGTGAGCGTAATTTACTGTTACAAAGCCTCGGGTATGTTAAAGGGTCACTCAGAGGTATAACTTAAACATGTTGACACAATTAACCCCTGTAGTTTGTAATCTCTCACTTTCTTCTGTATTTCGTTCCGTACGATCCATGATTTATCCGTTTGAAGGTACGAGCATCATTTAGGGTTACAGTACAATGTATTTATCCCTCGTTGACATTTTTAACCCTCGAATTTACATACTTTCCCTGTTTGTCAACTTTAGTCCTTTATTCTGTATTTAATACCACGTGTAAACTCAAGACACGTGTCAGTACATTATTGGACGCAAAATTTCGAGGTGTTACATCCTCACCCCCTTAAAAGAAATCTCGACCTTGAGATTTATTGGAATAGATGAGGGTACTTCTCCTTCATCGTGGACTCTACCTCCCACGTGTACTCGGGACCTCTACGGGCATCCCATTTCACCTTCACTATTGGTATATACTTCCTGCGAAGCTTCTTAACCTGTCGATCCTCGATCGACACAGGTTTCTCAACGAATTTTAAGCTCTCGTCGATGTGTACATCTGTATGCGGTATAACCAGTGATTCGTCAGCGAAACACTTCTTCAGGTTACAGATGTGGAACACATTGTGGATACCACTGAGCTCTTCCGGTAAGTTTAATTTGTAGGCAACCGATCCGACACGTTCGATTACCTCGAAAGGTCCAGTATATCTCGTGCTCAACTTGCCCTTCTTACCGAATCGCATCACCCCCTTCCAGGGTGATACCTTAAGCAAAACCTTGTCGCCTACTTCGAAATTGAAAGGCTTACGCTTCAAATCCGCGTAGCTCTTCTGCCTGTCTCGGGCAGCTTTCAATCGATCGCGAATTTGGACAATCTTGTCCGTTGTTTCAAAAATTATATCAGGTCCTGTCATTTGGACATCTCCAACTTCTGCCCAACAAACGGGCGTTCTACATTTTCTACCATATAAAGCTTCAAAAGGTGCAGCCTTAATGCTTGTATGTAGCTGTTGTTATAGGAGAATTCGACCAATGGTAGGTGGTTATCCCAACTGCCACCTAAGTCGATCGCACATGCACGAAGCATGTCTTCTAACGTTTGGATTGTACGCTCACTCTGTCCATCTGTCTAAGGGTGGTAAGCCGTACTGAAATTCAAACGTGAACCCAAAGATTGTTGGAAGCTTCTCCAAAAGTGTGATGTGTATCTGGTATCTCTATCAGAGATGATAGACACAGCCACTCCATGAAGGGCTACAATCTTGTCTACAAACAACTGGGCCAATATATCGGAGCTCTGAGTCTCCTTTATGGGTAGGAAATGTGCTGACTTGGTCAGTCTATCAACTATTACCCATATTGTATCGTTTCCCTTCTTTGTCTTTGGTAATTTGGTGATGAAATCCATCGTCACCATTTCCCATTTCCACTCGGGAAGCTCAGGCTGTTTTAGCAAGCCTGACGGCTTTTGGTGTTCAGCTTTCACTTGCGCACAAGTTAAACACTTTTCTACGTAGGTGGCTATAGACTTCTTCAAGCTTATCCACCAGAAATTTGCCTTTAATTCCTGGTACATTTTATCAGCACCAGGATGAACGGAATATCGGGAATTGTGGGCTTCCTGGAGGATAACGTCATGAAGACCTCCATAAACAGGAACCCATATCCTTCCATTCAATCTCAGAATTCCGTCTTTGCCATAACATAACTGCTCTTCAGTTACCCCTAGCTTTTCGTTGGGATAGTTAGTTTCTAACACAGCTTCTTTCTGTGCAGCTAACAATCTCTCATTCAGACTGTTCCTGATTTCAATGCTCTTGGCATTGACCCTTATTGGTTTTACTCTTTCTTTCCTGCTCAAGGCATCTGCGACTACATTGGCCTTGCCTGGATGGTATCTTATTTCACAGTCAAAGTCGTTCAGAGTTTCCATCCAACGTCGCTGCCTCATATTCAGATCTTTCTGATTGAACAGATGCTGAAGGCTTTTGTGATCAGAATAGATCACAAATTTAATGCCATAAAGGTAATGCCTCCAAAGTTTTAGTGGAAATACAACGGCACCCAACTCCAAGTCATGGGTGGTGTAGTTCTTTTCATGCACTTTTAATTGCCGTGAAGCATAGGCAATCACCTTGCCCTTCTGCATAAGCACACAACCCATACCGGTGTGCGATGCATCACAATATACAACGAATTCTTCCATTCCGTCTGGCAATGTCAACACTGGAGCATTGCTCAGCTTTTGTTTGAGGATATCAAAAGCTTCTTGCTGCTTAGGGCCCCAATTGAACTTTATTTTCTTTCTAGTTAAAGAAGTTAGGGGTGCAACAATTCTTGAGAAGTTTTCGATGAAGCGTCTGTAGTATCCTGCTAGACCTAGGAAACCGCGAATTTCCGTAGGTGTCTTCGGCTCCTGCCAGTTCATGACGGCTTCAACTTTAGCGGGATCCACCTGGAGACCGCGCTCGCTGACTACATGTCCAAGGAACTGGACTTCTCGTAGCCAAAAGTCACATTTAGAGAACTTGGCATAAAGATTTTCTTGATGAAGCAGTTTAAGGATACATCGAAGATGCTTTTCGTGGTCAGCTTGACTCTTCGAGTAGATAAGGATGTCATCGATGAAGACAATGACAAATTTATCCAAATAAGGTTTGCATACGCGATTCATGAGATCCATGAATGCGGCAGGTGCATTTGTGAGCCCGAAAGGCATTACTAGGAACTCGAAATGACCATATCGAGTCCTAAACGCAGTTTTATGCATGTCTTCGTCCTTGACCTTCAATTAATGGTAGCCTGACCGTAGGTCAATCTTGGAAAAATAGCTCGCCCCTTGCAACTGATCGAACAGATCGTCGATCCTGGGCAAAGGATACCTATTCTTGATTGTAACTTTATTCAGCTAACCATCTTTCTTCTTGACGAACAGGATTGGGGCTCCCCAAGGAGATGAACTTGGTCTAACAAAACCTTTGGCCAGCAGATCATCTAGTTGCGTCCTCAATTCTTTCATTTCCGTGGGTGCCAATCTATAGGGTGCTCTTGCGATAGGCGCGGCTCCTGGGATGATGTCTATACTGAATTCCACTTGCCTATTTGGTGGCAGACTAGGCAGTTCTTTTGGGAACACTTCAGGATAGTCAGAGATTACTCGAATATCTTCAATTCTGGGTTTCTCCTCACCGATGGTTACCTGTGCCATATAAATGACACATCCTTTCTTCAAACATCTGGATGCCTTTAGCATAGATACATGTGCAGGCAATCCAAGTTGAGTATCTCCTTGGATGGTAAGTGGTTCTCCAGACGAAGTCTTGATTACCACTTGTTTCTGGTTGCACACAATTTGGGCTTGGTTATGCGATAACCAATCCATACCCAATACTACGTCGAAACTAGCTAATTTAAAGGGTAACAGGGATAAAGGAAATGAGTGATTCTTAATGGATATAACACATGCATCTAAAACAGTTGAGACTGTTTCCATAGTCCCATCAGCTAGTTCTACTTCGTATTTTACATTCAAGGTTTTAACAGGCAATTTTAATAACTCGCAGAACTTATAATCCACAAAGGATTTATCTGCTCCAGAATCAAACAATACTCTTGCGAATACATCATTGATAAGAAACGTACCGGTTATAACGTTGTCGTTCTGGATAGCCTCTTTAACATCCATCTGAAAGACCCTCGCATTGGTCTTCTTCCCATCTTCAGCCCTTTTCGCTATCTTTGGGCAGTTCGTCTTGATATGCCCCTTCTCATTGCAACTGTAACAAGTTGCATCCTTGAGTTTCTTGCACTCAAGAGTCCTATGCTCAGAGGACTTGCATATCCAACATGCCTTCGGTGGGGATTTCTTTTCAAACCTGCACTTTCCAAAGTGGTGCTTCTGACAAACCTTGCACAAGGGCTTGTCGCCTGACTGTCGGTCATTTTTCTTGTTCTCTGACCCCCTTTTGTGGTCACGATTGCCCCGATGCTTCTTACTGGATCTGCGTGAATCATCATCCTCACGTTTCCTCTTCTCACTGTCAGCATTCCTCAATGATCTCTGCCTCACTGCATCAAGCGTGAGAGACAGAGATATATCTGCCACGGATCTGAAGGTAGCAGGCCTAGAAGCCTTTACGCTAGCTTTTATTTCTGAGGCCAAACCCCCAATGAAGCGCGCAATCCGTTTGGGTTCCGGTGTTACAAGGTACGGAACCAATCTCGACAGAGTGTTGAAAGTCGTGAGATATGCCTGGCAATCCAGGTTCTTCATGACCAACGATAAGAAGTCAGACTCTATCTTCTTAACCTCGTGCTGAGGGCAACAATTTTCTTTGATGAGAGCCATAAACTCCTCCCATGTCATGCTATACAAAACAGCCTTCCCAGAGGCTTGAACCAGAGATCTCTACCACGCTAGGGCTTCACCCTTGAACGACTATGAAACAAACTTCACCAAATCTTTCTCAGCATAACCACTGATGTCCACAACAGTGTCCATCTCGTCTAACCAGGTTATACAATCTACAGCGCCCTTTTCCCGAGTGAAATCTCGGGGTTTGCAAGATACGAAATATTTATACGTGCAACCCCTGGCGCGAGGTGTATCATCGACCACTTTCTTCTTAGGGTGGACGCTATTCTCATTGGATGAGTGCCTATCGTCGTCCTTCTTAGGCTTAGACGGAGTCGGGGGTGGTTTGCTGTGAGATTTAGAGTGGGTTTTTGGCTTTGAGTGTGGTGTAGATAAGGTTCTGCTTCGGGACTTGGTGTATTCTTCATACTGTCGATCCAAGGCTGCCTTAACAGCGTTGTCTACCAAAGCTTTTAGTTCAGCGCCCGTTAAATGGATCTGAGCGTTATCATTGTCATCCTCCTTCGAATGACTATTAACTCCACTTGGTTCAGCCATTGTAACTCAAATCTGCTACAGAAGATAATGACAAAGTTTTATTTAGGAGTTTATTATGGAATTGTCTGTTATGGCAATTCATTAACCATGGTAAACATAGACCATATTTGGTTAATTTGTTACTTACTGTTATTTAGGATTGAATATAACTTATCCTATTTACAATTAATATAGTTAGTGATACAAAAGCCTAGTCACAAGGACGTTTTATAATATAAGCCGGGATTACAGAGAATCAAGGCATGAAGGTTTGAACCGTAGTCCTTTTACCCTTTTCTGACAGGGAGTCATAGACTACAACTGCCTTTTGTCTTATATGACAATAAGTATGGCCCGTGGGCACTACATCACTAATGGATGTTTGATAACTGATCATCTTTATTGACGATTTAGCCCATGATTTATAAATCATTAATTTGGGTCTTGGTATCCTTTGAAGGATTTTTATATAAGAATGACATGTGTGATTTTAACGAATCACATCTGTCAAGGATGTTTACGTGTTTACAGAGGTTAACAGGAATCTGAACCTTTTAATCAGGTCTTACCATCTTGGCCGGGTCTTATAATGACACCAGGCTAGGTTTCACCATTTAGATTCTTTATTTAAGCAGATTAATTTAAAAGGAACGGTTTTTGATTTATTTCAAATAATGTATTAAAATGACAAAAATGAAATTCATAAACTTAACATTCCATTAATCATAATAATGATTACACACTGCCCTAAATGGGACTTTTAAATAAGTAAATACCTACGCAGAGGTTTACAGAAAACAAGTCCACGCAGGGACCAAATACATAGATAGATGTCCGCAAAGGGACTAAAAGATAAGTCCACGCAGGGACTGAAATGCAATTGTCCACGCAGGGACTAAACACGATAAATGTCCTCGCAGGGACTAAAATACTTAAGGCAAATGTCCTCACAGGGACTTGATTGTAATAGTAATACTATAGTACATGAAGAGACTAATGATCTCATTTCTTCCTCCCTTTTAGTAGGTTTGCTAGGCCTTTAAGGAATCCACGATTACTTTTACGTTCTTGCTCAAAGTCTCGTTCCACTCGGTTTAGACGGTGGAGAATTTCTTCTTGCTCCGGTGGAGAAAAAGGTGGCTGCTGTGACGGTTGTTGAACCGGAGGTCTAGGAGGTGCTGGATACCCATGAGCTAAGTAATCTACTCCCCAAAGGTTTCCATAAGCTCTGTCGGGATGGAGGGCATTGTAATTAGGCGCTACCACGTATGGGTCGGCATCGTAATTATAGTTGTAGTGCGTGTGAGTCGGCTGCTCAAACGGGTTGTACGCGGTGGAACCGGCGTACGCTGGTATAGGGTTATCATACCCAAATGGTGGCGGAGGTGGTGCAACTGCTGCAGAATTCACCTCTGCAGGGTGACCAGAAGGTTCCCCTAACTGTGGTTCTTCAGGCACTGGCGGAAAGTGACTTGCACTCGAGTGGCGAGGGGTGCTAAAGTGGAATTCCCCTCCTCGGGTAGACATCCGTGCGCCTGATCTCCTACGCCTTGGCGGATCAGGAGGTGCTTGCTGAACTGGTGGCGAAGGAGGCGGTGGCGTAACTGCCACGAAACGCGAATCCTCAGAAGGATCCTGTTGCTGTTGCTGCTCATGAGGCGAGAAGTGATGAGAAGGTGTGAAGTACCAATCACACTGGTTAAACCTCGCCTGGTAACTGTCGGGACCTTGATAGGGTGTTCCATGGAAGGATGACCCATCAGAGATCTCGATTGGATGGTTGGGAGTACCTCTTGCAGGTTCTATGGGATCCGTGTCTTCATCCATATCTACCGCATTATCTTCGGAGAAATGGTCTTCAGGTCCTAAAGGGTTATAACCTATTGGTTCTTGGACATAATCAGCCGGGTTAAATCGGCCCTGGAAGAAAGGAGTAGGATCGCCATAGGAACGGTGCGAAGCAGATCGCTGGAGAGGTATAAAAGAAGGTTGAGGGTTACTGGGATTGTTCTCCGAATCTGGTCCAAAAGAGTGACGTTATGAAGGTGTCGAACTGTGTGAGGTAGACCGTCTTGCTGGCTCAAAGAGGTTTCTTCTACGTCTCTGAGGTTCTTCGCTCCTTGTGCTGGAAGGAGCTCACATGTTCGAAGGTCCGGCCTCGTGATCATTGTGAGTAGTGATCGGCCCTTTGCCTCTTCCTACTCTTCTAATTGCTGGTGGCATATTTCCTGCTTAACAAATCTTTAAATCATAATAAACAATAAAAGACAATCTGGGATAACAAATTCGAATTTGTCCTATGTTCTTGTCTAGACTCAAGTATGTGCAATTGTGTTATTGAGATTAAACACAAAAGGATAGTGTTTAATTCACTCAACGTTGGCTCTGATACCAACCTGTCACACCCCGATTTCCACGTGTTTCACCGGTGGGCCCGGTGGGGGATTACCGTGACGTAGTTGGCAACAACATAGTCAAACCACACAATATATAAATGCACAGCGGAAGCATAAAGATAAATATATTTCAACCATTGAATGTAATATCAAAGTATCACAATCGTCGAAATATAATCCACAGAGGATCAAAATAAAATATAAGTATTGTTCAACAGACGTAGGCATCTTAGGCTTGCGAGACTCTTTATTGATGCTAAGGAGAAATATCCAGCCAATTACGCTTAGTACCTGCATTTAATCTTTTTGGGAAAATACGTCAGTTTACACTGGTAAATACATTCAACCGACACTTTTGTAAAAGGTTTAATAAAATTGATTTGAATGCACAAGGCACAAACTCTTTATAACTTGGGATAATTTATAATTAAATCTTGTAACAGAATTACATGTTTACTATGCGTTCGGTCGCCCGGGTCGTGCCGGGTTTAAGGTTAATAGACACGCCACAAAGCATAAAGCCGTGGCGGGAAAACCAACGGTTATACCTTTAATAATATAGACACATTACGGGTGTACGCCTACACCCGTGTGTCGGGGTCGTGGCCATTTCGTAGAATGATGCCAAGGATATCCGGGACATGGTCATTAAGCTCCCAAAAGCGTAAAGCCAACAAAACCAATTTTTAAACGGGTCACATTGAAATCACCCGACTACTAATGAGTTGGGGTCAATTGCCCGACCAAGCGGTATTTTAAATACCGTAACCCAAGCCCGTATAACGGAAAATAAGTTAAAAGTATTTACCTTTGCAAGTAATATCCTCAATCAAATAAATGCAAGTATCTTTTACTGGTCTCCTATTCTGGAACAAAGGTTTATAACAACCTATTAGAATCCTAACGGGTCTTTAATGTAGCCTTAGCTAGACCGGTTGGGTTCAAAGGATAATTACGGCTTAATCGCTTGAAAGGCGAAAACCGGGAATGGAATGTGATTTGGACCCAACAAGTTTGAAGACTTGTTTCATATGGGTAATATAATCACACTCTGGATTTTGAGGCGAAAACGATAAGGTTTGACCCGTTTCGGCTAGTTTATGTAAACTAGTTACATAAACCGAACCGTGCGCGCAAAAGGCGTAACGGGTAACCGTAAGAGTCCTACACAAGTTTCCTAAGTCAATATGCTTTAAAGAGGTTGTGGTATCAGTAGGATACCTTCCATAATGCCCATAACGAGTTTAAATCCATTATATGCCCCGTAGGGGTATTTCGGTCATTTTAAAGATTATAAAAGAGGTTTCTGAGTTCTACAGGAAATCTGAGTTTTTCGAACAGTTTATAAAGTCCAAAATACTCTATTTATTATTTAAAATCAGTAGCAACTGGAATCGGGTCAAAAGACCTTGTAGAACTCAAGTTATGCTCGAAAAGGTATATTCGGTATTTACCGAACCGATGCTATAACCGCAGGTTATGAGCAGGTTAAAAATCATTAAAAATCTTTAAAAATCTCAAAATATTATTTTACAACAGTGAGTAAAAGGTTTGGTGTCGAAATTTGGGTTTAGATAGGCGTTATGCTAATTGCGCCATTTAATTACTAAAGTTTCCGTAATTGCGCTATTTAGCATATCTCCTATTCTGGACCTCGGATTGACGTGAAATTTTAGGGACATTCTTAGAAATCAGTGACTAAGGTTATTGTCCTTTCACATGTCAGAAATTCTCGTTTTAAATTGAAAAGGGCGTTACGGTCAACTTTTAAGCATTTAACGGAAATGTGCTAAAGACTCGGACAAACAACGAACCGGTCACAGAGGGTTATACCATCATGTAACCTGGTCCTAAGAGAGTCCTAAGGCATATCTAAATCATACCATAATGGGTCAGAACTGAAGTTAAAGCAAAAGTCAAAGTTTTGCGACTTTCGGTTCCGAACCGGGTCAAAACAGTAAATGGTCGGATCAAACGAGCTTAGACTAGTTAATATACTTATTATCATGTTATATGAGTGTTAAAACAGGTTACACGCTATCTACATTACTGATTATGCTTAAAATCGCAAAATAGCATTCTGTTGACTTTTTCTAAGCAAGTTTGACTCGACATTCGGACTAGTTAGAGTGGGAATCAGAGGGTGACCTTTTAGGGGTTTAATGCCCACATGATTACCAACATATGACTACTTTTGATTCGACAAACCACTGGACCATTCGTGATTTATCGTTAAGTCAACCGTTAATTACGACAGATTGACTTTTAAGCTAAAACTATGTAAAAACTAAACCACAAAGGGTTAGGCAAACTTACAGAAGCTTGGTGCACGACCAGAGATGTTAGAAGAATGCTCTTAAGCTCCAGAAGTGATCAAGAAAGCAGGTTTGAGGTGTGTTTCAAATGTGTGCACTACATGGCCCTTTTATAGTGAAAATTTGAGCACAAGATCATCACAACTAAGTCTATAATTGCTCATGGATGATCAGCAGCTGTCCCTGAGTGCTAGGGGACGTGTAGGGGGCGCCCATGCTGCCATAATTGCACCCAAGGTCGGTTAAAACATCAAACAGTGAACCTGTGCATGTTTTCTGCATCTGGCGGTCTGACGCGGCCCGCATTAAGGATCAGGCTACCGTTACGCGGGCCGCCTGAATCCTTATGTCAGACACCGGATCTTTACATGGCTCGCGGCCCGCATGAGCTTCCTTGTTTCTCTAACGCGGCCCACCTGAGGCCTGTAATTCAAGATTTTCAAATCTTTTGCCATTATTAGCCTGACCTTTCGGTTTCGAAGGGGTAACTTTGCGATTTGGGCCTCGATTATTTACGAATAAGGGCCTCGTGACTTTTACCCGCGCCGTTAAGTCCCCGGTTAGTTTAATTACTATCCGAAAAGCCTTATCTTTTATTGTTGACGCTTCTAACCCCTCGCATACGAAATTGATCATAGCTTTCTCGTTTTAAAACGGAACTTCACGAAATTTATATCGTATATTCTAGTGAGCGTAATTTACTGTTACAAAGCCTCGGGTATGTTAAAGGGTCACTCAGAGGTATAACTTAAACATGTTGACACAATTAACCCCTGTAGTTTGTAATCTCTCACTTTCTTCCGTATTTCATTCCGTACGATCCATGATTTATCCGTTTGAAGGTACGAGCATCATTTAGGGTTACAGTACAATGTATTTATCCCTCGAATTTACATACTTTCCATGTTTGTCAACTTTAGTCCTTTATTCTGTATTTAATACCACGTGTAAACTCAAGACACGTGTCAGTACATTATTGGACGCAAAATTTCGAGGTGTTACATGCTTCGTCTTTGACATTCTCTTCCTCAACAACCTTTTTCAATTCATCCACCAGATCTTCAACATTCTTCTTCATCCTCTCTTCATCTCTCTTCTTCAGACTTGCTGTCATTACATCTCTAATAATCTTATCCAACCTTTTCAGATAATTTTTATCTTTCGCGACATTTAAATAATATTCGCTAGATAGAGGGATAACAACGAGTACATCATTGTACACTACTTCTCGTCTATGAACGACTGGATCTCCATTGCGGTTGATGTAACACTCTCTCTTCTTATCGTATCTTCCATAATACTTCACTTCTTCAAACTCTTCATGCATCTTTTCAATTTTGCAATCTGCAAAAAATCTTTCTCTTTCCGTTTTCTCTTTTAGAATCTCTTCTTTTGTTCTTACTTTCACTTCAGCCATGATTTTCAATTATTCGTTAATCACCTTTGTGCAAACAATCAAAACACCCTTTTTTTAAACTTGATTTATACTACTGAAGAAGTGGTTGATTCGTACTGATATGATCGGATCTGTATGAATGAACAACTTCAGAATCACCTGCAGAGAATTAAACAAACACTCGATCAGTTTAAATGAACTGAATACGTGAAAAATCGTGAATCTGTTGGTCTGGAAGAGAATATTTGACACAAGCGGATGAACTTTGTTGAATCTTTGTTCGGATGGAATCACTAGTCGAATAGTGTCAACTATTGGATGGAGTCAACTGTCGGATGAGGTCAAATATCGTATGGGATCAACTGTCAAATGGGGTCAACTGTCGAATGGGGTCAACACAACTTGTTCGGATGGGGTCAACAAGTTTTGGATCGGATGGAGTCAACAAACTCACTCTTGTCGGATGAGGTTTTGACCAAGTGTTTTATTTTGTTTGAATGAATACTCGAACGAATGGACTGAACTGATCTGATCGGATGTAGTCAATCAACGTCTTAACCACACTTCTTGTCAAATGAGTTCACTTATCGGATGAAGTCAACAAAAGTCAATCGAATGGGCTTAGCAATCAGATGATTATCCGCTCATTTAACAAAGTTTGAAGTTGATTCGGATGAATACTCGGTCGAATGTAGTCAATAGTTTCAACTATTGAACTTGTCGGATGGGATTAATGATCGGATGATCATTCGACAAGTAACAAACATTCTTGTCGACACTATCTTTCACATGCAACACATGCAATAGTGATTTACCTTATTGGACCGATATATCACATGGGCTGTTCGAATTGACTTATATACTCACATGGGCCGACACCTCCACTGACTTATTCACATGCAAAAGTGATTTTCATTTATAACCTTTTAATACCCACTGACAATTTTTGAATCATTAAGCATCTATTGGACCGAAACTTCCACCAACAAAAATAGTTTGAATGATATTGAATCCACAATTTTGACTTCAATGAACAATCTGACCACACCCTATATTGTAATTGGGCAGCTACATGAAACTGTCCGACAACTTAATTGAACTGCATGTAACCTTGGACAATAAAATTTATTGTTAATTGGGCCGTCACTTTTGTATTTATAAGCTTCACGTGATGGGCCGTCCAACTTTATATCATAATCTGACAACACAATAAGCAAACAGAATTTAATTGGGCCGAGATTCTGTCACATGCAATCTGATCAATGGGCCGCCGAACATATTTCTGATATTCACTACACTTTGTCGGATGGAATTATGAAATGGTCGAATGAAATATGTCAAATGGTCGGATAATCAGTCGGTCGAATGGGACTTAACAAGTGACGGATGGTCATCCGATCATATGCACAAGTCAACTGTTCGGATGAATATCCGAACGAATGGGTTTTTCTCCTACCTTTTGAATGTGACAAATGTTCGGATGGTCATCCGAATGGATGGCCATCCGAATGGATGGCCATCCGAATGAACAATAACAGCGACGAAATTCATATTTTTTCAATCAGAAAAACTTCGATTTCTCTCAAAATACTTGGAACTAATTTCTGAAAATTTGTATGATTGTAAAGTAATGGTTTTCGCACAATATACCAAAATTTCAGCAAATTTTAACCGTGAAAACCGTGAAATCCTTGTTAATTTTGCGTTTTTGTGACAATAAGTGAAGAAAATGAGTAGAAGAAGAAGTTTAACAAATCTGATGCGAATTCGAATATGAAACTGATGAAATCTCGTGAATTCTTGCATATCTGATCCGTGCAATCGAGCTCCTGCTCTGATACCACTTGTGAACGCATTGTAGGACCGTATATAACTCCCAAACGATTGCGAAACGACACGTGCGACGTGCGGAATCCGTGCACGTGTGTGGACCGAACACAAGAACGTATAAACTGTGATTCTATTGACGATATGACAGAATACAAGCACCGTGAATCACCTTGAACACATTCTCTCTCTAGAATCTCTCTCTAACTTCAAGGCTCCAAAAGTCCTAAATGTCTAACCTTATCCTCCTATTTATAGGCAAAGACTTTAAAGGAGTTCTATTTAATTACAATAATGCCACCTTGACTTTTCCCTATATTTTTACATTATAAAACCATGTCTTCTTCTGATTTCTGCTACGATCTGAATTGACGGAGGTGATAGACATAAATGCACTCACATCTTCTGCATGAAGTTGATAGCATGGCCATGTTTGCTGATGCGAGTTGGAAACAACCCCGGGGGGGGGGGGGGGGGGTTGTTAAGGACGTGATGATCCAACTAGGCAAATTCTACTACCCGATGGATTATATGGTGATAGACTATGCACCATCGAGAACATATGAGTAGCCGCATGTAGTTTTGGGTCATCCGATTCTGCATACAACTAATGCCCAGATCGACTGAAGAAGGGGAATAGTCACCATGAGCCACGGGAATCATAAGTTATGCTTTAATGTGTTTTCAAAATCAATTCTACTACCCGATGGATTTTATGGTTATAGACTATGCACTATCGAGAACATATGAGTAGCCGCATGTAGTTTTGGGTCATCCGTTTCTGCATACAGCTAATGCCCAGATCGACTGAAGAGAAACATCCCCAATGAGATATAAAAGAATCAATGAGATGCTTACGTCCCTATTAGATCGCAACATTGTATGTAGAGAAGTGGGGAGGCAAGCAGGTATCTGAACCACCCTGAGCACATCAGGTATGGTCTGCCTGAAGACCTATAAACTTAGCGCTCTCGGTAGGCAGCCCGAGGATGCAGATTATTGTATTGCTGTTTTGTTTTGGTGTGTGCATGTGTTTTGGCAGGTTACTACGTTTAAATCCTCACGGATGCAATTATTCAAGTGTGGGGATGTTTGGAAACATCCCCAATGAGATATAAAAGAATCAATGAGATGCTTACGTCCCTATTAGATCGCAACATGTAGGTTTGGGTATGTTTCTTCGGCTATAGGTTGAAACATATCATAGTTTGCTAATCCATGGTCGAGTTCCTCCCACAGTCGTTTGGTTAACGGAAATTGAGTGGTTCCTTTAGATAAGGTTATAGTAGCTACTGTGGTTTTCTTTTTCTTCCTATCTTCTCTTTTCTCATTATTAAACCATCATCTTTTCTTAGGTGGAAAGGCTTCCTCAGATTTTTCTCTAAAAACAAAAGGTTCCTCGGAATCAGCTACATATCCAGATGCTAACTCGGACGGTCCTTCATTCATTGGAGAGTGGGACAGGAGACGATAAGCGTCAGATGTATTTTGATCACTTATACTGTGTACTTAAAAATTGTCAAAATATCATAAAAATCATAATATACACATTAAGATGTATTTACACAGAACAATACATAAATTATTCTATATTAATTTCCTAACATTAATGTTTAAGTTTGGATATTAAAAGAACACCTAAATAGCTTAAACTAGTGGCTCTGATACCACCTTCTGTCACATCCCCTGACCCCACCCTGGGAGCGGGAGCCGTGGACCAGTCAAGTGGTATCGGTGTTTATTAAATACGCAGCGGAAAATTTTATCAGGATCGTAGTTAGGAAATAATTTCCGAGTTTGTAAAACACCAAACTTTTATATTTAACAAATGGGCTAAAACCCATATTTTATTTATAATGTATTTATAAGGATAAATCCTTTTGCTGAAAACATAAATTTCTTCTTTTTATTTAGGTAACTTATAGCCACTTTATTTAAGCCTTCAGTGCTCCATAGTTGGCTTCTTAATAGCTTCACATCAAGTTACCTGAAACGTGTTTTAAAAACATTTTATCAGCAAGAAATACTGGCGAGTTCATTCCATTTTATAAAAAGACACATTGTTATAACTTTACAGCATCAAGGGTTTTTACATTTGTTTATATCTATTAATTTCTCAACAGTATTGCAACTGGGGCATAATTCCCCCGAGCTTGTGGTCATGCTACTATTGGCTAACTCTTTGTCCAATAGTAACGAGTGTCAAGTAATGTATATAAAACCCCACATACCAGCAGCAATGTAACAACCCGAAAATATGAATTATTAAATTTGCAAATTAGATTGCAAATATATTAGTAAAATAAACTAACTAGGAATGACACTAACCTAGTTAGTTGATTACTTATGAGTAGTTAAGAGTTAAAATAAATAAAAACGAAAGTTGAGGGGCCAAATGTGTTTAAATTAAAACTAATATTAATAAAACCAAAAAATTAAAAACTCAAACACACTGGTCTGTGTTGAGATCGAACCAGACAAGAGAAAGGGGCGACCAGAACCCCTCACCAAACCCTAGCTCCACAAAATTGATCAATTGAAGGCCAATTTCAGTCCCAAATCAAAATCCGAACATAGAGTAGTGATCCTCATTACAAGGGGGTTGTAAGGTATGTAAAATCTGATGTTAATTCTTTGTTTGAAATTCTCATGAATTTGGGAAATTCGAAATTTGATGTTGCATGTTTGCTATTTGGATTGAATAGAGATGATATAGTGTCTAGGAGTAAAAACCTAGACAATAACATGTGAAATCATGCCTAAATTCTGGAAGTTTCATGAGTGCATTGAAGGTCATTCATGGGTTTTGTGAGAAAATGATGAACACTAGGGTGTAGAGTGCTAATCTAGTGTAAATTGATGCATAGGAACTGATTTCTGAAAATATGATGTGTAATTCTATATGTGATAGCTCAATTGATGTTAATCAAGGCTAAGTAGCAAGCCATGAATTAGAAAATAAAAGATCTAAAATTCTGCCCGTTAAGTGTTTGTAAAAATGCCTCAAAGAAGGCTTGAAATTGAAATTTAAAGTTAGAACGCATGATTGTGATGATTTGGCAAATTATGCGATATATGATTGAAAAGGAGTTCTAAACGTATCGTGAATGAACTCTATAGGAAAAGATACCGGAGTGTCGAGTGGACAAGCCGGTGGCGACTTAGGTTTGAAGGGCGCACTTTGAAGGTATGTAACTTGATTCGTTACATTGATTTATTTGATAACTAGAGCATATTTAGTGCGTTGTAAAATAAGTTCGTGTTGATTGAATGGCAATGTTCGTTAATTGAAACAATAGGTTAAGTATTGGTTAGGATTCGTTTGGTAGTCATCATAATGGAGGATTCCGTAGATGAGCCAAACGGGTTGAATAACGATGAGATGGTATGGTTATAGTTATTGATAGTTGGCATAGGCGGTTACAATCTTACGAGCATGAAACCATGAGATTGGTAATAAAATGCCGGTGATAATGAGCCCCGAAAGTTGCGTAAAAAGCGTGTTACACCCCCAAAATCCACACGCGGAGTACCACCGGCTGGAGGCGTGACTGACCAGGATCAAGCCACCAATCATATTGAACATATAAGTAATAAGTAAAAGTCATTCATCAATACGAAAGGTGTTTCAAAACCAAAACATAATCAAGTGTGTAGCGGAAGCATTAATGTAAAAACCCAACATAAGTAATAAGTTTGAAATGTCATAATTGATTAACATGGCATCCACGATCCATGTCCCACAACGACTGCTCCTCCCTGTGCAAGCTCCATGAGTACCTAACGACCTGCAAGGCATGTAACAACGAGTCAACAACAAAGTTGAGCGAGTTCACAGTTGGTCGTTTAGTTATCATATTCGGTTCGCAATTCATTTGTTCATTCTGTACCAGATATCGTATTAATTCGTATCGCGGTCTCCCATACATGTATGCGAAGGTTAGTGGGGGGTTTCCCATGTATCCTAGACTAGTTGCATTTGTATCGCGGTCTCCCAGACATATTTGCGAAGATTTGTAGGATCGTATTCTGACCCGAACGAGTCGTTCAGAGGCTTTCTCCTTGGTTTCAGGTGCGGAATTACAAGAAACTAAGGTAGAAACAGCAGGCAAATCATTTTAACTACTTGTTTTACTAATATCAGACGTTTACAGCTCAAATCTCGCACCGGCAAAGCTTCGGCACGTTTTCTACACACTGTTCCAACTGTTTCAACCGGAATCGCCCCAAGGGTATATATAGACCTCTGGGACCGCTTATTGGACAGGCCCAATAAGCGGCCCATACATGTCACTCGAGCGGTTCATGCAACATGTCATATAAGCGGTCCAAGTTGTTTACCATTCGAGCGGTCCATACTCTTAATTGTCCTATGAGCGATCCAACTACCTAGAACCTATACAATTACACAATTTCTCGTATTTCGTTCATTTTACAATCAATCCTATTCTAAGACTCTAAGAATCGAACGAAGATGTAGTCGACAGACAACTGCACCAACAGACTCCCCCTTGAATGTTGACGGAATCTTCAGTGAGAGTCTTCAACACGACATTCTCGGATATAGTTCGGTCTTCTTCAAGAATTCTGCCTGGATCTAACTTTCTTTGGCTATAACCTTCATCAGACTCCCCCTATCACTCTGCTAGGATAGTCGTCTGGGATTTTGTTACCACCATCGAAATTATCTCCTGGCTTCTCTCTGTTCAGCTCATCATCTCTGGTTCTGATATGTCTCCTGGCTATCTGTAGTAACAGGATCAGAAACCTGCAAAACTTAACCATACTTTCACAAAACAGAATAATTGTGATTCAATCTAATGAATCAACTTAATCATGTGATACTGTTCTCAATTAACCACTGCTTCACAAATTTGAAACATTTCAATTACTGCCTAATGAATCATTTTAAACATTTCAAATGTCTTAACCAACCTGTATGTTCATCAAGTTTAGCCTTTGAGATTTTGAAAAAAAACAGCTCTTCACCATCAGTTGTCGAAAATCTTTTTGGATTTTTGAAAATATGAAACATAAATGCAAAGACAGAAATTTAAATGCAAAACAAACATATTTTTGTGAGTTTGTGCAAGAGGATCATATCAGTTTTTAAGACATAACACAAGCACCGTTAAGCTTTTAATCGTTTTAAGTTCTAAACGATTCACGTAGATTGACGATATATTTGTCCTCTTAAATTTTCATACAATTTTCAATCTATTCAGGATACTATTTAGGTATTTTATAAACTTAGTTCAACTCATGTGTCCCACCTCTTGAATATACTCCCGTATCCAGAATCCCAATATTCAGTCTTACAGGTATGAACACTACAATGATGTCTGTACATAAATTAGGGGAAAAATGCGAGAACTGAGGGATCTCAGGTCAGAACTTCCGTTCAGCAGAGAGATATCAGCTTCGACTTAGCAGTGTGTCCCCTTTAGAGGATCTTTTCAGCTACAACAGATGATTATCAATTTTATTGTCTAATCAACTGAGGGCTTTATGCTATATTTCAAGCATTTTGTGGAAAGTATTAGCCAAGGACTAGGTCAGAACTACCATTCAGCAGAAGTCCCGGAATAATACCCCAGACATCATAGAGTATAAACACCTAGTATATCAGAATACAAGACCTTTCAAACGAGATTTCAGGGGTTACCTATATATCCAAGTAGTGTTCCCCACGAATTTCATAAGTTTGAAATTTTAGGTTTATATCCCGAATAAATCTACTAAATGTACAAAAACCTATCGTCACATCATCAGTGAGACCGTTTATCACATTTTACATTACATTTCTTTAGCATGCTGTGATAGTCCACTGATTTACTATCATTTCCTCTTGTTTTGCAACAGAACTCATTTTTAAATTTTTCATGTTTTTGACATTTTCAAATTTTCTAATTTTTTTAAAATTTTTCTCCCCCTAAAATCAAAATATGTTTCAATTTTGATTTTCTGGGAAAATTTGAAACAAACTGTACAAACTTGACAACCTGATGAGAATCACTTCAATTCTCTATCCACCTGGCATAAACAATCAGAACTCCCCCTCACAACAAACGATTTTCCCATTGTGATTTCAAAACACTTAAGTTTGTTTTAATCAAAATGTTTTTTCCGGAAAATTAGTTTTATGTGTCATTTCATAAACTCGGGGTTATTTCATCACATTGTTTTTCGATCATATGTAGGAAAATTCAAGTACAAGTTAATGTCCTTGATTTACCATATGCAGTCCAGAATCCTCTGTACCACTTGTAAAACATTCACAAACACAACCAAACCTCTTTACCGTTTGCATGATTGACGTTACCGAATAAAATTCAAGAAAGATGCCGATTCATGATCCACGATACCATCTTGGGATCTCCGGCATTTCCTGCAAAATCTTCAAACACAGATTTAAAAAGATGCAGATTCATGCTCCACTCTTACAAACCTGGGAGCTCCGGCAAGTCAGGTTTTTTTTTTCTATTTGAAAAGTTTCACCCAAGCCTGACCAGCCTTGGGTGATTTTGAATTCTTGTTCAACAATGATGGAAAGTTTTTCTCATCTATTGTTAAACTAGAATTCTCGACCTTTACCTCAACACATGGCTCCTCTGGTTTTACCATACCAGAATCATTGCCTGAATGTGGCTTGTCTGACTTTAATGAGTCAGATTCATTGCCGACATGTGGCTCCTTTGTTTCTGAAGAAACAGATTCATCGCCAGGAAGTGAAAACTTCACTTTCTTCTTCTTCTTATCCTCTTTAGTCCTCAGATTTGTATCTGAAGAATTCATCTTGCTTGACTTTGCAGCAGAGGAAGTTGATTCATCAGAACTCTTCTTCGAGCTGTCGGGTGAACCCGAGGACAAAATCTTTTCAAGATATTCTCTCGCTTTCTTTCTCTTTTTCCTCAGTCGGTCTTTTTGCCCCTGCGAAAGCTTCACTTTCGTCTCTTGAACTTTCTGTTCTTGAACTTTTGGTTTGACAACGACTGGTTTCTTCTTTGCCATTTTCTGAGAATTGGCCCTCAATCTTTCATGCGATCTCCTTGGGCAATCTCTGGCAATGTGACCTTTGATATTGCAATTATAGCACCTCCTGGTCTCATAACTCCAGTATTGGCAGTTAACAGCAATATGCCCTTGATATCCACAGCTGTAGCACACCCTGTTATCATACCTATCACCATTTTCACACCAAACGCTCAGATCATAGCATTGTCTGGCTTGGTGATATTCCTTCCTCAAATGTGCTGGTTTTGACGCTTTAGCACTGTAGTTCGTCCTGCACACAACAAATTTTGAATTTTCATTTTCTATTTTTTGTAATTTTTTCTTTTGATTGGATGATCGCACTGATGAGTTTTTTTCTTCATTTTTAAAGTTTTGATTCTGTTTTACAATCTTCTTCACAGGTTTTTGCTTAGAGCATTCACCTTTTTCAGTTGATTGCAGAACAGTTTTCTGAAATTTTTCTTTCAACTTTAAAAACAATTTTTCTTTTTCTTTTTTAACATTTTCATCATCAGACTCTGTCTCAGACTCATCTGCTGAATAAAAATTCTCCTTTTCCTCATCAGTTTTATCATCACAATCTTTGACTTTGACTTTATCAAAGTTTGTAGCCTTTTCACTTATCGGAACTGAATTGATCGGTTTTGGACAAGGAATATTCAACTTGTCAGATTTAGTCGCAAAACTGATCAATTTCTTCTCAAGTTTATCTATCTTGATCCTGGAATTCTTAGCTTCTTCCTCAAGCTGAGATATTCTCTCAAGATGAGACTTGATGGAATTTTCATTCTCAACCTTCAAATTTTCAAGAACAGACTTTTCATTTATCAAAATTTTGATCTGTTCCTGAAATTTTGATTCATTCGCTTTCAGGTTTTTGTTTTCAAGCTTTATCCAGAAATCTAAATCTTCTGAAGATTTCTGTTTGATTTCAAGCTCTTTTACCAACTCTTTGATTCTCTTTTGAGCGCTTTCACCTTCTTTTTCAAGTTCGACAATCTTCTGAAGATGGGAATTTATCATCTATTGTTTTTCAATGTTGTTTTTACTAAACACATTTCTCCCATCTTCAAGAATTTTCACTTGCCCCTCAAATTCTTGATGTTTCAATGTCAAACTGTTAAAATCAACCAACAGTTTGTCATTTTCAGCTTTCAACTTCTCACAATTTTCTTTCAAAATAAGAATCTGATTTTCAGCAACGCGCTTCTCGTCTTTCAACTTTTTGACTTCAGATGCCAAACTTGCCATGTCTTTCACAAGTTTGTCATTATTAGTCTTAAAGTTGTCACACTTAGAGCACACTGTTTCATTCTTCACCGATTCTTTAGCTTTTGAAGTTTCTTCTTCCTTTGCTATCAATGTACCTGCACAAAACAATTTAACGAAATCAAAAGGATTTCCATTATTATCAATATAACAACCTCGTTTGAAATCGTATTTCAGCACATGTTTTGTCCTGATACATTTAGTAACCCTTTTGTGCATCTCTTCAATCACAACTGAACTTAGATATAGCACATTATACTCCAAAACCTTGATCAAATCTTTCTTTTTCTTTCTGGTTTCAAGTTCATGAGCTTGAAGTTTTCTGATGAATTGATTTAGAGGTAGTTTTGAAAAATTTGAGTTCTCCCTTAAATTCTTCAAACATTCACCCCATTCAATCGGTAATGCATCTGCAAATTTCTCCAATTTTTCAACATTTGACGGGTATATCTCATGATCTTTCATATAACTCAGTAAAACACTATATCTGTCTTTAAGATCATCCAACGTTTCGTCTTTCAGACACACGAAATATTTGAACCTTTTTGCCTAACCATCTTTGCTCACTTTTCTATACCCCTCATCTAGAAATCCGTTATTCCAGTTATTAAATCTTTCGAAATAATAGTTCTCCTGTTCATCAAACATCATTGCCATGTTTCGCAAAACAGAACGGCACGTGTTTGTTGACGAATAAGCGATCTAAATGTGACAGAAAAGCGAACCAAACAGCAATTGAGCCAAATAAGCGGTCCAGATAAGCAATCCGGATGACAAATAAGCGGTTCAAAAGTTGTCTGAAAAAGCGATCCAGAAATGATCCAAAAAGCGATCCACAATCAGTCTTATAAGCGGTCCAAATCAGTTCGAATAAGCGATCCAGGAACAATTCGACCGAATGAGCGATTCACAATGGTCCGGATAAGCGGTTCCTGATCGTTCGGATAAGCGGTTCCTGATCTTTCGAATGAGCGATCCCTGATCTTTCGAATGAGCGATCCTCAACCGTCCGGATGAGCGGTTCAGAACTGTTCGGTCGAGCGGTTCAGGCTATGTTCGAACGAGCGGTTCCACATTCAAATCCAATTTTGATCCACTTAGACTTTGAATTTTGATCTGAAACTTTCTAGGGTTTATCTCGATACTATTTCGCACAATCTGTGAAAAATTGAGCAAATTCCGACCGTGAAATCTTCCCGAATCAGAAAAAGAAGGTGTAGAAGTAAGAAAAAGTGACGAAATCCGGCTAATTTCTGCAGAGAACCTCCTCCGGAGCTCTGATACCACTTGAAGGATCGTATTCTGACCCGAACGAGTCGTTCAGAGGCTTTCTCCTTGGTTTCAGGTGCGGAATTACAAGAAACTAAGGTAGAAATAGCAGGCAAATCACTTTAACTACTTGTTTTACTAATATCAGACGTTTACAGCTCAAATCTCGCACCGGCAAAGCTTCGGCACGTTTTCTACACACTGTTCCAACTGTTTCAACCGGAATCGCCCCAAGGGTATATATAGACCTCTGGGACCGCTTATTGGACAGGCCCAATAAGCGGCCCATACATGTCACTCGAGCGGTTCATGCAACATGTCATATAAACGGTCCAAGTTGTTTACCATTCGAGCGGTCCATACTCTTAATTGTCCAATGAGCGATCCAACTACCTAGAACCTATACAATTACACAATTTCTCGTATTTCGTTCATTTTACAATCAATCCTATTCTAAGACTCTAAGACTTGAACGAAGATGTAGTCGACAGACAACTGCACCAACAAGATTAGTATTCGTATCGCGGCCTCCTAGGCATGTGTGCGAAGATTAATGTTTGTATCGCGGCCTCCTAGGCATGTGTGCGAAGATTAGTGGGGGCTTCCCGTGTTTTACTAGTCTAGCTGTATCTATAGGTGTCCTACACCTAACGAGGTCAGTGGTACGTATTTCTGTAGTGATGTAAGTACAAGAAATCATACAATCCCATTCCCAACCCCGGGAATCCCATGCCTTGGTAAGAGTGTGAACTCACCTTGGTTTGCTCGGTATGCTAAAGAAATACATGCTCACAAATAATCAGTCACGACCTATAGTACGCACGTATATATACAATCAGTTTCGTTTGCATGCCATTTATGTCACGAAGTGTGTTTAAGCAGTTATCACGTATCATATAAGCAGTTAATCAAAGCCATGCAATTCATGCTTGATGGGATTAACAGGCAGTTAACATACTTTACAAAGTTAACACACTTAACAGGATTAACAAACCAACACTGTTAATTAACTAACAGAATTAACTAACAGAGTTAACAAGAGTTACCCCCTTAACAGAGTGTCGTACATGAGTCTATCATTGTGAATAAAGTTAACTGAGTTAATAAACTTAACTCAGTTAATAGGCTAAACATAGTTACGTACTTAACAGAGTTAACATGTAACAGAATTAATAGACTAACTGAGGTTACTGAATTAAGAGAGTTAACAGGTTTAACCACTTAACAGACATAACAGTTGGGCCGAAAACAACTTTGTGACGAAAACACTTGGGCCGAAATCCCTTAGGCCGAAATCCTTTGGACCGAAAACACTTATTGGCGAAATCACTAGGGTGCCGAAATCCCAAGTGATTTCGTCAGGGGTTTTGATGAAAACATTGTTTTCGTTTGCTCTTGATTTCGTCGGGTACCTCATCATCATCAACACATCAGTTAGTAAACATTCATCACATACACAAAACCTTATGCAGCCTTAACCGAGTAACATGTGTGCGGCCTACTATTAGCAAAGATTAGTCACATGTGTGCGGCCCAATGGAAACTTATTTTAAACATAGTTGTCGGCCATTAATCAATAGAGACATCCTATAACTATTGTCAATTAACATGTTTCAGCCCCCATGTGTTTATTTGTCCCATGTTGTCAGCCATCATCACTAGACTTTGAACCAAACAGTAACACATAAATCATAATCATGCAATACTCAGTTAATATGATCATCAATCATCAGACTAATATAATTGCTTACATACTCAATCATCTCTACAATCAAAATTATCATTCTTAGTCCCATGTGCACTAACATTATAATATGCATATTATCTAAAAAGTTGAGCCACCATCCTACCAAATCTCGGTTACACACACAAGTATCACCTCAATATTTAACATTCATGCAATACATACTGACAATTCATTATAATAACCACATGGTCACACAATTTTTAGTCCACTGATTGGACCAATTGTTAGTGGGTTGTTTGCTTTAAATCTTGACACATAGATCAACTCATGTTACAATCACTGGGCCACCAAAACTGTTGTTAAATCACACATGATTGGACCGATTTTTTTGCATGTTAAGTCTAATCTATAGGCACATCACAATTACTTGTTTATTTGACAACCACATGCACACCATCGATATTTACAAGGCAACAGTTATTCATGATCACAATTTCATAACAACACATATATCTTTTCATAAATAAAAACTAACCGAAGTTAAGAGGACACAATTGAAAGACTTTGAGTGTGAAGGGGGTCTCCTGTTGCCGTCGTACAACTATGGAGAGAGACCTAGGGTTTTCTAATAACCGTTTACGTATCCTAAATTTGTTTATACGGAAGTTATGAAAGATTGGGCCCCTTACTGGGCTTTTGACGGAACTGGGCCGGCGAAATCACCTAACTTCGTCGGAGGGTTATGGCGAAATCCTTTTGGATTTCGTCGAGCAGCTTGTGGGGAAAACCCTTGTTGTTTTCGTCATTCACAGTAAAATGTATTAATAATAAAATTGATAGCACATTACATAAATCACACATATCTAACATTCAACCAATTAATACTGCTTAATAATTTAAAGATGGATAACCGGTGCACACAAAAGAACGCAACGAATTTTGAAAACGAATTTAGAAAATGTAGTTGTGAGGAGGGACCTTGAAAACTCGGGTTGTCACATTATCCCCAACTTGAAATAAATTTCGTCCCGAAATTTAGCATGCGGTTACCGAGGAAGCTAGTTAAGTTTGCATGGTTTACCGGTTCTCCTGGGGTGTCACATCATCCCCTCGTTGATTTGTAATTTCGTCCCGAAATTCGGCAGTAGCTTCAACCTCAGTAGTGGTTGCATTGTTTCCGAACAACTGGGGATACTTGAGTTTCATTTGGTCTTCTCGTTCCCAGGTGAACTCTGGGCCACGACGGGAGTTCCAACGAACTCGAACAAGAGGTATTCTGGTGTGCTTGAGGACCTTAACATCCCGGTCCGTGATTTCAACTGGTTCTTCGATGAAATGCAAACTGTTCGTCGATAGTGAGCTCCTTCAAAGGAACTATGAGGGTCTCATCTGACAGACACTTCTTCAGATTCGACACGTGGAAAACGTTGTGAACTGCACCGAGTTCTGCTGGTAGGTTCAGTTTGTAGGCCACTTTGCCTATTCTTTCCATGATTTCGAATGGTCCGACGTAACGTGGATTGAGTTTGCCTCGTTTGCCAAAACGAACTACACCCTTCCAGGGCGAGACTTTGAGTAGCACTCGATCCCCAACCTGGAACTCGAGTGGTTTCCTGCGCTTATCAGTGTAGCTTTTCTGACGGTCGCGAGCTGCCACCATGCGTTGTCGTATCTGTGCAATCCGTTCAGTAGCATCAACTACAAGTTCTGGACCTGTGATCTGACTATCGCCCACCTCTGCCCAACAGAGAGGTGATCAGCATTTAAGCCCGTATAATGCCTCGAATGGAGCGGCTTGAATGCTGGTGTGGTAACTGTTGTTATATGAAAACTCCACTAACGGGAGATGTTTTTCCCAGCTGTTGCCAAAATCGATAACACATGCCCGAAGCATGTCTTCTAGAGTTTGAATAGTGCGTTCAGACTGCCCGTCCGTCTAGGGGTGATAAGCTGTGCTCATGTCTAATCGTGAGCCAAAAGATTTGTGCATTGCTTGCCACAGTTCCGAAGTAAAACGTGCATCACGATCAGAAATAATGGAGGTTGGCACCCCGTGCCTCGAAATAATTTCTTTCAAGTAAATGTTTGCTAAAGTAGAGAACTTGTCTGTTTCTTTGATAGCCAAGAAGTGAGCAGACTTTGTGAGTCGATCCACGATCACCCAAATAGTATCGTTACCACGCTGAGATCTTGGCAGGCCAGTGACAAAATCCATGGAGATTTCCTCCCATTTCCATTGTGGTATCTTGGGTTGTTGAAGTATGCCTGATGGTTTCTGATATTCCGTCTTGACTCTCGCACAAGTCAAGCACTTGCTAACGTAAGTTGCAATGTGAGCTTTCATGCTAGGCCACTAATACGTAGTTCTGAGATCGTGGTACATTTTATCCGAACCTGGATTTACCGAGTAGCGAGACTTATGTGCTTCCTCTATTACAAGCTCGCGTAAGTTGCCATAATGCGGGACCCAAATACGCCCCGTTACATAATAGGTGCCGTCTCCCTTTTGTTCTAATCGTTGCCTTGAACCGCGTAAAGCTTCAGCCCTGCCATTTTCTGGTTTCAATGCTTCTATCTGAGCATCTCGTATCTGTGCCGGAAGACTAGACTGAATGGTAAGTTGTAATGCTCGCACACGCCTAGGTGCAGTATCTTTTCGACTGAGGGCGTCAGCCACAACATTGGCTTTGCCTGGATGGTACTTGATGGAACATTCGTAATCGTTTAAGAGTTCGACCCATCGACGTTGACGCATGTTCAATTCCTTCTGCTTGAAGATATGCTCGAGACTCCTGTGATCGGTGTAGATCGTGCACTTGGTACCGTACAGGTAATATCACCATATCTTAAGCGCGAAAACGACAGCTCCCAGCTCCAAGTTGTGTGTGGTGTAATTCCTTTCGTGGATCTTAAGTTGGCGCGAAGCGTAAGCAATGACTTTATCCCGTTGCATCAATACACAACCAAGACCCTGAATTGATGCGTCGCAGTAGACCACAAAATCATATGTGCCCTCTGGCAATGAAAGAATAGGTGCACTGCAGAGTCTATCCTTTAAGTGCTGAAAAGCTGTTTCCTCTGTATTACCCCAACGGTAAGTAACACCTTTCTGTGTCAGTAGTGTAAGCGGCTGTGCAATTTTTGAGAAGTCTTTGATGAACCTTCTGTAGTAACCTGCCAAACCCAAGAATTGGTGAATTTCTGTTGGTGTGCGAGGCGCAAGCCAGTTCTTGATCGAATCTACCTTGGATGGATCAACATGAATCCCATCCTTGTTTACCATGTGGCCTAGAAAGTGAACTTCACGAAGCCAGAAGTCACATTTCGAAAACTTGGCGTACAGCTGTTCTGATCGAAGGAGTTCCAAAATAAGTCGTAAATGCTGCTCGTGCTCCTCCTAACTCTTAGAGTAGATCAGAATGTCGTCGATGAAGACTATGACAAACTTGTCTAGGTACGGCTTGCACACTCTGTTCATAAGATCCATGAAGACTGCAGGTGTGTTTGTTAACCCGAATGGCATAACTAGAAACTCGTAGTGGACGTAGCGAGTTCTGAATGCTGTTTTGGAGACGTCCTCGTCCCGGACTCTCAGTTGATGGTAGCTTGACCTCAGATCTATCTTTGAATAGTAGCTCGACCCTTGTAACTAGTCGAATAAGTCATCAATACGTGGAAGAGGATAGCGGTTCTTCACGGTTACATTGTTGAGTTCGCGGTAGTCAATACACATTTTGAAGGTACCGTCTTTCTTTTTCACAAATAACACTAGAGCTCCCCAAGGTGAAGAGCTAGGACGAATAAAACCTTTATCCAAAAGTTCTTGTAGTTGTTTGGACAGTTCTTCCAGTTCGGTTGGAGCTAAGCGATACGGTGCACGAGCTATTGGTGCTGCTCCTGGAGCTAGTTCAATCTGGAATTCGACCTAGCGATGAGGCGGTAGCCCAGGTAAATCTTCTGGAAACACTTGAGGAAAATCGCGTACCACTGGGATATCCTCTAATCTCTTCTCTTTCGTTGATGCGTCAGTAACAAGTGCCAAAATGGCAGTGTGACCCTTTCGCAAACACTTCTGGGCCTTCAGGAAGGAGATGATGCCAACCACGGCACCACTCTTGTCGCCTTGAACTTTGAGAGGTTCTTTACCAGAACGGGGAATACGAACAATCTTCTCCTTGCATAATATCTCTGCTTGTTGTTGGGATAACCAATCCATACCAATGACGATGTCGAAACTACCCAGAGCTATGGGAATTAGATCGATAGGGAAAGTCTGACCAGCGAGGATAAGATTACAACCCTGAACTATGTGTGTGGCCTCTACACTTTTACCGTTCGCTAACTCTACAACATGTTTAGTGTTCAAAAGTGTTGGTGTACGCTTGAGCATTTGACTAACTTTCAGAGACATATAACTGGTATCCGCACCCGAATCAAATAATACAGTAACATAAAAGTCGTCGAGAGGAAACTTACCCATTACCACGTTAGGATCATTCCTTGCATCACCCTGACCTAGCACAAATGCATGGCCCCTGGTGCCATTATTTCCATCATTGTTTCCCCCTTTGTTGTTTCTATTGCCCTGATTATTGTTGTTGTTATTCTGATTCTGGTTTAACTGAGGGCAGTCCCGCTTGAAGTGGCCTTCAGCACCACACTGAAAGCATCCCCTATTGCCTCGCTGTTGCTGTTGGTTTCGTGGAGCTGGTGGTTGTTGTTGCTGGTTCTGATTCGCAGGTCGTGAGCTCCTGCAATCCTTAGCCTCATGACCCATCTTGAGACACCGCTGACAACGACCCTTGTTGCACTGGCCATTGTGGTGTTTGTTGCAAGTATTGCACTTTGGAATGTTTCCTCGATATCCACTCTGTCTCTGACTACCAGAAAACTGTTGACCAGGGCTCTGATAGTTATCAGTCTTTCGCTGCTGTACCTGAGACTGAGCTGTAGCTGAACCCTTGCAGGAATCCCCATCCCATTTCCGCTTGTTATCACTGGGAGTAGCGGAAGTAGTAGCATTAGTAGCACTGATACGTTTAGGCAGCCTGTTCTGTTCCACTGCCTGATCTGTGAGGCGATGAGCAAGACGTGTAATATCCTGGATATTAGCAAGGTTGGCCGATGTCACATAACTTTGAATTTCTGGTGCTAGCCCTTTGAGATACAACTCAATACGCTTGATGGGAGGGTCCACCATAGTTGGACACAAGATGGCCAGCTCGTTTGACCTTTTCGTATAAGCCTCAATCTCTGACCCCGTCATTTTCAGATTGAAGAACTCCACTTCTAACTTGTGGATGTCATCTCGTGTGCAGTATTCTCGCTTGATCAGTTCCTTGAAATCATTCCAAGGGGTGGCGTTAGCAGCTGCCAACCCTAACATCTGAACTTGCGCATTCCACCAAGTCAGCGCAATGCCTTCTAGAGTACCAGTGGCGTACTTCACCCTGCGAGCCTCAGGGCATTCACACATCTCAAATACGGACTCGAGCTTTTCAAACCAATGGAGGAGTCCAACTGCTCCTTCAGTGCCACTGAATGTGCAAGGAGGATAGTCCATGAAAGTCTTGAAGGTGCAAACAGGTTGCTGAGCGTGTTGACCTGTTGTGTATAAGAACAGGACAAGGTTAAACACAAGAGTTGGTTTAGAAGTGTAGGATCTAAAGATCCTAGTGTGAGTTACGACTGCTGGGTATACCTCCTGCTTGTGCGGCTGCAAGTGCCGCAGCAACTTGTTCGTTAATCAGAGCCGTCAACTGTGCTTGTGTCATGTTAATGCGTCCAGCCATGATCTTCATATCAAAGGCAACATAAGTGAGAGAGGTTCGCAAAAGATGCGATGACAGAAGAGAGTAAGCACACAAATGTTCTCAAGCAATAGTTGTTACGTTTATCTAAGCATACCATGAGCAAAGTTCTATGTAGTCTAACAAGTAGGCAATGTAAACATGAATAGCAGTACCTATAGTGTTGAGTCTTGCACGTGGAGCGAAGCGTCGTTGTGGATCGTTGAGCACTGTACTGGTTATAGTCTAGTTTTAATAAAAACATTTCCCCTTACTAAAACCAAGTTCTCTATAACCAATGGCTCTGATACCAATCTGTCACACCCCCAAAATCCATACGCGGAGTACCACCGCCTGGAGGCGTGACTGACCAGGATCAAGCCACCAATCATATTGAACATATAAGTAATAAGTAAAAGTCATTCATCAATACGAAAGGTGTTTCAAAACCTAAACATAATAAAGTGTGTAGAGGAAGCATTAATGTAAAAACCCAATATAAGTAATAAGTTTGAAATGTCATAATTGATTAACATGGCATCCACGATCCATGTCCACAACGACTGCTCCTCCCTGTGCAAGCTCCATGAGTACCTAACGACCTGCAAGGCATGTAACAACGAGTCAACAACAAAGTTGTGCGAGTTCACAGTTGGTCGTTTAGTTATCGTATTCAGTTCGCAATTCATTTGTTCAT
Organism: Helianthus annuus; assembly: GCF_002127325.2. Classification (NCBI taxonomy): domain Eukaryota; kingdom Viridiplantae; phylum Streptophyta; class Magnoliopsida; order Asterales; family Asteraceae; genus Helianthus; species Helianthus annuus. The sequence continues at coordinate 95,117,846 of NC_035438.2, read as the reverse complement.
TCTGTACTAGATATCGTATTAATTCGTATCGCGGTCTCCCAGACATGTATGCGAAGGTTAGTGGGGGTTTCCCATGTATCCTAGACTAGTTGCATTTGTATCGCGGTCTCCCAGACATGTTTGCGAAGATTAGTATTCGTATCGCGGCCTCCTAGGCATGTGTGCGAAGATTAATGTTTGTATCGCGGCCTCCTAGGCATGTGTGCGAAGATTAGTGGGGGCTTCCCGTGTTTTACTAGTCTAGCTGTATCTATAGGTGTCCTACACCTAACGAGGTCAGTGGTACGTATTTCTGTAGTGATGTAAGTACAAGAAATCATACAATCCCATTCCCAACCCCGGGAATCCCATGCCTTGGTAAGAGTGTGAACTCACCTTGGTTTGCTCGGTATGCTAAAGAAATACACGCTCACAAATAATCAGTCACGACCTATAGTACGCACGTATATACAATCAGTTTCGTTCGCATGCCATTTATGTCACGAAGTGTGTTTAAGCAGTTATCACGTATCATATAAGCAGTTAATCAAAGCCATTCAATTCATGCTTGACGGGATTAACAGGCAGTTAACATACTTTACAAAGTTAACAGACTTAACAGGATTAACAAACCAACACTGTTAATTAACTAACAGAGTTAACAAGAGTTACCCCCTTAACAGAGTGTCATACATGAGTCTATCATTGTGAATAAAGTTAACTGAGTTAATAAACTTAACTCAGTTAATAGGCTAAACATAGTTACGTACTTAACAGAGTTAACATGTAAAAGAATTAATAGACTAACTGAGATTACTGAATTAACAGGTTTAACCACTTAACAGACATAACAGTTGGGCCGAAAACAACTTTGTGACGAAAACACTTGGGCCGAAATCCCTTAGGCCGAAATCCTTTGGACCGAAAACACTTATTGGCGAAATCACTAGGGTGCCGAAATCCCAAGTGATTTCGTCAGGGGTTTTGATGAAAACACTGTTTTCGTTTGCTCCTGATTTCGTCGGGTACCTCATCATCATCAACACATCAGTTAGTAAATATTCATCACATACACAAAACCTTATGCAGCCTTAACCGAGTAACATGTGTGCGGCCTACTATTAGCAAAGATTAGTCACATGTGTGCGGCCCAATGGAAACTTATTTTAAACATAGTTATCAACCATTAATCAATAGAGACATCCTATAACTATTGTCAGTTAACATGTTTCAGCCCCCATGTGTTTATTTGTCCCATGTTGTCAGCCATCATCACTAGACTTTGAACCAAACAGTAACACATAAATCATAATCATGCAATACTCAGTTAATATGATCATCAATCATCAGACTAATATAATCGCTTACATACTCAATCATCTCTACAATCAAAATTATCATTCTTAGTCCCATGTGCACTAACATTATAATATGCATATTATCTAAAAAGTTGAGCCACCATCCTACCAAATCTCGGTTACACACACATGTATCACCTCAATATTTAATTGTCATGCAATACATACTGACAATTCATTATAATAACCACATGGCCACACAATTTTTAGTCCACTGATTGGACCAATTGTTAGTGGGTTGTTTGCTTTAAATCTTGACACATAGATCAACTCATGTTACAATCACTGGGCCGCCAAAACTGTTGTTAAATCACACATGATTGGACCGATTTTTTTGCATGTTAAGTCTAATCTATAGGCACATCACAATTACTTGTTTATTTGACAACCCCATGCACACCATCGACATTTACAAGGCAACAGTTATTCATGATCACAATTTCATAACAACACATATATCTTTTCATAAATAAAAACTAACTGAAGTTAAGAGGACACAATTGAAAGACTTCGAGTGTGAAGGGGGTCTCCTGTTCCCGTCGCACAACTATGGAGAGAGACCTAGGGTTTTCTAATAACCGTTTACGTATCTTAAATTTGTTATACGGAAGTTATAAAAGGTTGGGCCCCTTACTGGGCTTTTGACGGAACTGGGCCGGCGAAATCACCTAACTTCGTCGGAGGGTTATGGCGAAATCCTTTTGGATTTTGTCGAGCAGCTTGTGGGGAAAACCCTTGTTGTTTTCGTCATTCACAGTAAAATGTATTAATAATAAAATTGATAGCACATTACATAAATCACACATAACTAACATTCAACCAATTAATACTGCTTAATAATTTAATGATGGATAACCGGTGCACACACAAGAACGCAACAAATTTAGAAAACGAATTTAGAAAACGTAGTTGTGAGGAGAGACCTTGAAAACTCGGGTTGTGACAAAGCACCTATGTTTACTATTAAAAAGGGTAGTAAAATGAGTGTTACTTGAATGGGTCGAATAATGCATAAGTGTTGGATCTGAGTTTGATTCTGATTGTATTTTGTGTTTGCAATTAAAGTGAAAATGGATGAGTGTGCAATGGAATTAAGATGAAAACAAACTTTGCATACAATCAAACGAGAGTAATACTTTGATCAAACATCTTTACACAATGAATCGAAAGATTGAATTTATTTCAATAACGATTACAATGATTGATGAATGAATGCAAACTCCCCCTCAGCCAGAGCTCAGCTGTTTGTTCGTGCAAAGAAGACGATTATGCAAAAGAGCTAATAGAACAGTACAAAGTACTGATCTATTTATAGGCACTTGCAAACTACTGAGCATCTTAGCTGACGTCACCATGAAAGTGACATCTAACCTCCTAATAAACTCTAACCTCTGATCTATACAAACACTGCTGTATTAACTACTGCTATTACATTGTAAAACAAAACAGACTATTGATCAGCTGCTGCAACCTTCTACTGTTGTGAACCCAGCAGCACTTCTCCGGATCAGCAGTGCTTGTCTCAAAGCAGTAGATTGAATCAGCAGGGCTTTAGTCTTTCATCAGGTCTTTACTTGAGCAGCAGTTGTAGGTCAGCATTTAGTAAGATCAGTAGATAGGAGGTCATCAGTTGTTGAAATCACTTTCAAGGGGAGAGATTTGTACGAAGACATCTGCTTATTCTGGATCCACTGCTCTGATCCAATTTTGGCTTTAATTATCTATTCCTCTGATAGGGTTCAATCCCAACAATCTCCCCCTGGAACAGATAATGCCAAAACTCTTCATTATTGTGGACCTTTATTGCCTCATCAACAGTTCCCTTATTTGTCCTTTAAATTGTAGTTCAAAGTTAAGGGCATCTGTGTCTTCATCATCCCTGCTAAGTGGAAGATCGAGGAGATCCTACAAATCTTCAAGACTCAGGCCAAGAGCTTGTTCCCTTGATATTTTCTCCACTTCTCCACCAGACCTGAGCAAAGTCAATACGCAGGTCTGTTTGTCAGTTTCCCACTTTTGCATTTTTGAGCCTGGTGGGTTTCTTGGGAGATGTTTATTTGCAGAAGTATTAGGTGAGGTTGGCCTGTTCATAACTGGCTGACCATCATTTGCAGATTGACCCAAGCCAAGAGTTTCTATGATCATTTTCTTTATACCTTCTTTTACAAGGTCATCCCCTTTTATCAACTCTTGGATGGTTTCAGCTCCCAACTGTTTGTGTATCCTTCTTTTATAGATGGCAGTACCAGTTGGAGCAGTGGCTCTCCTGATTTGCAGCTTTGATGGTCTTTTTGAAACCTCTGCTTTAGGATAGTCAGGCTTTTGAGGAATTTTTGGATCTTTCTTTCCTAATTCCTCCAACCTTTTGTAGGTTGTCCTGACCACATCTTCTTTCCATCTAGCAATTTGTCTTTTGTTTCCATATTCAGCAGCAACCAATTCTTCTCTCATTCTCTCCAGTTCTACCTGTTTGTCTGGTACATTCTTTCTAAACTTTGCCCAGTCAGGAGGAGTGTGAGTGACTTTCCTTTTTATCATGTCTTGAATTCTTGCTGCTTCAGTTTCAAGCTCAGGAACAGTCCACTCTTTGTGCATGTATCTCTCTCCTTTATACTTCTTGTGAGCCATTATGCTTTCAATGTAGTCTTTCTTCAAAGTTTTAGCTGCTCTCTCTGAAATTTGTTGACTGACATTTTTTGCAAATCGTTCTAGGGAGCTGACTTGTGTGAGCAGATATTGATAGTATCTAGAAATTTCTTTGTCAGATTTCCCTTGTGGGTTTCTCTTTGAGATATCCTCTGCTTGCTTGGCCTTGATCTTCAGATATTCATCAACATTTTTAGGACAGGGATATCCTTTTATTGATGGCAACCTCCTTTTGGCAGGGTCATCCTCATAGTAAAAGGATTTTATTTCTTCTCTAACAGCTTCTAGTTCAAGAGGAAATTGAACACCTGCAGGAGGTAAGGGTTTGTGCACTTGAACTGAAGAGAGAGCAACTGGTTTTGGTATTTTGACAAGAGTAAAAGGTTTTGAAGATGTTTGAGGTGGTGAAGTGTCATCATCTTTGAGAATTAGCCTTCTCTTCTTTGTTTGAGGAGGGGCTGATGATGTTTTGGATGGAACAGTGGTGGTGGATGTAGTGGCAGTGATTTGTGATAGACTAACAGTTGTTGAAATAAATGGTGTTCCAACCACTGTTGTCTTTACAGCAGATGTTGTAACAACTGCTGTCTTCTGCCTTTTGGCAGGAGGTGATTTTGTTTTTGGTGGTGATGGTGGTAAGGCAGTGGATGTAGTATGTGTTGAAGTGGTGTGTGTTGAAGTGGGAGCAGATGTTGAAACCACTGAAGTACCAACAGTAGTGGGCACAACAGGAGTTACAACAGTTGTTTCAGATGGTGGTTTTGAAACAGACTTTGAACGTCTGGATGGAATGGATTTGGGTAGCCTTACTATTTTTGTAGGCTTCTTCTTTTCATCAACAAGATTTTCATCATCTTTTGACCCTGAAGTACCCTGATCTGGATAATCCACCCTGGCTTTTCCTTTGGCCTCTCTATCTCTTTTTTACACTTGCAACTGCTTCTACCAGTGCATTTGTGGTCACATCAATTTTCTTGCTTTCATCTGGCAAAGGGATCTGTTTGGTCCTATTTGCACTTTCTGGTGCAAGGTAGATACCTTCCTCTATTCCCTTCTTTTTCCACTCCTGAATTTTCTCCCCCTTTTGGCATTATCTGGGGGAAGTTGATCAATGAAGAGAACAATTGGAGGAGCAGTGCCAGTGGTATGCAGGATCTGAGTTTTCAGAGTCTTTAGATCAGCCTGAGTGTTCTTGAACCTTGACTCCATTGCATTTCTCAGCTGTTGAACATGTTTTTCATGTTGCTGATCTGCTAGTTGTGCTTGATGATGGAGAAAAGGTTGAAATAGATTCCAGAGCTCATTTGTAGCAGATGCCTGTTGTGGAGCAGGTGCTTGAGGTGGAACAGCAGTGGATTGCATCTTTTGAGTTTTCAACACCTGCTGTAGCATGTTTTTAAGATCTGCAACAGATGTATCCAACTTTTCAATTCGTTCCGTCAAATCCTGATATTTTAAATCATCACCCAATTTAATGGGATCATCTGATTTCCCACTAACAGTGCTTGTATCAGTGGTAGAAGTAGGGAGTTTACTCCAAACATTAACCACTGATGCCCCTTTTTCTTGGTACTGGGGTCTTCTTCCTTCAACACTTGACAACCTTTTGATGTTGCCAGTAGGATAAATAAATCCACTGGTGGTTGACAGAGGTTCTATAAAAGGAATTGCCTCCAAGGAAGTCTTATTGATGTAACCACTGTCCAACTGTAAACCAGTGGGTTCAACAGTTGTAGTGGCTGCTTCACTTGGATTACCACCAAGAGTTACTTGTAACTCAAGGGGTGTAACCTCCTCAGGTTGTGTTGGTGGGTTAGCAATGAATGATACATCAGGCTCAGTCAGTTGTTGAGGCATATTCTCATTAACAAGTGAATGAGAAGGACTGAGTAATGCCTGGTTCAAATCGATTGCATCCAACAGAAGTTGTGTTTTTGGTGGAATTGTGGATGTGATGGTGGGTGTAGAAAGAAGACTTGCCCCGGGCATTGGGCTGTGGATGATGGAAATGAGTGTTTCCAGAGCATCATAATGTGGTGGCCCTTTGTGTACAACCTGTTCTTTTTGTGAAGAAGCAGGAGGAGTTGTGGTTATGGGTTGAGATATTTGTACCAACTGCTGTGAGGAAGTAGCAGCAGTGGTTTCTTGTGACATTTGTGTTGTCACAGGAAGTAGCTCTGGTATCTCATCCTCCAGAGTTGCCGTTTTGATTTGGTTGGGGGGTTTTTGATTTTTCTTTTTGTTTGGCTTTTTGGGATTTGTAGGTGTGGGTTTCAAAACAGTTGGTCTGCTGCTTTGATCACCTAGAGCAGTGGGCTCAGCAGCAGATACCTGAGGAGCAGTGTTAGCTGCTAAATTCTGCTCAGGCACCTCTGCTTGTGTTTTGCAAGGTGTTAACATTCTTGAAAAAGTTTCAGATGTTAGGCTGTTTATTTGAGTAATCTTACCTTGATTTATTACAACTAAATCATCCTTACTGAATTTCTTTTCAAAATAGTAACTTAAAAACCTTGAAAATAGTAAGAATGACTTTGTTTCAACATTATTAACCAAATCTTTAAAAATTTCCCGAGAGTAGTTAAAATTTTCTTCTTGAAGAATTGCATATCCCAGATTTTGAATCTTTAAAGGGATTTCATTGAAAGAAGTGGTTTTGTTTGAAATACATAGTAGGAGGGTATGAAATAAAAATCTGGTTGCTGAAGGAAAATAACCTTTTTGTAAGGTAAGTCTCTTCATCATTGTGGCTTCATACCCTCTTTCAATGAAGTCAGTTTGTAACTCGTTTTTAGTGAAAGAAGTTTTACCTTTCTGATCATCGAGTTGAAAGACCTCTGAAATGGATTGTGGCGTGATTTGGATAGTTTTTCCCTTTATGGAGGAGTGTATGGTAGTTACAGTGTCTCCTTGTTTTTCAAGGGTTGCATTCTTCCAGAACTCCCTTTGGGTATCCAAATAGATTGGTGCATTGGTGGTGAACAAAGTGTTGTACTTTGATTTTGCCATGATGTTAATGGTGGAATCGAAAACATCGGTTGTTCCTGGTTTTGTGAGAAGACCCAGGAGATTGTGAGATGATTTATATGGGATTTCAGTGGAGATTGCCTTTTGAGAGGCTGTTTTCGACGATGATTTGGATGTGGGTTTTGCAGACTTCGATTTTGTCATTTTGAGTAGAATGATCGAAGAAATTTGTGAAAGATGAGATGAAAAACTGCTTTGAGAAGAGAATTTTTGAAGAATTCAATTCGACAGTAAAACCCTGTTTTGATGGTGAGTGGGGAATTTTATAGGGAAGAAAGTGAGTGCTGACGTGGCAGCCGTTACAAAAGGTCTGAGCACTATGTACTGCCCACGTGACAACCCCTAGTGAAAGTGAAGGACAGTACTTTGATGATAGTGAGAGATGAAAGCAGTGGGAAGGAGGCAGTGGATGACTTTCACTATCAGTGGATAGCATATCAGTGGATAAGACACTGCTTTTGAACAACAGAGTTTATCAAAGGAATGAGAGAACAGGGGTTGACTTTCAGCAGTGGACAGACTTTTGAAGTAGAGCAGACTTTTGAACAATCAGTGGTTATGGCAGACTTTTAAGGATTTTAATGAAAATTTCATTTTTAGCTATTTTAAGGATGGATTTTTGATTTTCTGAAAACATTTTGTTGCTTTTATTCATAGAAAAACAAGATGTTGCTTGTTATTCCATGTTCAGCATCCCAATTCTAGAGACCAAGCTTTCAAAAGTGACTGTATCAAGTGCTTTTGTGAGCACATCTACCAGCTGGTCTTTAGTGGGGACATGATGCAGAGAAATCAAACCTTTTTCATAGCAATCCCTCACAAAGTGATGTCTGATGTCGATGTGTTTGGTGGTAGAGTGAGAAACTGGATTTTTGATGATATTTTCTGTTGCCTGGCTGTCCAACATGAGTGGTGTTTTTAAGGCAGTGATACCAAAATCCAGTAACTGATTTTGAAGCCACAGGAGTTGAGCTGTACAGCTTGCAGCAGCAATGTATTCAGCCTCAGCAGTGGATGTTGAAACTGTTGCTTGCCTTTTGCTTTGCCAAGAAACTAAGCAATCACCTAGAAACTGGCACCCTCCTGAAGTGGACTTCCTTGTGGTGTGACATCCAGCAAAGTCATTGTCTGAAAAACCTGAAAGCTTGATATTCCCATTAGCTGGATACCAGATACCAAGTGTGGGAGCACCTTTTATGTATCTGAAGATCCTTTTTACAGCAATGAGATTTGATTTTCTGGGAGCTGATTGACTTCTTGCACAGACACATGTTGCAAACATGATGTCTGGTCTAGATGCAGTTAGGTACAATAAAGACCCAATCATGCTTCTATAGAGTGTTTGGTCAATCAGCTCATCCTTTTCATCAGACATGACCAGCTTATTTGTTGCCATGGGTGTGCTGCATGGTTTATAATCATTCATATCAAATTTGGTTAAAAGTTCTTTAGCATATTTGCTTTGATGAATGAAAGTTCCATTTTGCATTTGCTGTACTTGGAGACCAAGAAAGCATTGCAGCTCACCCATTGCACTCATTTCAAACTCAGCTGTCATGAGTTCTCTAAACTCTTCACACATTTTGTTACATGTGCTTCCAAAAATAATGTCATCCACATAAATTTGGACAATCATTAAATCCTTCCCTCTCCATTTAAGAAACATTGTTTTATCAGTGGTACCTCTTTTGAAACCATTTGAGAGTAGGAAGTTGGAAAGAGTTTCATACCAGGCCCTTGGTGCTTGTTTCAGGCCATACCAGGCTTTGTTCAGCCTGTAGACATGATCAGGATAAAATGGATCCTCAAAACCTGGAGGTTGACATACATACACCTCTTCTTGAATTGTACCATAGAGGAAAGCACTTTTGATATCCATTTGAAACACCTTCATGTTGTGGTTGACAGCAAAGGCCAGGAACAGTCTAATGGCTTCCAACCTTGCAACAGGGGCGAATGTTTCATCATAATCAATCCCCTCTTCCTGTCTGTAACCTTGAACCACAAGCCTAGCTTTATTCTTGACAACAATGCCCCTTTCATCAGTTTTGTTCTTGAAGACCCACTTTGTGCCAATGGGACTAACCTCTTTTGGCAGTGGTACAAGCTCCCATACTTGTTGTCTTTTAAACTGTTGGAGCTCCTCTTGCATGGCTTCTACCCAGCTGTTGTCTTTCAGTGCCTCTTGGTACTTGACTGGCCGATGGAGTGATAGAAAACCAGCAAAAAGACAGACGTTTTGGGTTTGGATTCTTGTGAGCACCCCTTCATTGATGTTGCCAATGATTTGATTAGGTGGATGAGATCTCAAGAAGATTAAATCTCCTTGGTATGGTATGATGGCATTTGTTGGTGAAGGCTGCAAATGTGTATCATCTGAGCTAACCACTGCTGGTGACTTTGATGACCCAACAGTGGCTTCAAAAGGTGGTGGAATAGGAAGTAATGAAGTGGACAACTGCTGACTTTTATCCACATTTTTGAGGACTTTTGTCAGCAGTGTTTGAGGATGTGGAAGCAGTGGTGGATGGGCTACTTTGGTCAATAACTGTTGAGGTAGCAGTGGTTGAGCTTTGACAACTGTTTTGAACAGCTGGTGCTTTTCCCTTTGTGGCAGACCTTTGAGGGATGATGATTTCATACCCATAGTCTGGTGTTGTATCCTCTGATGGACCTGCACTGTTAGTCTTGACAACAGTATTTTCAAAAGTAAATTTTTCAAGATCAAACAGATCTGCAGGATTTGCTGGGATTTTTATTGATGAAAGTTCATTGAACTTTACATTCAAAGTCTCCTCCACTGCCTTGGTCCGTGTATTGAACACTTTGTATGCCTTGGCAGTGGTTGAGTATCCCAGATGATAACCATAATCAATTTTGGCTGCAAATTTTGAAATGGAATCTTTTAAGTTCAAAATAAAGCATGGGCAGCCAAACACCTTGAAATAGGAGATCAGTGGTTTGATTTTATACCGAATTTCATAAGCATTCTTTTTGTGCCTGGGGTTTATTAAAACTCTGTTCTGGACATAGCAAGCAGTGTTTACTGCCTCTGCCCAGAAAGTTAGTGGCAAACCTGAATCTGCAAGCATGGTTCTGGCAGCCTCAATCAAAGTTCTGTTCTTTCTTTCAACAACCCCATTTTGCTCTGGTGTTCTAGGGATGCTGTACTGCCTTACAATCCCTTTCTTCACACAGAAGGCATCCAACTCCTTATTTTTAAATTCTGTGCCATTGTCACTCCTGAAGCTTTTCACTGGAAGGTCAAATTGCTTTTCAACCTTTGTCACAAAGTCTTGCAAAATGCCAGCAGTTTCATCTTTGGAGTGCAAAAAGAAAGTCCATGTAAACCTAGAAAAGTCATCAACAATAACCAAACAATATCTTTTCTTTTTGAGGCTCATGACTTGAACTGGGCCAAACAAATCCATGTGTAGCATTTGCAAACACTGGGTTTTTTTGGACTCTTCAATGGACTTGTAAGAACTTTTATGCTGTTTTCCTTTTAAACAGGAAATGCAATGTTCAGGACATGAAAACAATTTTTGTGGTAGGCCTCTCACCAAACCATTTTTTGAGATTTCACTGATTGTCTTAAGATTTGTGTGCCCCAGCCTTTTGTGCCAAAGTTCTGTCTCTTTGTTAGAGGCAGCTGAGAATAGACAGGCATCAGCTCTGGGACACTCTTTTGACATATCAACAACATAAACATTGTCACTTCTTTGAGCAACAAGTTTAGTGTGACCAGTTTTGATTATTGCTTCAATCTTTTTGACCATTTCTGGTCCAACAATCCTACAAAAATCTTTTGTGAAGAATGACCCAAACCCTTTGTCACTCATTTGTGATACACTCAGAAGGTTGAATTTTAGATTGTCTATTAGATTGACATTTTCAAATTTTACATTTCCAGATTGCACTGTGCCAGACCCTAGAACTTTCCCTTTACTATTATTCCCAAAGGATATATCACCCCCTCCATGGATTTTAAAGTCTTTGAGGAGGGCTTTACATCCTGTCATGTGCCTGGAGCCTCCACTATCTACATACCAAAGACTATCAAAGGATGCAGAAGCTCCCTGCACATGAAGTAAAAGGATTAGTTCATTAAGGGCTCCAAAGCCAACAGGGCTTTGGATGGGGATTCAGCAGTGTCTGGTATGGATGCAGAGTGATGGACAGTGGTTAGGTCAGGGGTTTGAACAGTTTTAGTACTGTTTCTTGCTAACCACTGTTGAGGGTCTTGACCAATCACCTGCTGATAACCAAAAGGATGCATATTCACTTTAGGTTTAGAGGGCCTTTTGTAGGCCTCATAAACGTGTGGAATCCTTTGGTAAGACTGTTTTTCCTTGCCTTTTCTGAACTGATTGGCAGGGGGTGCATTAGTAACCTGAACATCTCTTTTGACAGATGTTTGGTTCAGCTGTTTTGTGACAGCTGTTTGAACTGGTACAAACAGTGGTTGTTTTTTGGTGAATTTGACAGATGATGATGCTGATGGACTCAAGGATGTTTTAGCAAGGTACTCATTCTTTTTCACATCAAAGTTTTTGAGATACACACATGCTTGAGTTTTGTGGTTTGTTTTACCACAAACAATGCAACTTTCAGCTGGAACTATGACACTTGTTCTGTTTATATCATAAGCTTTTAAGTGGAAACAATCTTTTGTTAGATGGTTCCTTTTCTCACAGAATTCACAAAACAAGTTATCAATTTTTTCTTTCTTCTTTCTCTTTTTAGACTCCTTTGCAGCAGAGGTTTTAACCACTGCTGGAATGTCCTTGAGAGGTATGACTTTAGCTTTTGGAGCTTTGACACCATCAGTTGATGTAAAGTCCATTGGCTTGAAATTTTCAAGAATATCACACTCATCAGACCATTTAGGTTTAAACTGATGATTTTCAAGCTCCTCAAAAGTAGAGGATCCCATTGGTCTGTCAAGTGTGATTTTGTTACCAAGTTTGTCAGTGATTTTCACTTCTTGGCCATTCTTGTTTGTGGGGATGAACTCAGTGGTTACATCAGTGGTTTGAACAGATTTTTCAAAAGCAATGTTTTCATCATCATGTTTTCTATAGCCAACCCCAAATTTCACATTGCTTTTTATCTGTTTCTCAAGCATAACCTCATACCCTTTGCATGATTCCACCCATCTCTCACATGTGATCTGGGTGGACTCTAACTCCTTTTTGCAAACATGGTATATTATACCAAAGTTTGGAGTTGGGTTTTGGTTATGCTCTGCTCTTCTTTCAAGTTGCTAATCTCTTTGTCCTTTTCAGTCAATTTGTTTTTAAGTTCTTTTAGAGATCTTTCAAATTTGACTTCATCAGTTAAGATTTTATCCCGAAGGTTTTCGTTCACCTCTTTGATGTTAGCAAAAGCAATAATGCAATTGTCAGAACACAGTTTTTCAAGAACTTGAGGTGTTACCTTGGCAGCAGCCATCATTGCACAATCACATTGAGGATTTTTTTTCATCTTCAGCTCTTTCTTCTTTCTCACCTGCTTTTTCTACTCTCTTTTCTTCCTTGTTCTCTTCTGACCATGGGTCTGTCAGTTGTTCAATCAGGGTACCTGAACTTTCTCCCAACAGTACTTCATTAGCCACAGCAGTAACCACTGCTTCAGTCACCTCATCCACTGTTTCAGAACCCAGCTGTTCCTCTTCAGATTCAACACCCTCCTGTATTGACTCTAGTGCCATCAAACAAAATTCATCATGAGAAGAAACATTGGAAGCATAGAGTGCAAAATTTTCATCACTGAGGTCTTCAGGCATACTGCTCCAGTCAACAAACCCTTGAGTGAAGAAACTTTGTTGATCTGGTTGTACTGCTGCTGGAGCAGTGGTTTGAGGTACAAGTTGCACTTGTGCCTGAGGGATAGGGGTTTGAACATATTGGATTTGTGGAACAGTGGTTTGGACACAGTGCACTGGCACAGGGGCAGCAGCATAGTGAGCAGTGTTCACTTGAGCTGCTGGGGCATATTAGGCATAGTGCACAGTGCCTTGATTTTGAGGTCTAGGATTTGAGCTAGGATGAGTGATTATGGGACCAGTAGTTTGACTCCTACATTCCCTAGCGAAGTGTCCCAACCTATTACACTTGTAGCACTTGATTTTCGATTTATCCAACCCGACCCTTAGATTCCCATGCAAGCTTGGGAACTTTCGCCCAGTTCTTTTATAAAATTTGCTAGTTCTAACACTTAGCAAGGCCAGTTGATGCAGGATGTCCATTTCCTCTAAATCAGTGGGGTCAAAATGCTGTAGGTCATTGAGTTCAAAGCTTAGATTGTCTGACATCTGGTTTTCGTTTGCAGTGAATGCATAACTTGTAGAGTGAGGATCAGGGTTGTTAAAATTTGCACCAGCAGTTATGTCAATGAAGTGATCATAACCCTAATCCTTACCACTACTCCCAGATTCTTCTTGACCCAAAAGAGCAGTGTTACCGAATGTATAATCATCAACGGTTTTTCCTGACTCTTGTAACTTCCTTTTCTGGTTCAACTCCCTTTCGTAGGTCAGGAGTCGACCATGGAGTTGGGTCAAGGTCAGATCCTTGAACTCAGGTGAATTTCGGGTGACAAAAGCTATGGTGTCCCATTTTTCTGGCAGTGACCTGAGGGACCTGCTATTTTGAGTTGAGTTTGTAAAAGTGGTTTTAACAAGCCTCAGTTCACTGATGAGACAACTGAAACGCTCAAATTGTTGCGTCAGTGATTCACCTTTAACATGAAAATGTTTCATACTGTTGGTTCAGGATTTCCCTATTGTTTTCTATGACTTCTTCGGTACCCCCAAACTGTTCCTTAAGCGCGTCCCACAATTCTTTGGCACTGTTACAGTGTAACAGTCCAGCATATATTTCATTGGGCAGCGCTGAAGCTATGATGCTAAACGCTTTAGCATCTAGTTCGATCTTTTGAAAGTCGGTTTCGGTATAGTTTTCAACTGGTTTTGGAACGAACTTTTTAGTATCTTCAGCGCTTGGCACTGTAGGAACATGGGGACCAAAGACAACAGACCTCCAACAACCTGTGCTTTGTTGAGCGAGGATGTGACCCATCCTGCTCTGCCAGATGTTGTACTCATTTCTTTTTAGCATAGGTGGTTTAAAAAGAGAGCCGATGTTTTTATCATCTTGAGATTGTGACGTCATTCTTGTTGTTTTACAGACACTGAGAAATCAACTTTAATGGTGATTAATCATTGCTCTGTTTTTCAACAAACGAACAAACGATCAGTATCAACTGTTATGAGCTGAACTATTTATGTCAAAATGATTGTTAAATCAAATTTGACTGTCCAAGCTCTGATACCAATTGTTGGATCTGAGTTTGATTCTGATTGTATTTTGTGTTTGCAATTAAAGTGAAAATGGATGAGTGTGCACCGGAATTAAGATGAAAACAAACTTTGCATACAATCAAACGAGAGTAATACTTTGATCAAACATCTTTACATAATGAATCGGAAGATTGAATTTATTTCAATAACGATTACAATGATTGATGAATGAATGCAAACTCCCCCTCAGCCAGAGCTCAGTTGTTTGTTCGTGCAAAGAAGACGATTGTGCAAAAGAGCTAATAGAACAGTACAAAGTACTGATCTATTTATAGGCACTTGCAAACTACTGAGCATCTTAGCTGACGTCACCATGAAAGTGACATCTAACCTCCTAACAAACTCTAACCTCTGATCTATACAAACACTGCTGTATTAACTACTGCTATTACATTGTAAAACAAAACAGACTATTGATCAGCTGCTGCAACCTTCTACTGTTGTGAACCCAGCAGCACTTGTCCGGATCAGTAGTGCTTGACTCAAAGCAGTAGATTGAATCAGCAGGGCTTTAGTCTTTCATCAGGTCTTTACTTGAGCAGCAGTTGTAGGTCAGCATTTAGTAAGATCAGTAGATAGGAGGTCATCAGTTGTTGAAATCACTTTCAAGGGGAGAGATTTGTACGAAGACATCTGCTTATTTTGGATCCACTGCTCTGATCCAATTTTGGCTTTAATTATCTGTTCCTCTGATAGAGTTCAATCCCAACAATAAGTGACTTTTATTCGTTCGGCCCATAAATTTAATTTTTGGTTTGATGAATGTGATAGGCACGTCGGTAATGAATTTACAGACGTATAGGAAAAAGAATCACCTAAAACGGACAACCGAGCGGAAAGTTATGGTCATTTTTAGTCAAAAATTTGAATTTTTCGAAACTAGCAGCAAATGCAGGACACAGAACTGAACCTGCTGGAAAACGTACTCCCCCGCGCCACGCGGGGAGACACAGTGAATTGGCAGGACACGCAGGGGCTCCCGCGCCACGCGACGAAACGAACGGATCCTGGCGCGACACGCGACAGGACCAGTTTTGAAATTTTATTTTATTTTATTTTTCATAATTCGATTTTGGAACTTGTTTATATGTACTAAATTAATGTCAAAACTAACGTTTTTAGTTGTTTTGACCCTAGGTGGCAATGGGGATCTTACGGACGGCGGTCAAACAAGTTTTGAAGAACCGAACACACTTTAGAAGCTTCCGCGATATCTAACTTTAATAGACAATGTTTTGGAATGTAAACAATTTGCTAAACAACTTATGAATATTTGAATTAGTCGTTAGTTGACTAATGTTTTGCTACTTATGAACTTTATCTATGGAACTTATGTTATAATTTGGATGTCTTTTATATAAAATTGTATGAATTATTATTAAATTCAAGTAGTAATTAGACGGGTGTTACAAGTTGGTAATCAGAGCTTAAGGTTGTCAACAAAGTGTTCGGTTCAAGCTTGATCGATTGTCCGGTAAGAATTGATTCATTATTTTAATAGATTATATCTTATGTAAGGAAATGAGAAGTAAATTGATGTGCATGGGAAAAGTGTATTAATTCACTCAAACCCGTAAAGTGCACCAAATGTGAACGGTTAAAGCAAGTTGGGAACTTGGCTAAACCGAAACAAGCAATGTTATAAATGAAATGTTTAACGTTTAATGTAAACATTTCAGTTTCAAGATGTCGGAAAGAAACGATGATGATCCGGTGCAGACAAGCACCGAACAAATGAAAGAGATAATTGCCGAAGAAGTGGGGAAGGCAATTGAAGGTAGTCTATCCGGGTTTATAGACAAAATTCAAAACACGGTGTTGTCACTTGTCGAGGAACGAGTCAAAAGGTTGGAGGATAGTGTCAACCTTATGAAAGAGAAATCGGGAGAACGTAAAGGGTGTTCATACAATGAATTTATGGCGTGTAAACTGCCAATCTACAACGGGGAGGTTGACCCGATAATTTGCCAAAGATGGTTGGGCGACATTGAAGGGGTGTTTGAAAGGACCCATTGCGATGAAAGTGACTTCGTTGCTTACGGAACGGGTCAGTTGAGAGGGCAAGCCAAAGATTGGTGGGATAATAAAAAGAATGAAATAGGGGCCGAAGCGGCAAGGGCCATGTCATGGGAAGAGTTTAAGATGCCATTTCTTAAACATCATAGTCCCAAGGCGGTCATTAATAAAATCAAGGAAGAGTTCATACAACTTAAGCACAAGGGCAAGACCATAGACAACATAACGGCGACGTTTATGAATAAGATGAAGTTTTGCAATGAATTGGTAACGAATGAAGAGCAAAAGATATACTATTACTATAACATGCTGAGCGCCGAGTATAGGGAGTTCATAACTCCTTCAAAATACGAGACCCTTACCGAGATCATAAATGTTGCTCGGGAACGGGAAATCGAGCTGAAGAAACAAGTTGAAAGGGGTGAGCGAAGGGCACATGATGTGAATCCAAGCCCTACAAAGAAAGCTCGAACTGGAGAATCGGGAAAGAAGGTGGATGCTAAAGGTGGGTCACCAAGTTGTAAAGTATGTGGGAAAGGGCACAAAGGAGAGTGCCGCTTCAAGGACAAACCGTGTCTTATATGTGGGAAGATGGGGCACACGGCATCTCTGTGTCCGGGTAAAGTCTCGGTTTGCTATAAATGTTATCAGCCCGGCCACAAAAAGTCCGAATGCCCGAACTTAATTGAAAAGAGAGATGTAAAAGAATCGCCAGCAGAAGCTCCAAAGGCGAAGGCTAGGTCCTTCCAACTTACCGCGGCTGAGGCGAAAACAGAACCCAATGTGGTCTAAGGTATATTCACAATTAACTCAATTCCTGCACGTGTATTGTTTGATACGGGT
The DNA here is from genome assembly GCF_002127325.2 of Helianthus annuus. NCBI lineage: Eukaryota > Viridiplantae > Streptophyta > Magnoliopsida > Asterales > Asteraceae > Helianthus > Helianthus annuus. The sequence continues at coordinate 95,100,617 of NC_035438.2, read as the reverse complement.
GCAAATAAATCCTTTGTTTCATATGGATTTATTCGACATCCTTCATTTGTATTGACGAAATTATCTGTGCCCTTAGAAGTTGAAATAGGGGACAACAAAAGTTTTATAGTTTGTGATATTTGTTGAGGCTGCAAATTAAGCATCGATGATGAAGAATACCTGATAGACCTAATTCCGATGTCAATGGGGGAATTTCAAGTAGTCGTTGGGATGGATTGGCTATCTCAGCACCACGCAAAGGTCGTATGTTTTCGTAAGGAGATAAAGTTAACATCTCCGAGTGGAAAACACGTTACAATCTATGGCCAAAAAGGAGGCAATCCTATAATATGCTCGATGATGAAAGCTCATAAGCTCATGAAGCACGGATGTAAAGCGTTTATGATATACGCGAACGAGCCCGAGAAAGAATTACCGAAAATTGGAGACGTACCCGTAGTACGTGCCTTTGAAGATGTATTTCCGGATGATTTACCGGGAATGCCGCCAGAGCGGGAGGTGGAGTTCGGAATTGAATTAGTTCAGGGCGCGAAACCCGTAGCAAGAGCACCATACCGACTTGCACCATCGGAATTACAAGAATTAATGTCGCAGATTCAAGACTTGCTCGATAAAGGATTCATAAGGCCGAGTGTGTCACCTTGGGGCGCGCCCGTGTTATTCGTGAAAAAGAAAGACGGAAGCATGCGCATGTGTATTGATTACCGGGAGTTAAACAAACTTACGGTAAGGAACCGATACCCGCTTCCGAGAGTAGATGATCTATTCGACCAATTACAAGGTGAAAATTGGTTTTCAAAAATTGACCTTAGATCGGGGTATCACCAACTAAAGGTCAAGGAAGAAGATGTGCCGAAGACGACTTTCCGCACGCGATACGGACATTACGAATTCCTCGTGATGTCATTTGGGCTAACAAATGCACCCGCGGCTTTCATGGACCTCATGAACCGGGTTTGCAAGCCAATGCTGGATAAGTCAGTCATCGTGTTTATCGATGATATTTTGGTGTATTCAAAAAATGAAGCTGAGCATGCACACTGTTGGTCCTCTTTGACGACCCTGTTAGAACGATGCAACTTTCTTCGCTCGTTGAGACGTGTGTTTGTGAAGTATATAAATATTCAAAGGAGTAAAAAGTATAGACAATGAGAGTGATATATCTTTAATAATTAATTCTTATTAATCAAAGAAGAAGGGGTCGATCCGAGAATAAACTCGAATCTAAATGTCACCCCTGGGCCAAACCAGGGAGTAAACTCTCATAAAAAACTCTATATGAAATATAACTTTACAAAAGACACACATAATTCCTACGAAGGAATTATGTATTTATAGAGATTTCTATGATTCTATCTCAAATGTGATTGGTTGATATGAAGTTGGTATGTGTGCCATAGCCTTATCTTTCTTTTTGAACCAAGTTGTTTCTTTACTGTTGAAACCTTTCATTTGAAATAATATATCTTTCTTTATGAAAAGATTCTTTTTCTAATTAAAGAAAAGATTCCTTTTCATTAGAAAAGGTCTTGAATCATTTAGAAATGCTTTTCCTTTTCTTTTTTTTTTTTTTTTCTTTATAAGTGCTTTTTCATAAGGAAAGATATTAAATGTGTTAATAAGATATATTATCTTATTAACAAAATTCTTTGACTTTGTATCTTGTAAACTCTATAATGTTTCGCTAACATTTTGAAGTCTTGTAACCTTATCGAGATCTTTAATCAAAGAATTAGAAGCTTGATATTTTTCTTTCTCGGTCTTCATATTTAGTGCTTCTGGGACGGTTCGTCGGTTGGTTCGTGTTGACGGAATTAATTCTAAGTACCTTAAACTATTTTTAACAACAAATACAATAAAGTTTCCTAACAGTCACCCCCTATTTGTTGTAAAAAATACAAACAATGCATTTATAGTTAGAAATAACAAATAAACTTCTGAAGATGTATCTTTCTTTTCTTCTTGGCACGTTATCATGTAGGCATCTTTTTAGTGATATTCGTTGACTGTATCTTCATTGGCATGAAAGTTTATTTGGCAAACGTCCGACTTTTTATGGATGATCATCTAATTATATTTCATTTGTCGTTATAATTCTTCACCTCGATTTATACTTCCACCTAAATGTAAGCATTATATCTTGTATCCCTACCAACTAGGATATAAGTATCTTCTATCCATTATAGGATAAGTGTTTAGGCTGTCGATTGATGAGGCTTCAAAAAATAATGAATCATGCAAGGCAATAAAAAATGATATTGAACCGTCGAGTTTTTTTTGGGATCAGAATTTCTGATGAATCTAATGAAATTTCTGATAAAACCGAAAAAAAACGTTTTTTTTTTAAACAGAATTTCTGATGGAATCTGATAATTCAGATGAAATTTCTGATAAAAAAATCAGAAAATCTGAAAATAATTTTTTTAACAAAATTTCTGATGTTTTCTAATCAATCTGATGACATTTCTGATAAAATAATCAGAAAATCTGAAAAAAGTTTTTTTTTTAACAGAAAATCTGACGAACGCATCAGAAATCATCAGGAAATCTGACGAACGCATCAGAAAATTCGATTTTTTTTTTAAGATGAGAGGGAATAAGTAAGGAAAAGAGATATTACTTACACTTATTTTTCTGGTGAAAGCCTAAGTACATGTTCTTTTCTTCAAGGAATATTTTGTGAAAACTTTTTAAAAGATAATAATTATGAGTATGTTTTCTAAAGTTTCACATAGTTTTTTTTAATCTCTTTTTATCATTATCATTCCTTTTTTATTTTGAAGATTAACTAACCAGAATATGGAGTTATTTCATTAAATAAGATACGAACAAACTTTATTTTATCAGAAACTTTCTTTTTAGATGTCAAATTTTTTTTTTCTGATAAACTAAAGTTCATTTATCTTTGTTTAACTCCTTTTTTTAATATCCTATTTCTACACCTCTTTTTATACAAAAAATACTAATAGAGATAATAATAATAATAATAATAATAATAATAATAATAATAATAATAATAATAATAATAATAATAATAGTAATAGTAATAAAAGCAATAGTAATGAAAATAACAAACAAAATAATAGCTCTACTACATGCTTTATTTTTTTTGGATCTGCAAAAAAAATTTCTTTTTACCTTTAACAGATCATGAATATACGTCTTTCATATAGGAGCAAGGGATCTTGGAAATAATTTATCAAATCTGCAAATCTGCTCTGATACCACTTGTTGGTCCCCTTTGACGGCCCTGTTAGAACGATGCAACTTTCTTCGCTCGTTGAGACGGGTGTTTGTGAAGTATATAAATATTCAAAGGAGTAAAAAATATAGACAATGAGAGTGATATATCTTCAATAATTAATTCTTATTAATCAAAGAAGAAGGGGTCGATCCGAGAATAAACTCGAAGCTAAATGTCACCCCCTGGGCCAAACCAGGGGGTAAACTCTCATAAAAAAACTCTATATGAAATATAACTTTACAAATGACACACATAATTCCTTCGTCCTACGAAGGAATTATGTATTTGTAGAGATTTCTATGATTCTATCTCAAATGTGATTGGTTGATATGAAGTTGGTATGTGTGCCATAGCCTAATCTTTCTTTTTGAACCAACTTGTTTCTTTACTGTTGTAACCTTCTATTTGAAATAATATATCTTTCTTTATGAAAAGATTGTTTTTCTAATTAAAGAAAAGATTCATTTTCATCAAAAAAGGTCTTGAATCATTTAGAAATGCTTTTCCTATTTTTTTCTTTTCTTTTCTTTATGAGTGCTTTTTCATAAGGAAAGATATTAAATGTGTTAATAAGATATATTATCTTATTAACACAATTCTTTGACTTTGTATCTTGTAAACTCCATAATGTTCTGCTAACATTTTGAAGTCTTGTAACCTTGTCGAGATCATTAATCAAAGAATTAGAAGCTTGATATTTTTCTTTCTCGGTCTTCATATTTAGTGCTTCTAGGACGGTTCGTCGGTTGGTTCGTGTTGACGGAATTAATTCTAAGTACCTTAAACTATTTTTAACAACAAATACAATAAAGTTTCCTAACACACACCACCTACAAGAGGTGTTAGAGACACTTAGACGAGAAAGGTTGTATGCGAAATTCTCTAAGTGCGCCTTTTGGTTACGAGAGGTGCAATTCCTCGGCCACATCATAAGTGCCGATGGAATATTGGTAGATCCGTAAAAAATCGAGGCCGTGTCGAAATGGAATCCCCCGAAGAACCCTTCGGAAATTAGAAGCTTCTTAGGGCTTGCGGGGTACTATAGGAGATTCATTTAAGATTTCTCCAAGATTGCGTCGCCACTAACAAAGTTAACCCGGAAGGAGGAAAAATTCATTTAGGGTGTTGAGCAAGAAAAGGCGTTTCAGACGCTAAAAGAGAAGTTAACCCAAGCTCCGGTATTAACATTGCCGGACGGAGTCGAGGACTTGGTGGTTTACTCGGATGCCTCATTATCGGGGCTCGAATGTGTTCTGATGCAACGGGGCAAAGTTATAGCTTATGCCTCGAGACAATTGAAAATACATGAAAAGAAATATCCCACGCATGATCTCGAATTGGCTGCGGTGGTATTTGCGTTAAAAATATGGAGGCACTATTTATATGGGGTAAAGTGCACCATATTCACCGATCACAAGAGCCTAAAATACTTCTTCGATCAGAAGGAGTTAAATATGTGCCAGAGACGATGGTTAGAAACGGTGAAGGATTTTGACTGCGAAATACACTACCACCCTGGAAAGGCAAATGTGGTGGCGGATGCTCTCAGCAGAAAAGCGGACTACGTCCTAATACGAGTAAGGTCGATGCAGCTTGTGGTGACCTCGGATATACTTGAACGTATCCGGGAAGCACAAGTAGAAGCAGTGAAAGAGGAAAATTGGAAGAAGGAACGAATAATCGGCCAGTTGAAAGACTTGTCGGATGGAAAGAACAGGTTGAAGACTCGATCCGGAAGAATATGGGTTCCAAATACTTGTGGGGTGAAGGCGCTACTACTTGATGAGGCCCATAATCCCGATATTCTATTCATCCAGGTGCGACCAAGATGTATAACGATCTGAAACAGAATTATTGGTGGCCCGGAATGAAGAGGGATGTGGTGAAATATGTGGAGAAATGCTTGACTTGCTTACAAGTCAAGGCGGAGCACCAGAAACCTTATGGGAAACTGCAACCTTTGGAGATCCCGGTTTGGAAATGAGAACATATCACTATGGACCTATTGACCAAACTACCTAAAACGTTTAGGGGATTCGACGTCATATGGGTGATTGTGGATAGATTGACGAAGAGTGCACATTTTATTCCTATACGTGAAACATATACTTCGGAAAAGATGTCCGAGGTATATACAAACGAAATAGTGGCACGTCATGGAGTACCGGTATCTATTGTGTCGGATAAAGATACCCGGTTTACTTCAAATTTTTAGCGAAATTTTCAAGAACAGATGGGAACAAAACTCTTCATTAGCACCGCCTACCATCCTCAGACGGATGGACAGAGTGAAAGAACAATACAGACACAAGAGGATATGTTACGGGCATGTATCATCGACTTCGGTGGAAGTTGGGATGTTTATCTACCTTTGGCCGAATTTTCATATAACAATAGTTACCATTTGAGTATCGGCATGGCGCCTTACGAGATGCTATATGGTAGAAAATGTAGAACCCCGGTGTGTTGGGGTGAGGTGGGACCACGCGAATTGGCCCATACAGATGTAATTCAGGCCACTAATGAGAAGATTGAAGTGGTACGAGCTCATTTGAAAGCAGCCCAAGATAGGCATAAGTCATATGCCGATAAAAGACGAAGACCGATTGAATTTCAGATAGGCGACATGGTTATGTTAAAGGTTTCCCCATGGAAGGGCGTTATTAGATTCACAAAAAGAGGGAAACTAAGCCCGAGGTTTATCGGGCCATTTAAAATCATCGAACGGGTTGGCAAGGTGGCTTATCGCCTCGAGCTACCGGAAGAGTTGAGTGGAATACATGGCACGTTTCATGTGTCGCAATTGCGGAAATGTCTGGCGGAAGAGACAGCGTATGTCCATTATGAGGATATCGAGGTGGATAATAGCCTGAATTATGTGGTAAGACCATTGGAGATTCTAGATCAAAAGGTCAAGCACTTGTGAAACAAACAAATCGATCAAGTCAAGATCAAGTGGGAGCATAGGAAAGGTTCAGACACTACGTGGGAGTCCGAAGAGGAGATGCGACGTCTCTACCCTACATTATTTGGTACGTACTTTGGTTTCGGGGACGAAACCCTTTTAAGGGGAGTGGACTTGTAACATCCCGAAAATATGAATTATTAAATTTGCAAATTAGATTGCAAATAAATTAGTAAAATAAACTAACAAGGAATGACACTAACCTAGTTAGTTGATTACTTATGAGTAGTTAGGAGTTAAAATAAATAAAAACGAAAGTTGAGGGGCCAAATGTGTTTAAATTAAAACTAATATTAATAAAACAAAAAAGTTAAAAACTCAAACACATTGGTGTGTGTTGAGATCGAACCAGACAAGAGAAAGGGGCGACCAGAACCCCTCACCAAACCCTAGCTCCACAAAATTGATCAATTGAAGGCCAATTTCAGTCCCAAATCAAAATCCGAACATAGATTAGTGATCCTCATTACAAGGGGGTTATAAGGTATGTAAAATCTGATGTTAATTCTCTGTTTGAAATTCTCACGAATTTGGGAAATTCGAAATTTGATGTTGCATGTTTGCAATTCGGATAGAATAGAGATGATATAGTGTCTAGGAGTAAAAACCTAGACAATAACATGTGAAATCATGCCTAAATTCTGGAAGTTTCATGAATGCATTGAAGGTCATTCATGGGTTTTGTGAGAAAATGATGAACACTAGGGTGTAGAGTGCTAATCTAGTGTAAATTGATGCATAGGAACTGATTTCTGAAAATATGATGTGTAATTCTATATGTGATAGCTCAATTGATGTTAATCAAGGCTAAGTAGCAAGCCATGAATTAGAAAATAAAAGATGTAAAATTCTGCTCGTTAAGTGTTTGTAAAAATGCCTCAAAGAAGGCTCGAAATTGAAATTTAAAGTTAGAACGCATGATTGTGATGATTTGGAAAATTATGCGATATATGATTGAAAAGGAGTTCTAAACGTATCGTGATTAAATTCTATAGGAAAAGATACTGGAGCGTCGAGTGGACAAGCCGGTGGCGACTTACGTTTGAAGGGCGCACTTTGAAGGTATGTAACTTGATTCGTTACATTGAGTTATTTGATAACTAGAGCATATTTAGTTGCGTTGTGAAATAAGTTCGTGTTGATTGAATGGCAATGTTCGTTAATTGAAACAATAGGTTAAGTATTGGTTAGGAGTCGTTTGGTAGTCATCATAATGGAGGATTCCGTAGATGAGCCAAACGGGTTGAATAATGATGAGATGGCATGGTTATAGTTATTGATAGTTGGCATAGGCAGTTACAATCTTACGAGCATGAAACCATGAGATTGGTAATAAAATGCCGGTGATAATGAGCCCCGGAAGTTGGATAAAAAGCGCCTATGTTTACTATTAAAAAGGGTAGTAAAATGAGTGTTACTTGAATGGGTCGAATAATGCATAAGTGACTTTTATTCATTCGGCCCGTAAATTTAATTTTTGGTATGACGAATGTGATAGGCACGTCGGTAATGAATTTACAGACGTATAGGAAAAAGAATCACCTAAAACGGACACCCGAGCGGAAAGTTATGGTCATTTTTAGTCAAAAATCTGAATTTTTCGGAACTGGCAGCAAATGCAGGACACAGAACTGAACCTGCTGGAAAACGTACTCCCCCACGCCACGCGGGGGAGACACAATGAACTGGCGCGACACGCGGGGGCTCCCGCGCCACGCGGCGAAACGAACGGATCCTGGCGCGACACGCGACAGGACCAGTTTTGAAGTTTTATTTTATTTTTCATAATTCGATGTCGGAACTTGTTTATATGTACTAAATTAATGTCAAGGCTAATGTTTTTAGTGGTTTTAACCCTAGGTGGCAATGGGGATCTTACGGACGGCGGTCAAGAAAGTTTTGAAGAACCGAACACACTTTAGAAGCTTCCGCGATATCTAACTTTAATAGACAATGTTTTGGAATGTAAACAATTTGCTAAACAACTTCTGAATGTTTGAATTAGTTGTTAGTTGACTAATGTTTTGCTACTTATGAACTTTATCTATGGAACTTATGTTATAATTTGGACGTCTTTTATATAAATTGTATGAATTATTATTAAATTCAAGTAGTAATTAGACGGGTGTTACAAGCAATTTATAGAATAAAAAAAACTTAATCACTGTAAGTATAACTGATAAAAATTTAGAGTTTTGTAAAGCATTTTAAATAATGTCTCACAAACTGTGAGAAAAAGAGAATGACTCACAATAATGTGAGAAAAAGGAGAATGACTCACTTTGTAAACTTAGGTTTTTCTACAGGCTTCCTAGTGATATATCCTGATAATTTTCTTGAGTTCCTATTAAAAATATACAATGCACGCGTGTTAGTATAGTAAACCAATTCAACTTTATCAATACATCACGAGACAGAACCCCAACTTAGTTGTAACGCCTCGCTTTTCGTAGCTTTCCGTTTTAGAAAGTTCATCTTGTAATTTTATTTTTGGAAACTCGTTTCCTTTGTAATCGTATTTTCGTTTCATTGTACCTAGACTTCGTTTGTAATAAAATTCATTGTTATACTTCGTTAAACACTTAATCATTGTATACATACTCGTACTCTTGTAAACGCATGCGTAACTTATAGTCAATACATGATTCTAGATATCCTATACATACAAGCACTTGATTCTATGTTCACACAACCTATACTTTATTTTATACCAACTTATTTAATTTCATGTTTTTATATAAATTAAACATTAATGTGTGTGTGTGTGTGTGTGTGTGTGTATATATATATATATCAGGAGAAAACGCCCTATACTTTATTTTATACCAACACGTGTCACGCGACATAGAGAAGGGCGGAGGGGCTTTTTTGTCCTTTCATATTTCTTTTTTTAAACGCGTGTCACATCACCTTTCCATTTTTTGGCGTTTAATATTTTGGCGTTTTAAGTAAGTTTGGCGTTTTAAGTAATTTGGCGTTTTTATTGTTTGAAGATCAGGATGCAGGCCTATAATGTAAAAAACATCAGTAATTTTCTTGATGTTTATTTTTTTTTCTATCAAGTGTTGTGACAGACATGTAGGATACAGGCCTATAATGTGAGAGACAATTATGGCGTTTTGAAACGATAAATAAATTCAGTTTTCCATGTAGTGGCTTTTAATATAATAAATGTTTGGCAATAATGTTACTGTCTCTTCATTTTACTGTTTAGCAATTACTGTTTCGTTCAATTTCATCTGTCAATTAGTTTTGATTTTTCCAGTAATACTTTGTTTGGCGTTTTTTGGCATTTTATATAGCAACATCATGCTTTGCTAGCATCCGTTCTCACAGTTTTCACACTATCAGGCGTTTTGGTGTTTGTAGTTTTTGGCGTTTTATACTCAATTTTTTATTAGTAGAGAGTTAGATAATAAACAACAGAGAATTAGATAACAAACAACAGAAAATGAAAAAAAAATTAAAAATTATAATCTAATTTCTCATCCAAATCTTCACTGTCATCAGCCTCTTCTACTTTAACCTTTTTGGCGTTTTGAACCTGTTTTTTGAATACCTTATGTAGATCCTTATTTTCCTACATAACGCCCGTCTTTCGAAGGTGCTTATTTTTTGTGGCATCCTTTATTGTGGTTTGATATATACTTGTTTGGTGACATGTTGAAGATCAACGCCTGCTCGAATGTATTGATCCCTTCATGCCATCAATATATCCATCAAGAACAAAGTGACATGATGACATATCAGTGTCATCAGTCTCTTTTTCATGAATATTTGTCCATCTTATTCAGCAAAAGCTTATAGAGATACCCACCTCAGAGAAAGAATCCATTCAGTGAAACTTTATTCAGAACAATACTTAATATAGAAGAAACGAGGTTCCGCATCTGTGGCTTTTTTAACTATTTTTTTGGCGTTTTTAAAGTGAATGGTTTCTAGGAAATATGGCGTTGTTTTTGGTTTGTGATCAGTTGATTGTGCAGAGACGTCTCTCTTATAGGATGTTTTTGGCGCGTAGTTTAGGCGGGATTTTTTTATAATAAATGATATTAATAAAGTAGCCGTCTTTTAAGTTACTGTGTGTATTTTTACTGTTTTTGTTCAACTTTTTATGAGTTTTTAGGGTCATAGACTTTCCATCTCCCAAGTTTGGCGTCTTTAATGGCTTTAAGTAGTTTTTGGCCTTTTTTCCATTTTTAGCTTTTAATAATACTTCTCCAAATTACTTTTATTATAGTTTGGGAGTTTTTGGCGTTTTACTGCATTATGGCGTTTCACAAGCATTATGACTGTTTGGCGTTTTATTAATATAATGTATTTTTTATTCTAAGTTGAAAAATACATAACAAACAACAGAAAAAGAAAATAAAAAAAAATAAAAATAGAAACAATTCATCCTCTAAATCTTCACTGTCATCAGTATCTTTCTTCTTTGAAACATGTTCACTAGAGGTTTGGCTTTATCATGCTTGTGTTTTTGTGGCCGTTTGGAAAGACAAAATGACATGAGTTTTTTTTTAATATGTATTTTCAAACCACTCATCAGTGTCATTCGTCTCTTCATGCCATTATAATATTCATCAATAACAAAACACAAAAAACGACATAAGTCTGACACCAACATCTTTTTGTTTATGATTTGTCCATCTTATGCAGTAAAATGTTATTTGAGTCACAACACCTCAGTGAAGAATGCATTCTCTGAAACTTGGCGTAGAACAATATTGAATATACAAGAAATGATATTTGCCATTTTTGGCGTTTTGCTGAGGAAATAGTGTATCTGAAAGAAACGTCGATTTTTTGGAATCTTTGATGTTTGAGTGTTTTGGCGTTTTCTAAGATGATTGGTATACAGTAAAATATGGCGTTTTGAGTAGGTGTGTTTGATATTTTGGGGATTTTGGCGTTTGTAATATGAATGGTATATAGTAGAAATATGGCGTTTCAGGTTCTAGGGGGTGTGTTTTTATGTCTGAGATGTTTTGTTTATATAGGGATGTGTTTTGGCCCGTAATGGCGTTTTATTCATTAGTTTGGCGTTTTTGGTATAGAAGTGTAAAGACCCTTTTACCCTTAATGAAGTGCGTCCACTTAATAGAATTCGTGTTATTTATGAAAACGCCACCGCGCCAATCTAGTCCATAGATTGTTTTGATCGGACGATCCATAAGTGTTTTCACCGTTCTCACATTTTCCACCGTTTTCTCTAAATCCTGACCCTATATATCTGTACTATATTATAATGCATGAGGGAGGGGTATTTTAAGATATCCAAAAAATAAGAACTTTTCCCCCCTTTATTTATAGAAAGACCCCTAAAATGAGGGTAATTTGGTCTTTTAAATATTATTTATTTTTTAGCCCCTAAACTTATTACACTTAAATCACTAAGGTTTTAACAAAATTATAGATAATTAGTTAGAATTCATCCCTCCACAACAAACTTATATTTTTTTTTTACATTTTCTTGACATATCTTACAAACTATATTGTTTAAAAAAAATCCAAAGATAGCATGACGACCTACACATTTTTGTCAACGTTTCGGTAGTTGTCTTGTTCAATAAAGACGCACGGATTAAAAGGTACAAGTCGACAATGCTTTAATGTACAAGTAATTAATACATGTGATCTAATGTGTCTAATCTACAAAGATGTGATCCATCTATGCAAACAAAAACAAAAAGAATTAAAAGTACCATAACATAAAATGAAGATATTATGTGTCATATTTTATTTTATTAAAACTGCCTATTATCTATACTTAGATATATCTTATAAAAACTTAAAACTAACCACAACAAACTTCCTAAATAAAGGGGTGACAAATTTAAAATTAAACTCTAATGTACTTGTATAGTTACTACTATAAATACATAGCAGGACACCTTATATCTATTGCTAAACAAAGTTAAAAAATAGATCCAGTTCTGAATTCAATTGTTGCGAAAAACCAAGCATGCGAGATTGAAAATTCTAAGGTCAGTTATGTTATATCGCATCAGTGAATAATTTTTTTCTTTTATTTACTTTTATGTGAATGTGAACTTATTTGATTTTTCAGATTCAGTTGCATGATGAACATGCCAATTTAAACAACCCATTTGTCGAACAAGCTTCTAAGGTATTGATTTTGCTGGTTTTTAAGTATTATTTTTGCGTATATCTTTCATATTAACATGTTCAGGATGATGGTGATAAAAATATTAATATGTTATTATATGTGTGTTTTATTGCAGGATGATGGTGATAAAAATGTTGATATTATTTCTTATGGTGCAATGTTTAGTCCATACAAGTCTAATCTTCAACGTGAATTTAGTGAAGAGATAACTATAAGGTTTATTTAATCTTTTTTAACTTTTGTATTCAAATTTTGTCCTTTTTAAGGATCGGAAGTTTGAGACTCAAAGGAAGAGATCTAAGAGACTCTCTGAATGGAAATGGAGTTAGGTTATTAATTTCGACGATTCTGATGACAATGACAAAGAAGAGGAATTAGAAAATACTGCTGATTCAAGCACAAACCAGAAAAACCCAACTAAAAATACCTCGAGTGTCAATTCAGAAGCAGAACGGATTTCATGCAGTTTAATATGAAATCTATCAAGTGTTTTTATGTTTTTTTTTTTTTCATTTTTTGTTGATATGTTTGATCTAGACATATGAATAAATTTTATTTTGTATTTGAACTTTATTTTTTGATGTTAATATAATGCAGTTATTGACCATATTAATAAAGTTCAAAATAAAGTTAGTATCCTAAATTTACAAGTCAACTGAACTTATATAAGTTACTATCCTAAAGTTGCAATAAATAGATATTGCAGTTAGATATAGTTAAGCTGAAATTATAAAATATTGCAATTATTCTTGGATATTTATCTAATAATTTGTATTTCTTAATTAAAAAATAAAAAAGTAATAAACTTTAAAGCTAAACTAAAAACCTAAACTTACTATAATATAAAGTTAATAAAGATATAAACTCTTAACATCCTATTTTTTTTATAAAAATTGTTTTTAAAATTTTATAAAAATATAATTTTTTATATATATATAAACAAAATTTAACAATTAAAGTTAAATGTGTAAAACATATTTACGAGTCAACTACTATTTTTTTATTTTTATAAAAACAAAAATTTTAAACTTAAAGTTTATTCGATGAGTACCGTGTGGATATTTAAAAAAAGTTATGAACTTTAAAGAATAAAATTATAAACATTACTATTTAACCAACAAAATAAACTTACTTTACAACTATAACAACTTATCTATTATTTTTTGTCATTTGAATATTATTTTTTATTAAAAACGAAACTTTACATGTGTAAAACAGTTTTTTTACTTTATTTATAAACAAAACATTTAGTTTTTATAACAAAATAATTCTTTTTTAAACATTTTTTGTAACAAGTAATATAAATAAAATACTCCATAAATTTACAATCTTTAATAGATAACTACTAAAATGTGTTGCAAATTTTTAGGAATTATAAGTTCAACTATATTGTTATAGATAATATTAGTCAGTTTCAAAAGAATTCTTTACCAACTTGACTAGATACATGGTAGATTGTGTTGCATATTTTTAGGTATTATAAGTTAAAAGTAGACTAATATAGATAAGATTAATTACGAACTAAAAATCTAAACTTAGTATGATATAAAGTTAATAAAGATATAAACTCTTAACATCCTACTTTTTTTTATAAAAACAGTTCTTAAAATTTTATAAAAATATTAATTTTTTATATCTGTAAAAAACCGAAATTTAACAATTTAAGTTAAAGCTCTAAAACGTACTTACGAGTCAAATACTATTTTTTATTTTTTATAAAAACGAAAATTTTAAACTTAAAGCGTATTGGATGAGTACTACGTGGACATTTAATAAAAGTTATGAACTTTAAAGAATAAAATTATACTTTACAATTATAACAACTTGTCTTTTATTTTTTGTTTTTAGATTATTAATTTTTATAAAAAAAACAATATTTTTTGTCTTTTGATTATTAATTTTTATAAAAAACAAAAATTTACATATGTGTAACACTTATGACATATATCCACCACAATAATGTTATCATAATTATTATACTAATAAGAAAACTACCATAAACGAGTGCCGCAATGCAAAGTGTTGCCCCCGCCGCATCGCGCGAGCACCCTACTAATGTGTGTGTATATATATATATATATATATATATATATATATATATATATATATATATATATATGTATATATATGATTAAGAAATTTATTTAATATTGGTAATATATAACATACTTATTTTAATCAACAAAAAAATTGCCAAAGTTCTAAATGGCCTTATGCCAATTAACCCACAACCAAAGAAATCAAAACCCAATCAGTCTTATTGGATTGTTTCCTTGTATGCTCCACATCATAATATAATTATTATGTATACATACTAATAAACTAGCTGTTATGAATGCATCCATTATTAGTAACTATCCACATGTTTAACTCCCATGTCACATTTATGTTTGTATTAATGTTATTGCCTATATATAGTGGCTCATGTATTTTGTATGATAACATCAATAAGACATCCATCTTCCATTCTCTCATTCTTCTCTATACATTGCTAGTAGGTCGTTGTTTCACAACACGTTATCAGCACGAAAATGCTCTATCCAAGAAAACCGTAACCATCATCACCGATGTTGCTGCAACAACAATCGATCCGATGTATTGCAGATTATCCAATGAGGTTTTAGTCGCCATCCAGGTTGTCTTCTGCTCCTGCTTACAAACCCCTGATATTCCAATCATCAACTAGTTTAATATAATAAATGTTCAATTATTTAAATTCTTTCAATCTTTAATATATAAAATAATTTGTTATAATATTAGAAGAACTCTAATTATCAACTAAGCGATAAGTTCAAAAAAGAATTATATTAAATTATTTGAAATATATATATATATATATATATTTATTTATATATTTAATATTGAATAATATTATTCGTATAACTTTTACTCATGTTATTTACAAAATATTTTGATCAATATAAATTGTGTTATAACATATTGTCACTGATATTGATATAAGTATCAAATTATGTGGGAGTTTCGATGATCTCAAAGACAAGGCTAACTTTTCTTATCATATTATCTGATTTCTATTAAGAGCAATTTTCTTATCATTTAAATTTTCTTATGATATTATCTGAATTCTATTAAGAGCAATCTTCTTATCATACTATCTGATTTCTATTATAGCAATTATAGTTTGTTTGAATTTTCTTCTCAGATTTTGGTACGATCATATTTGGCTTCTCATAAGATTTAATTATTAGTTTTTCTTGTATGCTTGAATATTCCGAAATGCAGGCATGATATTTAGAGATTTTCAGTTTGTTGCCTCTTCATGTTTTGATGGTGTCAAATTCTTATTTTGAGAAGAATGAATGATTCACAAGTAAATACATCAACTTTTGCATTTACTTGATGATTATATGTCATTTGGATTCTAAAGTCTTAAGCATGTAGTTTTAAATAATAAAAAAAAACAGCGATTCCTTGTATGATTAAAAGTCACAATTTTTGGTTAACTATTGATATGAGATTTAATTTATATCAACATGACTATATAAAAAGTTTAGCTATGATTCTAAATTAATTTCATGATACCTTTCGTATTATATCATGGAATATTAATATTTTAAAAGTTAATGTATTTAATGTTGAGAATATAAAGAATGGTCTATAATGGGTTTTATTGGAAAATTAACACTATTTCAATTTTGTTTAATAGCATTAACGTAAATATAACTTGTTTTACATGATATCTTATAATGTTGAAAGTTACATACTTTAACTTTGTTGTGAATAGGTGTCTATTGTAATTCTATATGCTTTATGGATGCTATTGAATATCTATATAAATATTACTTAATATTTTCTTGTAACTGACAACAACATATCTTATTTTATAAAGTTTTATCATAATTGGTTTTATACGAGGATATGTTATAAAATCATATAATTTGATTTGATGTGTAATTTGTATTCTATATGTTGTTATTTATTTATATAGCTACTATAAAGTAGAACAATTAAACTAAAGTTGTGATTGCTATGACTTTCATGAAAGAGTATATGAATATGTTTAGATATGACACCCGAAGTGTCATACTCATGTTAGATCGATGAATCTTATATTACTCGGACATATAATTACTTCTCAATTGATCTTATAAATTTGGAAGGGGACATCAAAGTGACCAGGGTTGTGGTATATGACAAGCTATAAAAACGATTGAATTGTGGTCAAGGTTTATATAAAAAGACACCTGGAGTGTCTAACTTCTCCAAGCTCATTATGAGTTTATCGAAGCTTGTAAGATTTTAAAACCGGTCAATCTAAATGACTCGGTCATATAACCACTTCTCATTTTATATCATGTGATGAGAAGATTATTTATAAGAAAAGTTTGAATAAAAAAAAATTCCATTCTGGAGTAGCAAGATCATTAAAGAATATATAAGTTTTAAAACACCCACACGTGAAAGTTGTGTGAATCTAATCCATGAAGTGAATGTGATGATATAATGACCAGTGTAAAGGTGAAGATCATGTACACAACTAAGAAAATTGTAATGATGTCACCTTGATAGTTGTTTGGTTATAATCCATTCCTTGAACTGAATGTGATAATATAATAATTGGTGTAAAGTTCGTAATCATGGTAATTGAGGAAATTGTTATGATGCTCATGTAATGAGATCAACCATGTTAATAATGTGACGACTATACAATGATCGTTATAAAGGTCGTAAGATATAAGATTGATAAATCTTATACGACTCAACTGCTTCTCAATTGATGGTAGGCATAGAGAACATTATTTACAATGAAAAATCGATTAAATTCTTTTCATTTGTCACACTTGAGACATATGCTCCTAAAGTAGCAATATCATTATAAGAGTTATGAAAAACTGAAATGATTTTATACTCATGTGACCGAGTAAATAATGAAATGCTATGAAGCTTGTTTTGGTTCTACTCCATTCCTAAAAGTGAATGTGATATTAATCATTGTAAATGTGATGATGGACCTAATTGAGACACTTGTGATGATGAGATTGACTATCAGAATTGTAATGATGGCCATTTTAATAATGAGATGGACCACCAAAAGTGCAAACTAAGGAGTAATTGCATAACGTGATGGTTTTAACTTTGAAGTTATAATATGTTCTCTCGTATCATACTTTTTGTATTACATACGAGCAAGTAATACACATACGATCATAAACTAGAAGTTTATATATCATAATAATTTAATTAGTTGGCATGACCGGTTAGACCACACCGAGTCAATGATGATGTGAAATATAATGAAGAACTAGAAGATTCTTCAAGCTGATAATTAGCATGTATTGTTTGCTCTCAAGGGAAATTTTATTTTTGCCAAATAAAGAAGGGTGCATATCCCTAAATATTTTGGAAGTGATTAAAGGATATGCATATCCCAACATGATACCATTTAGTGTTTTAAAATCGATGCATCGTGTAAATGGTTATCGAATCCACAACCTGAAGCTTGTGTGATTGTGGCTTAGCTAATGTGATAGCAAGCATATTAATACAGATTAGTATATTTATTTGATAATAGTGAATTTGATTCCCAAGTTATTAACGATCATTGGAATAAGTGTTATTGTTGAGATGATACTAAACGTCTACTGTTGGTTACAAAACCAATGATCATGAGAGGAGCCCAAAGTTCATTTAGGTACATGTAATTTTATATATAGTACCATCAATTCACATCAAGCCAATAAGTTATAGTTCTCCCCATACAGTTGGTTTTTGGTCAGGAACCAAAGATGTCTCATCAAAGATTTTGGTTGTGCGACATATATTGAAACTCATCTACCACACCACACAAAGATGCGACTTCTAAAAAGTTTGAGAATATGTTGGGTATAAATAATCGTCTATGATTTTAAATACTTAAGGCCATTAGTGAGAAATTCGTTTATGGCTCATTGGTTTTCACTTTAATGAATGAATATTCCCAACATTAGGGGGAGATAACAAGCAGTTGGAAAGTGAAAAGTGAAATGAATTATCATGTCATCTTGATCCTCAGACTATAAACTATGAACTAGAAGTTTAAAGTATAATTCATTTACCAATATTAAAGAGCAAATTACCAGAAAAGTTCACTGACCTAAATATAGTGACTGAGTAAGTCACATAATCAACTGCTTATGCTCCAGTTATATTTGTGTCTCAAGAGGACAACCACATATTTTTGTAATGAGTCTATTACACGCCTAAAGCGTGGTAGACTAGTTGATTCCAATAATAAAATTCCTCGAAAATTGGAGCAAGTAACTAAGATGGTCAAGTCGAGGTTATAGTAATAAGATCTCCTAAAGAGACAATAGACATGATGGTTCAAGAAGAATCTCAGGTACCTGAAAAATAAAGAGATCTCGATAAGTTGTATCATGTCTAAGATATGTATGGAATAAAGAAAATCGACGTCATTATACTTTTGTATATAATGTAGCGCTTAAAATGATTAAGTGATTAGGATCAAGATTTAAGATCTGCCTATGAATGAATATTAAGAAATGATTGGCCAAAATAGAAAGGCGCAAATAAGACAGAGTTTAGTTCTCTAATGAAATGGAAAGTTTCTGGACCAACAGTCCTTACAACTGAAGTTGTACAATATGTTGGATACAAATGGGTCTTTTACGCAAATCATGTGAAAATCAAATTAATGATATAAGTCAAAATCGGTGGCACAAGAATTTTCACAAAGACCTACGATTAATTATGAGGAAACGTATTCTCCAGTGGTGGATGCATTGATTTTCCAATATTTTATTAGTCTGGTAATATAAAGAGAGAATTGATGTGCGTCTATGAATGTTATATATCACTTGATACTAAAAGTGTACATGAAGGTCCCTAAAAGGATTTGAATAATCAAAATCATGTAAGTTACGTTCTCGAGAACAATATGATTGTCGTATACAGATTCATTTTTGTTTACGATTGAACTCCTGATGAGTTTTCTAAAGTAATTGAGTTCCTTAAAGGTAAATCAAAACATCTCAATGCTGTAATTCTTGTGCATCAATAAACATACATAGAAACTTGTACCCAGTGATAGTGATATCTCAATAAATAGTGTACACGCATGGTACAATATGGTTTTTGAAGATAAAAGCAAGTGTTCATGACATTTTTGCATATGATATAGATATCTATGTGTTATATGGGTAAGTTTATGTAGCAAAACTCATGAAGAGTCAATGCACATGTATATTTGGATAAGATGGACATAATTCTCTCATGGATTGATAATGCCAGAAGCATTGATACAAAAACCTCAAGAACGTACTATATGAAGTTGACAAAATACGTATGGGCTAAAATTGTTGGGTCGAGTGTTGTACAACTCGAGATATTCGCATAAAGAGTGACATAAGTTTGATTAAATTAGCCATGTTCTTTGAACATTCTACTTTTAAAAGTTCACTATAATAGCAATTTACAGTAATGATATCTAGGCATCATTAAGAGAAATTGTCGAGCTTTTAGAGGGAGAATTTTTTAATGACCTTGGCATGGTCTAATTATTACTCGAACTGCAATTCGAGTATATATGTAATTATATTTTACTAATCCCTCAAGTACATCCAGAAGATGATGTTTGAATATTTTAGTATGGACATAGTTGAACCTTAAAGTATGTTAAAGGTTGTTAAGTCATTTGTTATAAGAAATGCCTATTATCATCTTCTATCAAAGTAGAGATTCTCATTCTAGAAGTACCATCGTTAAATGCATAAATGCATTAATATGTTTTGCTAGCTATGTATGGTTATAATATCTTTCACTTGAGCTTATTGTCATGATATAACCTTTGTCAAGTGAAGAGACATTGGAATGAGTTCAAAGAAATATTTCAAGTATAAACGATATTTGATTACATTTTACTAACGCATCAAAACAAATTTGGTTAGTCTTGTAGATGCAGGAATGTAACAAAACACAGTCGTGCACATTAAGGGATCAAGCGGCAAATCATTGGATATAAAAGCTTTGTTCGACTTTCAAGGAAGATGGACACACGTCACTTAAAGGGTACATGTTAAAATGAGGGGGGGACTTATTCAAGTTGCACTCTTTTTCCCTTGACTAAGTTTTGTCCCATTGGGTTTTCTTAGTAAGGTTTTTAATGAGGCAACATACCTGATCCAGAAGTATTAGGGGGAGACAATACACGCTGTACTCTTTTTCCCTTCGTTGAGGTTTTGTCCCACTGGGTTTTCCTAGCAAGGTTTTTAACGAGGCAGCATCAACAAGCGTATTAAAGAATAGTATATCATCATGTGGATAGTCAAGGGGGAGTGTTATGAATGCATCCATTATTAGTGACTATCCACATGTCTAACTCCCATGTCACATTTATGTTTGTATTAATGTTATAGCCTATATATAGTGGTTCATGTATTTTGAATGATACACATCAATAAGAAATCCATCTTCGATTCTCTCATTCTTCTCTATACATTGCTAGTAGGTCGTTGTTTCACGACACTAGCCAACTTATATTATTAAACAAAAAAAGGGTCAGCCCCTTGCGACCAGACTGCCTTGGGCAGAATTAACTTGTTTGTTTATGCTAGCCAACCAACCATTTATGGTATATTTAAGTGGTAGACATGTGAAGGATTTATCTAGCATAATTTAATACCTTATATAAGTTGTTGCAACAACAAAAGAAATGAGATTTAAGGCTGTTTACAGCCTTTACAGCCTTATCGGCCGAAAGCCTTATGGATGTTTTAAGTTTTTTTAATTCATTTAACCACCTAACTATCATTAATACTCAACCAATTTTAACCCTAATCTTTCCCCTGTATATACCCACTTATTCCCAGCCATTTTTACACTTTTACAACCCTCAAACACTCTCATAAACCCACTTCAACTCAGCTGAGTTTCAACAACAACATCAGAAACATTCAGCCATTAAAAGGGAGTTTTAACTCACTTCTACTTTGATTTTTTTCTCATTTCTTTCTTCTTAACACTTGGATAACCTCTAGGAAGGTTTTCACAAGTTTGCTTGGGCAAACTAAGGTGAAACCTCACCATTTTTGAGGTCCAAGGTGCACCTATAATTCTGCTCATTTTTATCTTTTTGTTTTGGAAGAAAACTCATATTTTAACCATACATTCCTATGTCCTTATGCGACTAATCAAGACTATGATTACGTATGCTTAAAAACAAGGTTGTAATATACAAATTTAGAGGTTTTAATCCTCTAAACTTTCTGTTTTAAAAGGGTTTTAACCCACAAGTGTTGAACAAGACTTGAACTTGTGTATGTGTGATTACTTGGAAAGCTTGGGCTATCCTACTTACAATCCACACCTCACTTGATGATTTCCTCTTAGTTAGTATGTAGATTTCATTTCTTTATTGCCCATTCATGACCATCCTTGTTGTCTTATGACAACTTGTGCATTGGTGAATATAAAAGAGGTCTTAAAAGGAAGAACATCTTCCTAACTCTATGCATGACTTCTATGATAATCCTTGTTATATTGTTGGACTAAACTTATAATATACTATATGAAATATATAAAATACATATAATACATGTAAGAAACTGAACCCCGGATGATAACCAAATGGTTATTGTCATGTTACATCACCCAAGTGCTTAGTTTCTTGTTACGATTCCAATGGGTATTAAACCTATGAAATCATTCTAACCCCTATGGGTTTTTATAGTGTCAAGAACGAGTACTAAGTCTAGATGATTATTTTCATGTATACTTACTTTGTTATACTTTAAATTCCAAATCTACACATCCCTTAATCTTCAATCTAAACCCATTCATACCCTAAATCTCATTAACTCGTCAATACTTGGATAATCGGAAGACTTAGCAAATTTGTGAGTATACTTGAACCCCCTTTTCGTTTACCACCTTTTTGGGGTGTAACATGTTAAACTATAAACTTACACTTATACTTTAGGGTAAATTACACTTTTCGTCCTTTATGTTTGTAACGGGTTGCAATGGATAACCCTAAACAGGCAGCACTTTGGCATCAGTTGTTGGGTTCCAGATCAATCGGACAAGGTATCGAAACAGTGATCAGGGGTGGTTAAAATACTTACAACGGGGCAGAGCTTCGTGATTTAGGGGGTTTTTTAGCTATGATTTTCGTATTATAGAAGTTATAGAGAGAAAGAGAGAAATGAACGATGGTGAACTGTGGCCGAAAAGCTCTATTTATACATTTTCTGAGACTCCGTCGTGCCCCGCGACGCCCAAGGCAAAGTCAGTCGCCGGCCGCTACCCCCCTCTAGCTAGCTTAGGTCTGGTCATGAGTCTAGCTTTTACACGTGTACGCCACGTGGCACAAGGGGTGTCCGACAAGTAATACCCTGTCGCGCACCGCGACACACATAAGCCGTGCCCGTCGCGGGCTGCCACGGCATTAAAAACTTATTTTATTTGATTTTTTTAAAATAATGATACGTAGGCTCGTTTCTTCGATTACGGAGCGTTTAAGGGTATTTTTCAGGGTTGTTATACTTGCCACCAGTCAATGACTCTTCTGATTGCGCGACTACTTTGGTTTCTACCATTAGCTTTTCCCATTCTTTAGGCATACCGTCTCTGCCCGTGATAGTCCGGATTAGACTATCACAACGGATTGCCTTTTTGAAGTGGGCGCGCATCAGATCTTCGCTCACTCTACCAATTTCTAAGCACTCCTTGTCAAAGCGAGTGATAAAGTCTTCCAAACCTTCATTCTCTCGTCTCCAGATGTCCATAACTTCAGATGTGTCGCGCCTGTATCGCCTTTGTTGGCTGAAGTGGGCTAGGAATTGTTCTTGGAAATCAACCCATGATTTGATTCTTCCTGCTGGGAGGCTGTCGAACCATGCGCGGGCAGCTCCCGTGAGTGTTTGAACGAAGAGATGGCACCACATAGGCATGGTCCATCCGCCCACCACACCAACACTTGTAAAAAGTTGGACGTGATCATCCGGATCAGTAAGGCCGTTAAACTTACCCACAGTTTGTGGAAGTTTGGCTTTCTCCAGCGGAGCCAAAGTAATGCTTCGGATAAATTTGGAATGCTCAGCTGCTGCCGTTGGCCTATAAACAAGACTGAAGTCATGCTCTGCTGCTTCATTGTACGTAATGCGCGGCTTTGGTTTGTACGATTCATGGTTCTTTTGTAGATGATTGAAAACTGAAGATCTCTGTTCTTGATGATATGTGGAATAGTTTTCATCAGTGTTGTTTTCCCACTCGTCAATGAAGTTGCACGGCCCAAGACGGCTACTCAATGGACGTATGTGTTGCGCATGAGAGGGTGATCATAATAACCGTCTGTTTCATCTTATCTGTCGCGCGTATCGTGCGCGCTCTGTCTTCTTTGAGGAGTGGGTCTCTTATGTTGTCTTTGTACATTCTCTTGATGAGGTGTCTGATGCGCCCCCTGCCTTGGTGCAGAAGTTGCCACAAGAGATGTTTCCTGCTACATTGGTTTTCATTAGCTTGACTCGCAGAGTCCACCGGGATTTCTGTGCACTACAAGTCGTTATTACGTGGGCCCCCGTAATAATAAATTATCTTGCACAGTTACCCCATATTTTCTCTCGTCCAAGCAGATGATCACCCAAGGCGCAACAACAGGTGCATCGGCATGAACAAGGTCATGCTCCAATGCGGGGTCAAGAGCAACGCCTGGCTCAGGGCCACGGCTGGCTCCGGATCAACAAACTCCATCTCAAAAATCTGCTGGATCAACCATCAAAGGGGGTTGCAGGATCCTCCAAGGACTGGTCTAAGTGTATGAACTCAAGGTCATGGTCTGGATCAAAACCAGGTGGAAGAACAGGATCACCCTCAATACTGTGATCAACTCAAAGTTGTGTGCGGGTAACGGTGCAGCTAATGATGCCGTATCAGGGTCGGTGTCGTGTGAATGTGCTGCACTCCCTGTATATGCGAAAATGCGGATGTCGGAAACTCAATGAGTCTTGGACAGGGGAATGGGCATGAGTTTCCCTCGCAGGAGCGTCCGCAAGCAGTAGGCTAATACCAGCAGCAATAAGGCCTCGCCCTCGAATGGGTCCTCCTCTAGTAGATCGTTATCATCGACAGAGGCCACGTCGGGGGGGGCATATCAACATCAGGATAAGCGGCAAGGGGCACAGGAGCAGGGATCACCGCGAGTGGCAAATTCTCAACAAGATGGCCATCAATAGGCTCTGCTACGACTTCAGGCAGCGCAAAAGGGCTGAAAGTCGTCATTGTCTGTGCCGGTAGTATCAGAAATGTACACCTCGTGCTTCGATAAAACTATGTCGTCTGATACTATGGCCATGGGATTCGTAGTGTCCATCTTTCTAGTACATGATGAAAGCATGACGTTTGTAACACGAACACATATACGTATAACAATCAATCATATAATCATATAAACATGTTAGTCAACAATAAACAATCAAACAATTCTCCTAGTGCCACTAGCCTCGCAGTCTCCTAGACTGACATTCCTAGTCCCACTAGCCAAATTCCTCCCAGTCTCTAAGACTACTCTATCATCCACCTCGACCTCTTAGATCGAGCCTCGGCCTCCAAGACCGAGCCTCAGCCTCCAAGACTGAGCCTATTCTCCCTAGTCTCACTAGCCATCTACCTCGATCTCTTAGACCGAGCCTCGGCCTCCAAGACCGAGCCTCAGCCTCCAAGACTGAGCCTATTCTCCCTAGTCTCACTAGCCATCTACCTCGATCTCTTAGATCGAGCCTCGGTCTCCAAGACCGAGCCTCAGCCTCCAAGACTGAGCCTATTCTCCCTAGTCTCACTAGCCATCTACCTCGATCTCTTAGATCGAGCCTCGGTCTCCAAGACCGAGCCTCAGCCTTCAAGACTGAGCCTAAAAATAAATAAATAAAATGTGCTCAACATTTGCTTGTAAAAACGTTTTGGATCTGGACTTAAGTGGTATGCAGTAAAAATGTTTTTGTGAGAGCCCTAGTGATCATAGTCTAGACTCGAGAAGGAATCCTAGTTCGCTATGATCAGAGCTCTGATACCAAGCTGTCACACCCTGGCTTTGCGGAAGCGTGTTTACTTTGGTGTGACTTCTTAATACCATAGCTTAACCATAACAAAGCTATATGAATAAAATCCATGCAAGATCATCCATTCAATTTAGTTTTAAAGTCTGAAAACAACAACATTGTTTTAACGGGAAAACACCCTAACAACCATAACCTTGTTCAACAATCTTTACAAACTTAAACATAACATAAACATGGTTTAAGGACTATGACTTGTTCAGGAAAGAGTCACATTCCCTAAACCCGGATGACCTCGTACTAGTGCAGCGGGAAAACGTGCCATACCGTGCCAGATCCTTTAATTCCCTGAAATACATGTAAGTTGAAAAATCAACAATAATGTTGAGCGAGTTCATGTGTGCGTGAGTAAATAAACCTTTGTATTTATCAAAATCCTGGTATGTAGCAAATAAGGAAAAAGAGATCACCAATGGTTTGCAAGGCCATTGATATGTGTGAAATGCAAGTAGGAAGGCTCAAACCTAGCAGATTTATTCGTCGGGTACAAAGTCATCCTGAGGTCCGTTATGCTGGGCCTGGGACTAGGCTCGCTACACCCAAATAGATCTATCGCTCCTGCCCCTCGGTCCTACCCTGAGGATTAATGACCTCAAGTTTCCGCCTACCTATTCACATGATCTAAGTAGTAACCCTCCTTACGCTAACCATACCATGTATAAAGTATTCATAATCAAAGTAACATGTATTTCAACCCCCGCAGTTTAGAAAACTGAAAACAGTTAAGAGAAAAGGGGGACAAAACTCACAGTCGGTGCGTCTCTACCAAGTATACTCCAAGTCAAGCAGCTGTGCAACGACCTACATGTACTAACTCTATTACACGGACGGCCGTGCCTTAGCTTTATGGTTTAGGTTTTTGGGAAATAGTTAGACAACTATTTCGTGTTTACATTCCGTGCATACTTGGTAATTATTTTCCTTCCCAAGGATGGGGGGATTTAATACATGTGTGTTCGTATATCTTGAAAATATATTATTAAGTCTCACTTAATATATATTTATTTCTAATTCCCAAAATATAAATATTTTTCTCAAAAATATTATATTTTTACTTCACAAAATTCTCCCAAAATAATACTTTGTCAAATATACGCGTTCATAAATATTTCCGTAAATTGCGTAAGTTACGTTTTAACGATCGAGTGGTAATAGTCATTACCGGTGTAACTTCTATATTTATCGTGAAAGCGTTCGTATTATTTTGGATTCGTTAATCGTTCGATAATATTATTTTTACCCTAAAAATAATATTTATACACATCACAAAATAATTGACAAGTGACGTTGTGAAAAAAAAATATATTTGCTAAATATATATTTATCACGTTTAATTTTGTGAAAATCCCACCTCCGATATTTGTAAATAAAGTCGTGGCGAAACTTATATTTTGAAAACATGTCGAAAAGTATTTCTAACACTTATAGTGAAAATAATTCTAAGTGTTAGGTTTTTGGAAAAATTTCGCCAGAGTTTCCTCTGTAACTGGAGTTGGCCACGCTTTCAAGCGTATCATTTTCTTTTACAAATCAATTCAACAATTTTCTTATTCAATCAAAACAACGTCCAACACAACAAACTAGTTAATATATATGTAAATCGCATAATTCACATGAACTTGTAGTGTTACTCAAAAATACGAAGTAAATCTCATTACTTTTAGCGGATCTTTATATAAAGCCATCCGATCTTGTAAAAACCTTACTTTTAAAGGAATCCCGTCTTTACATCTTGTAGATTTTACAAAAATTTTTATTTTGCCGAAACTTTTGTGCTACACAAGTGTTTACACACTTGTGTGTTCTAAAAATCATTCTAGTTATCCTAAGATCCGTCTTTAGAAAACATGATTTCTCTTGACACTCGGTCCTTTGAAAATACCACTTGTAGATACGTAGATCCGCTAGTTTTAAACACTATTTTACAAGTAAAAACGCTTTTACACAATTTCATGATTCGTGTGTGGTAGAGTTTCACCTTTTAACCCTTGTTTCATTCAAAACAACCTTATGTCATGATCCATGATCATGACCAACCCGGGTTAAATGATGATCCGAGCTACCACAACATAGATCGGGTCCAAATAACCACACAATTCAATTCTACAACATTTACACAACTTGTAAGCTTTTATCCATCATTTCAAGCATTCTTAGTAAACTTTAATGCTTCATTTTGTATGATTTCGAGTTTTAACCGTTACACATCATATTAACCACTTCAAAATAGTTCAAGTAAGTGATTTAAGCAACATACCACTAGCTCGA
This sequence comes from Helianthus annuus, assembly GCF_002127325.2. Taxonomy (NCBI): domain Eukaryota; kingdom Viridiplantae; phylum Streptophyta; class Magnoliopsida; order Asterales; family Asteraceae; genus Helianthus; species Helianthus annuus. The sequence continues at coordinate 95,072,940 of NC_035438.2, read as the reverse complement.
GGCTAAGGAAGAATCTAAGCGCAAAATGAGAGGATAAAAGCTAGAGAAAGAGGTCCTTCGCCTTCCGTTTGCACCAAGCCTCCTAATACGGGATCCTTAATTTTTGTATGCTCTTGGAATGTGAAGATAGAAACTCGAAAATGGATAGATGAGCAAGGGGGTGTTCGGCCAAAGTTGGAGCAAGAGAGAGAGAGAGTAGTTTGTGTGAAGTTGTGAAGTGAATGTAATCTTGTGCAAATGGTGTTACTTATAGGCAAAATTAGAGATCATGGACCAATGGTTTTCATGTCAAGTAGATATTAAGCACAAGGAAATAAAATAATCTAAATTGTACAAGGTGTGTCCCCCTCTAGTTGGGGACGGTTAGGAAGGGGGGGGGGGTCTTGGTTGGTTTTCAACTAATAGTTAGATATTAGTTAGGTTAACTTAGTTAAGTTTAGGGATTAACTCGGTTAGTTGTGTGTTGTGTTTTAAAGCGGCTGTTAGGGTATTCAGGGACCCTAACTGGCTCAGAAAAAGATCAATAATGTTAATGGCAATATTTTCATGTTCCGGGTATAGTCCGGTTGTTCGGTTGGATAGTAATCCGTTAAAGTGCTTAACAAAGCTTTAGAGTGTCGTTAATACCATTTTTAGTGACACAACTTATTCCCGACACTTTAGAAAGTGTCTAGTAATATTTTTCTCATGTTTTGGCACTTTATTAGTTAGCTAAAAGCTGAATTGTTAATTAAAGTGCTGAGTTCTGTGCTTAGTGTATGTCCTAGGCACATCCAGTCATTGTAACTTATCCCTAGAGACGCAGTTCTACAACCCTTGTTTCCCTACACTCACTATGGGTGTAGTAAAATCTTTCTGGCTCATACAGGCCTTAGAGGCAGTGTCTGCCTGATGCTGGCTTTATTAGCATGTTCAATAGGTTATCCGTTCATAGTGCTACTGTGCTTTTGTGCATCATGTTTGTCACTAGAGTTCAGTATGTAAATAATGTAGTGACGGTAATTAAAGTATGATGCAGGTATGTACAAGTATCAGAAGTGAAGTAGCAGTTCATCAGTAATTTCAAGTAAGCACAGTAATTAAGCAGCAATTAATTATTAATTAAACCGTACGGATACCTGATTTAGTGAGGGTTGTCACATTCTCCCCCCGTTAGAAGAATTTAGTCCCGAAATTTTAAGTTCTGCTCGTAGGAGCAGGGTTCTTAGGAAATAGGTGGGGATATTTCTCTTTCATCCGGTCCTCACGTTCCCAGGTGTATTCAGGACCATGTCTGGCATTCCAACGAACCTTGACGAGCTTGACACTGCTCCGGCGGGTCTTGTTCACTTTCCAATCCGTAACCTCAACGGGTTCTTCAATGAAGTGGAGCGTGTCGTCAACATGAATTTCGTCGGTAGGAATGACAACGGTATCTTGCGTTGGAGTCTTTCTCAAATTTGATACGTGGAACGTATCGTGAACTCCATTCAGTTCGGCAGGTAGATCCAACTTGTATGCTACGGACCCAATTCTTTCCAGAATTCTGAACGGGCCAATATACCGTGGATTCAACTTTCCACGCTTCCCGAAGCGTGCCACACCTTTCCAGGGTGATACCTTCAACAAAACCATATCTCCTACCTCAAATTCCAGAGGCTTCCTTTTTCGATCCGCGTAGGCTTTCTGACGGTCACGAGCCGCACTGATGCGATCTCGGATCTGTGCAATCTTATCTGTGGTTTCCTGGACCACATCAGGACCAACCAACTGTCTATCACCTGCGTCAGACCAACAAAGCGGTGATCTGCACTTGCGGCCATAAAGAGCTTCGAATGGCGCGACACCAATACTGGCGTGGTAGCTGTTGTTGTATGAAAATTCGACCAAAGGCAAATGCTTATCCCAGCTACCGCCCAAATCCATCACACATGCTCTCAGCATGTCTTCCAAAGTCTGTATCGTCCGCTCGCTTTGCCCGTCGGTCTGCGGGTGAAACGCGGTGCTCATATTCAATTGCGAGCCAAAAGCTTCTTGGAAGGATTGTCAAATCCTTGATACGAACCTTCCGTCTCTATCAGAGATGATTGAGAGAGGTACTCCATGGCGTGTAACAATTTCTCTCATGTAAATTTCGGCCAACTTGCTCGTATTATCTTTCTCTCTGATAGGTAAGAAGTGTGTTGACTTCGTTAATCGATCCACTATTACCCAAATAGTGTCATGGCCTTTTGGCGTTCTTGGCAACTTCGTAACAAAATCCATGGAGATTTGTTCCCACTTCCACTTGGGAATTTCTGGTTGTTGCAGAAGTCCTGAAGGCTTCTGGTATTCCGCTTTGACCTTAGCGCACGTTAAACATTTGCTCACATAAACAGCCACGTCGCCTTTCATCCTAGGCCACCAATAATAATCCTTAAGGTCCTGGTACATCTTATCCGCTCTAGGGTGGATAGAGTACCGAGATTTGTGAGCTTTATCGAAAATAACCTTCCTTAAACCTCCAAAGAAAGGAACCTAAATCCTTTTCTCAAAACATAACGTTCCTTCCCTGTTTGGTACCAATAGCTTCTCCATCCCACGGAGATATTCTTCTTCAAGGTTTCTTTCCTTGAGAGCTTCTTTCTGCGCGGCACGAATGCGCAAGGAAAGATCGGTCTGAATAATCATCTCTAAAGCCCTAACCCTTATGGGCTTGATCCTCTCCTTTCGGCTTAGGGCATCGGCGACCACATTCGCCTTCCCTGGGTGATACTTTATCTCGCAGTCTTAGTCATTCAACAGCTCTACCCATCGTCTTTGTCTCATATTCAACTTCTTCTGGTTGAATATATGTTGTAGACTCTTGTGATCTGTGAAAATTGTACACTTCGTACCATAAAGGTAGTGTCTCCAGATCTTTAATGCAAAATTCACTGCGCCTAGTTCCAAATCATGTGTGGTATAGTCCTTTTCATGTACCTTCAGCTGACGCGACGCGTAGGCAATAATCTTTTGGCGTTACATCAACACGCAACCCAATCCTTGACGTGAGGCGTCACAGTATACCACGAAATCATCCGTACCTTCTGGTAGTGCTAAGATTGGCGCGTTGCAGAGCTTTTCCTTCAATATCTGGAATGCTTCTTCCTGTTTGATTCCCCAATCAAACTTCTTATCTTTCTGTGTGAGGAGCGTCAATGGTTGAGCGATTTTTGAAAAGTTCTCAATGAACCTTCGATAATAGCCAGCCAAACCCAAGAATTGTCGAATCTCGGTTGGCGTCTTTGGCGTTTCCCAATTCTTGATCGCTTCGATCTTGGTTGGGTCCACATGAATCCCACCTTCATTTACCACATGTCCAAGAAATTGCACTTCTCGTAGCCAAAACTCGCACTTAGAGAACTTGGCATACAGCTGTTCCTTCTTCAGCAATTCCAGAATGGCCCTTAAATGTTGTTCATGCTCAGCCTTCGTCCTTGAATAAATCAAGATATCATCAATGAACACTATCACGAACTTATCCAAATACGGCTTGCAAACTCGATTCATCAAATCCATGAACACTGCAGGTGCGTTTGTTAACCCAAACGGCATAACGAGGAACTCGTAGTATCCATAACGAGTTCTGAAGGCTGTCTTCGGGATACTCTCCTCTTGTATCCTTAACTGATGGTATCCAGATCGAAGATCGATCTTTGAATAAAAGCTTGAGCCTTGCAGTTGGTCAAACGGATCATCAATCCTTGGTAGAGGGTATCTATTCTTGATCGTCAACTTGTTCAACTCCCGGTAGTCAATGCACATACGAAAACTACCGTCCTTCTTCTTGACAAACAAGACCGGAGCTCCCCAAGGAGAGAAGCTTGGTCGGATAAATCCCTTGTCTAACAACTCCTGAAGTTGTGTCGACAGTTCTTGCATCTCAGACGGAGCAAGTCTATAGGGTGCCTTAGCCACAGGCGCGGCGCCTGGAACTAAATCGATGCGAAACTCCACTTGCCTCTGAGGCGGCAATCCAGGCAAGTCCTCTAGGAAGACTTCTGGATATTCCCTCACGACAGGGATGTCTTCGATCTTCGGTTCTTCAGCTTTCTTATCCACAATGTGTGCCAGGAAGGCAACACATCCCTTCTGTAAACATTTTCGCGCTTTGAGGCAGCTGATAATCCTTAACGGCGTATCACGCTTCTCTCCGTGAACCACAATTGTCTCACCATCATTAGTTGGGATACGAACTACCTTTTCGTGACAAACTATCTCAGCCTTGTTACCTGATAACCAATCCATTCCTACCACCACGTCGAAGTTTCCCAACTGGACTGGTAGTAGATCCAGAGCAAACTCACGCTCTCCCAATTTGATCACACATCCTCTGATAACTTCATTGGCTCCTACCAGCTTTCCATTAGCCAATTCGATCGAGTATGGAACATCTAATTTACTAGCGGCTAAACCAAGCATATTCTTAAACTCTAACGACACGAAGCTATAATCGGCGCCAGTATCAAATAAAACAGATGCATAGCGTTGGTTTACAGGGAACGTACCAGTGACAACATTGGGATCCTGGCGCGCCTCCCTCGCTTCCATGTTGAAAACCCTTCCACGGGCTTGGTTCAACTCTGGGCAATTCCTCTTGTAATGCCCAAGATCACCACAGTTGAAGCATCCGGGCCTTTGCCCATTTCCACCACCATTTCCAACTTGATTGTTCCTCTGGTTACAATTCACAGCGCCCGCTTGATTTGCATTGTTAACTCGATTTCCATCACCTCCATTGTTCACTTGTGGGCGATTTCCATTTCCGCCCCGGTTGGTGTTTCTGTTTCCGAATCCTCCCTGGCCTCTCTGGCCAGCTATGGCCCAACAAGAATCCTTCAAGTGGCCAGTCTTTCCACAAGCTTCACAAACTTTCAAACCACAACGGCCAGAATGGTGGCGCTGGCAGGTATTACACTTGGGCTGGGTGCCCATGTATCCTTTTCCTTTCTTCCCACTACCAACTGCAACCTGAGCTGGCATGCTTGATTCTCCTTTCTTAACAACCCCACTAGTGCCTTGCTTGAAGTTCGAAAACTTTCGTTTGTTACCTCCGGATGACTCGGCGTGCGTCTCCTTGTCAGGTTTTGCAAGTTTTTCTAGTCTAATGACTTCCGTAAGGAGTGCCAAGCCCATCTTACTTGCAGCCATAGTTATTGGTGGCGTAGATGTTGTCATTAAGCTCAGGACTTTAGGTGCCAGTTCCCAAATGACATGTCCTAATTTCCGCAATTCTGGTTCTACCAAGTACGGAACGACTCGTGCCAAATCATGAAGTCTTTGCATGAATTCCTACATTTTTGGGCCTTCCATTATCAGACTCTGGAATTCACCTTCCAACCTCTGTGTTTCTGTTTGGGTGCAATAATTCTTACGCATTATTCCTTTCAACTCATCCCATGTTAACGCGTATGCTGTAGTTAGGCCCATTATTCGAACCTGAAGATTCCACCATAATCGAGCTCCATCTTGAAACAACTCAGTAACGTATGGGACTTGTTGCTCTGGCGTACAACCACTCATTCAAAAGATGGATTCCATACTTTCAATCCATTTCACAAAAGCTATGGCACCCCCAGTGCCGTCGAACTTCGGAGGCTTGTAATTGAGGAAGTGCCAGTAGGAACAACCGTTATTTTCTGAGGTGCCTCTGCTAGGTTCGGAGCGTAGGGCCTCGTGCTGTGCTATAGCTGCAGCAATTATCTTTTGAAGTTCCGCCTCTGAGGTGGGCATGCGCATTTCGCGTCTTGGTGGCATCTTCTAAAAGATGTTTCACGCAGGTTAGGTCATAGCAGGTGAAATGTACGTATGTATTCAACAATATCAGCACATAACATCTCATGTTATAGATAAATCAGCCACGTAACATCCCATGTCATAGAACATAAACAATAGATCACTGCGATTGCATTGCCACCAATCGAGACCAAAATGTAAGGTTTACAGGTACCCCAACTGTATCATACAACATTAATGACTTAGTAGGGGACGACCCTAGGCAAGTCGTGCGATCGCTGGACATGTTCAGGAATCTCTGGTTCGTCCATTTTCAAATTCCAGGACTCCATCTCAAGCTTCTGTTATTCCAGTCTTAGATCCATATTTCTCCTCAATCATTTCCTTGAGCTCGTCCCAGCTTAGTGCATAAGCAGCATCTGTACCAAGGGTCTGAATCCGAAGATCCTATCATGAGAGTGTGCCATCTAGAAATCACCCCGAGGTAAAGGTAACACTCTGTTGGGGCGAACAGTTAGTCATTCTTAGAATGGAGTCAATCTTTTCGGACCAACGAACAAATGCAATGGCGCTTCCTGTTTCGTCGAAGTTCAAAGGCTTGCAGTTTAGGAACTGCTTATAGGTGCGGTCAGTTGGGGGGGGGGGGTTATTCCCAGTAGTGCCATCGCTGTGCTTAAAGCGGAGAGCTTCATGTCGTGTAGCTGCCTGTGAGTTGCGTTTTTGCAGCTCGGCTTCTATCCTTGGCAACATACTGGTGTTTGTGTCATGCCTGGGTGGCATTCTCTTTTGCCGAAGTGGCATGAAGCGGGTTAGACATCATCTCAATTGTCTAGGAGATACATAGCACCATAAGCCATCATGTAATCACCCAATTTCACATGTAAATATACTTAATGTATGAGTGAGGAAATAAATTCTGAGTCCTTCACATAGGTTTGCCAATTTGGCTCGTTGCTTGAAATAGAATGAACTCGAGGCTACAGGTCATTAGTTATTTCCTGCTACATTGGTTTTCATTAGCTTGACTCGCAGAGTCCACCGGGATTTCTGTGCACTACAAGTCGTTATTACGTGGGCCCCCGTAATAATAAATTATCTTGCACAGTTACCCCATATTTTCTCTCGTCCAAGCAAATGATCACCCAAGGCGCAACAGCAGGTGCATCGGCATGAACAAGGTCATGCTCCAATGCGGGGTCAAGAGCAACGCCTGGCTCAGGGCCACGGCTGGCTCCGGATCAACAAACTCCATCTCAAAAATCAGCTGGATCAACCATCACAGGGGGTTGCAGGATCCTCTGGTCTAAGTGTATGAACTCAAGGTCATGGTCTGGATCAAAACCAGGTGGAAGAACAGGATCACCCTTAATACTGTGATCAACTCAAAGCTGTGTGCGGGAAATGGTGCAGCTAATGATGCCGTATCAGGGTCGGCGTCGTGTGAGTTGTGCTGCACTCCCTGTATATGCGAAAATGCGGATGTCGGAAACTCAATGAGTCTGGGACAGGGGAATGGGCATGAGTTTCCCTCGCAGGAGCGTCCGCAAGCAGTAGGCTAATACCAGCAGCAATAGGGCCCCGCCCTCGAATGGGTCCTCCTCTAGTAGATCGTTATCGTCGACAGAGGCCACGTCGGGGGGGGGGGGCATATCAACATCAGGATCAGCGACAAGGGGCACAGGAGCAGGGATCATCGCAAGTGGAAATTCTCAACAAGATGGCCATCAGTAGGCTCTGCTACGACTTCAGGCAGCGCAAAAGGGCTGAAAGTCGTCATTGTATGTGCCGGTAGTATCGGAAATGTACACCTCGTGCTTCGATAAAACTATGTCGTCTGATACTATGGCCATGGGATTCGTAGTGTCCATCTTTCTAGTACATGATGAAAGCATGACGTTTGTAACACGAACACATATATGTATAACAATCAATCATATAATCATATAAACATGTTAGTCAACAATAAACAATCAAACAATTCTCCTAGTCCCACTAGCCTCCCAGTCTCCTAGACTGACATTCCTAGTCCCACTAGCCAAATTCCTCCCAGTCTCTAAGACTGCTCTATCATCCACCTCGACCTCTTAGATCGAGCCTCAGCCTCCAACACCGAGCCTCAGCCTCCAAGACTGAGCCTATTCTCCCTAGTCTCACTAGCCATCTACCTCGATCTCTTAGATCGAGCCTCGGCCTCCAAGACCGAGCCTCAGCCTCCAAGACTGAGCCTATTCTCCCTAGTCTCACTAGCCATCTACCTCGATCTCTTAGATCGAGCCTCGGTCTCCAAGACCAAGCCTCAGCCTCCAAGACTGAGCCTATTCTCCCTAGTCTCACTAGCCATCTACCTCGATCTCTTAGATCGAGCCTCGGTCTCCAAGACCGAGCCTCAGCCTTCAAGACTGAGCCTAAAAATAAATAAATAAAATGTGCTCAACATTTGTTTGTAAAAACGTTTTGGATCTGGACTTAAGTGGTATGCAGTAAAAATGTTTTCGTGAGAGCCCTAGTGATCATAGTCTAGACTCGAGAAGGAATCCTAGTTCGCTATGATCAGAGCTCTGATACCAAGCTGTCACACCCTGGCTTTGCGGAAGCGTGTTTACTTTGGTGTGACTTCTTAATACCATAGCTTAACCATAACAAAGCTATATGAATAAAAACCATGCAAGATCATCCATTCAATTTAGTTTTAAAGTCTGAAAACAACAACATTGTTTTAACGGGAAAACACCCTAACAACCATAACCTTGTTCAACAATCTTTACAAACTTAAACATAACATAAACATGTTTTAAGGACTGTGACTTGTCCAGGAAAGAGTCACATTCCCTAAACCCGGATGACCTCGTACTATTGCAGCGGGAAAACGTGCCATACCGTGCCAGATCCTTTAATTCCCTGAAATACATGTAAGTTGAAAAATCAACAATAACGTTGAGCGAGTTCATGTGTGAGTGAGTAAATAAACCTTTGTATTTATCAAAATCCTGGTATGTAGCAAATAAGGAAAAAGAGATCACCAATGGTTTGCAAGGCCATTGATATGTGTGAAATGCAAGTAGGAAGGCTCAAACCTAGCAGATTTATGCGTCGGGTACAAAGTCATCCCGAGGTCCGTTATGCTGGGACTGGGACTGGGCTCGCTACACCCAAATAGATCTATCGCTCCTGCCCCTCGGTCCTACCCTGAGGATTAATGACCTCAAGTTTCCGCCTACCCATTCACATGATCTAAGTAGTAACCCTCCTTACGCTAACCATACCATGTATAAAGTATTCATAATCAAAGTAACATGTATTTCACCCCCGCAGTTTAGAAAACTGAAAACAGTTAAGAGAAAAGGGGGACATGAACTCACAGTCGATGCGTCTCTACCAAGTATACTCCAAGTCAAGCAGCTGTGCAACGACCTACATGTACTAACTCTATTAGACGGACGGCCGTGCCTTAGCTTTATGGTTTAGGTTTTTGGGAAATAGTTAGACAACTATTTCGTGTTTACATTCTGTGCATACTTGGTAATTATTTTCCTTCCCAAGGATGGGGGGATTTAATACATGTGTGTTCGTATATCTTGAAAATATATTATTAAGTCTCACTTAATATATATTTATTTCTAATTCCCAAAATATAAATATTTTTCTCAAAAATATTATATTTTTACTTCACAAAATTCTCCCAAAATAATACTTTGTCAAATATACGCGTTCATAAATATTTCCGTAAATTGCGTAAGTTACGTTTTAACGATCGAGTGGTAATAGTAATTACCGGTGTAACTTATATATTTATCGTGAAAGCGTTCGTATTATTTTGGATTCGTTAATCGTTCGATAATATTATTTTTACCCTAAAAATAATATTTATACACATCACAAAATAATTGACAAGTGACGTTGTGAAAAAAAAAATATATTTGCTAAATATATATTTATCACGTTTAATTTTGTGAAAATCCCACCTCCGATATTTGTAAATAAAGTCGTGGCGAAACTTATATTTTGAAAACATGTCGAAAAGTATTTCTAACACTTATAGTGAAAATAATTCTAAGTGTTAGGTTTTTGGAAAAATTTCGCCAGAGTTTCCTCTGTAACTGGAGCTGGCCACGCTTTCAAGCGTATCATTTTCTTTTACAAATCAATTCAACAATTTTCTTATTCAATCAAAACAACGTCCAACACAACAAACTAGTTAATATATATGTAAATCGCATAATTCACATGAACTTGTAGTGTTACTCAAAAATACGAAGTAAATCTCATTACTTTTAGCGGATCTTTATATAAAGCCATCCGATCTTGTAAAAACCTTACTTTTAAAGGAATCCCGTCTTTACATCTTGTAAATTTTACAAAAATTGTTATTTTGCCGAAACTTTTGTGCTACACAAGTGTTTACACACTTGTGTGTTCTAAAAATCATTCTAGTTATCCTAAGATCCGTCTTTAGAAAACATGATTTCTCTTGACACTCGGTCCTTTGAAAATACCACTTGTAGATACGTAGATCCGCTAGTTTTAAACACTATTTTACAAGTAAAAACGCTTTTACACAATTTCATGATTCGTGTGTGGTAGAGTTTCACCTTTTAACCCTTGTTTCATTCAAAACAACCTTATGTCATGATCCATGATCATGACCAACCCGGGTTAAATGATGATCCGAGCTACCACAACATAGATCGGGTCCAAATAACCACACAATTCAATTACTACAACATTTACACAACTTGTAAGCTTTTATCCATCATTTCAAGCATTCTTAGTAAACTTTAATGCTTCATTTTGTATGATTTCGAGTTTTAACCGTTACACATCATATTAACCACTTCAAAATAGTTCAAGTAAGTGATTTAAGCAACATACCACTAGCTCGAGGATAGGGAAGAATCTAAGCACAAAATGAGAGGATAAAAGCTAGAGAAAAAGGTCCTTCGCCTTCCGTTTGCACCAAGCCTCCTAATACGGGATCCTTAATGTTTGTATGCTCTTGGAATGTGAAGATGGAAACTCGAAAATGGATAGATGAGCAATGGGGTGTTCGGCCGAAGTTGGAGCAAGAGAGAGAGTAGTTTGTGTGAAGTTGTGAAGTGAATGTAATCTTGTGCAAATGGTGTTACTTATAGGCAAAATTAGAGATCATGGACCAATGGTTTTCATGCCAAGTAGATATTAAGCACAAGGAAATAAAATAATCTAAATTGTACAAGGTGTGTCCCCCTCTAGTTGGGGACGGTTAGGAAGGGGGGGGGTCTTGGTTGGTTTTCAACTAATAGTTAGATATTAGTTAGGTTAACTTAGTTAAGTTTAGGGATTAACTCGGTTAGTTGTGTGTTGTGTTTTAAAGCGGGTGTTAGGGTATTCAGGGACCCTAACTGGCTCAGAAAAAGATCAATAATGTTAATGGCAATATTTTCATGTTCCGGGTATAGTCCGGTTGTTCGGTTGGATAGTAATCATTTAAAGTGCTTAACAAAGCTTTAGAGTGTCGTTAATACCAGTTTTAGTGACACAACTTATTCCCGACACTTTAGAAAGTGTCTAGTAATATTTTTCTCATATTTTGGCACTTTATTAGTTAGCTAAAAGCTGAATTGTTAATTAAAGTGCTGAGTTCTGTGCTTAGTGTATGTCCTAGGCACATCCAGTCATTGTAACTTATCCCTAGAGACGCAGTTCTACAACCCTTGTATCCCTACACTCACTATGGGTGTAGTAAAATCTTTCTGGCTCATACAAGCCTTAGAGGCAGTGTCTGCCTGATGCTGGCTTTATCAGCATGTTCAATAGGTTATCCGTTCATAGTGCTACTGTGCTTTTGTGCATCATGTTTGTCACTAGAGTTCAGTATGTAAATAATGTAGTGACAGTAATTAAAGTATGATGCAGGTATGTACAAGTATCAGAAGTCAAGTAGCAGTTCATCAGTAATTTCAAGTAAGCACAGTAATTAAGCAGCAATTAATTATTAATTAAACCGTACGGATACCTGATTTAGTGAGGGTTGTCACAGGTTCTCCTCTTAACCACTCTCCGGCGTGAGAATAAGTATGTATTTTGAGGAATAAGTGTGTGATTAATAGTGAGAGAGCAATGAGCAGAATGGTTAAATCTGTAGGTGGAGACTCCTATTTATAACCGGAGTAGTGAGGAAGGAGATGGGTTGATAGACCGTGGGCCTAGAGTCGACAACAAACTAGTAATATCCGTCATTCTATAATAACTTCTTACACTTCTTATGTTTTTAATTTTTGTACTATAACTTAACTGTATCTTTAAATATGTGTACAATGTGAGATAAAAGTATTTATAGTAAGTTTTTACCAAAATCACTTTTCCCGTACTAGTAATATGATTAGCATTTGTCTTTAGGTACATGTTAAAGCGTAACTAGGGCTGTAAACGAACCGAACGTTCAGCGAGCAGTTCATGAACCGTTCGGGGGGAAGTTCGTTTATGGTCGTTCGTTTAATAAACGAACGAAGATGAACAGGAAATTTCGTCCGATTAGTTAAATGAACGAACATGAACAGAGGTCTCGTTCGTTCGATTGTGTTCGTGAACGTTCGGTAAGGTGTTCGTGAACGTGTTCGTGAACATGTTCATGAACATTCGTTGATTTGTGTTCGTTACGTTCGTATGTTTGTGTTTTAATTGAAGATCTTTGTACTTTTTTATATTTTATTTGTACTTTTTATATTATTAAACTTTTATTATTTTATTACCCTAACAATTAAACTAGGAAACCCACTTTCACCTTGTTTGTGCATCATTTCCCTTTCATTTCTCATTATATACATCGGCGAATACGATCGACCTCCGTTCCAAAATAAGGGATTCAAGTTCGAGTGCTACTCTCTAGGCCATCTATCTTTATCCTTCGTCGCGTTCGCCAAATTTATTTGTGTTTGTTTGTGTTTGTGAACCGTTCGCGAACACGCTTATTTCCTTAATGAACGAACACGAACATAAAATCTCGTTCGGTAAGTGTTCATGAACCGTTCGTGAACACATTTATTTCCTTAATGAACGAACACGAACAAGGCCTTGTTCATGTTCGTTCGGTTCGCTTACAGCCCTAAGCGTAACTATGAAAATCAGTTTATTTCAATAAGAATTTTTATTAAATAATTACAAATTAAATATATATAATCCAACGTCTAAATTCTAATCTATACTACTGTCAACTTTAAATTACTGCATTCTTATTGTGTGTTAAATTAAAGAAATTTAGTTTCAGTAACTTACTCCAAACATGGCGTTGGTTAACGTAGACACACGCTACCCCAACCCACCCTATCAACTTCGGTTCAAAGTAGGGATGAGAATAGATCGGGTATTGGTAATCCTATATCCGGTTATAAAATCATGTTTCATACCTGAGCTAATACCCGTCAGGTATTTATCGGATAATTACCTATCAGGTATCGGGTATACCCAATAAATCACTAATAGACAAAGGTTAATGGAAAATAAAAATATAAATTAAAAAATTCGGGCATATGATCGGGTTTATAGTTCGGATAAACGGGTATGTGGTTTCGGGTAATCGGGTTGGGTATCACCTAATCCCATACCCGACCCATACCCGCAAAAATTTTTAAAACTAATACCATACCCGGCCCAATACCCGTCAAATATCGGGTATACCCGTCCCATTTGTGTCGGGTTTCGGGTATACCCGTTGGACTCGGGTATTTTTGTCACCCCTAGCTTTTTTTCGTATTTTAATTTCTGGTTTCTTTTAGTTAATTTTTAATTTAGATTTTTTGTTTTGTTTTCCCCAACCTGTGTTTTGATTCTGTTTTGTATGTTAGTTTATTTGTTTAACTTTTTATTTTACTCTGAAAAAAAATTCCTATCGTCTTTATACTACAAATTTTAACACTACTATTTTTTAATTAATTGAACGGCAAATTTGGATCACTGATGAATCATTGAAGTATTATCGTGCCAGCAGCAGAACTACCCGATCATATCCATCTCCACTAGGCATAATCCCAAAGAAAATCTAATAAATATGAAAAACCACAAATTACGACTACAAGTACAAAAAAACTACGTGCCCGTCGCATGCATGCTCAAAAATTCAACGATTAGATCATCATTTTGATTTTAGATACAAAATAACAATACTTTTTTTTTTATTATTATATACGTTTTCCTTAAAGATAATATAATTTATCATGTAAATTCAACAATTAGATCATCGCTTAGATTTTAGATACAAAAATAACAATATTTATTATTATAATATTGCAATCTACTTACAGATAATGTAATTTATCATGTATAAAATTAATATGTCGGTTTTTGTCACCAAGTATTTAGGCATCTAGTGTCCATAGGTTTGATCAATACATATTTGCACTATAAATACCCCCTAGATATCAATATTTCCTATTAATCGATCCAAAATGGAAAAAAGCATGAAAGCTTATTTTGTTATTCTTTTTGTGGTCATCCTAGTATTTCATCCAGGTTAGAAATAAACATTTTAGGAAGATGATATAAGTTAATAATTGCTCAAAATGTATCGTGCTCAAATTGTCATACCTGAGTGATGTTGTTAGTTATATAATCTGATTTCTTTTATGTTATTGAAGGTATGGTGGTGACAGCTAAAAAAGAGACAACGAAACTATGTGACAAGAGAAGCAAGACATGGTCCGGGTTCTGTGAGATCTCCAAGAATTGTGATAAACAATGTCGAGACTGGGAGGGGGCAGCTCACGGAGCTTGTCATCGTCAGGGATTGGGAATGGCCTGCTTTTGCTACTTCAATTGTTAGAATGCTACAGGGCCAATCAAGATGATGCATCATGAGTTTTATATGTCTACCTGTAACTTGTATACCTCTCTCTCTATATAAACATAAGTCATAGATTTCAATAATGTGGTTATAATGAATAAAAATAAGTGATGGATTTGATGAATGTGGTGATAATGAGTAAAAGTGTTTATAATATATAAAGTATCCTTGTTTAAGATTGTTTTTCTATTGTTATAATTCTTTTGAGATAAATTATCCAAATATAATTGTTTTTAAATAGTTTCTTTGTTCCAAAAGGTTGCAATATTTAATTTTACACTTTAGTTTAATTTAATGAGAGTGGACAAAGTTTCTCTTTTGCTTAAAGTTTTAGAAAAAAAAAAAAGAAAAAGAAAAAAACACATTTCATTGGAACATCTCCTCCCCCCCCCCCCCCCCCCCCCAACCGTCAAGGGTGTTTCTGGTTAGGTTGTCAGTAGTGACAATGTTTTACTATTATACATAAAAGCAGACCATTATTATTATTTTAAACCAAAGTTCATGAGATATTTTGCCCTAAAATTAGAAAACAAGGCTTCTGAAAATTGCGGAAATAACGATCACATGTGCATCATCTGCTAAACATGTTAGAAAATTGGGATTGATGGCAGTGGCAACAACAACGTCAGATCCGACAGCCAAGTGTTGTTCAAGATATGGAATGGATCCATCGATGTAACCAAACAAGGTTGTTGGTAGTAATGAATGACTTGATCATTGTTTTTCAGTAGCAATAATTTGTTGGGGAGAAAGTGAAGACAAATTAACTTGTGAGAATTGCCAGAATTCTTCTCAACTGTGGAAAAAGTGACTGTTGCCGTACTTGTACTTAAGATGATTTTTTTTTTTTTTTGAACGGCATGTACTTAAGATGAATTGTTTGTTCAAACAAGAAAAGTTTGTTAATCAAAAGTTAAACGAATGAATCAAAGTTGTGAATAAATTTTTAACGGGAAAATTGTAAATATTATTTTATCTTGAAAGAAAGAAAAATGCACTGGTTGCATGGGAAAAGGTCACTCACCATAAGAAAAATGGAGTTTTGGGTTTAAACAAATTAGAAGTTGTGAACACGTCCCTTTTGGTTAAATGGGGATGGAGATACAAGACGGAAGAAAGTAACTTTGAAAAAAAGTGACCGATGCTCTCCACTCGAGTAGGATGGGATGGGAATGTATTCCTTTTAAAAAATCGCTCCCCGAAATGTGGAACAATATCGCAAAGAACTTTATTAACACAAGGGTGGGAGGTCATCCCTTAAGGAATTTTATGAAAGGTTCAATTGGAAATGGTGAGAATGTTGCCTTTTGGCTAGATACATGGCTTCTGGACGAACCGCTCAAGATCGCTTTTCCCGACTTGTTTAGAATGGAAGTTGATAAGCGATGTACAGTGGTCGAGAGGATCAACAATCAGAGCAGCGATGGTGTTTTTAACTGGTGGTGCTGGAAATCTGATCTGTCAACGGCAGCCTTACAATCCAGCCTTGAGTAGTTAATCGGGTCGCTTAACGAGGTTCAGATTTCGACAGGTAAGGACCGATGGAAGTGGTCTTCTGATTCGACAGGTATTTTCTCGGTTAAAGCTGTAAAAAACTGTTAAAAGAGGATTCTGTGTTGGAGAATAGTTTCGTTATGGATTGGTGTAACTGGTTACCCGCCAAAGTTAACATACATGCATGGAGGATGGAGATGAACAAAGTTCCTACTGCTGAAGCTTTAAAGAAAAGAAATATTGGTATTGGAGACTCGTCGTGCCCCTTATGTAACGCCGAAGAAGAAATGACCGATCATTTGTTTATCGCTTGCTATATTGCATCGACTGTGTGGAACGGAGTGAGCTCATGGTGCAAAATTCCTATCATCTTCGCGTTTTCTCTTCAAGATCTCCTTACTTTTTTCAAAGATCTCGTTGTGTCGGAGAAGAAAAAGGAAGCGATTCATGGTATTATTATGATAGCTTGCTGGAGTATGTGGCGAGCTAGGAATAATGCCAAATTTTCTAATTCTCCGGTTAGAATAGAAAGCATCATTAGTGAAATTAAGGCATTGGGTTTTCTTTGGTTTTCTATTAGATCGAAGTATAAAGGGTTAGAGTGGAAGGATTGGAGTTCCTTTGTAAATATGTAACTGTGTAATTTTCTGGTTGTCGGCCCGGCTTGGGTCGGCGTTTTTTCGTTAATGAAGTTTTACCTTTCAAAAAAAAAAAGTCAAAACAAGTGGGATTCTCGCAGGCCTTTGGTCATTATCGGTCTAGCTTATTACAGTACTAGTATGATACCGGCACTCGACATATCAATCGTTGTCAATCGATAAGTATTTACATCGATTGAAAACCCATAAAATGAATACCCGTACCGGTACCGGTGTTGTTTGGTCGGTATCGGTCCGTTACGATACTGGTATCGTACAGACACTCGATATAGCTTGTTGTCGCAACCCCCGTCCCCTAACAACCCGGGAACGGGCGGCCGTGGCCAGTTTTGGTAGTATCTGTGTTTATCCATTTTGGCAGCGGAAATTACATCAGGACCGTAGTTAGAAAATAATTTATCAGAGTAAAATACCACACTTTTATAATATTAAACATGTGGGAAAATCCCAAGTTTCAGGTACACACATTTTCATAGGGATAAACCCTATTTTATTTAAATAAAACATCTCTTTCTTTTAGGTAATTTTATAGCCACTTTTCCAAGCCTTCAGTACTGTCCAGCTGGCTTCTATTTGGCTTTTACATTTTGTTACCTGAAACGCGTTTAAAACATTTTGTCAGTGGGAAATAGTGGTGAGTGAATCTCAATTTAATCAAGTTAAGTAAAACCATTGTACAGTATTGAGGGCGGTCGCGCAATTACATTTGTTTCCATCTATTCAATTACCACCCACGGTACTGTTAACCCGACTTGTGGAAACGTTACTCCTCGTAAGGTAGTAACAAATTTTGTATACAAAACCCCAACATACCGACGATAATTGTTGAATACAAATACTCAATAACTGTTTAATATATTATTAATTGTGTGAGTATTTGTAAAAACAATTTGCAAAAAGGAGATTACTCACATTGCTGTCTTAGGTTTTCTGTAAGGATTTCCTGGTGACTATCTATAATTTACACAAATGCACACGCGTTAGTATAATAACCCAATATTTACATTAGTAATACCCTCCCAGAGACGGCATTCCAACGACTACGTCGGGCAGAACCACGACAGCCGTTACGGAACCCTTGATCAATCGGGCAACGTATCTAATACGTAACCGGGGTTATGATACTTACAACGGAGCAGAACTTCGTTATTTAGGGGGTATTATGCCTAAAAATTACTTCTACACTTAAGAAATTCGAGAGGGAAAGAAAGGAATGAGCGACTAGAGACTGAAGCCGAATGCACCTATTTATAGGTGACCTTTCGCCTTCCCTCGCGGCCCGCGTAAGACGTAGCCAAAGGCTACGCGGCCCGCGACGTAGGGGTGTAGAGTCTAGGGTTGCTGATTCGCCGGATATAGCTTCGACATGATGTTAACACGTGGCACGCTAGGGTGTCGCCCTGACTTTGGGTTGTCGCGCCCCGCGTAGGTCAATGGGGTGGCTTACGCGCCCCGCGATAGACCATTACAATTTGTTTTTAATTAATTTTTATAAAAATAAAGGTATTCGGGGTCCGTTTTCGTATATGGGGTGTATTTTAGGACATATTGGGGTATTCTAATTATATTAGGGATGCCGAAAATTATTTTGTAGGGTTGTTATTCCTCCCCACCTTGTTTTAGAGCTCGTCCTCGAGATCTACTGGAACAGGTGTAGATATTTCCTTTGCATTTCTGATTCAAGCTCCCATGTATACTCTGGTCCTCTTTTGGAGTCCCATTTCACTTTGACTAGAACTAATCTCTTGTGTTTGAGATTCTTAACTTTCCTGTCTTCAATTTGTAATTGTCTTTCTACAAATTTTAATTGCTCATTTACCTCTATATCTTTAAGAGGTACTACCAGTGATTCATCAGCTAAGCATTTCTTGAGATTAGATACATGAAATACATCATGTATTCCTGCCATTTCTTCTGGCAGTTGTAGATGATAGGCTACAGGTCCTATTCTTCTCATAATCTCAAAAGGTCCAACATACTTGGGGCTTAGCTTTCCCCTTTTGATGAATCTTACCACTCCTTTCCAAGGAGAGACTTTCAATAAGACTTTGTCTCCTGCCTGAAATTCTAACGGTTTGCGTCTGTTATCAGCGTAGCTCTTTTGTCGATCACGTGCTGCTTTCAGTTGTTCCTTGACTTGAATGATTTTGTCGGTTGTTTCTTGCACTATTTCAGGTCCAGATAGTTGCTTTTCCCCAATTTCTGCCCAACAGACTGGGGTTCGGCACTTTCGTCCATAAAGTGCTTCGAATGGTGCAGCATTGATACTTGTGTGATAGCTGTTATTATAAGAAAATTCTATTAAGGGTAATTATTCATCCCAATTACCTCCGAAATCAATTACACAATCTCTAAGCATGTCCTCCATTGTCTGAATTGTCCTTTCGCTTTGTCCGTCTGTTTAAGGATGATAAGTTGTGCTTAGATTTAACTTGGTGCCCATGGCTTTTTGAAACTTGTCAAAAAATGAGAGGTAAAACGACTATCCCTATAAAAAACAATTGATAAAGGAATTTCATGTAATGAAACTATTTCATTTACATACAACTTAGCTAACTGTTCCATACTGAAAGTTTCCTTCATTGGTAGGAAATGAGCTGACTTAGTTAATCTGTCTACAATCACCCAGATTGTATCATTACCTTTTCTTGTTTTAGGTAATTTGGTAACATAATCCATTGTTATCAATTCCCATTTCCATACTGGCATTTCTAACTGCTGCAATAAACCTGAGGGTTTCTGATGTTCAGCTTTGACTTGTGAACAAGTTAAACACTTAGAAACATAAGCAGATATATCCTTTTTCATTCCTATCCACCAAAAATTCTTTCTTAAATCCTGATACATCTTATTACTTCCAGGATGCATCGTATACTTAGACTTATGGGCTTCTTCTAATACACGGTGACGTAAGTTTCCTAATTTAGGTATCCACATTATTTTCTTATGGAATCTCCAAATTCCATCTGTTCCTTGTTCTAATTCCTTAACCATTATTTCAATTTTTTCGTATCATCCTTGATTACTGATTCTTGTGCTTCTAATCTGTTCATTTAAATCTACTTGTAGATTTAATTTAAGAGAACGCACTCTTTTTGGCTTTTCATGATACTTTCGACTTAAAGCATCAGCCACTACATTAGCCTTTCCTTCATGATACTGGATATTACAATCATAATCGCTAAGTATCTCCATCCAGCGTCTTTGTCTCATATTCAACTCTTTTTGTCCGAAAACATACCTTAAACTCTTATGGTCGGTGAAAATGGTAAACTTACTACCGTAAAGGTAATGTCTCCAAATCTTAAGGGCAAAAATTATAGCTCCTAATTCCAAATCACGGGTTGAATAATTCTCTTCATGATTCTTAAGTTGCCTAGATGCATAAACTATAACCTTTTGACGTTGCATCAACACACATCCATAACCTAGTATGGGTGCATTTATTAGTCTTCAGTTTTGGTCCTAAAAGCTTCTTCCTGTTTTGCTCCCCATTCAAACTTAACAGATTTACAAGTTAGCTTAGTCAAGGGAATGGCTATTCTAGAAAAATCTTGAATAAATCTTCTATAATATCTGGCAAATCCTAAGAAACTTCTAACCTCGGTTGGTGACTCAGGGGTTTTCCATTTGGTAATCGCCTCGATCTTGGTGGGATCCACATGAATTCCTTCATGATTAACTAGATGTCCAAGAAATTGTACCTGTTCTAACCAAAATTCGCATTTTGAAAACTTTGCATAAAGCTTTTCTTTTCCTAATAAACTTAGAAGTGCGTGCAAATGCTTTGCATGTTCCTCTTTACTCTTAGAGTAAATAAGAATATCATCTATAAAGACAATTATGAATTTTTCCAAATATGGCTTACATATGCGGTTCATCATGTCCATAAATGCAGCTGGGGCATTGGTTAAACCAAATGGCATGATAGTAAATTCATAATGGCCGTACCTTGTTCTAAAAGCGGTCTTAGGAATGTCCTCTTCCTGTACCTTTAATTGATAATATCCTGACCTTAAATCGATTTTAGAGAAAAATCGAGCTCCTTGCAATTGATCGAACAGATCATCGATTCTTGGTAATGAGTACTGATTTTTAATCGTGACCTTGTTCAATTCACAGTAATCAATGCACATACGCATAGATCCGTCTTTCTTCTTAACGAATAAGATTGGTGCTCCCCCAGGTGATGAACTTGGCTGTATGAATCCTTTATCCAACAATTCATCCAACTGTTTCTTTAGTTCCTGCATTTCTGCGGGTGCCAAACGGTAAGGTGCTTTGGCAATTGGTGCTGTCCCTAGTAGCAGATGGATTCTAAATTCGACTTCTCTGTCTGGCGGTAATCCTGGTAATTCTTCTGGAAACACGTCTGGAAACTGGGATACCACTGGAATATCTTTCAGTTCTTTTCCTTTAGTGTTAGTGATTATAGAAATCAAATACACTAATGACCCTTTTCTTATATAACTTGCTGTTTTCATCACAGCGATGAATTTTGTGGATCTAGATGGCTTATCTCCTTTAAATGTGATCTTTTCACCCCTTGGTGAATTTACTTGAATTGACTTTTGATCACATAAAATACTGGCTTTATTGGCTATTAACCAATCCATTCCTAATACAACATCAAATCCTGCCAGATTCATTGGGTAAAGGTTTGCAATAAACTTTTGTTTTAAAATTCTATTCTTGTTCCCTGCAAGATTTCAGAAATCCTAACGGTTTCCCCATTTGCTGTCTCTACTAGATATTCTTGCGGGAGTTTAGTTAATGGTTGATTGAGAAGTTTGCAAAATTAAGTATTAATAAAACTTTGGTTTGCACCAGAGTCAAATAATACTTTAGCAAAAATATCGTTAACTCAAAACGTACCGGCTATCACGTCCGGAATTATCTTGGCCTCATCTGCCGTTAGAACAAATGATCTGGCATTTTTGGTAGTCTTATTGCCCATGGCTGGAACTAGTTTTGGACAATTCGACTTGATGTGACCTTTTTCTCCGCAGTTGAAGCACATCCCATTATTAGGTTTCCTCCTGCAATCTTCTTCCTTGTGCCCTGGTATCTTACAGAAATTGCAGTAAGTGGAGCATTTTCCCGAATGCTTCTTCTTGCAAGCCTTGCAGTAGGGTGCAGAGGTAGAACCTACATTTCTCCCACGGTTGGAATTTCCATAACGAAATTCTTGGGTAAGCCTTTGAGCTAGGTTTCTCCTCTGGTCTTCTTCTCGAGTACGCACTAATTCATCAGTCAAGGTATTGGCTAGTTCTACAGCTTCTTCTATAGTCTGTGGTCTAGCTGCCTTGACTACATGCCTAATCTCTCCGATTAATCCCCAGACGTAACGAGAGATTAATACTGGTTCTGGTGATGCACGGGTTGGTACTATTCTAACATAATCAAAGAATGTAGTATTATACCCCTTACTATCCACTCCAGTCATTCTAAGGTTTAAGAACTTATTTGCTATCTGTTCTTTTTCATTGGGAGGGCAGAATTTCCTTTCTACCATATTCTTAAATTCTTCCCATTCTATATTGTAAACCCTGTCACTTTCTCTAGACTGGAGGATAGTGTTCCACCATTCTAAGGCTGGGTTCTTAAACAGATTGGAAGCAAACATTATCTTATCCTCTTCCGCATACTTGCTTATTTTTAAGACTGCCTCAGTCTTTTCTATCCAGCGTAGAGCTGCAATGGGTCCTTCATTGCTTGAGAATTCTATTGGTTTGCAGGACCAGAATTCCTTGTAAGAACAACCATAAGATATGGTTCTTCTTCTTTTGGGAATGGGCACTTGAAGTATAGGTCCATTGTTTACGCTGTGTTCCGGTTCAGTTGGTCGCTTACTGCTATGTTTACTTTTATTATCTGCTTCCCTAACTGTTTTGATAATAAATGGCATTGCATCTATTATCCCTTGTGCCACTATGTGTTGGATGGAACTGTTATTGTCATTCTGGTTTTCCTGGTTCACTTCTGTGACAAATGGCAATAAACCGGCAATTCCGTACAAACTAATCACTATTTTATTTACATAATCTCATGCATTTAGCGTAATTTAATTACGTAACAGTGTCGTTAATTGGATAACAAGGTTAGGACAAGGAAACAATGCTAAAACATATGTTGGTTTTCGCCACATTGCGAAATCAGGCAAACAATGTCCTAAAAGTGTTGGTAGAAAGTGCCACGTGCACTATTCATGGTTACACTATTTATGCCAGCAAACCGTAAAATCAGACCGAAACACTGAAAAATGACACTCGGATAACATAACTGAGTCCATTTATATAAGAAAACATTATTATGAAAACACATCTTGCAAAGAAATAAGACTTTCCAGTATAACGCCCTAATCTCAAAAATGTCTATTTCGGCTAAAAATATAGCACTTTTAACTTGTCCGAACCTATAACAAAGCATTTCCGGGACTTCGGAATTATGTCACTTGATGAAAAACACACTAAAACATTTTAAGGATATCAATGAGATGACCAGAATCATAAGCTTCCGATACCATATCGCTATACACTTAACTAGTCCGTTATCGACCCGAAAACTAGTAAGCGGTATTTTTGTCACAAACAACCAAACGAAGAAGCTAGTGAACTAGTTAAGCTTATTTTGAAACTCGAAATCACTTCATGCATCGCTTGACGGTGGAACAACAACTTGTGACAAAACTTCGTCGGTACGACGCAAAAGTGCCATAAACTAGTCGGCGCCTAAACAGAAAGCATTTAAGGTATCAAAATGCAACTTACACTAGTCTAGCTAACTAAGTAACAATATTTTGGCGTCGTAAGCACCCTAAATAAATGTCATAGCATCGATGGTAATTTAAAACCATAGCTCTCGGTACTATATTTCAGATGTTGTATATCACCCGATATCGAACCAACAAGCAAACTAGTGGTGTTTTTTTTACCATCCAAAACTAATACCAACTAGTCTTATGAACTAGTTAAGATCATTAACACCCTAAATCATAGATTACACCCTAAATAACCTTATTGACATAACAACCTAAATCTCTATGCTTAAAATATATATTATTCATGTAAAGCTAAAAAAAAAAGAAAATCTTTGCAAACTTTCCCCCAAATTCGGTCATCATAAGGGGTCCCACCTCAATGGATTGATTGAAAATTTAGAAGATAAGATAGCATGGTTTAGAGATTTGGTGTTGAAAAAAATGAGTACTTGAAATTATACTCCATACCACCACCATTTCCATAAAGTTTCTTCACTCAAAGAAGTAAGCACAACCCTCCTACTTCTTCTTAAACTTTCGGCAGCTTTACAACCTACACAAACCCACCATAAAGTTTCATTAAGCACCCTAAATTACACTTTTCTAGCCATTTCAAGATCATCCATACATGGATTAAGCATGGAGCTTTATTAGGAGTCTTTTTGAAGCTTAATCTTCTTCTTATTTTCTTATTTTGGCTTGTGCAAAGTTGTAAGTCTCCTAAACATCATGTCTAAGCTTCTTATTACTAGTTAATCTCAAAAGTACAAGTTGATCATCTTAAAGATTAATAAAAATCACACCAAAAACCCTAACCTCAAAGCTAATAAACACTAAATATAACCATATTATGTGTTGATTTGTGTAGATTAGTGCAACTAGCTAGTGTAACCTTGTTATTTATGTTGATTATGTTAAGACTAGTTGTATGAAACATGATGTTATGATGATCTTAATGCTTATATGTTGTAGTAATTTATAAGCATGATATCTTGTTATGTGGAACTTAAAAATATGATTTAAACATGGATATGTTTAAATCATAAAAAATCATCATCTTCATGTTCATGAGCCACGTATATAATCTTTAGAATACTTGGAGAAATAAGGGTTTAAATGAACTTAAAACCTAATTTTAGAAGATTAGTAAACTTGTTTTTTTAGATGAGTTATACAAAATAATTGTCATAAAAGTTCATACTAAAAAGTCTTAATTTTTGCTACATGGAAAACCTTATATACAATAGCTCATGAAGTGTTGAGGTTAAATAATGAAAAGTGTATGTCTTGATGAATTAATGATTATTTCGAAAGTTGATTTGGTGATTTAAACGTGTTTTGAAAACGTGGAAAACATCATAGTTTAGGGGAAACTATGGCGAAATTTTCTAAAAATCTAATCGCGATTAAAAATGGGGTTAAAGGGCGATTAACAAAGCTAAACGCGATTAGTGGTCTTAAACGTCATTATGGAAACTTTGATGGGAATATTTAAAGTTTAAATATTCAAGAAGTTCTTATGAACTTAAATTTATTCTTACAAAAATAAATGGGTAAAAATATAACAATGTGTAAATATAATTTTTGGTAAGAAAAATTATATATTTTCGGAAACTTGTTAAGTGCTTGCAATGTGTGCTATGTATGTGTATGTATTAGATACCTATAGGGTGGTCAAAATAAATACACGTACATATTCCTACATGGTCCAAGAAATGCTAGTAAAATCAAATCGGACAATTAAATAAAATGGCCGAAATGGAAATACATAACACTTGATGACGACAATTTGGGCGTATCGACATAATAAAGAAGTTACTACAATGTCGAGTCTAAAAATAACATATTTTTAGACACTAAAGCGAACGCATAACTAAGTGGTCAAAAACAAGAATCCGGAAAGTCGAAAACTATAAAAATTACCAAGTATTTTTCATATGAAAAACTAACTTATTAAGTTACATGCTTGGTGAATTTTTGGTAAAAATTGCAAGAGTATATTTAATGGACTCACTAGGATTAGATTTGGGCTAGACCCAAATTACTAAAACTAGGGCTAGGCCCAATGACAGTAAAACTAGGGCTAGGCCCAATGACATTAAAAACTAGGGCTAGGCCCAATAACAAGAAAACTAGGGCTAGGCCCAATGACATTAAAAACTAGGGCTAGGCCCAGTAACAAGAAAACTAGGGCTAGCCCCAATAACAATGAAACGTGGGATAAGCCCAATGACATAGGTTCGAAGTCGTTCGCATATAATTCAATACGTAAAGAATACATGAATACACATAACAATCGAGCGAGTAAAATATCAACGCTCTAAAATACAAAGTTGTTCCAAAGATGACAAACGAGAACATAATAAAGAATTCAAGATGAATAACTTGTACGAGGTCCGAAAGACCTAGTGTCTAACGAGATTAGTACACATGTAGGTTACTGACACGTACGGACGCTCACTTCGATATCATATTACACGGAACGCAAATTTGTGAGTTCATGTCCCCCTTTTCTCTTAACTGTTTTCAGATTTATAACTCTAGGGGGTGAAATACATGTTACATATGTTTCAATGGTATGATTTGGCTATGAAATGAACTATTAGATCATGTGAGCATAGGTTGAAACTGAAATGCCAATAACTCTTATAAGAAACATGGACAAAGGTTAGATCTAATGGGTACGGCCGAGCCCCACTCATGGTCCATTTATGACTACTTAGAGTGCTTTTGTGTCCCAGTCGAGGTGATTCGACAACGGTCAAGGGGATTTGACACAGTCGAGGTGATTCGACACAGTCGAGGGGATTCGACACAGTCGAGGGGATTCGACACTAATAATAGCCCACTCGGGTTGGGTACTCCCTATGTTTTCACATATATTAATGTCCTTACAAAACATTAATTGATCTATTCATAGACGCTTTACATACTTGTTTTCAAAGGAATCTCTCAAATGTTTACAAGTTTAATGGAACTCATACAAAACGCATGAACTCGCTCAACTTTTGTTGACTTTTTAAAACTACATGTATTTCAGGAAACAAGTCTTGAGCCGGTGATACATGATTGGATGCAATGATTACCTTTCTTATGTCACACGCAACACGCTTCCGCAACTAGCAGGGTGTGACAGATTGGTATCAGAGCTCCGATTGTAGTGAACCGGGGACGAACTTTTATAAAGTTTGGTCTACAATCACCACGGGCTCTCACATGAAAATAAAGTTGATAGCATTTCAAAGATGATTTCAAAAGTATGACAAAATGACAAAAGGTTTTCATTGTGTCACTATAACATGAGGATCTATTATGCGGGCTCAATCATAAGTAACTGATATGGTTCAGTACATATTTAGTCTATATGGAATATACTTGAAAACACTAAGGCTTACATGTGAAACATGAGAACAAAAACAGCATGAGATTTAGTGATTATATATATAATGTATTTGTATATATGTTGTACGGAATATTTGCCAAGAACGAAAATACCTTCGACTATGAATTCTGTTATTACACTTGACTCACATGATGAGAATGATGACCTCGCGTCTATTACGAAGCTTATAGCGGGCGTGATCCCTGAGATAGACCCTAAAGCGTGGATTCTGTGGAAGATGGTTGTTTTCCCTCAGATGGTATATGTCTGGCTTTGGTAGTGACGATGAGGCGGAGGTGGCGGCCTTGGACAACAACTTTATTAATGGAACGAGGCCCCTGAGGCTCATACTAATCGTGATTGATGACACTCTCGTCCAGACATGGAAGATGAAGTACTCATCTTAAAGGTTCCCCTCCAGTTGCTATTGTTGCGGATTCTCTATATTTCTATTCCGTCTAACGTTGTGCCCTTTCACGAATAATGACTACGGGTGTTAGCATGTGGACTATCATGACGATCCCTTTTATGTTGAAGGTATAAAGACAATAGTGTCCTCTCTCTGACTGATCGTCTGCTTGAACGAGAGAATGCAAGGGTGACCATGCAAGATAATTTATTATTACGGGGGACCACGTAATAACAACTTGTAGTGCATGGGGAATCCTGGTGGGCTCTGCGGGTCAAGCTAACGATCACTATCCATTCGAAATTCTTAAGTTGTTCGAGTTTCTATCTAGTAGAACACTAACCGGGATGGTTACTATAGCACTCTACGATACAGGAGGACCACATGTATTATTCGCACCTAGCATTCGGTTTATAACACGAGTCGTTTGAGACTAGTAGTCAAAAGCAAACAAAACTTGTTGACCGCTCATGGAGGATTTTGCTCAACATCCTTAGATTTCTTGTACATGGGCTAGTTCTTTGGTGTCCATGACACCCTACCTTATCTTAGTTATCGGAAATGATTACATTAAACTCTGTCGTTTGATATTTGTCTTATTCTAAGGGATGATATGGCATGAGCCATGCTACAACCCCTTCCTTGCATTATTCGACATCCATGGAAATTATAACAATCTTGTTGGAGCTCTTGGAGCTCAAGGGATATCAATGTATTCGTCACACGGGTTAGTGCGGCGAAGGATTTTCCTACTTTGGACTATTGAGATCCATGAAGTATGGAATACACGTTGTAAATTGGAGACGACCGTTTGGTTTCTCCTCCTCAATGAATTACCTCTTTTCCCACTAAGGCATATGGTCAGTACATGCAGGGGTACTGCACATTTTGGGTTGCGTATATTCATGTTATCATTGTTCGAACATGCATGAATAATGCGGTCTTGAGGTTTCCATGACCAACTATATTCTAAATTCTTAGGCGCATAGTAGGCTAAATCTGTTCAAATACAAGTCTATATCCTTTGATACTATGTATCAAAAATAACATGGCGCCGAAAAGAAAAATCTACGCCCTGAAGGGCCAGCTAATCAGCAATCTACTATTAAAGTTGAACTCAAGTTTTTATGGAACGACATGAGGTCGCGGAAATTACACAAGATGAGGTTGCTGAGTCAACACTAGTGATAGTACTGATGGTACCAGTAGTTCAAGTGGTTCAAATCCCGATGGGACGAGAATGAGTGGCAATGCCACACTTGGAGATGCAATCACACCAGATTTTAATCCTAATGCTTTTGCGGATTATAAGCCGCGAGACCTCATTGATACGGAAGGTGCGGTGAGTTCTATCCGTTAGATAAAGACAAGGAAGTCAGTTAACCTTGCTAATAAATGTACTCCTAAGTAAACATTTTGGGTAAACTAATATCCTTCTGTTGAATGAGGCGTTAACTTGGTGGAATCTCCAAGTGCAAACTATAGAGAGTAATACAACAAGAGGTTATTGTGGGAAGAACTCAAGAATCTTAAGCGAGAAGAGTATTGCTCGCTAGTGGAAAAATTCCAAGTTTGGAAACCGAGCTCTAGAACTCGATCATGATTAGAGCTAATTTTGTTAGTCACCCCGACGCATCTACAATCTGTCAAGGATTGATTGCATATTGGATAACACTCGAATCTAAACACACTGAGCGCTACATTTGGGGTTTAGCCCTGAGATCCGAATCATGATCACATCATGTCACCCTACCTAGATTTATTTTCAAGTAACTCTCTCAGTTAGTCTCGCCAAGGATGTGGTGAGGATGGGGGACTGCCCAAGGAGGGTGTTAAGAGAAAGTGAAATCCCGTGACACGCAAAGCGAAGGCGATTACTGCCATAATCGATGCTCGCATTAAGAACGCTAATAACTTGTCAAAATCCTGTATGAGATAAGTGAAACTTTCACCATGAGGGCACTTGTAAAAGTGCCAAGTGTAGCAGTGTGGTGAGACTGGGCATAAGACGGAAACTAATGAGTTAGATATACTCAAGAAAGGACAAGGAGATCTTAACTGTAGAAAAGAGATCACTACAATCATGGATGTTTAAGGACGAATCAAGCAAGGGAATAAGCGTGTGTATGGTTAGAACTATGAATACTCCACGAAATCCCAATGTTGACATGGGTACGTTCTACTCTACAACCAGCATGATTCAATCCTTTGGATACCAACGTCAGCCTAACTTAGTGTCTCTAGATATTAAGCCTATACAAGAATTAGAGTCATGTAGGTTAGACATGCCTTATCCTATCAAGTTAACTAATGGGGAATTAGCGGAGCCATGTGAAGTCATTAAGGGTCATTGATCCTTTCCTACCAACTGAACCGTTGCATCCATTTTGGTTTGATACCGGTGTTGGTATTAGTTCCATCCCCCTAGAATCCAAAATATACTTGGTCTAGAGTCAGGTAAGCTAGACATCCCCTCATTCCGTAGGATTGGCCGACGATAAATTAGTTGAGTCTGGATAAGACATTAATGGATGCACACTCGAACTTCGAGTGCGAAAATTTAATATCGACCATTCACTCATTCAATTGGGTTGCTACGACATAGTTTTTGACATAGACTAGTTATCCGATAATCGAGCCGAAATCAAATGTCAAGAGAAGATCATTCACATCCCCCTGTCCGACGAGAGAACATTTTTTTTGGTGCCCGGGGAGAATCAAGACACACCACTGCAAATTATTAACTGCATGAAGGCTTGAAGGTGTCTGAGAAAAAGGAAGCATCGCCCTTCTTGCCCATGTGGCTGACAAGAAGGCTGAGGAGCGCAAAGTGGAGGACATACCTGTGGTAAGGGGATACCCTGAAGTCTTTCCAGAAGACTTGTCGGAACTGCCTCCTCAACGACAAGTTGAATCCCATATCGACCTAGTGCTAGGAGCTACACCGATGGCGAAAACTCCATATCAACTAGCGCCCTCGGAGACGTAGGAATTATCCACTCAGCTTCAGGAACTACTTGACAAAGGATTCACTAGACCGAGTTTCTCGCCTTGGGGGAGCTCCAGTGCTATTTGTCAAAAAGAAGGATGGAACCTTTCAGATGTGCATGGATTACAGAGAACTAGACAAGCTAACTATCAAGAATCGGTACCCTTTACCAAGGATTGACGACTTGTTTGATCAGGTACAAGATTCTAGCTTCTATTCCAAAATTGATCTAAGATTCGGACACCATCAGCTGAGGATCCAAGAGGAAAGCATTCCTATGACAGCGTTCAGGACACGCTATGAGCATTACGAGTTCCTGGTTATGCCTTTCGGCTTAACAAACGATCCCGCCGTATTCGTGGACTTGATGAATCGGGTATGTAAACCATACCTCGACAAGTTCGTAATCGTATTCATTGATGACATTTTAATATATTCACGAACAGAGGCGGAACACGAACAACACTTGAGAACTATTCTGGAGTTGCTTAAGAAAGAACAATTGTACGCCAAGTTCTCAAAATGCGAATTTTGGATTCGCGAAGTACAATTTCTCGGTCACGTGGTGAACGAGAACGGATTACACGTCGATCTAGCTAAGATAGAGGCTATAAAGAACTGGAACACTCCAAGGATCCCAACAGAAGTAAGACAATTTCTGGGTTTAGCGGGATACTATCGAAGATTCATAGAGAATTTTTCTATAATTTCTCAACCGCTGACCACACTCACTCAAAAGGATAAGATGTTCGATTGGGGTGAAAAACAAGAAATGGCATTCCAAACGCTCAAAGATAAACTATGCCAAGCGCCAATCTTATCACTCCCTGACGGCACCGATGACTTTGTGGTGTACTGTGATGCCTCGCACGAAGGCTTTGGTTGTGTATTAATGCAACGTGAAAAAGGTCATCGCGTACGCGTCACGACAGTTGAAAATTCATGAAGAATTATACCCCTTATGACCTAGAGTTGGGCGCAGTGGTATTCGCTTTAAAGATTTGGCGTCACTATCCTTACGGTACTAAGTGTACCATATTCACTTATCATAAAAGTCTTCAACACATATTCGACCAAAAGGAATTAAACATGCGCCAACGACGATGGGTAGAATTGTTGAACGACTATGACTGTGAAGTCAAGTACCATCCGGGAAAAGCAAACGTTGTGGCGGATGCTTTGAGACGGAAAGAAAGAGTTAAAACATTATGAGTACGAGCTTTAGAGTTGATGATTCAAACAAACTTCACTACTCGTGTACACGATGCATAACTAGAAGCTCTAAAGCCGGAAAACATTCAAGCAGAATCCTTGCGACGATTAGAGAAACAAATGGAAACGAATGTGGATGACACCTATAATTTCATGGGAATGATCTAGATTCCCTACTTTGGCCGTCTACGAGACTTGCTGTTGACGAAGGGCACAAGTCAAGATATTCAATACATCTAGGATCCGATGAAATGTATCAAGATCTAAAAGAATACTATTGATGGCCTAATCTCAAGGGAGATATTGTGACCTATGTTGGGAAATGACTAACTTGTGCAAAGGTCAAGGTTAAATACCAAAAGCCGTCTGGCTTATTACAGCAACCCGAGATCCCCATTTTGAAATGGGAACATATATCAATGCATTTCGTCACAAAAACTACCACGGACCTCTCGAGGTCATGACATGATTTGGGTTATCGTCGATTGATTAACCAAGTCAGCTCACTTCTTGCCAATTCGCAAGAAAGACAGTACAGAGAAGTTAGCTGAGCTTTATCTCAAAGAAATAATAGCACGTCAAGGAGTAACTATTTCAATAATCTCGGAATCACGATGGTCGCTTTGTGTCCAGAATATGGTAATCATTTCAGGAATCGCTTGGATCTCGTTTGGATCTAAGCACATCATTTCATCCGCAAACCGATGGACAAAGCGAACGAACCATCCAAACGTTGGAGGACATGCTTCGCGCCTGTGTGATGGATTTGGGCGGAAACTGGGATACTCATTTACCGCTGGTGGAGTTTTCCTATAATAACAGTTATCACACAAGCATGAAAGCCGCCCCATACGAAGCACTATACGGACGGAAGTGCCGATCACCGCTGTGTTGGGCGGAAGTTAGAGACAAACAACTCATTGGCCCTGAACTAGTCCAAGAGACTACCGACAAGATAGCAAAGATACGAGACCGTATCAAAGCGGCTCGTGACAGACAAAAGAGCTATGCGGACAGAAGACGTAAACCATTAGTCTTCGAGGTCGGAGACAAAGTCTTACTGAAAGTCTCGCCTTGGAAAGGCGTAGCTAGATTCGAGAAACGCGGAAAACTAAACCCGAGATACATTGGGCCATTTGAAATTCTAGAAAAGATCGGTACCTCTGCTAGAAGAACTCAGTAACGTACACGACACATTTCATGTGTCGAATCTTAAGAAAAGTCCAATAAATGAAAACAGTTATCATCCTAGTGGATGGAATTCACGTAGACGACAAACTCGAGTTTACCGAAGAACCTGTTTAGGTTATGGACTGGAAAGTCCACAAGACAAGGAGAAGTCGTATTAAATTAGTAAAGGTCCGCTGGAACTCACGTCACGAACCCGAGATTACATGGGAACGTGGAGTTCAGATCAATACAAAGTACCCATCCACCTGGTCGAAAAGATTCCTTTAAAGGATAACTCAACGTGAATTTCGGGACGAAATTCTTTTTAACAGGGGGAGAATGTGACAAATGGCAATAAACCGGCAATTCCGTACAAACTAATCACTATTTTATTTACATAATCTCATGCATTTAGCGTAATTTAATTACGTAACAGTGTCGTTAATTGGATAACAAGGTTAGGACAAGGAAACAATGCTAAAACATATGTTGGTTTTTGCCACATTGCGAAATCAGGCAAACAATGTCCTAAAAGTGTTGGTAGAAAGTGCCACGTGCACTATTCACGGTTACACTATTTATGCCAGCAAACCGTGAAATCAGACCGAAACACTGAAAAATGACACTCGGATAACATAACTGAGTCCATTTATATAAGAAAACATTATTATGAAAACACATCTTGCAAAGAAATAAGACTTTCCAGTATAACGCCCTAATCTCAAAAATGTCTATTTCGGCTAAAAATATAGCACTTTTAACTTGTCCGAACCTATAACAAAGCATTTGCGGGACTTCGGAATTATGTCACTTGATGAAAAACACACTAGAACATTTTAAGGATATCAATGAGATGACCAGAATCATAAGCTTCCGATACCATATCGCTATACACTTAACTAGTCCGTTATCGACCCGAAAACTAGTAAGCGGTATTTTTGTCACAAACAACCAAACGAAGAAGCTTGTGAACTAGTTAAGCTTATTTTGAAACTCGAAATCACTTCATGCATCGCTTGACGGTTGAAGAAACACGGAATCACTCCCGGGGTGACTGGACCGCGTTCTACATAAGGGTGAAGAATCACACCTTGTTCTTCTTCTTGAACCTAGATCTGCAATGGAGAAGATAAGAAAGTGGAGCTGTAGAGATTGCCGGTAGGAGAAGATTCTCCTGTTTCCAGCTACAAAAAGTGTGGCGGCTCCATATGCCCCCCTTATTCAAGAGGTGAAGACCTCTTTATATAGGGGGATATGGGCCTCCCCTAACCTCAATGGGCCAGGCCCAGTTAGGGGTTATCTCTACAAGCCCCAACCCAAAATAGTGTAAACTACATCGCGTTGGGCCTCGCGGTTGGGTTAGTAGCAACAATAATAAATAATTAATATAAAAGCAATATGTAACGGGAAGTCTGACCGCTCGGGTCGGGTTTAATACCGTACCCCATCAAGTCCCCCAGTCTAGTGCTGCTCCACGTGCAAGCGTGGTAGGAGTACTAGACTTGTTAGGAGTGCTCGAAAGTAAAGATTGAGTTTTAGGCTTACCAGTCGCCCGGGTGCGGGAAAGTTGTTGGCCATGCTTGTTGCGTCTGTCTTTCGCTGTGAGTAGAGACAATGGAGCGGTGAATATTACATGACACTGGTTGGGCAAACCTGGCGCATGCTGATTGGTTGCAGGCAGTTGCTATTGTCGGTCTCTGTCATTAGCAAGTTAGTGGGGATCGTGGGGAAGGTGTCTCTGCCTCGTGATTGGTACACGTAGGTGTCCTTGAGTACTTTTTGTCTCTTGCATGTCGGATGATCATGAAGCATGATTGAGCAGAGCCTGGAGGATGCGGATTGGCTCTTTTCGTCTGCCATTTGTACCCTTTGTACTTCTAAGATGCCATTACGCCACATCCTTGCGCGAACCTTGCTGCGCATGGTACTGGCCTGCGCAAGGTATGGGCGCTTGGAGGCTTGACTTCAGGATGCTAAGTTGTTGATTTGGCCTCTTTAGATCCCGCGCGACGCTGTCGAGTGTTGCCATACCCGCGCGAGGTTGAGATCAGAATGTAGTTGATTGAGGAGTATGGTCCGTTACGCGACCTGGAGGAAGAATTGCGCGGCTTTTTGGGACCATACCCCTTCAAGTCCCCCCAGTCCAGTGTTGTACCATGCGCGAAGTAAATGGTTGGAGCTCTGGACTCTGGACTTAGAAAAAAGAAGTTAGATGCTTTGATGGTGCTTGCTTGATCCTGGTTGATGGCGCGCGTATAATTGTACTGGCGCACTGCCATGAGCTTGTCATGGTTCCGTGTACGTGGTTAGGTCTTGTGCACGAGTCTTGGACTTGGCTGAGTTTTGACGGTTGAGTGCGGTTAGGGCCCAACGTGCGTATGACTGGAGAAGCATTTGGGATCCTACCATTTCAGGTCCCCCCTAGTCTAGTGTTGCTCCCAGGCGCGGATGGCAAGTGGGTGGAATTCTGGACTAGATGAGTGTCTTCCCTTCGGATGATTTTCGAGTGTGGCCCAGCTTTAGCAGTACGCACATAGTCATGTAGCTACTCTAAAATATTCACCTTTTGGTGACTTCGCATGGTGCGCGTGTCTTAGGCCATGAATCATATGTATACGTATAGTTTTTGAATCTGCGTAAATTGTTGTCTACAATATTTGCACGTGTTAATCCACTTTGAGCAGGTTATCGCGAATGAGAATTGGCATAAAGTTGCGTCAGGATAATGAAGTGGAAACCCGAGCCTGCGCTGATCCTTCGGTGTGCCACAACAACGATGTGGCGTAAAGCATGGAGATATGGCTTGTCTTGAAGATTGTAGGTGTAGGCGAAACTTTATTTTAGCCAATGTGTTTTTGCGTATACCCAAAGTGGTGCGTGCATTTGTAGCACAGTTTACATTTTGTAAGCGTTTTCATATATGGCTAAGCATGCGCGCACAGGCGACATACACGCTTAACGCAACAGGCTTATATGGAGGCTGAGACGCTCATATGTATAACAATAAACTCATATGTAGACCGACGTGCTGATATGTAAAGGAGCAAGCGCGCGTGGCGACTTACGTACTCGTATGTAAAGGAGCTTGCGCGTGGCATCTTACGTGCTCGTATGTAAAGGACCAAACACGCGTGGCGACTTACGTGCTCGTATGTAAAGGAGCAAACACACGTGGCGACTTACGTGCTCGTATGTAAAGGAGCATGCGCAAGGCGACTTATGTACTCGTAAGTAAAGGAGCAATGCGCCTGCCGGCGACTTACGTGCTCAAATGTAAAGGAGCATGCGCGCGTGGCGACTTACGTGCTCATGTGTAAAGGGGGATGCGCGCGTGACAACTTTCGTCTCATAAGTAAAGGAGCATGCGCCTGCCGGCGACTTACGTGCTCAAATGTCAAGGAGCATGCGCGCGTGGCGACTTACGTGCTCATATGTCACGGAGCAGGCTCGCATGAAGGCTGACTCGTATGGAGACCGGCGTGCTCGTATGTAGAAGAGCATGCACCTGCCGGCGACTTACGTGCTCGTATGTAAAGGAGCATGCGCGCGTGGCGACTTACGTGCTCATGTGTAAAGGAGGATGCGCGCGTGGCGACTGACGTCTCATATGTAAAGGAGCATGCGCCTGCCGGCGACTTACGTGCTCAAATGTAAAGGAGCATGCGCGCGTGGCGACTTACGTGCTCATATGTGAAGGAGCTTCTCTTTCGGCTTTCATCGGTGTGGTTGAGGATTATTCGTCTTGTTTTACCGATTGAGTATATTGCCATTCCTGCAGAAAACCTGACAAGGTAAATCGTAATAATGAGTCTGATATATGGAAAACATTGTACCAAAACGTTGTCCTTAGGAGGTGCTCGTTTTGTACATCCGTGCTCCGTAATACGTGAAACAATTTTGACCCTTCCGATGGTGTTGCACCATGCGGATAACAATTTATTGCTGCTAAATAGATGTTAGTAGCCTTGAAATAGAATAATCATAACAATAATAATAAGCAATGATACGAGTATGTGTCGCAAATATCGCGAGGTTAACAATTCGTCAAAACGATGGACTACTAGCCATGTCGTTGAATAATTTCATTTGCTAGACGTTAGCCAGTTTGTTTTGTCGAGAAAAGCGTGTAACAATGTCCTTTTTTTTATTTTAAGAGGTTGACCGACATTTGTAAATACAATCTTAGTTGAGATAATTGTCAAATTGTTTTTGCAAACCATGACATCATGGTGTGTCAGCGTCTTGTTAACTGAATAATCTATTTTTTTTTAAAAAACCCACGTATAAGCATGTGACTTAATAAAAATAACCGTGATGTAATGTATACTGAATAACAAATCCGGTCGCACTTGCCAAAAATTAATTAATTCGATAGAAATTTTGGTTACTAAGTGATATAGATAGCTCCTAAACACAAGCATGTACTGTGTATGTCGTATTAAGAATCCTAGGGGCTAGGGACATAGGGTCACAAGAATCCTTTAGAGGTAATTTATGTTGCAGTTAACTCAAAGCTTAAGGACCAAACTTGGAATATATGAAATTGTGTAGGCAAAAAAGTTTTAAATATGAAAAGTAATCATCTTTGTCCCATTCGAATAAAGTAACCTGTAGTAGCCTTAAAGCTGTAATCTTCCTTCACAATATCAACTTCTACATTCCAGCCACGAAATAGGTTGCGCGGCAACGGTCAGACACTCCGGCGAACCATGCCTCACAGTGGAGGGAACAGTCATGCGCTGGTGATTGCACGCGGAGAACGTTATGGTGGACTAAACCCATGCGCTAATAGGTCGCACGGGCATTGAGGCCATGGCTGACGACTTAAAGAATATACACGTCAATATCAAAATTTAATATATATAAATAAGCTGAAGACAACGTTTTGTAAAAATCTTCTGTGCATGTTAAAATCATGAGTAAAGTACGTAAATAGTTTGTAAAACCTTCTCAGAACATGGGTTGATAGCATGTCTGGTGCGCATGAGATGGCGGAGCACGCTCATTGCGCGCGAGGTGTAAGGCATGTCGGTGGCGCTTGTTCACCATGCGCGGGGTGAGGCATGGGTTAGGTTCGCGGGTGGCAGAGGTTATTTACCGCGCGTGGGGTGTAAGGCATTTCAGTGGAGCTTGCTTACCATGCGCGGGCTGACAGAGGGTGCTATCTCACGCTGCGCGAAGGGGGGTCATCTTCCGGTAGAGCATGTTTGCAGTGCGTGAAGTAGGGAAGCATGCCGGCGCGGGATGGTGCTTTGTCCGGCAAGATGCGCGACGGAGTGCGTCCAACAGTGGTTTTGACGCGAGGTGGTGTTTGTGCAGCAAGGCTCGCGCGTACTTGCGCGCGGTGACATGGTTGTAAAACGAGTAAGCGTAGAACATGAGCGACCCGGCGCGCGAGTAAGCGGAACTTGTTAACCGCGCGAGATGAAGAACATGTCTACATGTGCGCGGGTAACGGGGAGTATGCTTGCCATGCGCGGTGACATCGTTTTGTAAAACAAGAATTGTTATTCTTATAACTTATTTTCGGTATATATGAGCATGTGCCAGTGTACGTTCTGACAGCTCATTGGCTGTTTGTTTGCCCTTTACAGCTGTAAAGGTTTTTGGAATTGTCGTATTTACCATGATGGCTTTCTCTTTTTTTTTATTAAATAGTCGTTTAAAATAACACAGCTCACCTTTAGGAAGGATGGAAGACAGCTGTATTTCCTTTAAAAATTATGGATGACAGCTAACCTTTTTTATCTATTATTTAAAAATAATTTAAAATAACAAAAGCTGAAACAACTCTCGGTTCCAAGCACCAAACTCAAAGCTATTAATCACATATTTCATGAGCTCTCCCATAATCACTGAATATTAAATTAATGGAGCACATGGGGTTTTTAAAAGGTGATGTAAAAGAATTCTGCGATTCGTTTTTTTTTTGTTGTAAACATTTGTTTCACATGGTTTTTGTCATAACCTTACTTTGAAAAAGGTTTGCACCCGAAACAGTAGAGTAGTTGACTTACTTGTTTTATGCATAAATGATGGCGAAACTTGTTGATGGAGGCATAGGGCTCCCTTTGGGGCTGTGACTGATTTGTTCGGCTTTAAAGCCGAGAATCTTGTGGGATCTTGCAAAAAATTTAGATCTAGAAGATTTGGAAAGACAATCACAGCAAAATGTGGTACAGATTCAAATTTGTAGGAGAGAAAGAGAGATTGTTTTTGGAGCTCAATGGAGCTCGGATCTGATGATTTCTTGGTCAAAAACTTTTGGACCTGGTTAAAAAAAAACGCAGATCTGAAGAAAACAGACCTGGATCTAGAAATCTTAAAACAGCAGATCTGAGATGGGGAGAAGAGAACAACGAGTTTTGATTCTGTGATTTAGATTTTGAACCGGTGGGCGCCAATGAAGAAACACGGAATCACCCCCGGGGTGACTGGACCGCGTTCTACATAAGGGTGAAGAATCACACCTTGTTCTTCTTCTTGAACCTAGATCTGCAATGGAGAAGAGAAGAAAGTGGAGCTGTAGAGATTGCCGGTAGGAGAAGATTCTCCTGTTTCCAGCTACAAAAAGTGTGGCGGCTCCATATGCCCCCCCTTATTCAAGAGGTGAAGACCTCTTTATATAGGGGGATATGGGCCTCCCCTAACCTCAATGGGTCAGGCCCAGTTAGGGGTTATCTCTACAAGCCCCGACCCAAAATAGTGTAAACTACATCGCGTTGGGCCTCGCGGTTGGGTTAGTAGCAACAATAATAAATAATTAATATAAAAGCAATATGTAACGGGAAGTCTGACCGCTCGGGTCGGGTTTAATACCGTACCCCATCAACGGTGGAACAACAACTTGTGACAAAACTTCGTCGGTACGACGCAAAAGTGCCATAAACTAGTCGGCGCCTAAACGGAAAGCATTTAAGGTATCAAAATGCAACTTACACTAGTCTAGCGAACTAGGTAACAATATTTTGGCGTCGTAAGCACCCTAAATAAATGTCATAGCATCGATGGTAATTTAAAACCATAGATCTCGGTACTATATTTCACATGTCGTATATCACCCGATATCGAACCAACAAGCAAACTAGTGGTGTTTTTTTTTACCATCCAAAACTAATACCAACTAGTCTTATGAACTAGTTAAGATCATTAACACCCTAAATCATAGATTACACCCTAAATAACCTTATTGACATAACAACCTAAATCTCTATGCTTATAATATATATTATTTATGTAAAGCTAAAAAAAAAAGAAAATCTTTGCAAACTTTCCCCCAAATTCGGTCATCATAAGGGGTCCCACCTCAATGGATTGCTTGAAAATTTTGAAGATAAGATAGCATGGTTTAGAGATTTGGTGTTGAAAAAAATGAGTACTTGAAATTATACTCCATACCACCACCATTTCCATAAAGTTTCTTCACTCAAATAAGTAAGCACAACCCTCCTACTTCTTCTTAAACTTTCGGCAGCTTTACAACCTACACAAACCCACCATAAAGTTTCATTAAGCACCCTAAATTACACTTTTCTAGCCATTTCAAGATCATCCATACATGGATTAAGCATGGAGCTTTATTAGGAGTCTTTTTGAAGCTTAATCTTCTTCTTATTTTGGCTTGTGCAAAGTTGTAAGTTGATCATCTTAAAGATTAATAAAAATCACACCAAAAACCCTAACCTCAAAGCTAATAAACACTAAATATAACCATATTATGTGTTGATTTGTGTAGATTAGTGCAACTAGCTAGTGTAACCTAGTTGTGTGAAACATGATGTTATGATGATCTTAATGCTTATATGTTGTAGTAATTTATAAGCATGATATCTTGTTATGTGGAACTTAAAAATATGATTTAAACATGGATATGTTTAAATCATAAAAGATCATCATCTTCATGTTCATGAGCCATGTATATAATCTTTAGAATACTTGGAGAAATAAGGGTTTAAATGAACATAAAACCTAATTTTAGATGATTAGTAAACTTGTTTTTTTAGATGAGTTATACAAAATAATTGTCATAAAAGTTCATACTAAAAAGTCTTAATTTTTGCTACATGGAAAACCTTATATACATAAGCTCATGAAGTGTTGAGGTTAAATAATGAAAAATGTATGTCTTGATGAATTAATGATTACTTCGAAAGTTGATTTGGTGATCTAAACGCGTTTTGAAAACGTGGGAAACGTCATAGTTTAGGGGAAACTATGGCGAAATTTTCTAAAAATCTAATCGCGATTAAAAATGGGGTTAAAGGGCGATTAACAAAGCTAAACGCGATTAGTAGTCTTAAACGTCATTATGGAAACTTTGATGGGAATATTTAAAGTTTAAATATTCAAGAAGTTCTTATGAACTTAAATTTATTCTTACAAAAATAAATTGGTAAAAATATAACAATGTGTAAATATAATTTTTGGTAAGAAAAATTATATATTTTCGGAAACTTGTTAAGTGCTTGCAATGTGTGTTATGTATGTGTATGTATTAGATACCTATAGGGTGGTCAAAATAAATACACGTACATATTCCTACATGGTCCAAGAAATGCTAGTAAAATCAAATCGGACAATTAAATAAAATGGCCGAAATGGAAATACATAACACTTGATGACGACAATTTGGGCGTATCGACATCATAAACAAGTTACTACAATGCCGCGTCTAAAAATAACATATTTTTTGTCACACCCCCAAAATCCACCCGCGGAGTACCACCGCTTGGGAGCGTGACGTGACCAGGATCAAGCCATGAATCATATAGCATTTAATAATAAAAGTCATTAAAGTAATTCATCAAGACATGATCGATGTTTCAAAACCAAGCATTGTTTAAGTAGCGGAAGCATTGATATAAACCCAAGTTAAAATACTGAAATGTCATAAGTGTCAAATCAAGGTAGTACGATCCTTGTCCACAACGACCGGCTCCTCCTTGTGCAAGCTCCATGTACCTAACGATCTGCAAGGCATGTAACAGAATGATCAACAAACTAGTTGAGCGAGTTCACAGAAAGTAAATGCGTAACAGTAAGTAAAGGGTGGCTCTACTGGGCCGTTAGTACGTTGTATAGGTGGGGGCTTCCCATGTTATGTGACCACTAGACTATTCGTATCAACTACTCGTATCATCCCTGTTCTTCTTCGGAGAACAGTAGCGCGTATGGGGTGTACGTAGGTCTTACGTACGTATCCTTCATAACCGAGGATAGGAGACGCGGGGGTGTACGTGGGTTTCACGTACGTATCCTTTGTACCGAGGATAGTAGTAAGTAATGCGTACACGTAGGTTTTACGTGCGTGCCTGACATCCGAGGCAGTAATTGGCATATGACCACGTAGGTGTTATCCTAACCTACGGAACCGTCCTGACATCCGAGGATCATGGTAGGTGATAGTCTAGGAAAGCATATGTACGTTCTTAGTCAATTGTAACCTTTATCCCATTCCCACGACCCGGGAATCCCATGCCTTAGTAGGAGTGTGAACTCACCTGGGTTTGCTCGGCAGACGGTATAATGCTCAAGTATATAAGTAAGGAATCAACCACGTCCTATCATGGTTACTATGCAAGTTAGGTTCGTATGTAGCACGTTTGTATCACATAGGGTATCAAGTATGATCATGGCAAATCACATAACCGTAACAGCAGTTCATATCAAGTAACGAGTCCAAGTAGTCGGCCCAATTAACATGAGCAGTCCAATCAGCAACTATGTAAACAAGTCCAATAACATAACAGTCATAAGGTTGGGCCCGTGACAGTGTAGGCCCAAACAGTGTACGTGCAAAGGAGGTCTCGAGTCACAACGGGGATCTCGAGTCGCAACCGGAGATTACGAGTCGCAACAGCTGGTTACGAGTCGCAATGGAGATCTCGGTTCGTCATGGTCCGGTTACGAGTCGCAACGGGACTCGCAACCGTGGTTACGGTTCATGCTGTTGTGGTCTCGAGTCGAGACGGTGAGGTTTCGACTCGCAATCTGAGTCGCAACCGTGTGTAGCAGTTTTCCATAATTCCTGCATTGACTTATCCGTGATTCTAGCAAACAACTTAGGCAGTTTCACAATTCAGATCAAATCAGTTTCAATTCCATAATCAACCAAATTCAAACACATATCATCGATCAAACAGGACTTTTATCATGAATTCCGTAGGAACGTTAATAATCCAAAATCAAGAACATTTATCTAAACACATCAACACATCCGATTCTAGCATTCACGAAGCCAATCAATGAGCATCAACTGATCCGATTTAGTTAGCCTATTAACCAGTTACAATCTGATTAAATCGCGTATGCATATGGCCGATTACAATCATACAATCACCTATATCCGATTCATGAGCAAGTCAATTATATGAACACCAACTATCATTGATCCAATCTAAAATTATCATGCAAACCTAAACACTTCACAACCGGTAATCATACTTCAATCAAGCAAACATACTAACCGATTACAAGTGAAGAAGGGTGATCCGAACAAGAGGAGGGTCGGATGATCTTGTGCCGTCGGGTTCCGAGTAAAACGAGAGAGAACGAGAGAGCTTGGGTGTGTGTTGCTTTGTAGTTGCAAAAGTTGTAAAACTAAAACCCTAAGATGTGCATGTGTATATATATGCGTACAAGGAATGTGGGCCGAAACCCACATGGGTTTTCTCAAGGTCTCGAGTCCACTAAATGGACCGAGTGGGTTTGTGTTCGGTTGGGCATTCGGTTCAAGTAGTAACATACACATTCTTATGAAATTATATAGCACATAACATTCGATCACACAACTTAATCACATAATTCACATTAGTTCAATGGTTACACGTAATGTACGAGACGGTAAAGTACGAGTTGTCACATTATCCCCAACTAATTGGAAATTTCGTCCCGAAATTTGGTATGCACTCACTGAGGAAGCTAGGTAAGGTATAGCGTTCACTGTTTTTCCTGGGGTGTCACATCCTCCCCCCGTTGATCTGGAATTTCGTCCCGAAATTCCGAAGTAGTAGCTTCA
Source organism: Helianthus annuus (assembly GCF_002127325.2). NCBI lineage: Eukaryota > Viridiplantae > Streptophyta > Magnoliopsida > Asterales > Asteraceae > Helianthus > Helianthus annuus. The sequence goes on along the minus strand of NC_035438.2, from coordinate 95,029,297 downwards.
GCCTCAGTAGTGGTAGCATTGGTTTCGAATAACTGGGGGTACTTTTCTGTCATTCTGTCTTCGCGTTCCCAGGTGTACTCTGGGCCACGTTTGGAGTTCCAACGAACTCGAACAAGAGGGATTCTCTTGCTTTTGAGGACCTTCACATCCCGGTCCGTGATTTCTACTGGTTCCTCGACGAACTGCAGCCACTCGTCGATAGTGAGTTCCTTAAAAGGAATGATGAGGTTTTCATCTGATAGGCACTTCTTTAAGTTTGATACGTGAAAGACATTGTGAACTGCTCCGAGTTCAGCTGGTAGGTTCAACTTGTAGGCTACCTTGCCAATCTTTTCTAAGATTTTGAATGGTCCGACGTACCGCGGATTCAGTTTGCCCCGTTTACCAAAACGTACCACACCCTTCCAGGGTGAAACTTTCAATAAAACCCGGTCTCCGACCTCAAATTCCAAAGGCTTTCTACGCTTGTCCGCGTAGGCTTTCTGACGGTCGCGTGCTGCCGCCATGCGTTGCCGTATCTGTGCTATCTTTTCTGTGGCGTCCACTACAATCTCTGGACCCGTAATCTGACTATCCCCCACCTCTGCCCAACAGAGAGGTGACCGGCATTTACGTCCGTACAATGCCTCGAATGGAGCGGCTTGAATGCTGGTGTGATAACTGTTATTATACGAGAACTCCACCAAAGGGAGGTGTTTTTCCCAGCCGTTGCCGAAATCGATGACGCATGCCTGAAGCATGTCTTCGAGTGTTTGGATCGTACGCTCAGACTGCCCATCCGTCTGAGGGTGATATGCTGTGCTCATGTCTAATCGAGAGCCGAAGGATTTATGCATCGCTTGCCATAGTTCTGACGTGAATCGTGCATCGCGATCCGAAATAATAGAGGTGGGCACTCCGTGCCTCGAAACAACTTCTTTAAGATAGACGTCTGCGAGAGTGGAGAACTTGTCCGTTTCCTTTATAGGTAGGAAGTGTGCAGACTTGGTGAGTCGATCAACTATGACCCATATTGTATCGTTCCCACGCTGAGATCTAGGTAAGCCTGTAACAAAGTCCATGGAAATTTCTTCCCATTTCCATTGTGGTATCTTAGGCTGTTGAAGTAGACCAGCTGGTTTCTGATACTCAACCTTGACTCTCGCACAGGTCAAACATTTTCCAACGTACGTAGCGATGTGGGCCTTCATGCTAGGCCACCAGTAAGTAGTGCTGATGTCGTGGTACATTTTATCTGACCCTGGATGTACCGAGTAGCGAGACTTGTGAGCTTCATCCATCACAAGTTCGCGTAAACCGCCATAGAGAGGGACCCAAATCCGGCCCGTTACATAGTAGGCGCCGTCTTCCTTTTGCTCCATTTGCTGTCGTGAGCCGCGTAAGGCTTCAGCCTTAACGTTTTCGGGCTTCAATGCTTCTGTCTGAGCATTTCGTATCTGTGCAGGAAGGCTAGACTGAATCGTAAGCTGTAGCGCTCGCACGCGCCGTGGTAGAGTGTCTTTTCTACTAAGGGCATCAGCCACAACATTGGCTTTGCCTGGATGATACTTGATAGCGCATTCGTAATCGTTAAGTAACTCGACCCATCGTCGTTGACGCATGTTCAAATCCTTCTGCTTAAGAATATGCTCGAGACTCCTGTGATCGGTGTAAATCGTGCACCTGGTACCGTACAGGTAGTGTCGCCATATCTTAAGCGCGAAAACGACAGCTCCCAGCTCTAAATCGTGCGTCGTGTAGTTGCGTTCATGAACCTTTAGTTGACGAGAAGCGTAGGCTATCACTTTATCACGTTGCATCAATACATAACCCAGACCCTGTATTGATGCGTCACAGTATACCACGAAGTCATCTGTGCCCTCTGGCAATGAAAGAATAGGTGCGCTGCAGAGCCTATCCTTTAGATACTGAAAAGCAGTTTCCTGCGTGTTGCCCCAACGGTAGGTGACACCCTTCTGTGTCAGTAGCGTAAGTGGTTGCGCGATCTTTGAAAAGTCTTTAATAAACCGTCTGTAGTATCCTGCCAAACCCAAGAATTGACGTATTTCTGTCGGTGTACGCGGTGCAGGCCAGTTTCTAATCGAATCTACCTTGGATGGATCGACATGAATCCCGTCCTTGTTTACCACGTGGCCTAAGAAGTGGACTTCACGAAGCCAGAAGTCGCATTTTGAAAGCTTGGCGTACAACTGTTCCTTTCGAAGGAGTTCCAATATAAGGCGTAGATGCTGCTCGTGCTCCTCCTGACTCTTGGAGTAAATCAGGATGTCGTCGATGAAAACAATAACGAACTTGTCGAGATAGGGTTTGCACACCCTGTTCATAAGATCCATGAAAACTGCAGGTGCGTTCGTAAGTCCGAACGGCATAACCAAGAACTCGTAGTGACCATAGCGAGTTCTGAATGCTGTCTTAGAGACGTCCTCCTCGTGGACTCTCAGTTGATGATAACCTGACCGTAGGTCGATCTTGGAATAGTAACACGACCCTTGCAACTGGTCGAATAAGTCGTCTATGCGTGGAAGAGGATAACGGTTCTTCACCGTCACCTTGTTGAGTTCACGGTAGTCTATACACATCCTGAACGTACCGTCTTTCTTTTTCACGAATAGCACAGGAGCTCCCCAAGGCGAAGAGCTTGGACGAATGAAGCCTTTTTCCAAGAGCTCTTGTAGCTGCTTTGACAATTCTTCCAATTCTGATGGAGCTAGACGATATGGCGCGCGAGCTATGGGTGCTGCTCCTGGAGCGAGCTCGATCTGAAATTCGACCTGACGATGAGGCGGTAAGCCAGGTAAATCTTCAGGAAACACCTGAGGGTAATCGCGTGCAATTGGAATATCCTCCAATTTCTTTTCCTTTACTGATGCGTCTGAAACAAGAGCCAAAATGGCTGTGTGACCTTTACGTAAGCACTTCTGAGCCTTTAAGAATGAGATGATGCCAACCACTGCACCACTCTTGTCGCCTTGAACTTCAAGAGGTTCCTGACCAAAACGAGGAATGCGAATAATCTTCTCGCTGCATAGGATTTCTGCCTGGTGTTGGGATAACCAATCCATCCCAATCACGACGTCGAAACTTCCCAAAACTATGGGAATGAGATCAATAGAAAAGGCTTGACCAGTTAGAATAAGGTTACAACCCTGAACTACGTGCGTGGCTTCTAGACTTTTACCGTTAGCTAACTCTACTACATGTTTGGTGGGTAAAAGTGTTGGTGCACGTTTTAGCAGTTGACACATTTTCACAGACATATAACTTGTATCCGCACCCGAATCAAACAAAACAGTAACGTAAATATTGTCGAGGAGAAACTTACCCATAACAACGTTGGGATCGTTCACTGCGTCGCCACGACCTAGTACGAATGCACGGCCCCTTGCCTCGTTGCCGTTGTTGTTTCCCCCATTGTTGTTGTTGCCATTGCCCTGATTGTTGTTGTTGTTCTGGTTCCTGTTGAGCTGTGGGCAGTGTCTCTTGATGTGGCCTTCAGCACCACAATTGTAGCATCCTTTGTTGCCCTGTTGTTGGTTAGGCTGAGCGTGAGGCTGCTGCTGATTTTGGTTCGCAGGACGAAGGCTTCTACAGTCTTTGGCCTCGTGACCCATCTTGAGGCATCTTTGGCAACGACCCTTGTTACACTGACCGTTGTGGTGCTTGTTGCAGTTGTTGCACTTTGGAAGATTTCCGCGATATCCACCCTGCCTGTGGCTACCTGACGACTGCTGGTTAGGGCTTTGATAGTTGTCAGTCTTTCGCTGCTGATTCTGGGACTGAACCGAAACTGATGCTTTGCTTGAATCCCCCTCCCATTTCCTCTTGTTGTCACTGAGGGTAACGGGAGTAGTTGAAGGAGTGACTGTAGTAGTAGCGCTGACACGCTTAGGCAGTTTATTCTGTTCCACTGCCTGGTCGGTGATGCGATGAGCGAGGCGTTGGATTTCCTGGATGTTTTCGAGGTTAGCCGACGTCACGTGGCTTTGAATTTCTGGCGCCAATCCCTTGAGATACAACTCAATGCGCTTGTATGGAGGGTCTACCATAGTGGGACACAGCACGGCCAGCTCGTTTGACCGCTTGGTATACGCTTCAATCTCCGACCCAACCATTTTCAGATTGTACAGCTCGTCTTCTAGCTTGTGAATATCTTCACGCGTGCAATACTCACGCTTGATGAGTTCCTTAAAATCGTTCCATGGGGTGGCGTTAGCAGCTGCCAACCCAAGAATCTGCACCTGCGCGTTCCACCAGGTTAGCGCGATTCCTTCCAAGGTGCCAGTAGCAAACTTGACCTTGCGAGCTTCAGGGCACTCGCACATCTCGAATACTGATTCTAGCTTCTCGAACCAGTGGAGGAGTCCAACCGCTCCTTCTGTGCCGCTGAAAGAGTTTGGACGACAGTCCATGAAGTTCTTGAAAGTGCAGACAGGCTGCTGCGCGTGTTGACCTATTGTGTACGAATAGGACGAAGTTAAATACAAGAGTGAATGTAGGATCTAGGGATCCTAGTGTGCCTATACTGCAGGATATACTACCTGCTTGAGCTGCTGCAACTGCCGCAGCAACTTGGGCTTGAACAAGAGCCTCTAACTGGGCTTGTGTCATGTTAATTCTTCCAGCCATTGATCTTCATGTCAAAGGCGAAATAGGTGAGAAAAGTTCGTGAATAGTGCGATGACAGAAAAGCGTAAGCACGTAAGGGTTCTTAAGCAATAGCAAATAGTGAGCATTGTAGTCTAAGCATACCACGAGCAAAGTTCTAAGTAATTCTAGCAAGTAGGCAATAAACATAAACCTTATTACATAGGATGTCGAGTCTTGCACGTGGAGCTAAGCGTCGTTGTGGATCGTTGAGAGCACTGTTCTGGTTATAGTCCGGTTTTAATAAAAACATTTTCCCATATTAAAACCAAGTTCTCTATAACCAATGGCTCTGATACCAATCTGTCACACCCCCAAAATCCACCCGCGGAGTACCACCGCTTGGGAGCGTGACGTGACCAGGATCAAGCCATCAATCATATAGCATTTAATAATAAAAGTCATTAAAGTAATTCATCAAGACATGATCGATGTTTCAAAACCAAGCATTGTTTAAGTAGCGGAAGCATTGTTATAAACCCAAGTTAAAATACTGAAATGTCATAAGTGTCAAATCAAGGTAGTACGATCCTTGTCCACAACGACCGGCTCCTCCTTGTGCAAGCTCCATGTACCTAACGATCTGCAAGGCATGTAACAGAATGATCAACAAACTAGTTGAGCGAGTTCACAGAAAGTAAATGCGTAACAGTAAGTAAAGGGTGGCTCTACTGGGCCGTTAGTACGTTGTATAGGTGGGGGCTTCCCATGTTATGTGACCACTAGACTATTCGTATCAACTACTCGTATCATCCCTGTTCTTCTTCGGAGAACAGTAGCGCGTATGGGGTGTACGTAGGTCTTACGTACGTATCCTTCATAACCGAGGATAGGAGACGCGGGGGTGTACGTGGGTTTCACGTACGTATCCTTTGTACCGAGGATAGTAGTAAGTAATGCGTACACGTAGGTTTTACGTGCGTGCCTGACATCCGAGGCAGTAATTGGCATATGACCACGTAGGTGTTATCCTAACCTACGGAACCGTCCTGACATCCGAGGATCATGGTAGGTGATAGTCTAGGAAAGCATATGTACGTTCTTAGTCAATTGTAACCTTTATCCCATTCCCACGACCCGGGAATCCCATGCCTTAGTAGGAGTGTGAACTCACCTGGGTTTGCTCGGCAGACGGTATAATGCTCAAGTATATAAGTAAGGAATCAACCACGTCCTATCATGGTTACTATGCAAGTTAGGTTCGTATGTAGCACGTTTGTATCACATAGGGTATCAAGTATGATCATGGCAAATCACATAACCGTAACAGCAGTTCATATCAAGTAACGAGTCCAAGTAGTCGGCCCAATTAACATGAGCAGTCCAATCAGCAACTATGTAAACAAGTCCAATAACATAACAGTCATAAGGTTGGGCCCGTGACAGTGTAGGCCCAAACAGTGTACGTGCAAAGGAGGTCTCGAGTCGCAACGGGGATCTCGAGTCGCAACCGGAGATTACGAGTCGCAACAGCTGGTTACGAGTCGCAATGGAGATCTCGGTTCGTCATGGTCCGGTTACGAGTCGCAACGGGACTCGCAACCGTGGTTACGGTTCATGCTGTTGTGGTCTCGAGTCGAGACGGTGAGGTTTCGACTCGCAATCTGAGTCGCAACCGTGTGTAACAGTTTTCCATAATTCCTGCATTGACTTATCCGTGATTCTAGCAAACAACTTAGGCAGTTTCACAATTCAGATCAAATCAGTTTCAATTCCATAATCAACCAAATTCAAACACATATCATCGATCAAACAGGACTTTTATCATGAATTCCGTAGGAACGTTAATAATCCAAAATCAAGAACATTTATCTAAACACATCAACACATCCGATTCTAGCATTCACGAAGCCAATCAATGAGCATCAACTGATCCGATTTAGTTAGCCTATTAACCAGTTACAATCTGATTAAATCGCGTATGCATATGGCCGATTACAATCATACAATCACCTATATCCGATTCATGAGCAAGTCAATTATATGAACACCAACTATCATTGATCCAATCTAAAATTATCATGCAAACCTAAACACTTCACAACCGGTAATCATACTTCAATCAAGCAAACATACTAACCGATTACAAGTGAAGAAGGGTGATCCGAACAAGAGGAGGATTGGATGATCTTGTGCCGTCGGGTTCCGAGTAAAACGAGAGAGAACGAGAGAGCTTGGGTGTGTGTTGCTTTGTAGTTGCAAAAGTTGTAAAACTAAAACCCTAAGATGTGCATGTGTATATATATGCGTACAAGGAATGTGGGCCGAAACCCCACATGGGTTTTCTCAAGGTCTCGAGTCCACTAAATGGACCGAGTGGGTTTGTGTTCGGTTGGGCATTCGGTTCAAGTAGTAACATACACATTCTTATGAAATTATATAGCACATAACATTCGATCACACAACTTAATCACATAATTCACATTAGTTCAATGGTTACACGTAATGTACGAGACGGTAAAGTACGAGTTGTCACATTTTTAGACACTAAAGCGAACGCATAACTAAGTGGTCAAAAACAAGAATCCGGAAAGTCGAAAACTATAAAAATTACAAAGTATTTTTCATATGAAAAACGAACTTATTAAGTTACATGCTTGGTGAATTTTTGGTAAAAATTGCAAGAGTATATTTAATGGACTCACTAGGATTAGATTTGGGCTAGACCCAAATTACTCAAACTAGGGCTAGGCCCAATGACAGTAAAACTAGGGCTAGGCCCAATGACATTAAAAACTAGGGCTAGGCCCAATAACAAGAAAACTAGGGCTAGGCCCAATGACATTAAAAACTAGGGCTAGGCCCAGTAACAAGAAAACTAGGGCTAGGCCCAATAACAATGAAACGTGGGATAAGCCCAATGACATAGGTTCGAAGCTATTCGCATATAATTCAATACGTATAGAATACATGAATACACATAACAATCGAGCGAGTAAACTATCAACGCTCTAAAATACAAAGTTGTTCCAAAGATGACAAACGAGAACATAATAAAGAATTCAAGATGAACAACTTGTACGAGGTCCGAAAGACCTAGTGTCTAACGAGATTAGTACACATGTAGGTTACTGACACGTACGGACGCTCACTTCGATATCATATTACACGGAACGCAAATTTGTGAGTTCATGTCCCCCTTTTCTCTTAACTGTTTTCGGATTTATAACTCTCGGGGGTGAAATACATGTTACATATGTTTCAATGGTATGATTTGGCTATGAAATGAACTATTAGATCATGTGAGCATAGGTTGAAACTGAAATGCCAATAACTCTTATAAGAAACATGGACAAAGGTTAGATCTAACGGGTACGGCCGAGCCCCACTCATGGTCCATTTATGACTACTTAGAGTGCTTTTGTGTCCCAGTCGAGGTGATTCGACAATGGTCAAGGGGATTTGACACAGTCGAGGTGATTCGACACAGTCGAGGGGATTCAACACAGTCGAGGGGATTCGACACAGTCGAGTGGATTCGACACTAATAATAGCCCACTCGGGTTGGGTACTCCCTATGTTTTCACATATATTAATGTCCTTGCAAAACATTAATTGATCAATTCATAGACGCTTTACATACTTGTTTTCAGAGGAATCTCTCAAATGTTTACAAGTTTATTGGAACTCATACAAAACGCATGAACTCGCTCAACTTTTGTTGACCTTTTAAAACTACATGTATTTCAGGAAACAAGTCTTGAGCCGGTGATACATGATTGGATGCAATGATTACCTTTCTTACGTCACACGCAACACGCTTCCGCAACTAGCAGGCTGTGACAACTTCGTTGTCCATCTGAATTTTAAACATTTGCCATGTATTAATAACACAAGATAATATTTAATACAACCAATCACAAAACACGCATGTTGATCAAAAACGTCGATCAATGCGACTTACTCTTTATATATATATATATATATATATATATATATATATATATATATATATATATATATATATATATATATATATATATATATTACGCATCTTATACAAACAAGAACTAGAATTTAAAATTACAATACGACTGAAATTAAAATTACACTACTAGTAGGCATCCGCAGCTATGATTTAGATTTTTTTTCATACACACATATTATATATTATTATATTATTATATTATTATTATTATTATTACTACATTGACCATCACTTTCACTGATATGGGTTCATCCGGAACTCCATATTGCGCTCGTCGTACTTCCAGACGAGTCGCTCTCCGACCTATCTCATCCTCTCGCTACTTTCTAAAATCTCTTCTCCGAAAGTTCGAAGCTCTTGCACATTTTCTGCACTCATTGGGGATGCAGGTGTTGGGACTGAGTTCGGGTACTGGGGCATGGGTTCCTGGTATGGGTATAGATTATCTAAGATTTCCCTAATGTATTCATCACTATCATAGAGGGGATCTAGAGGGTTCAAACCGGGGTAGGCTGCTAGATTCAACATGGGTTCATCTTCGGGTATTGGGTATCGTTGCTGGTAATCCCTATTGTCATCTAACCATGGGTCGTAGTTTGGGTCCAAGGGATTAGGTGCTAGTACCCTAGGTATCTCCTCTGGGTTAAAATCATGCATTTCGACTTGATTTTCGGGGTTGTTTTCTATTTCCATTGGCTGGTTAGGGAACAGTGGTAATGGTTGGGGTGCTATCAGTTGCTCCAGGTTAGAGTCGGCAGCTGTGGTTGCTAGGATATGGAAATTGGCTAAACTTCTATTAAGCATATCTTGTGTATGGGCATCTCTCTCTCTTTTAGCGGCTGCTAGGGCTCTCTGTTGTTGCAACTTTTTCATTCTTTTCCTACTTTCATGCGCTCCCCTACTGAACCATCCTCTCTTTTTAGGAGGGAATGGCTCTTCAAACTGAGCCTTAAACACGAATATCCTGTCTTCATTATCAGCTGAGTACCCTGAGAGGGCAGGCTGTGAAGAGGTGCCTTCGCTTCTAGGCGAGCTGGAGAACTGACGAAACGCGTCGGAAGGCCCTTGGTCGCTCATACTGTAAACTAACAAATAGTCAAATAACACATAACAATAAACTACAAATATGCACGTAGTTCCGTAGAAAATTTCCTAACACTTTAGATATATTTTGGTGTCAGCAGAACACTTCTGTGGATGAATCAGTGGCTTAGCTCTGATACCACCTTTTGTCGCAACCCCCGTCCCCTAACAACCCGGGAACGGGCGGCCGCGGCCAGTTTCGGTGGTATATGTATTTATCCATTTTGGCAGCGAAAATTACATGAGGACCGTAGTTAGGAAATAATTTTTCAGCGTAAAATACCGCACTTTTATAATATTAAACACGTGGGAAAATCCCAAGTTTCAGGTACACACATTTTCATAGGGATAAACCTTATTTTATTTAAATAAAACATCTCTTTATTTTAGGTAATTTTATAGCCACTTTTCTAAGCCTTCAGTGCTGTCCAGCTGGCTTCTATTTGGCTTTCACATTTTGTTACCTGAAACGCGTTTAAAAACATTTTGTCAGTGGGAAATACCGGTGAGTGAATCTCAGTTTAATCAAGTTAAGCAAAACCATTGTACAGTATTGAGGGCGGTCGCGCAATTACATTTGTTTCCATCTATTCAATTACCACCCATAGTACTGTCAACCCGACTTGTGGAAATGTTACTCCTCGCAAGGTAGTAACAAATTTTGTATACAAAACCCCAACATACCAACGATAATTGTAGAATACAAATACTCAATAACTGTTTTATATGTTATTAATTGTGTGAGGTTTTGTAAAAACAATTTGCAAAAAGGAGATTACTCACATTGCTTTCTTAGGTTTTCTGTAAGGATTTCCTGGTGATTATCTATAATTTACACAAATGCATACGCGTTAGTATAATAACCCAATATTTACATTAGTAATACCCTCCCTGATACGGCATTCCAACGACTACGTCGGGCAGAACCACGACGTCCGTTACGGAACCCTGGATCAGTCGGGCAGCGCATCTAATACATAACCGGGGTTATAATACTTACAACGGATCGGAACTTCGTTATTTAGGGGATATTATGCCCGAAAATTACTTCTGCACTTAAGAAATTCGAGAGAGAAAGAAATGAATGAGCGACTGGAGACTGAAGCCGAATGCACGTATTTATAGGTGACCTTTCGCCTTCCCTCGCGGCCCTCGTAAGACGTAGCTAAAGGCTACGCGGCCCGTGACGTAGGGGTGTAGAGTCTAGGGTTGCTGATTCGCCGGATATAGCTTCGACATGATATTGACACGTGGCACGCTAGGGTGTCACCTTGACTTTGGGCTGTCGGGCCCCGCGTAGGTCAAGGGGGTGGCTTACGCGCCCCGCGAGAGACCATTAAAATTTTTTTGATCAATTTTTATAAAAAAAAGGTATCCAGGGTCCGTTTTCGTATATGGGGTGTATTTTAGGACATGTTGGGGTATTCTAATTATATTAGGGATGTCGAAAATTATTTTGGAGGGTTGTTAACTTGTGATACCAAAAAATACTTTATTGTGAATATTACTTTGTGTTCAATGAATTTTATACTGGCACGTCGAGAATTCTATAAAAATAAATATGGCAACGTTACCGATGTTTGGTCGGTATATGTTCGGTTTGTGATTATAAAAAAAAATCAATTACATAGGACCCATTTGAATACCGATGTTTAGTCGGTATATGTTTGGTTTGTGATGATAAATAAAATCAATAAGATATGAGATTCGAATACCAATGTTGTTTGTTGGGTATATTTCGGTTTGTGCTGATAAAAAAATCAACTATATATGACCCGTTCAAGTAGAACTTTTATCTAATCGTACATAATAATAGGCACATGATGAGGTTAATAACAAAAATAACTTTAATGATGCTATATGTCACACCCCAACCGATGGCCAAAACATCGGGGCGCGGTACTGAGCGAAACAGATTGTCCAGGAGAAATCCATAACAACTAATATTACCGAATATTTAATGTTAAGTCCCATACCAAAACATATCCAGCAAAATAATTATTACAGACATAGTATCTCGAAGACAATAAATTGTTTCAACAATTCAGAATTTAAATTGTTTGTTTCTAGACCCATCCTATCTTGATTCCACAAAAGACAACAAGCAAGCACAGCATCCTAAACACCTGTCACATACCTTAAAATAGAGGTCAATACACATAGTGTAAAGATGAGCATACAAGTTTAATAATATAATAGATAGCGAAAGCGTTTTACGTATAACCAGCATATAACATGTAGCAACGTGAAAGCTAGTAGGTTATCGACAATGAAATATGCACAGACGTGACTGCGAGTTGTAGAATGCGCAACACATATCCCCACTGGGACACGTGAAGTAAAGCCCTTAACAACCCTTTCCATGACAAGTGCTGACTCCAAACTATAGTACTATCATTGCTAAGGTGTCAGACAACAATCACTGTGTAAACATAACATACAAGCATTCATCGAATAACACGTAGCATGCAATGACGGTCAAAGTATAAAAGTGTTTACGTTGTATGTTGATTGTGATTTGAATAAGTAACGTATGTAACACCCAAAAGTGCATAAAGCAAAAAGGGTTCGAGTATACTCACAGATAGTATTTAGTAAATAAACACTCTCTTGGATTGAAGGGAGCGTTGGAAAGTTAGCCTGATTACAGAACGATAGAATAGGCGAATGAATGGCTCGTTAAACGAGGATGAAATGACTAAGTGACGAATGGTCATCCGATCGGATGATAATCCGAATGGATGGTCATTCAATCGGATGTCAATCCGTTCAGATGGTCATCCGGTCGGATGGCCATTCGGTCGGATTGACATTCGTATGGATGTGTTTGTGTATGATGGCTTTGAAGTTTTCGTTGTAGCATTTTAGAATAAGAGAAGTATCTCTACCTTTTAGGTCGTTCGATCAAACGGTCATCCATTCGGATGGCAGTTCGATTGAATGTCGATCCGATCAGCGAGACATTTCAGTTGAGAACAAGTTTACAGCAGGATGGTCATTCGATCGAATGGTCTTCCGATCGAATGGCAATCCATTAGAAACTGATGATCTTTGAAAAATATGAAAAGTGTTTAAGTGTTTAGACCAAGTGTCAATCCGATCGGATCGTCGTTCGATCGGATGGCGATCCGATCGGATTGACACTTGGTCTAAACACTTAAACACTTTTCATAATTTTCAAAGATCATCAGTTTCTAATGGATTGACATTCGATCGGAAGACCATTCGATCGAATGACCATCCTGCTTATCCGTCCAACGGTCTGATCGTTTTGGAACTTGTGAAATTTGTTAAGTTTTGAAAGTTTTGCGGTTTGATCAAGACGGTATGACAACGTGGTAAAAAACAGAACCTCGTCAAGTCCAAGTCATTCGACCGAAGTGGGAATCACCCCTTTCCGATCAGTTTACTGTTTGTGATGGTGGTTCATGTTCAACCTGTAAATCGGTTATCTCGTTGATAGGAAATCATATCTCAGACCGACACTTCACTAGAAACGAGTAGAAGGCCTGAACGAGCTCCGATTCTATCGGTTTTGAGTGCATTGAGTGTAAAAGAGTTGAAAGAGAGTTACAAAACCATCTTTCAATCCTTTTAAACTAAAAATGTTTGGATCTAGGTGAAAATAGTGTTTAATCATGTGGAAATCCTTTGGATCTGAGTTGTTCTTGGTGGAATGAGGCCAAAACTTGAAGTTCATAAGAACTCCATGTTGACATCACCCTAGAACACCTCAAACCCGCTGATTTCACGGTTAAAAGTGAAGATTTAAAGGAGAAAATGATGAAGTAGAGCGTGTAGATGATAGATGTACAAGATTTGGGTTGAAAACTTACAAGAATCGCGAGAAATCGAGAGAAAAGAGGGCTTGAGCACGCTGGTCGGAAGAGAGAGCTGTCACATCACTGTTGGTGATGTGACAGGGGTATTTATAGGTTGTCAAAAGAGGAAAGTGGCATAGGTGACGGATCGGATGTCACTTCGATCGGATGGCCATCCGATCGGATGACCATCCGATCGAATGGTCATTCGATCGAAATGGTCCGGAGAATTAGGTTTCGGCGTTTCGATTCGTGCGTTGGGTGTTGCGATGCGTTTAAGCGAGTGTCAATTAAGCGAGGCGATAGATTAATAATAGTCACACAAATACTATATCTAACATACAATCAACCTAAATAACTTGTGTTTAGCGTTTGCAATTCGATTACGTAGCGATAGAGTTGCGATTTGCGTTTCGATTAACCACCACAACATAAAGTAAACATGCACAAGTAACACATAAATAGCACACACACGCAAAACAATATTCAGAACCTATAATTCAAGTTGCGAATGCGATTGCGATGCGATTAGCGATAAAGCGATAAACAGTTTAGCGATAAACATAGGATTAAACCTCAATTATTATAGATACTCCACATAATACAACTAAAGCAATAAATAAAAGAATTCGATTACAAGTCAAAACGTACAATCACTAGTTAAGCTCGAGACTTCTGTGATCGGTGTAAATGGTGCACTTGGTACCGTACAGGTAATGTCTCCATATCTTAAGTGCGAAAAACAACTGCTCCCAATTCCAAGTCGTGCGTCGTGTAGCTCCTTTCGTGAACTTTAAGTTGGCACGAAGCGTAGGCAATGACCTTGTAACGTTGCATCAACACACAACCAAGTCCTTGGATGGAAGCGTGCCTTCAGGCAATGAGAGGATAGGCGCCCTACAAAGTCTATCTTTTAAGTGCTGAAATGCGGACTCCTGTGCATCACCCCAACGATAGGTGACACCCTTCTGAGTCAGTGAAGTGATAGGTTGCGCAATCTTGGAGAAATCCTTGATGAACCTTCTGTAGTATCCTGCCAAACCCAAGAATTGGCGGATTTCTGTTGGTGTACGGGGTGCAAGCCAGTTCTTGATCGAGTCGACCTTGGATGGATCGACATGAATCCCATCCTTGTTTACTACGTGGCCTAGAAAGTGGACTTCGCGAAGCCAGAAGTCACATTTCGAAAACTTGGCATACAATTGCTCTGTTCAAAGAAGTTCCAAAAGAAGCCTCAAGTGTTGCTCGTGTTCTTCCTGACTCTTCGAATAAATCAGGATATCGTCGATGAAAACTATGAAAAATTTATCCCGGTAAGGTTTGCACACCCGGTTCATGAGATCCATGAAGACCGCAGGTGCATTCGTCAATCCAAAAGGCATAACCAGAAACTCGTAATGCCCATAACGAGTCGTAAATGCCGTTTTAGGGACATCCTCGTCTCAAACTCTCAGTTGATAGTAGCCCGACCTTAGGTCAATCTTGGATTAGAAACTCGACCCTTGCAACTGGTCGAATAAGTCATCAATGCATGGAAGAGGATATCGATTCTTCACGGTCACCTTGATGTGTTCGCGGTAGTCAATACACATTCTGAAGGTACCATCTTTCTTCTTCACGAATAACACTGGAGCTCCCCAAGGCGAAGAGCTAGGACGTATGAAACCTTTTTCCAAGAGTTCTTGCAGTTTCGTGGACAGTTCTTCAAGCTCTGATGGAGCTAGATGATAAGGTGCTCGAGCTATGGGCGCTGCTCCAGGAGCTAGCTCGATTTGAAACTCAACTTGACGATGAGGCGGAAGTCCAGGTAATTCCTCAGGAAAATCACGCACAATAGGTATGTCTTCTATCTTTCTTTCTTCCGAGGATGTGTCAGAAACGAGGGCTAGAATAGCAGTGTGGCCCTTTCGCAACCACTTCTAGGCCTTAAGGAAAGAGATGATGCCTACAACAGCACCACTCTTGTCGCCACGAATTACGAGGGGTTCTTTACCAGAACGAGGGATGCGGACAATCTTCTCGTTGCAAAGAATTTCCGCTTACTGATGAGCTAACCAATCCATCCCAATAACAACATCGAAACTACCCAGAACGATAGGAATAAGATCGATAGAGAAGGTCTGACCAGCTAGGACGAGGTTACAGCCCTTAACTATGTGTGTGGCTTCAAGACTTTTACCGTTTGCTAGTTCTACTGTGTGTTTGGTGTTCAGAAGTGTTGGAGTGCGCTTAAGCATTTGGCTAACTTTTAAGGACACATAACTAGTATCGGCACCCGAATCAAATAAAACAGTAACAAAGAAGTCGTCCAGAAGAAACTTACCCATCACAACGTTGGGATCGTTCCTTGCATCACCCTGACCAATCACGAAGGCACGACCTCGGGCGCCATTGCCATTATTGTTACCCCCGTTGTTGCCTCCATTGTTGCCTCCATTGTTGTTCCCGTTTCCTTGATTGTTGTTGTTCTGATTCTGGTTCAGCAGGGGACAGTTCCTCTTAAAGTGGCCTTCAGCCCCACACTGAAAGCATCCTTTATTGCCCTGCTGTTGCTGCTGCTAGTTCTGTGGAGGTTGTGGCTGCTGTTGACGATTCTGATTTGCAGGACGTGGGCACCTGCAATCCTTGGCCTCATGACCCAGCTTGATACATCTCAGGCAACGACCCTTGTGGCATTGCCCGCTATGATGCTTGTTGCACTTGGGGTGGTTCCCTCAGTATCCACCCTGTCCTTGACTACCAGAAGATTGCTAACCAGGACTCTGGTAGTCAGCAGTCTTTCGCTGCTGGGACTGAGACTGAACTGAAGTAGAACCCTTGCCCGAATTTCCATCCCACTTGCGCTTATTATCACTGGGAGCATCAGTAGTAGTAGCGCTAATACGCTTGGCAGCCTGTTCTGCTCAACTACCTGATCAGTGAGACGATGAGCCAACCGGATAATTTGCTGAATGGTGCCAAGATTAGCTGAGGTCACGTGGCTTTGAATTTCTGGCACCAAACCCTTAAGGTACATCTCGATACGCTTGATAGGAGGATCCACCATAGTAGGACACAAGATAGCTAATTCGTTCGACCGCTTTGTGCATGCCTCGATCTCAGACCCCGTCATCTTCAAATTGAAAAATTCCACCTCTAGCTTGTGGATGTCGTCACGGCTACAATAATCATCTTTGATCAAATCTTTGAAATCGTTCCATGGGCTGGCATTAGCAACCCCCAGCCCTAGCAGTTGAACCTGTGCTTTCCACCAAGTTAACGCAGCACCTTCAAGCGTTCCAGTAGCAAATTTCACCCTACGATCTTCAGGGCATTCACACATCTCGAAAACAGACTCAAGCTTCTCGAACCAGTGAAGAAGGCCTACAGCTTCTTCTGTGCCGCTGAAAGTACTCGGTCGGCAATCCATGAATGTTTTGAACGTGCACACAGGAGGCTGAGCATGTTGACCTGTTGCGTGACGGGTGGTTCGTAGGACAACCCTTCAGTGCCTTAAAAAGATAAAAATCCCATGCTTTACATGTTTAATTGTTTGAACTTGGTAACTACTAGTTGTTTGGACGTGCAGGTGCAAATGGACCTTAAAAGGGAAGGAATTTGGAGCATCAATGAAAAAATAAAATTTTGGAATTGAAGAACTAAGAATAACACAAGATAGAGGATGAAATTACGAGAACGTGGGCGAAAACGACGAAGAAAACGGAGTTGAAACGAGAAAGTTATGAAGAAAACAAGAAAACGAAACCTGGCGCCGCCGTAGCCTACGGCTCTGGCCGTAGGTTACGGCCCTCACTGGGTCTTCTGGTCCACCGTAGCTCAGTTCTGGCTCACCATAAGAGTTTTATTGACCCCGTAGCCTACGGCAGGAGCCGTAGGTTACGGCTTTGACCTGCGTAAAAGTTGTAACTGCCCCATTTATTGGTATTTTATGATGTCTTTTGAGTACTTATCATTCCTAATCGGTTACACAACACTTGGGGATGAATTTTGGCTAACTTTTGGAGCTTGAAGACTATCTCTATCATTGTTTTTCATGTTCTTAACTTGTTTGAAGATTAAAACTTGGTTTATGATGTTTGTTCAAGCCATAAGTGGCTAAACATTTTGTGGTCATCTTTGGTGGAAGGTTTTGTAAGACTTTATGCTTTATTTCCTTATTTCTAGAATAACAATCTTGATCTTTATTGAATTGTTTGTTATGGTGTGTGATTGATTGTTAGTAAATTATTGATTCTTATGTTAAACTAATTAGAAACCATACGTTCTTGGTGCCGTTGGCAATCGAGATATCATGGGTATAGTTAGGCTTGGGTAAGGGTTTATTGATCATTGGGTAACAACCTCACGTTCTAGGAATCTGAGTACTTAGTTCCCTTTCATCACTGCAATTGATCACACATGAACTATGTCTATGTAGTTCTTTCTAGTGGAATGTTAGCATAAATGTCAAAGCAAACCGGAAACCAAAGATGATTACTTATCTCTAATTTGTTTACAACCAACACTTACATTTTTCAATCATAATTGCAATTTTAGTTTTGAAACCATTTCACTCAAATCAACTCTTGACAATTACTTTACTTGCATTTAATTTAATTTTAGTTAACTTAGATAACACTTTAAATAACACATATTCCACAAACTCCCTGTGTTCGATACCCACTTGCCAAATGGATGACGCTCGCATAAAAAAAGATGAGGCCCGAGATAAAGCAATTCAAACTTTGAGTGCCCAAATGGGTCAACTTGCAACCGAAGTGTCAGAATTGAAGAAAAACAAAGGTCAACTACCAAGCGACACTAAGGTAAACCCGTCTCATTGTACTTCAAGAGGTAATAGTTAACATTCACCATGTAAGTGTTTTGATAAGTGGGAAAGAGTACAAAACCAATCCTTCACCGGATTTGGTTGATGGGGTGGTTGAAGATATAACGGGTCAAGATAGTGAGGAAGAAAATGAACCACCTATTGTTTCTTCTAAAAAACCCAATTTTGAAAAACCCGAAATTAATAAAGAAAAAGAAAAGATAAATGAGGGTGAGGGATCTAGTGAAGTACCATTTCCCTCGGCTTTATTAGATCCGGGTAGGAAAATTTTCATTTCAAAACGGGGTCCTCAAAAAGAGGAAATGTGAGAGGTTTTTAAACAGGTTAAAATTAATCTTCCTTTACTTGAAGCTATCAAACAGGTACCTGCTTATGCCAAGTTTTTAAAAGAATTGTGTACCCAAAAGAGGCAACAAAAAGTGCCTAAGTTGGTAGACTTTACGGAGCGGGTAAGTGCGGTCTTGAAAGGAGATATTCCTCCTAAGCTACAAGATCCTGGAATGCCTCTAATAAACATCCAAGTTGGAAATTTTCAAACTGCGAGGGCGTTATTGGATCTTGGAGCCGGAGTAAGTATCCTACCGGGGGGTTATATGACCAATACAACTTTGGCCCATTGAAGCGGGTTGAGACAACGGTTGTACTAGCCGATTTGTCTCACAAACTTCCCCGGGGTATTGTACGGGATGTGATAGTTAAGGTTGATGAATTTTATTATCCCGTGGATTTTCTTATGATAGATTACTCATCCGCGGACCCAATTCAACAACAAAATGTTATTTTGGGTCGACCGTTTTTGAACACCGCACATGCTGTTATTGATTGTCGATATGGTACGGTCGACATGACATTCGGTAATAGAAAGATGAGATTAAATGTTTTTACTAATGGTACTAACGTTTATGGTGATGAGTGTTTTCTCGCAGATTTCATAGATGGATACGACCCGAAGGAATTCGAAGAAGAGATTTTGGGTTCTTGTGTTTGTGATGTGTCTTTGCAGGTGCATGCATGCAAGTTGGAAAATGAGGAAAAGGAGCAAGTGGCTCTTGCGGTAAAAGAAGGACGACCACCATGGACCCACCAAACGGATGCTTTACCAGTGGAAATCGATTCGGGTACAAAGCCTTCCTTGGAATGTCCACCAAGTGTGGAATTGAAAGAGCTACCAAAGCACCTAAAGTATGCATTTTTGGGGGAGAATGACACTTTACCGGTGATCATTGCTTCCAATTTAGCGGTAGCTCAAGAGGAGGAATTAATACGGGTGTTGAAGGCTCACAAGGCTGCAATTGGGTGGACGATATCCGATTTAAAAGGTATTAGTCCATCCATTGTGATACATAAAATCATTACAAGTGAAGACGCAAAGCCGACCCGTGAAACACAAAGAAGGTTGAACCCAAATTTGAGAGAGGTGGTCAAGAAAGAAGTTATCAAGTGGTTGGATGCGGGGATCATTTATCCCATCTCGGATAGTGCATGGGTAAGTCCGACTCAGGTAGTACCTAAAAAACCGGCATCCAGGTAATAAAAGACGAGCAAGGTGAGCAAATTGCCACCCGCCCCGTAACCGGGTGGCGAGTTTATATTGACTATAGAAAATTAAACGCCGCTACCTCCAAAGACCATTTCCCGTTACCCTTCATTGACCAAATAATTTAAAAACTTTCTGGTCAAAAATATTATTGTTTTTTGGATGGGTACTCGGGATATAACCAAATTGCTATTCACCCGGACGACCAACACAAAACCACGTTTACATGTCCGTATGGTACATTTGCTTTTCGACGAATGCCATTTGGACTATGTAATGCCCCGGCCACATTCCAAAGATGTATGAT
This sequence comes from Helianthus annuus, assembly GCF_002127325.2. Lineage (NCBI taxonomy): Eukaryota > Viridiplantae > Streptophyta > Magnoliopsida > Asterales > Asteraceae > Helianthus > Helianthus annuus. Next base: position 95,009,149 of record NC_035438.2, on the reverse strand, counting down.
GAGTATATTTTCGGACATGGTCAGGGAATCTCTTGAAGTGTTTATGGATGATTTTTCCATTTTTGGGCCAAGTTTTGACTCTTGTCTCGATGAATTATAAAAAGTTTTAAAAAGATGTGTTGAGACAAACTTGGTTCTAAGTTGGGAAAAGAGCCATTTTATGGTTCAAGAGGGTATTGTGTTAGGACATGTGATATCGCACCGGGGAATGGAGGTAGACAAAGCAAAAATTTGGGTAATTTCATCGATACCCCCACCAAAGAATGTTAAGGGGGTGAGATCATTTTTGGGACACGCGGGGTTCTATAGAAGGTTTATTAAGGGTTTTAGTGTAATTACAAAACCTTTATGCAACTTATTATTGAAAGATGTTCCATTTGATTTTACTGACGAATGTTTGCAAGCGTTTCGTGTTTTGAAGGAACAGTTGGCGAAGGCTCCTATCTTGCAACCACCGGATTGGTCAAAGCCGTTCGAGATTATGTGTGATGCTAGCGACACGACATTGGAGCGGTTTTGGGTCAAAGGGTTGATAAAAAGCCGGTGGTGATCTATTATGCAAGTAAAACTTTATCCGAGGCGCAACTGAACTACACCACCACCTAGAAAGAATTATTAGCGGTGGTGTATGCCTTGGATAAGTTTACATCTTACATTTGGGGGAGCAAGGTGATTGTGTATTCGGATCATAGCGCGGTCCGATACTTAATGGAAAAGAAGGATGCAAAGCCCCGGTTGATTCGATGGGTGCTTTTGTTGCAAGAGTACGATCTCGAGATTCGGGACAAAAAGGGGTGTGAAAATGTTGTAGCGGATCATTTGTCCCGGATCCCATTGGAAGGTGTTGATGACCCGAGCGAGATTAATGAACGGTTCCCCGATGAGCAGTTGTTAGCCGTGTCTACTTTTGTTGCACCTTGTTATGCCCATTATGTGAACTATTTGGCCAAGGGTGCAATTCCGAATCATTGGATGAAGAAGAGACGCCAACAATTTCTTAGTCAAGTGAAACAGTATATTTGGGACGAACCGGATTTGTTCAAAATCGAACCCGATCAAGTGATAAGAAGATGTGTTCCCGAAACTGAAGTTCTAGAAATTTTGACTCATGCTCATTCATCGGCATGTAGAGGGCATTTTACTGGGAACAAGACAGGTTATCGGGTGTTATCTAGTGGGTTTTACTGGCCCACGGTTTTCAAGGATTCCTGCGAGTATGCCTGAAATTGCATCAATTGTCAAAGAGTGGGAAGCATTTCGAAGCGGGATGAAATGCCGTTACAACCAATTTTGGTAGTGGAAGTATTTGATGTTTGGGGAATAGACTTCATGGGTCCTTTTCCAAACTCAAATGGCTTTTTGTACATTTTGGTTGCGGTTGATTACGTTTCAAAATGGATTGAGGCTATTGCTACGAGGACCAACGATCACTCCGTTGTATGTATGTTTGTGCAATCCAATATTTTTGCTCGATTCGGTGTGCCTAGGGTGATAATAAGTGATGGTGGTTCACATTTTAAGAATTTCAATTTTGGCAAATTGTTAAAAAGATACAATGTGAACCACCGTGTTGCTACACCGTACCATCCACAAACGAGTGGTCAAGTTGAAGTTCCAACCAGCAAATTAAAGAGATTTTAATGAAGACGGTAAGAACTGACAGAAAAAATTGGTCAAGCAAGCTTGATGATGCGTTGTGGGCTTATCGAACGGCCTACAAAACTCCACTTGATACAACTCCTTATCGAATGGTGTATGGAAAGGGGTGTCATTTGCCTATGGAGTTAGCACATCGGGAATATTGGGCAATTAAAACGGTGAATGCAAACTATGACGAAGCGGGTCGGGCGAGAAAGCTATAATTGAATGAGATTGAGGAAATAGAAGATCAAGCCTATGAGTGTGCATCCGCATACAAAGACAAACTAAAGAAAGTTCATGATGCGAAAATAAAGAAAAAGAACTTCGAAGTGGGTCAAAAGGTGTGGTTGTACAATTCAAGGTTGAAAATGTTCGCGGGAAAACTCAAGAGCAAGTGGATGGGTCCTTACGTCATTCGAAGAGTGGGGAGGTTTGGAAATGTTGATATACAAGATGAACAAACAAATAAACAACAAACGGTGAACGGGCATCGGCTCAAACCATACTTGGAAGGTAACGACATCAACAATCTCGAGCTTGACAAAGTGAGTTACATTTTACGCCCATTGGATGACGAAGAAACTTGAAAGAGGCCTAGGTTTGGTGTTTGTACATATTTAGTTTAGTTTGTTTTGGTTTGAATTAAGTCTCGTTTGAAACCGGTGTTTGAAACAAGTGAGGGGAAATCCGTACGAATTTCCCGTACATAGTGTTGAGGACAACATGGGTTTTTAACGGGGGGTAGGGTTAATTTTCATGTTTTCAAAAATTTAGAAAAACAATAAAAATTAAACAATTTTATAAAGCTAAAAACTAAAAAAAAGAAAAAAACAAATAATAAACATAAAAAATTTTGACATATAAAAGCTTGTGCCGGCCCCCCTATGCCCAGTACCCGCCGTAAGCTACGTTGGGGGGGGGGGGCGTAGCTTACGACGGCTGATGAGCATTTTTGAATCTTACGCAGTCCCACTACTATTTTACGGCGAGAAAAATTGTGCCAGTAACCACCGTAACCTACAGCAAGGTTCCGTAGGCTTCGGCGCCGAGTGGTTCAGCTGGGTCCTTTGAAGATCGGTTACATATAAAAAAAACAAAAATCCGAAAATCAATAAATAAATAATAATAACTATTTTAATTAAACAAAAACAACAATAACCCTCAACCATACAATCGTTCCACCAACCCCATCCACATATTCTTTCCTTCTTCTTCTCCATCTTTTCTTCCTTAGAACCCTAATCCACCATAACCATCATAACTCTTTAATCTCTCAACCAAACCAAGCAGTTCTTAGGTCGATTTTGACTAAAATCTCACGAGCAACTTGATTTTGGGTAAGGATTTGGGAGAAAATCACACTTTCTTGGTCGAATTTTAGACCCTAGGAGCCGAAAATTTGGGGCTTTTTGTGGGTTTGTGTTTTAAAGTGAAGTGCTTGCTATTCTCATCTTCTACAACACTAAGGTATGCAATTTCTTGTCATTTTTTGATGTACATTGAGGTTTGTAAGTTTTTATCTTTGTTTTTGCTTACACACTTGCTAATATATGATAGATGATAGGATTTTGTGAACCATTGAGTGCTATGGGTACAAATGTGTTTGATGTCTAGTGAAAATTTTTTAGAAAAATTATGAATTATAGGGGACATCATGCCGAAATTTTGCTTGAAAGAACGAAATTTTGGTTTTTGCACATCTATACCCATAACATAAAACAAGTGTGGGGAAGATTGAGGAGTTGGACTAATTTGAAATTGTTTGTGTGGTTTATGAATGTGTGTAGGTATGGTGACGAAAAAAGGAAAAGCGGTTGCAAGTCCGTCTAACGAGCCTCAAGGGGATGATGCACAACAAAAGAGGAGGAGATTGACACGGATAGGTGACCTGGACTCGGAGGAGGATGCACCTCCAAGGGGTCCGAAGCCGGATTGGACATCCGGTTCATTGCTAGACCAACCCGCGGAATGGCGAGAGGATTTATTTCACGAACAAATGAACAATTTAAAACAAAGGGGTGAAGCATTTATTTGTGAAAAGGAGATTCGGGAGGTCGATTTCGGGACGTTTGGGATAACGGCAAAGTTCAAGGAATTGGGTTGGGGTGCAGCTTTGAAGTGTTATGATGGCGAGGTGAAGAAGATGTATGACACGCAGATTCAAGAGTGGGTGGCCTCACTCGAATGTCCCCCGTTTAAGGCCCCAAGTAAGATGAGGCTTGTTGGATGGTGTAACGGGGTAAAAGTTGAGATGTCTTATGATTCTTTGCACCGAATAGTGAAGTTTGACGACAGACCAGCCAATGAATACATCTACCCGAGTCTCAAAGATCTCTACCACGAGCCCAACCAGCATCCGCAATGGCAAAATATGCTTGACTACCTCTTCCTTCCGGGTACGACACATGGGAAGTTATATAGACGCAACTTGAGAATGGAAGAAAAGTTGTTGTTGACATTGTGCATGTACAATGTTGTTCCGAGGCGGGGTGTCACACCCCTAATTTCCACGTATCACCGGTGGGCCCGGTGGGGGTTCCGTGACGTAGTTGATATCGTCATAGTCAAACATACAATATATAAATGCACAACGGAAGCAAAGAAAGATTTATTTCAACTTAATAATATTGTAATATCCAAGTATCACAAAATAGTCGAAATAGATTCATAGGCGGATCCAAACAAACATGAAACTTTATTTCAACAGACTTCATGCATCCTAAGCTTGCGAGACTTATACAGATGCTAAGGAGTGGCCAGCCTATTACGCGTAGTACCTGCACTTAGCCTTTTTGGAAAATATGTCAGTTTACACTGGTAAATACAATTTAACTGACTCATTTTGAAAATGTTTGAAAATTGATTTAAATGCCCTTGGCACAAAACTTTTTATAACTTGGGATAATTATTTGCTTAATAATCTTGTAAAAGAATTACATGTCTGCTATGCGTTCAGTTGCCCGGGTCGTGCCGGGTTAAAGATTAATAGACACACCACTTAATATAATTCTGCCGCGAGACTTCTCTCGACCGACGATTATATTGAAATGCACTACGGGTGTACGCCTACACCCGTGTGCTAAGGTCGTGGCCATTCTTTGAATGATGCCAAGGATATCCGGGACATGGTCATTAAACCCCCAAAGGCGTTAAACAAACAAAACATCATTTTTAAACGGGTTAATTTGACAACACTTAGCCACCGACTGGTTAAGGTCAATTCCCCGACCAAGCGGTATTTTATATACCGTACCCCAAGCCCGTATAGGGAAAATAAGTTAAATGTATTTACCTGAGCAAAGTATAAATCAAATATAGCGAGTGCACGTAGCTTTTACTAGGCTCCTAGATCTGGAAATTAAGGTTTTAATAACCTCTTACAATTCTAACGGGTCTTAAGCTTAGACCGGTTAGTTTTATATAAAGATTACGGTTTTAAACGCACGATAAGGCGAAGACCGTTTTAGAATGTGGTTTTGACCCAACCAGCTTGCATGCTTGTTTAATATGGGTAACATAATCACATTCTCGATTTTGAGACCAAAATGATATGGTTTGACCCGTTTCGGCTAAAATGAGTAAACTAGTTACATAAGCCGATCCGAACGCGGAAAGTGCGTAACGAGTAACCATAAGAGTCAAATACAAGTTCCTAAAGTTAATATGCCTAAAATATGTTGTGATATCAGAATGATACCTTCCATTATGCCCCAAAAGGTTTTAAACCAAAACTATGCCTCATAAGGGCATTTTGGTCATTTTAAAGGGTGTAAAAGAGTTTAATTAGTATTCTGAGTTACAGGTCTGAATAAATTAGTAAGTATACTCATTTTATCAAGTTATAACAGTAGGGTATTAAATATGTGTGAAATTTATTACTTCTAACCATTCTATGCACCGAAGGGGCATTTTGGTAATTTCACCTAGGCCTAAAAGGTCAAAACTGGAAATCTGAGTTTAAATTATTTTCCTACTGTTCAAAATATAAAAATTTACTGATTATATTAGTAAGTTTCAACCCCTTATGCTTAACAAGGTTCTAGTGCATACTTGGTGCTAAAAACGCTTAAAAAGGCGATTTGGAGCCATTTCCGGGTTTTCTGTAAAAAGATGATATTTTTAATATTCCAGCAGGCTCAAAATAATTTATTTAACATAACAAATCAGTAGAAAAAGGTTTGGGGTCAAAAGGATTTATAGAACTCATTTTATGGCTTAAAAGGGCAAAACCGGCATACACCGAATTAATCTTAGAACATTAAGTTATGCTCAGCCTAAAATTAAATAAAAATCTTCAAAAATCCCAAAATATTATTTTATAACAGTAGGTATAAGGTTTTGTATAGAAATTTAGGTTTAGATAGGCTATATGCAATTTACGCCATTTAATTACTAAAAAAGCTTTAATTTACGCTAATGAGCATAACTCTTATTCTACACCTCAAACTGATCTCAAATTTTAGGTGCAAGTTTATAAATCAGTAGCTAAGGTGTCTACCCTTTTACATTTTTTAAAAATCACTTTTTAAGGTCAAATGGGCATAATGGTCAACATATAAGCGATTAACGGAAACATGCATGTGAATAGGATATCTAATGAACCAAGTTGTATAATCTCAGAGAGTTATACTAACATGCAATTAGGTCCAAAAGAAGCTCTAAGGTAATCCTAAACTAGGCTTAAACGGGCCAGAACTGATAGTCAAAGCAATAGTCAAACTTTGCGACTTTCGGTTCCAAACCGAGCCTAAACTGAAAATTGTTGAGTTGAACATGTTGAGACATGTTCCTACATCAATTACCAAGTTATTTTAATGATCAAAAAGGTTGCATGTATCCTACATTGCTAATTATGCATTAATTTGAAAATAAGCATTCTGTTGACTTTTTATAATCATCTTTGACTCGACAATTAACATTGTTAGAGTGGGATTCTGGAAATACCCTTTTAAGGGTTTGTTACCCACATAATTACCTACTTATAGGTATTTTTAATCCGAGATATTAGTGAGTAATTATAGACTAATCCCGAAGTCAAACCTTAATTACGACGGTTTGACTTTTAGCTAATTAACTAAGCTAAAACGAATTTAGAAGGGTTAAGGACACTTACAAGAGTCCTAATTAGGATTAGGGATCACTAAGAATGTTGCTTGCTGTCTAAAAGGCTCCAGGAGTGAACTTGAGAGAAGTTGTGAATGCAAGTGAGAATGGTTACAACTTCCCTTCTCTTATATAGTGAATTCAAGTCCCTTAGATGATGCCAAACAAGTCTATGCATGTCCCCTGATCATCACAACTGTCCCTAGTGCATGAAAACTGGTTGGGGCAGCCCCTGGTATGCAAAACAAGCCTTTAAAGTCGGTTAACAGGTCTGACTGGCAGCTGTGCACATTTTTCTGTTACTGGCACTCTGACGCGGCCCGTGTAAGGTCATAGGGGACCTTTACGCGGGTCGCCTGGACCTGCAAAACCTGCCAAACAAGTTTTACAATTTACATTTTTGGTCCCTAGTCCTTTGTAACGTGGTTTTAAGCCCTTAAATTGCATTTCCCACCTTTTAACTTGATTTTTAAGGGCCTTGCGACTTTTACGAACTTGGTTAAGTCCTTGACTAACCTTGTAACCACTCATAAGGCCTTAGAATTCAACGTTGACGCTTTTAACCCCTCGTACACGAATTTGATCATAACTTTCTCATACAATAATGAAACTTTATGAAATTTTAACCACATATTATAGTGAGTATATTTTATTGTTACAAAGCATCGGGTCTTCCAAAAGGTCACTCAGAGGTATACTTTGCACATGTTGACACATTTAGCCCCTGTAGTTTGTAATTCCTCACTTTCTTTCATATTTAGCTTCGTATGATCCATGATTTATTCGTTTGAAGGTATAAACATCTTGTGGGGCTATTTTTTTAAATATAATTATCCATCGTTGACACTTTGGACCCTTATATTTACATAGTTTCCCCGTTTGTCAACATTAGTCCCTCTAAAGTATTCTTTCTCACGTTTAGAGCTTATGACACGTGTACATACATTATTGGACCTAAATTTTCAAGGTGTTACATCCTCACCCCCTTAAAAGAAATCTCGACCTCGAGATTTATGGAAATAATTGAGGGTACTTCTCTTTCATTATGGACTCTAACTCCCACGTATATTCAGGACCTCTGCGGGCATCCCATTTCACCTTGACAATAGGCACAAGCTTCCTTCGAAGCCTTTTCACCTGTCGATCCTCAATCGACACTGGTTTCTCCACAAATTATAAGCTCTCGTCTCCTGTGTGTGGTAAGACTAGCGATTCATCAGCTAGACATTTCTTCAGATTGCAGACGTGAAATACGTTATGAATACCATTGAGCTCTTCAGGTAAGTTTAATTTATAAGCCACTGATCCTACACATTCGATGATCTCGAATGGTCCTATATACCTTGGGCTTAACTTGCCTTTCTTACCGAATCGCATCACCCCTTTCCAGGGTGACACATTGAGTAAAACTTTATCGCTAACCTCAAACTTGAGAGGTTTTCGCCTTTTATCCGCATAGCTCTTCTGTCTATCTCGAGCAGCTTTTAGGCGATCGCGAATCTGGACAATTTTGTCCGTTGTCTCGAAGACTATTTGATAATTGAGTATCCCCTACTTCTGCCCAACAGATGGGCGTTCTGCACTTCCTACCATATAGTGCCTCAAAAGGTGCAGCCTGAATGCTGGTATGGTAGCTATTGTTGTAGGAGAACTCGACCAATGGTAGATGCCTGTCCCAACTACCACCTAGATCAATTACACATGCACGCAGCATGTCTTCCAACGTTTGAATAGTACGCTCACTCTGCCCATCCGTCTGAGGATGGTAAGCCGTACTAAAATTCAATTGAGTGCCCAGAGACTGTTGGAAACTCTTCCAAAAATGAGACGTATACCTAGTATCCCGATCTGAGATAATAGATACTGGTACGCCATGTAAGGATACAATCTTGTCCACGTATAGTTGGGCTAACATGTCAGAGCTGAAGGTCTCTTTAATGGGTAGGAAATGTGCTGACTTAGTCAGTCTATCGACTATGACCCATATGGTATCATTTCCTTTCTTCGTCTTTGGCAACTTGGTGATGAAATCCATAGTCACCATTTCCCATTTCCAAGTGGGAATTTCAGGATGTTGTAGCAAACCTGACGGCTTCTGATGTTCAACTTTAACTTGAGCACACGTCAGACATTTAGCTACATAAGCAGCTATAGACTTTTTCAAGCCTATCCACCAATAATTTGCCTTTAAATCAGCTCCAGGATGAACGGAATACTTGGAACTGTGGGCTTCCTTGAGGATAACATCCTGAAGTCCTCCATATACAGGAACCCATATTCGACCATTCAATCTCAACATTCCATCCTTATCGTAGGACAACTGCTCTTCAGTTACTCCTAATTTTTCCTCAGGATAGTTAGCTTCCAACACAGCTTCCTTTTGTGCAGCTAACAACCTTTCATTCAAACTGTTCTTGATTTCAATGCTCTTGGCATTAATTCTTATCGGCTTCACTCTCTCCTTTCTACTTAAGGCATCAGCGACTACGTTTGTTTTTCCTGGATGGTATCTTATTTCACAGTCATAATCGTTCATAGTTTCCATCCATTGTCGCTGCCTCATATTCAAATCCTTCTGATTGAACAAGTGCTGAAGACTCTTGTGATCAGAGTAAATCACACACTTAGTCCCATATAGATAATGCCTCCAAAGCTTAAGTGCAAATACAACGGCGCCCAATTCCAAGTCATGAGTGGTGTAATTCTTTTCGTGCACCTTTAGTTGACGTGAAGCATAGGCAATGACCTTGCCTTTTTGCATTAATACACATCCCATTCCGGTGTGTGATGCATCGCAATACACCACAAATTCTTCAATACCTTCAGGTAGAGTCAGCACTGGAGCGTTACTCAACTTCTCCTTCAAGATGTCAAAAGATTCTTGCTGCTTAGGCCCCCAGTTAAACTTAATATACTTACGTGTTAACGAAGTTAAGGGCGCAGCAATCCGTGAGAAATTTTCAATAAATCGCCTATAGTATCCAGCCAAACCTAGGAAGCTACGAATCTCTGAAGGCGTCTTTGGCTCTTGCCAGTTCATAATAGCTTCTATCTTTGCGGGATCCACTTGAATTCCACGTTCACTCACAACATGTCCAAGGAACTGGACTTCGCGAAGCCAAAATTCACACTTTGAAAACTTGGCATAGAGCTTCTCTTGATGAAGCAGCTTAAGAATGCATCGAAGATGCTTCTCGTGGTCAGCTTGGCTCTTCGAGTAAATGAGGATGTCATCGATGAAGACAATGACAAATTTATCTAGATAAGGCTTGCATACGCGATTCATGAGATCCATGAATGCGGCAGGTGCGTTAGTGAGCCTCAAAGGCATCACTAGGAAGTCGTAATGACCATAACGAGTCCTAAACGCGGTCTTGTGTACATCTTCATCCTTGACCTTCAATTGATGATAGTCTGACCTGAGATCTATCTTAGAAAAATAACTTGCTCCTTGCAACTGGTCAAACAGATCATCGATCCTGGGCAAAGGATATATGTTCTTGATAGTAACCTTATTAAGCTCACGGTAGTCGATGGATAAACGCATCGAGCCATATTTCTTCTTGACGAACAGAATTGGTGCTCCCCATGGAGACGAACTAGGTCTAATAAAACCTTTAGCTAGCAAGTCATCTAGCTGTGTCCTTAATTCCTTCATCTCTGTTGGTGCTAGCCTATAAGGTGCTCTAGCAACAGGTGCAGCTCCGGGGATGATGTCAATCCTGAATTCCACTTGTCTATCTGGTGGCAAACCAGGTAGTTCTTCCGGGAAAACTTCGGGATATTCACAAATGACCGAAATATCTTCAATCCTAGGCTTTTTCTCGTCAATGGTTACCTGTGCCATATAAATGACACAACCCTTTTTCAGGCATCTGGATGCCTTGAGCATAGCCACTTGCTCAGGCAATCCATGTTGAGTGTCTCCCTGAATGGTGAGTGGCTCACCAGATGGAGTCTTGATCACTATCTGCTTCTTGTTGCACATTATCTGGGCTTGGTTATGCGATAACCAATCCATACCTATCACTATATCAAAGCCTGCTAGCTTAAAGGGTAACAAGGATAAAGGAAAAAAGTGGTTCCTAATGGATAGGACACATCCATCTAATACAGTCGAAACTGTTTCTATTGTTCCATCAGCTAATTCCACTTCATATTTCATACTTAGGGTTTTAACAGGCAATTTCAATAATTCACAGAACTTATTATCTACAAAAGATTTATCCGCCCCAAAATCAAATAATACTCTCGCGAAGACATCATTAATGAGAAAAGTACCTGTTATGACATTGTCATCCTGAATAGCTTCCTTCGCATCCATGCGGAAGACCCTTGCATTGGTCTTCTTTCCCTCCTCAGCCTTCTTTTCAAGTTTCGGGCAGTTGGGCCTAAGATGCCCCTTCTCATTACAATTGAAGCATGTGGCATCCTTGAGTTTCTTACAATCTAATGCCTTGTGATCTGGGGCTTGCAAATTCCACACGCCTTCGGCTGGGATTGGGATCTGGACTCATACCTGCATTTCCCAAAATGGTGTTTCTTACAAACCTTGCACTTGGGTTTATCACCCGTCTGTTGATCTCCCTTCTTGGAACCCGACCCTTTCTTGTGGTCGTCATTTCCCTTTCGCTTCTTGTCTGAGCGCCGCGAACCATCATCTTCGCGTTTTCTCTTCTCGGCATCAGCAGCTCTTAGTGACCTCTGTCTAACTGCGTCTAGTGTGAGGGACAGAGATATGTCAGCTACCAATCGAAATGTAGTGGGTCGAGAGGCTTTGACACTTGCTTTGATTTCTGGGGCCAGACCCCCAATGAAACGGGCTATCCTTTTCAGTTCAGGCGTCACCAGGTAAGGAACTAACCTTGACAGAGTATTGAAACTCGTGAGATAAGCCTGGCAATCCAGGTTCTTCATGACCAATGACAGAAAATCAGATTCTATCTTTTCTACCTCGTGTTGGGGACAGTAGTTCTCTTTGATGAGAGCGACAAACTGATCCCATGACATGTTATACAACAGAACCTTTCCAGTAGCCTGAATTAACGACCTCCACCAGGCCAAGGCTTCTCTATTGAATGACTGGGATACAAACTTTACAATATCTTTCTCAGCACAACCACTGATGTCCACAACAGTGTCCATCTCATCCAGCCAAGTCATACAATCCACTGCCCCCTTTTCCCCATTAAAATCCCAGGGTTTACAAGACCCAAAATATTTATACGTGCAACCTTTGGCACGTGGGGCATCATCAAACACAATCTTCTTGGGGTGATCATCATTTTCATTTGAAGAATGTCTATCATCATCCTTCTTGGTCTCCTCCTTCTTAGACTTGGGTTGGACAGAGGGTGGCTTGCTGTGAGACTCCGAGTGAGTCTTAGACTTATTATGCGGTGTAGACAGGGTCCTACTATGGGTCCCACTGTACTCACTGTACTGCCGCTCTAAGGCCCTTGTAACCGCATCATCAACAAGCGCTTTCAGCTCTGCGCCAGTTAACTGTATCTTTGCATTCTCGTGATTTTCCACCGGACGACTGTTCACCTCGTCCGACCTAGCCATGTAGCTTCAATTGCTACATAAAGAGATAATAGGCAAGGTTTTATTTAGAAGCTAATATAGCATTTTATATTTTTATTAACCATGGTTTTAAATAGCCATTGCTGGTTAATTTATTAATCGAGTATTTATTCAGGACCTTTATTATAATCCTATATTACAATTAAGAATTAACATATAACTTAGTCATAATGAAAGAGTTAATTTGTAATCCGGATTCTTACAGAATCAAGGTATTAGGGTCTGAACCACAGTTCATTACCCTATTCTAGACAGTGAGTTGTAGACTTCTACTGTCTCTTAGTCCCAGAGGACATTAATTATTACCCGTAGGCACTTCATCCTCAAAGGATGGTTATATATGTGACAACTGTGCTCTTTAATCGATGAACAATGCGAAACAAAGTCAATTATCAATAATACAGTGTGTTTTGATCCCAATGTTTGTCATTTATGTTTGGTTTTGTGCCCATGTTGATTTTTGATCGATTTCAAACTCTATATCGTTTCTGGAAAGTTATACGCGAACTGATGCGTAAACACAGTCAATTTAACACGACAAACACTCCGGAACATCATCATAGACTTAACATACCTTAAATAACCTTTATATAACTTAGAAATAAGTTTTAAAGGCTTTGGTATGACAAAAACAAGTTTATTCGCTCTAAGGGACTATTTGCGTCAACTTGCAAAAGTCTACCGATTCGTAAGGTAACGAACAGTCCGGAACTTGGATCATAAGTTAAACATACCATATATAACCTAAACATGGCTTAGAAATAAGCTTTGATAGGTTCGGTGTGCGAAAACATGCTTACATTATCTTAAAGGGACTAAAAGTGTCAAAAACGGCGTAAGTTTGCATTTTCGCGCATATCTTACGTTCTGGACACATCTGGACATCCAAAATTTTTGTACACACTAAAATATTTTTATTTTAGTGATTCGGATGCGAAAACGCCATTCGTCGCGCATTTTGGATCGTACACGCGTCCGTTTGAGTTCCGTCGTAATTAACCGAACAACGCGATCGTACGACCAAACGAACCGACATCTGAGATGTTTTCGAGCATGTTTTGAGTCCCCTATACTTTAACTTCATTTTAGAGCCTTGAAATGAGGTTAACGGGGTTTAAACGCATCGAAAAAGGCTTTAAACACGTGCAGGGACCAAAACTGTAATTATTTGAAACTTGCTGAATCAGACACATGGTAGCGTAGCGCGACCAACCCCTGCCTATGCCGTCGCGCTCCGCGACGATCACATCTGGGCAGAAACATTGTTTTCAGCATCAGTTTGTAAATTCAGGGGCCAATCTTGCAATTTCTTTGTGTGGTAGCCAAGTTACCACCTCTCCAAGGCTTTGCACCTGCTCCTAACACTTGTATGGTTGTGATTCATTGCTTAATGGCTAAAAAAACCACTTGTCATGATCTTGTTGATCACCAACAAGTATAAATAGGCCACTCCATTCACTTGTTCATTGCTCATTCCTCATTCTTCACATCTCTTATCTGATTTGGGAGCTTTCTAATCTGCTTGGAACTTTATTCTTTGTAGAAAAGATAGCTAGGACCCTTTGTAAGTCTTCTTTCATGCTTGTTCTTTATGTTTAAGCAGAAAGTCAAACAGTTTGGCCAACAGTTTGACTTTCGGTTTTGACCATCAATTGGTCAAGTCAAAGTTCAATTGAACTTTGAAACGTGATTGTAATCACGATAGTTATAATCCTTCGTGATTATAGCCGCTGATTACCACGTTAGCTAGTTATAGTGTCGAGTCAAAGTTTCGGTCAAGATGCGTTTTAGCACGCATTTTGCCTCTGAACTACTTTAGGGTATCAAAACACTTTGTTTTGATACCAAATCAGTAGGTTAGACATGTTTTGACATGTCTAACTCGACACTATTAGTTTGTGCTTGTTTAGGGTCGTAAGGTAAGCGGTCTAAACAACCGCTTATACTTCCGAACCCGACCCGTTTGGTCGATCTTTAGGATCCGACCAAGCTTAGTTAGTGATCATAGTTGCATAGGGAATAACCTCTGAGGTTATAACCTTATGATCACCTAGGATTGGTTAGTCATTTGCTAGTTAGCTTGTGTGCCCATAGAAAATGACCAAAATGCCCTTTTGAAGCTAAAATCCGTATTTTGATTATGTGAACATATTTTTTGACATGTAATCTGATTTAGTAACATGTTTAGGGTTTATTGGGAATGTAAGACTTGACATAGCACATAGTTAACCATCCGAACATAGTTTTACGCTAACGACACATTATAGTGACTTATGTTACCGTAATGGGTCGAAACGGGTCAAAAGCACTTAGGTAGGCTTTCCAATCAGAATGTTGGGACTATTAAATCATACCATATGAGTTCAATTACTCATTTGATTTATAGAACCTCATTCTATCCTATCTCCCGATTTAGGAGCCGATTTATTAACATAGTTACTATACTAGGTGCCGGTTGATTCCGTGACCCTTGGAGCTTAAATTGGTCTTATTCTCAAGACTAATTAGCAATCCCAAGTGAGTACATAGTTCCCCTATTTTACTATTTTCAATTGTTTTGGGGTGATTCATATGTACAAAACGAATTACATGGTTTAAACGATGATTTCAAAAAACGATTAAGATGGTTTATACTAAACTAATAACGATTTCAATAAGGTGAACAAGACTTGTTGGTTGTGATTACATAACGAATGACATTCATTAGCTTTGGCCGAGCCGACCAGTATTAGGTTATGGTACCATAGGATCTGACAAATCCCGTTATCAGACTACACCCATGGTTATGTGTGGGGGTTATGTAGGTAACGACCGAACCAGATGATTGTTAACTTACCCTTTGGTGGTTTGTTAATACGAAACGAGAAACGAGTTAGACGAGTCACGAAGGTTTGAATGTTGTTAACGAGACGACCAAAAAGTAGTTTCACTATTAAAACGAATACGATTTTGGGACGAGTTAAACGATTTGAAACGAGATACACGATTTGAAACGAGTTAAACGAATTAAACGATTGGTTTTGGGTAGTGATTAGATAATGGGACGGGTGTAGTATGATAGAATCATGGTAGATACGCCGCTGGTACATCTTATATATAAGTGCTTCTATCATGTTACATTGCGTGTCATTATTTAGTTCACTGGGGAAACGATTTTGAAACGATGTCACACAACGAGGTTTTCGAAACGATATAAACCATACGAGTTTTATTAACGAGTTTTTACGAGATGTTTACAAGTTATTATACTAAAGCAAATGTTTTTGGGTTAAGAGTCATGGCTACGAGATTTTATAAACTATAACCAATTAGATTTGTGTTGGTTATTTATGTTGCAATACACTTTTCAAAACAAGGTTTGTATTTTGACTCTTGTAGTCTAACGAGATACTGCATCATATAAACGAGCCATGAATCCGATACTCCCATAAAACCTATGTACTCGCCAGCATTTCTTTGCTGACTTTATTTTTACATATGTTTCAGGTGGTATTGCTTGATGTTGCTTGCTAGGAAGCGAATTCACTTAGGATCTGGACAAGGCCTTAGTGACTTAAAAACAATTATAAACAATATGTAGTTTGTTTATTTGGTTTAATGACAATGAACATTTCATAATATTTCAATAAAACAAAACCTTTAACTACCATGGTTATGGAACAATAATTCTGTCGCCTCACTCCCCGGCGTTTCCGCCGCGGTTTATTGTTTTAACGCGGCCGGGGTGTGACAGAAGAGTTGGTATCAGAGCCAATGGTTATAGGGAATTAGGTTATTAGCAATGCTTTGACCTAGACTATAACTTTCTAGGACCCCAACACAAGTTTACTTGTGTTTAGATTTTAAAACAATACCGTCACCTATCCTTAGGTGATAACCACAACGAGAACACAATAACGAATCCGCTTCGAAAATTAATCATCTATCCTTGGATGATTGATTACTAGGTTTTGAACCTTCTGTTATGAGGTTTTGAACCCTTTGTTATGTGGTTTTGAACCCTTCTGGTTTGATCCATCTTTGGCTTAGTGCCTTTTGAGTTTTCCAAATCCCGTCAAAGTTTGGGTCTAAATAATGTGAACATGTGCAAACTGGAAGAGTGAATGCCTGTACCCTGAGTTTTCTGTCTAAGGCTAGAGTGTTTGTACAAATCCGCATTATCGGACCAGTCACTCTTACCTAGGAACTCTTGGGGTGAGTGTTCACTTATAGGCGAGCATGTCTTCGGTGATACATTATTATAACCTATTTACTTTGATTTGTCACTGCGTGTCATTTGTTTGTTCGAGGTAACGAACGAATGATCGCCTTCCTTGTGTTTTGTCGGTGTTTTCATTGCCTCTTTTGTTCCTCCAATTGTCAACCTCACTCGTTTCCCATGTTTCCTTGTTAGACAATGCCTCCTCGACGTGATGCTCAAACTTTTACTGCTGAGGAAGTCGCAGCCCTTGTCTCTCAGCAAATGGCTGCTGTACTTCCAGGCATCGTGACCCAAATCCACGAGTTATACAACAATAACAATAATAACTACAACAATGCACCGTGTAATTTCAAGAATTTCAATTCTGCGAAACCGCTTAAGTTTTCTGGGTCACAAGGAGAAACCGCGCTCCTGCAATGGTTTGAGAGTATCGAGAGCACATTCAGACATGTGCAGTGTCCGAATGCGCGCAAAGTTGAGTTTGCATCTAGCGTGTTTGAGAAGCGAGCTCTTACATGGTGGAACGGAGTGATGCGTGATAGGGGTGCCGAAGTGGCACTAGCACAAACTTGGGAAGAACTCCGAGCTCTCATGATGATAGAGTTCTGTCCTCGACACGAGATTCGAGTGTTGGAACGAGAATTTGACGATTTGAAACAAGTCGAGGGAGAACACCGTGCTTATACGGATCGATTTGAGGAGCTTAGTTTGTTGTGTCCCACGATGGTTACCCCGTTGGATAAGGCAATCGAGAGGTATATCGATGGTTTACCCGATTCCATTCAGGACATCCTGACTGGCGTTAATCCTACTACAGTTCGTCAAGCAATCGAGTTGTCTGCTACCCTGACTGAGTCCCAAGTCAGGAAGGGTAAACTCACCCACAAGGGTGATAAAAAGGAGTCAACTGATTCTGATAAGGAAAAGGGTAAGGGTAAGCAGCAGGGTGAGTCTTCGAAAAAGTCAAGGAAGCGCAAGGCTTCCCAAAACTTTGCTGTCACCAATCAAACTGCTCAGAACCCACCAACTCAACCTCCTGCGAAGAAAGCATATGCTGGTACCGCACCTCACTGCACTCGATGTAATGGTCACCATGTTGCCCAACAGGCCTGTAAACAGTGTGCTACGTGTGGTAGGCTTGGGCATTTGGCCAATACTTGTCGTTTTGGTCAAAATCAGGCTGCCCAGGTTCCAGCGCAAGCTCAAGGGAATGCTGTGAGATTCCCACCTGGTTCGTGTTTCAATTGCGGAGAAATGGGTCATTTCCGCAACAATTGCCCGAGATTGGTAAGCGCGAATGCGAATGTTAACCCAAATCCGAACACGAACGTGAATGTGAATCCCGCTCGTGGACGAGTGTTTAACATCAACGAGGCGATCGATGATGCAGCTATAAACAATTAGTACTTTGTAATTCCTATGGTTGTTATCTTTTAACATTTAAAGACAATGCGGTTGTTATATAAATAAAAATTTGTGGTTTTTATTTTAAACTACTGCAATTGTATGAATGTTTAATGCAACCTTATGATGTCAACGCAAAGACAAACTACTCGTGTGGTTCTGTCATTTCCATGATCACTTGTGGTCTTCCCTAAAAACCTTAAACGATCTTTTCGAATGTGTATCGATTACCGTGAGCTTGATAAGCTTACCATCAAGAATCGATATCCCCTACCCCGAATCGATGATCTCTTTGATCAGCTGCAAGGTGCTACCTGTTTTTCCAAGATCGACCTGCGTTCTGGGTATCATCAGCTTCGTGTATTCGAAGAAGATATTCCCAAAACTGCTTTCCGCATGAGATATGGACACTATGAGTTTACTGTCATGCCTTTGGTTTGACAAATGCTCCAGCTATCTTTATGGACTTAATGAATAGGGTATGTAAACCTTATTTAGACAAGTTCATTATTGTGTTCAATGACGACATTCTTAATTATTCAAGTCTCGAGCCGAGCATGAGCAACACCTTCGTTTGACTCTCGAACTCCTAAAGAAGGAACAACTTTTTGCTAAATTCTCCAAGTGTGAATTTTGGCTTTAAAAAGTTCAGTTCTTGGGACATATAGTCAACGAGCAGGGTATTCATATGGATCCATCCAAAATTGTTACAATTAAGGATTGGAATACATCTTTGACACCCACAGAAGTTCGTTCTTTTCTTGGTCTCGCTGGTTATTATCATCGTTTCATTACGAACTTCTCTAAGATTGCGATTCGCGAGGATCTATCTGCTGATAAACTTGCAAAGATTTACGTTAATGAGATTGTATCACAACATGGTATTCCTTTGGATATCATTTCCGATCGTGATGCTCGACTTTCATCCCATTTTTGGAGAACCATACAATCTGCTATGGGAACCCAACTAAATCTAAGCACTGCTTATCATCCCCAAATAGATGGACAATTTGAGAGAAACGATTTAAACTTTGAAGGATATGCTTAGAGCATGCGTGATAGACTTTGGTGGTAATTGGGATTCTCATCTGCCATTTGATCGAGTTCTCTTACAACAATAGTTATCATGCTAGCATCAATATGGCACCATTCGAAGCTCTTTACGGTCAAAAATGTCGTTCACCTGTCTGTTGGAATGAGCTCGGTGAGGTTCAGCTTACTGGACCTGAGCTCGTTCTAGAAATGGCAGACAAAATCAAGAAAATTCGCGATAATCTTGTGACAGCTAGAAGCCGTCAAAAGAATTATGCGGATTTACGACACAAGCGCTTAGAATTTCAATTCAGAAACCATGTCCTACTCAAGGTGTCACCTTGGAAGGGAGTGGTGAGATTTGGAAAGTAAGGAAAACTTGCACCTCGATACGTTGGACCATTTAAGATTGTTGAAAAGAGTTGAAAAGGTTGCCTATCGACTAGAGCTACCTTCAGAGCTTGGCTATATCCATCCGACTTTTCACATGTCCAATTTGCGAAAGTGTTTATCTGACGCTGATCTTCACATTCCTCTCGACGAGATCCGAATCGATGAAACGATGCACTTTGTCGAGAAACCTGTGGAGATCGTAGACCGTACACTCAAACAGTTGATGAACAAACGGATTAAATTAGTCAATGTTTATTGGGAGTCGAAACGTGGCCCAGAGTTTACTTGGGAACGTGAGGACCAAATGAAGGCGAAATATCCGCAATTGTTCTCACAAGTTTCCTCTAGTAAAAATTTCGGGACGAAATTTCCTAAAGTAGGGGAGACTGTGACAACTGTGCTCTTTAATCGATGAACAATGCGAAACAAAGTCAATTATCAATAATACAGTGTGTTTTGATCCCAATGTTTGTCATTTATGTTTGGTTTTGTGCCCATGTTGATTTTTGATCGATTTCAAACTCTATATCGTTTCTGGAAAGTTATACGCGAACTGATGCGTAAACACAGTCAGTTTAACACGACAAACACTCCGGAACATCATCATAGACTTAACATACCTTAAATAACCTTTATATAACTTAGAAATAAGTTTTAAAGGCTTTGGTATGACAAAAACAAGTTTATTCGCTCTCAGGGACTATTGCGTCAACTTGCAAAAGTCTACCGATTCGTAAGGTAACGAACAGTCCGGAACTTGATCATAAGTTAAACATACCATATATAACCTAAACATGGCTTAGAAATAAGCTTTGATAGGTTCGGTGTGCGAAAACATGCTTACATGATCTTACAGGGACTAAAAGTGTCAAAAACGGCGTAAGTTTGCATTTTCACGCATATCTTACGTTCTGGACACATCTGGACATCCAAAATTTTTGTACACACTAAAATATTTTTATTTTAGTGATTCGGATGCGAAAACGCCATTCGTCGCGCATTTTGGATCGTACACGCGTCCGTTTGAGTTCCGTCGTAATTAACCGAACAACGCGATCGTACGACCAAACGAACCGACATCTGAGATGTTTTCGAGCATGTTTTGAGTCCCCTATACTTTAACTTCATTTTAGAGCCTTGAAATGAGGTTAACGGGGTTTAAACGCATCGAAAAAGGCTTTAAACACGTGCAGGGACCAAAACTGTAATTATTTGAAACTTGCTGAATCAGACACATGGTAGCGTAGCGCGACCAACCCCTGCCTATGCCGTCGCGCTACGCGACGATCACATCTGGGCAGAAACATTGTTTTCAGCATCAGTTTGTAAATTCAGGGGCCAATCTTGCAATTTCTTTGTGTGGTAGCCAAGTTACCACCTCTCCAAGGCTTTGCACCTGCTCCTAACACTTGTATGGTTGTGATTCATTGCTTAATGGCTAAACAAACCACTTGTCATGATCTTGTTGATCACCAACAAGTATAAATAGGCCACTCCATTCACTTGTTCATTGCTCATTCCTCATTCTTCACATCTCTTATCTGATTTGAGAGCTTTCTAATCTGCTTGGAACTTTATTCTTTGTAGAAAAGATAGCTAGGACCCTTTGTAAGTCTTCTTTCATGCTTGTTCTTTATGTTTAAGCAGAAAGTCAAACAGTTTGGCCAACAGTTTGACTTTCGGTTTTGACCATCAATTGGTCAAGTCAAAGTTCAATTGAACTTTGAAACGTGATTGTAATCACGATAGTTATAATCCTTCGTGATTATAGCCGCTGATTACCATGTTAGCTAGTTATAGTGTCGAGTCAAAGTTTCGGTCAAGATGCGTTTTAGCACGCATTTTGCCTCGGAACTACTTTAGGGTATCAAAACACTTTGTTTTGATATCAAATCAGTAGGTTAGACATGTTTTGACATGTCTAACTCGACACTATTAGTTTATGCTTGTTTAGGGTCGTAAGGTAAGCGGTCTAAACAACCGCTTATACTTCCGAACCCGACCCGTTTGGTCGATCTTTAGGATCCGACCAAGCTTAGTTAGTGATCATAGTTGCATAGGGAATAACCTCTGAGGTTATAACCTTATGATCACCTAGGATTGGTTAGTCATTTGCTAGTTAGCTTGTGTGCCCATAGAAAATGACCAAAATGCCCTTTTGAAGCTAGAATCCGTATTTTGATTATGTGAACATATTTTTTGACATGTAATCTGATTTAGTAACATGTTTAGGGTTTATTGGGCATGTAAGACTTGACATAGCACATAGTTAACCATCCGAACCTAGTTTTACGCTAACGACACATTATAGTGACTTATGTTACCGTAATGGGTCGAAACGGGTCAAAAGCACTTAGGTAGGCTTTCCAATCAGAATGTTGGGACTATTAAATCATACCATATGAGTTCAATTACTCATTTGATTTATAGAACCTCATTCTATCCTATCTCCCGATTTAGGAGCCGATTTATTAACATAGTTACTATACTAGGTGCCGGTTGATTCCGTAACCCTTGGAGCTTAAATTGGTCTCATTCTCAAGACTAATTAGCAATCCCAAGTGAGTACATAGTTCCCCTATTTTACTATTTTCAATTGTTTTGGGGTGATTCATATGTACAAAACGAATTACATGGTTTAAACGATGATTTCAAAAAACGATTAAGATGGTTTATACTAAACTAATAACGATTTCAATAAGGTGAACAAGACTTGTTGGTTGTGATTACATAACGAATGACATTCATTAGCTTTGGCCGAGCCGACCAGTATTAGGTTATGGTACCATAGGATCTGACAAATCCCGTTATCAGACTACACCCATGGTTATGTGTGGGGGTTATGTAGGTAACGACCGAACCTGATGATTGTTAACTTACCCTTTGGTGGTTTGTTAATACGAAACGAGAAACGAGTTAGACGAGTCACGAAGGTTTGAATGTTGTTAACGAGACGACCAAAAAGTAGTTTCACTATTAAAACGAATACGATTTTGGGACGAGTTAAACGATTTGAAACGAGATACACGATTTGAAACGAGTTAAACGAATTAAACGATTGGTTTTGGGTAGTGATTAGATAATGGGACGGGTGTAGTATGATAGAATCATGGTAGATACGCCGCTGGTACATCTTATATATAAGTGCTTCTATCATGTTACATTGCGTGTCATTATTTAGTTCACTGGGGAAACGATTTTGAAACGATGTCACACAACGAGGTTTTCGAAACGATATAAACCATACGAGTTTTATTAACGAGTTTTTACGAGATGTTTACAAGTTATTATACTAAAGCAAATGTTTTTGGGTTAAGAGTCATGGCTACGAGATTTTATAAACTATAACCAATTAGATTTGTGTTGGTTATTTATGTTGCAATACACTTTTCAAAACAAGGTTTGTATTTTGACTCTTGTAGTCTAACGAGATACTGCATCATATAAACGAGCCATGAATCCGATACTCCCATAAAACCTATGTACTCGCCAGCATTTCTTTGCTGACTTTATTTTTACATATGTTTCAGGTGGTATTGCTTGATGTTGCTTGCTAGGAAGCGAGTTCACTTAGGATCTGGACAAGGCCTTAGTGACTTAAAAACAATTATAAACAATATGTAGTTTGTTTATTTGGTTTAATGACAATGAACATTTCATAATATTTCAATAAAACAAAACCTTTAACTACCATGGTTGTGGAACAATAATTCTGTCGCCTCACTCCCCGGCGTTTCCGCCGCGGTTTGTTGTTTTAACGCGGCCGGGGTGTGAGAATATAATTACAGGGAATTTTAAATTAACCCAGTTTAAAGATGGCCTATGTGATTTATACTGCTTCACAGTTTGCCCAACATGCTAACATACCTACAGATGTTAACAAAGTTTTGGAATCTTTTAGACAGGTTCTACCATCTTGGCCATGTCTACAATGACACGTGGCTAGGTTTTACCCCTAAGATTCTCTTAATTTTAAACGCAGATCAATCCTAAGTTGAGACGTTAATTATGGATCTGAATCTAATTATGGAGGTACCATCTTGGCCTTGTCTTAAAATAACACATGGCTAGGTCTTGTCCCTTTTTAGATTTTTGCCAATTTATATTAATGGTAGATCTCCTTTATTTAGGAATGTTATTTTCATTTTACTTTTTATTTTAAGTTTCTGCATATACT
Source organism: Helianthus annuus (assembly GCF_002127325.2). NCBI lineage: Eukaryota > Viridiplantae > Streptophyta > Magnoliopsida > Asterales > Asteraceae > Helianthus > Helianthus annuus. The sequence goes on along the minus strand of NC_035438.2, from coordinate 94,985,612 downwards.
TATTAATAATAAACAATCATGAAAATTTAATTTCAACCATTCCATTAATAAAGATTAAACAGTACAATACTTGCCCTAAATGTGACTTCTACAAAATAACATGCCCACGCAGGGGCAAAAATAAACAACAAACCCACGCAGGGGTTAACTAAAAGACATGCCCACGCAGGGGCAGAATACTGAAAGACAAGCCCACGCAGGGGCTGAGTACAGAAACAAAAAGTCCACGCAGGGACTTGATTACAACTAAATAAAATAAACAACAAGGTCTTTAATGACCCCTTCTCTTGGACTTCCCCTTAAGCAAGTCTGACAGACCTTTGAGGAAGCCTCGGTTGCATTCGCGGTCTTCACGGACCACCTGTTCGACTCGGTTCAACCGGTCGAGAACCTCCTGCTGGCGCTCCGGCGGGATTAGCTGCAGCTGCGGCGGCTTGTACAGAGGTTGAGGAGGTGGTGGACGCTGGTACCCATAAGTCGGGTAACTAGTGGTCCAAAGACCACCATAGGGTCCCTTTGGATGACGGGCATTGTAGTCCCATGCCTCCTGATATGGGTCTACGTTTGCATAGTCGAACTGGGTATGAGCCGGCTGCTCAAAAGGGTTGTACGCCGCTGAGCCGGTGTAAGCAGGTATTGGGTTGTCAAAACCCAACGGAGGTGCCATAGGCACTAAGTTGACCTCTATAATGGGGTTTGATGGACCCCCCATTTGCGCTTCTTCTTCTTCTTTCTGGAGTGGCGGATAATGACTGCCACTCGATGGTTGGGGAGTGCTGATGCGGACTCCCCCTCGCACGGACATCCGTGCGTTTGACCTTCTTCGCTTCGGTGGCTCTGGAGGTGGTTGTTGCTCCACTGGTGGTGGTGGTGGCGGAGTGACTGCCACGAAACGAGAATCCTAAGAAGGATCCTGTTGCTGTTGCTGCTGCTGCTGATAAGGAGACGAGTGGTGAGAGGGGGTAAAATACCAGTCTATATTCCGGAATCTCTCCACGTAGCTGTCCGGACCGCGATAAGGCGATCCGTGAAAGGATGACCCATCGGAGATTCCGATGGGGTGGTTTGGTGTTCCGGATGCTGGTTCCACGGGGTCCGTGTCTTCATCCATATCGTCAGCATGGTCTCCTGAGAAATGATCCTCAGGTCCTAGTGGGTTGAATCCCACGGGTTCTGGAAAGATGTTGGCCGGGTTGAATCGGCTTTGAAAGACTAGGGTTGGGTCGTCATATGAAAGGTGAGAATTGGACCTTTGCAACGGTATGAAAGAGGGTGGTTGATTATTGGGCTCATTCTCTGATTGGGGCCCAGAGGAATGTAAGTATGAAGGTGAGGAGCCGAGGGAGACCGATCGCCTCCCGGGCTCAACGTAGAGCCTCCACGGCTCTTGTGGGCTTGTACTCATCGTGATGGAAGGTGTTCGCCGGTGTGAGGGCCCGGCTTCATGATCATGGCTCGTGAAAGGAGCCTTTCCCCGTCCGCGTCTCATTCGTGGTGGCATGATTAAACCTGTCAACAAAATGATACAACAACATATATATATATATATATATATATATATAATAAAATGAAGACAAAATGAAATAAAACAAAGTAGAGTTTGTCCTATGTTCTTTGTCTAGACTCGGAACTCGAGGAATGTGCATTTATTTATCTGATATTAAACACAGAAGGCTAGTATTTAATTCACTCAGCGTTGGCTCTGATACCAACCTGTCACACCCCTAATTTCCACGTATCACCGGTGGGCCCGGTGGGGGTTCCGTGACGTAGTTGATATCGTCATAGTCAAACATACAATATATAAATGCACAGCGGAAGCAAAGAAAGATTTATTTCAACTTAATAATATTGTAATATCCAAGTATCACAAAATAGTCAAAATAGATTCACAGGCGGATCCAAACAAACAGGAAACTTTATTTCAACAGACTTCATGCATCCTAAGCTTGCGAGACTTCTACGGATGCTAAGAAGTGGCCAGCCTATTACGCGTAGTACCTGCACTTAGCCTTTTTGGAAAATACGTTAGTTTACACTGGTAAATACAATTTAACTGACTAATTTTGAAAATGTTTGAAAATTGATTTAAATGCCCGTGGCACAAAACTTTTTATAACTTGGGATAATTATTTGCTTAATAATCTTGTAAAATAATTACATGTCTGTTATGCGTTCAGTTGCCCGAGTCGTGCCGGGTTAAAGATTAATAGACACACCACTTAATATAATTCCGCCGCGAGACTTCTCTCGACCGACGATTATACTTTATTGAAATGCACTACGGGTGTACGCCTATACCCGTGTGCTAAGGTCGTGGCCATTCTTTGAATGATGCCAAGGATATCCGGGACATGGTCATTAAACCCCCAAAGGCGTTAAACAAACAAAACATCATTTTTAAACGGGTTAATTTGACAACACTTAGCCACCGACTGGTTAAGGTCAATTCCCCGACCAAGCGGTATTTTATATACCGTACCCCAAGCCCGTATAGGGAAAATAAGTTAAATGTATTTACCTGAGCAAAGTATAAATCAAATATAGTGAGTGCACGTAGCTTTTACTGGGCTCCTAGATCTGGAAATTAAGGTTTTAATAACCTCTTACAATTCTAACGGGTCTTAAGCTTAGACCGGTTAGTTTTATATAAAGATTACGGTTTAAACGCACGATAATGCGAAGACTGTTTTAGAATGTGGTTTTGACCCAACCAGCTTGCATGCTTGTTTAATATGGGTAACATAATCACATTCTGGATTTTGAGACCAAAATGATATGGTTTGACCCGTTTCGGCTAAAATGAGTAAACTAGTTACATAAGCCGATCTGAACGCGTAAAGTGCGTAACGAGTAACCATAAGAGTCAAATACAAGTTCCTGAAGTTAATATGCCTAAAATATGTTGTGATATCAGAATGATACCTTCCATTATGCCCCAAATGGTTTTAAACCAAAACTATGCCTCATAAGGGCATTTTGGTCATTTTAAAGGGTGTAAAAGAGTTTACATAGTATTCTGAGTTACAGGTCTGAATAAATCAATAAGTATACTCATTTTATCAAGTTATAATAGTAGGGTATTAAATATATGTGAAATTTATTACTTCTAACCATTCTATGCACCGAAGGGGCATTTTGGTAATTTCACCTAGGCTTAAAAGGTCAAAACTAGAAATCTGAGTTTAAATTATTTTCCTACTGTTCAAAATATAAAAATTTACTGATTATATCAGTAAGTTTCAACCCCTTATGCTTAACAAGGTTCTAGTGCATACTTGGTGCTAAAAACGCTTAAAA